>NC_135647.1:23167385-23887328 GCF_053574225.1 Canis aureus
CAGAGGCCCCATTCATTATCTCTTGGGTCACAAGCTATCAAAAAGCCAACCTTTCTAAGGTCTATTTCTGCATTCTCTGGGATACCTTTTGTTCCCCCCAAAAATGACTCAGAGATACTATGTTTCCTTAGTTCTTCTATGTTCAAAAATACTTGTTGCCTTTAAAATTAAAAAGCAGTATAACTGGATGTACAAATATCGGGACTTACTTACTGTCTTTAAAAATTTTATGAGAATTTGAAAAATCATGAGAATTTAGCACTGAATATTGTTTGGAAAAGTCTGGAACAACTGTGATTTTTTTCCCCCACCTTTATGAATGACTTGATCTTTTCTTCTGGGTTGCCCAGAGGATTCTTTCTTTACCAGTGAGGTCCAGAAAGTTGATACTGACTGTTCCATCTTTCCCCTAGATTCATGAAAGGTGGAATTTACATTTTTGGTTTTTCTCCTCTTTTCAGAAGGGGTAAAATCCATTTTGTTCTGTCATCTCCAAACCTGCTCATGAACTAAGTCCTCTGATGATGAGAAAGAGGACACCATCAATTAGTCAGTTGATGCCAATTTCTAGGGCTAATATCCTTCTCTCCTTCCTTTCTGCCTTATTAGGTAGTCTTCACCAGGAATATCAGTTAGGCGTTACCAACGTGAGTAAGAGAGGGCACAAATGCAAGGGGAGGGCAGGACAGCTGCTAGGAGGGATTCAAAAGATCATTCCAGAGAAGGCCCCCATTTGTGGAACCTACAGTATCCACCATCCTGCTGGAGCAGCAGAGTCTGGGAAGAATGGGACTCAGCCTGGCTGGACTGGAAGATAATGGTAAAGGAGAAAGACAGTTTCTTACTACCTACCTGCAGAATAACCTGCTCCAGCTTCAGATTAGAAATAGCTAGATTTTTTTTTTATGGTTGCCCCATATTTGAGGTATTTCATTTACTCAGAGACTAGTTGTTGTTTGCCTATACTTAGGCAAATTCCAGGCAACATGGAAGATATGAAGGCTAATATGACATGGTGTGGTCCCTGCTATCAAGAAGTCACAAACCAGCGGGAAACTGAGGCATCTATGGAACTAACTCTAATCTGATCTGAAGGTCTCAGATGGGGAAGGCAAGAGCATCCTTTGTAGCATGAAAACAAACTATGAGAACTCCTTTTCAGACTTATTTCCTAGCAAAACAAGTTACTCTTTAAATAGTTAATGTTCCAAATGGCTAGTGTCCTCACAGGATGCTTATGTCTTCAGGGCACCTGTCATGAATCATTCCTTGTAAAGGGAGGTCCATGAAGGAGAAATTGACAGTGGGTTTGCTGATCATATCAGCTCGATTTTGCTCCACTGATCCTCTCAACTGGGCCAGAGGCTTAAAACACTACAGCAAAGAAGTAGCAAGGTGAAGCAGATTTTAGTGATGTAAACACATAAGGAAATGGCAGAGCTGACACCCTGCTGCTCTTACAAGCTCTTAGGCCCACTGCCAGGTAAGAAAACCACGAGGAACTCAAGCGTAGCAAGATGTTGACCAAAATAATATTAAAAGTTCTAGAAACGTTATTTGAAAATATTAACACCCGATATCATTAACAATGTATCTCATACTAAGTATCCACACCTTAAAATGCTGGCTTACAACAATAAGCATATATGGTTTGTGAATAAATAAATATGCATATATTGGGAATGTGCGCTCAACTCTTCTTTTTTCACTGGAAAAGTGTGGTGACCACTGTTTTAACGTAATAAATGCAGAACCCGTAGTAGGTGTAGGAAGAAACTTCTGGGTGTGCATAACGTAGGCAATTCACTGTTCCTGGTGACCAGGGAGATAGATCACAGATAGTTGAGCTGTGTCATGAAGAATGCATGAAACGTCACTGGAGGAAGAAGAGAAGAGGTTCACTCCAGGTTGAGGGAGCAGTGTGAACAGAGACTCAGAGGCTCAGAAAACATGACCTAGAGGGGATCCCTGGATGGCTCAGCGGTTTAGTTCCTGCCTTCGGCCCAGGGTGTGGTCCTGGAGTCCCGGGATTGAGTCCCACATTGAGCTCCCTGTGGGGAACCTGCTTCTCCCTCTGCCTGTGTCTCTCTGTATCTCTGCCTCTCCCTCTCTCTGCGTCTCTCATGAATAAAAAAAAAAAAAAAAAAAAAGAACATGACCTAGAAAACAGAGCAATGGGCAAGTCCAAGTCTCCTGGAATGTACTGTGTCTAGGCAGAAGGCTGGCTGGTAACCCTGGAAAGGTAGATCACATCCAGATTCAAAGGATCTGAACTCTATGCTAAGAATTTGGACCATACACAATGAGGTATAGTGAGTCAGTGGAGATACATGAGCAAGGAAATGCCATGGCCCAATGAGTAGGTTAGTTGTCTCTGACATCACTTTCAGTGGTAAATTGGCCCAGGGTAGTGTTAGAGTAGGCGGTTATACAGGCTCTAACAGGATAGGATAGCGGGAAGTCAGCAGGGAGGAAGTCATGACCAGCTGTTGGGCCGGCCTGAGGCCCGTGCAATCAAACGAGACAGGCCCAAGATGGCGGGTGCATTGACAGGAAATCCCCGGCCAAATTAGGAAGTAAAATCATGAAACCCTGCTTCCTGCCCCAGTGAATATTCTGTCCTCTGGTTAACAACTATCAATAAAAGATAGGAACCCAACCCCCAGGGCAAACAACTTTCTCTCTGGAGAGCTGGAGCTCGCCCATGCCCACTTCCGTATCTTGAGAGTACACCTTTGCTCCAATAGATTTCCCTGCTTCTCTTATTCATCCACTATGCTGTGTGTCTGTCCTTGAATTCATTCTTGTGACAAGACTAAGAAGCTCCCGTTACTCCTTCAAGTCTGGCTGGGTCCAGGCCCCCAGGGCCCAGGGCCTCCCCAGTTCACCTGTAACAGAAGGAGCAATAAATGGTGATGTTGACATTGGTTTTAAGAATATCTATCTATCAATCATCATCTATCTTTCATTGAGAAACTTAGAGCACTATATTAGCACCAAGACAAAAATGCTGCTTAATATTTAGGAGATGCTAAGAAACTAATCCTGAGTGGGTTTTTTTTTCATTTTTAATTGTGATAAAATGCACAGAACACAAAACTTGCCATCATAGCAATTATTAAGTGTAAATTCAGTGGCATCAAGTATAGTCTCTAATGCTGTGCAACCATCACCACCATTCATCCCCCGGAACTCTTTTCATCTTGCAAAACTGAAACTCTGCTCCATTCATCAGGAACTCCCCATTGTCTCCCCTCCCAGCCCCTGGCAGTCACCATTCTTTTTTTTTTTTTTTTTTTTCTCACCATTCTTTCTGACTCTGAATTTGACAATTCTGGGGACCTCATATACATGAAATCATACAGCATTTGTCTTCTGATACCTGGTTTATTTCCCTAGCTTAATCTCTTCAAAGTTCATGTTGTAGCATGTGTCAGGATTTCCTTTTTTTATTTTATTTTATTTTATTTTATTTTATTTTATTTTATTTTATTTTATTTTTTTATTCATGACAGACACACACACACACACACAGAGAGAGAGAGAGAGAGAGAGAGAGAGGCAGAGAGACAGAGGGAGAAGCAGGCTCCATGCAAGGAGCCCGAGGCGGGACTCGATCCGGTCTCCAGGATCACACCCGGGGCGGATGGTGGCGCTAAACCGCTGAGCCACCTGGGCTGCCCAGGGTTTCCTTTTTTTAAAAGGCTGAGTAATATTTCATTGTATGTGTAAGCCACATTCTATTTATTCATCTGTTGATAACACTTAAGTTCTTCTACCTTTTTGCCGGGTATAACGTTGCTGTGAACATGAGTATACAAATATCTCTTCGAAATTCTGTTTTTCAGGGTACCTGGGTTGTTTAAGGGTCTGCCTTGGGCTCAGGTCATGATCCCAGAGTCCTAGGACCAAGCCCTTGCTCAGCAGGAAGTCTGTTTCTCCCTCTACCTCCTCTACCTCCCCGTTGCTTATTCTCTCTCTCTCTCTCTCTCTCTTTTAAATTAATTAATTAATTAATTAAATATTTAAAAAAGAAATTCTGCTTTCAATTCTTTTGGGCATATATGAAAAGCAGTATCTTTTAATAAGTTTCCTTTCTACGGAGTTATTTTGAAAGAGGTAGTGAGTTTTCCTGGAGATTCCCTTAATGCATCATTTTCTTGAAAATGTGCCACAAATATGTGGTGGCTCTCAAAAGTAGGCTGGCCATATCAAGCCCTTTAAAGTTCCTGTTCCGAAGCTGACCAGTTTCTTTTCCGTGAAGACATAGATAATACCCACCAGGTAGCTAAATCCAAGAGGCGAAGGGTGTTACCCTATGTATGTGTGTGCCTAGCCATCTGAATACACAGGGCTATTTTGTGTTGTTTCGTTTGAAGTAGGCTCCATGCCCAACCTGGAGCAGGACTCAGGGATTGAACTCATGACCCTGAGACCAAGGCCTGAGCTGAGATCAAGAGTGGGAGGCTTACCTGTGGCCCCCAGGGACTCAATACACAGTTTTAATTTTAAGTGGCAAGCAGAGGGCTAGGGGCAGATGTAGAAGAGCCGGGGTGAGCTGCCCAGACCCTCCTGAGCAGCAGGTGCCGGGAAGCGCCTCTGGGGGGGGGGGGGGGTGGCAGGCCTCAGGCCTAGTACCCGCAGCCCACCCCACGGCCACCGGGAATGGCTCCGGAACCGATCTGTGGGTGTGCCCTGGGCTTGCTTCACAAGGGATTCGTGTAGAAATGTGTCCATTGCACCCACTGCACCTTGCAAGGGGCCCGCCGTCAGTCGGCGTTTTCTCTGGTCCCCCCTAAGAGCCCCTTCTACCCCTCGGCCTCCGTCCCGGACAACCTGTCTCTGCTCGGTGAAGTCCAGTGACCTGGGAGTCCGGAGCCCGCTTCTCGGGCCTGCCCTCCCCCAGCCCAGGAAGCCTCGGGATCGGATGCGGTGCGGAGAGGCTGCTGGCAACAGAGAGGCGCTGCCCCGGAAAGCCCGGGTTCTAGGCCTCTGCCCATTTGTATGACAAAGAAGGCAGATCTGGCGCCTGAAAGCTCAGCACTCTTCTTTGGATTGAGGCCATTTTAACCCAAATTCGAATGCAGGCAACGGGACAGCAGCCGGCCTTACCGAGGAACAAAAGTATTTCCACACTGCCCTGCATTCACGGACTCAGCCTTTTCCCTGCTCGTTCTGGTCTTTTGTCACCTGGGCCGGCTGCTCCGCACGGGGCCCCACGACTGCTAAGGACCAGGCCCCTGAGGCTGGAGCCGTGGGCTTCTCATGGGGGAGGGGAAGGCCTGGGAAAGGAGGGGGAGGACGGTGGGACCGGGGCAGGGAGGCTGACAAAGCTGAGGAAGCGGAGCCCTCGGCGGGGCCCAGGCAGCCCGGCACCGCTTCCCCACACTGTCACAAAGTGGGGCTGCGACCCCTCCCTCCGGGCATTTGACTCCTTCACACAGAGATGGCAGGATTGGTAGCTTTCCAGTACTTCTAGCTGGAGAGTATTGAGAAGAGAAAAAAAAAAAGGAATAAGGATGGATTTGCAGTCTCTTTCAATTCCTCTTCATTCATTGGCCAAGTGTCGGTTGCCTAGGAAACCTGCGGAGCAGCCGGTCAGGCTCCCGGGGCTGAGCTGCGTATCAAGCGGTGGATGCAGGCAGGCAGCAGGGAAGTCCGCAAGCTAGCTGTCCTGTAGTCTCGAGAAGTGCATTTAAAAATAAAAAAAATTAAAAATAAATAAATAAATAAATAAACAAAAACCTGTTTTTAAGGAAACAATGTTTTAAAAATGTACTTCCAAATCAGCAATACAATGCTCTCCGCCAGACTTCAGTTAATTAAAATAATGGCTCTACGTGTAATAGTAGAGACATGCAAAATCACTTGAAAATTTGCCATTGAAAACACTCTGAAAAAAGAGGAAAAAAATACTCTTAATGTGCTGAGAGCAAATACAACTTTAGTAGCTTAAGGGGTGTCTCACCTCAGCCACCCAATCTGTTTTGCATAAAATATAATGCTGAATTTTATTTTACGCTGCCTTTATTTCTACGACTGTCCGGGGAAGGGGAAATTGAGAAATACTGGTCCATCGTTAAAGCAAACAGCTGCGATGGTGAAATACATTGTCCTGACACCTTCGGCGTCTGATAGAAGATGACCCAGGTGGAGAGAATTGGGTATAATTCACAAAAAGAAATGCAGGAGGACCCAACGGAGGCCGGATCTGTTTGTGCTTTGGAGGCGCCGACCCAGCCTCTCCTCCCGAGCTGCGGGAACAGGGACGATAAGGATCAGCACATAAATGGACGGAGCGGGGAGGCGTTTGGCTGTCATCGGCCTGCAGCCTCCCCGCACAAAATCAGCTTCTCGTGAGGCTATAAGTGTGCAGCATCCTAATTCCAAATTGGGAAGGGGAGGGCACGGGGAGGTGTAAAGCCCTTAGCAGGAATGCCGGCTGGGCAGGGCCGGCAGGTGCATGAGAGGGGGGGCATCAGGGTTTTCAGAAGACGTTGTTCCAGCCTCACCCCATCCCAGGCCTTTTCCCCTAAAATAAACCCGAGGGGAAAGGGTCCTCCTTTCACGCGCATCCCCTCCAACTCGCGTTTTCACCTTACGCCCCGCGGAAATCTGGCTCTTTAACCGAAGCCGAGAAAATAAACCGTTAGGTGAGGGGGGCTGGGCCTGGCTCCCACCTCCGGGCCCCCAGCAGATGCCCTGGGGCGCGCGTCTACACGGGTGCCTCCCAGCGTTGCCCGCTCCCACCGGAGCCGGATCCCCAGGTCCCGGTGTCCGCAGCAGCCACAGCTCGGGTCCCCCTCCCCGAGCGCTGGGGCGCCTGCAGGACAGGACTGCAGCCTGAGCCCCGTTAACCTGCAGGGTGACCTTGGGAACCGCTCACCCTCCACGTTTCTGCATCTCAGGGGCCTGGGTGCCTGGAGCCCGCAAGGGGCGTGTGGGCGCCCCCCGGCCCCGCTCCGCAGCCTCCCGCCCGACCCCATCCCAACCCCGAGGAGGGAAGCGGGGTCTGGGGAAGTGGGGCCCCCGGAGGTTCAGTCTGGGCGCCTTGGGCGCTGGGGGTGGGGGTGGGGGGGAGCTGGGCTTTTGTTCTCTCGGTCTCCCTTTGTGCTCCGGAATTGGGCTGAAGCCCCCCTCCCACCTCCCCGCGGGAGAGGCGGTGACAGCTTGCTGATGGGTCTGGGAGGCTCTCAACAGCTGCAGGCTCGGCTCCCCCCGCGGGAACGCGGGCCCTTCGGCCCCTGTCGCCCGAGGATGGAAAGGGGTCCTGTCACCTCGCAGGCGACCCGTCCCCAGCCGACGGGGAGGGGCGCATCCCCCGTGGAATTGCAGGGGCGCGGCCCCAGCTCTACAGGAACATTCCAGCCCACCCTCTCCGCGGCCACCCTCCAACGCAGGCAGGTTTAAGGGTGTCCCCACCCCCACCCCCAGACACGCGGAAAGCAACAAAGAGATCCTCTTCTTCGACCCCCCAGAAGCTGGGGACTTGGAGGTGTCAGCGCTCTGAGTCCGCGCACGCGCGCCGTGCGCCTCGGGGTCTCGGGTGCCGCAGTTTTTAGGCGTGTCCCTCACCCCATCCGCAGCACGGAGCTGGGGGACCCCGGGGCCGCCGCGGGGTCAGGCTGTAGCCGACGACCGCCGGTCGAACCCATTTCCTTCCCGGACAATGGGTGAACCCGACTCAGAGCCGGAGGGCGCCGGGGTGTGCTGCTCAGTTGTGGGAGGGACCCCTCACTTTAGCGAGCCCTTTGTTCCGCCGCAGCCCCGCCCCCCGGGCCCCACCCTCCTTCCGACCGCCGGACAGGACCCGGGGCGCGGACAGCCACACCCACCCTGTCCACTCCCCGGGAACAAAAGCCAGCCCGGGAGGTGGAGGAGTCCTCGGTGCCCGCCGGGGAGCTGGGGACTCTTGGAGAGGCTCGGGTGGGGCTGCAGGGGGCGAGGCGCTCGCCCCACCCCTTGGATGCAGCAACCGCAGGGAGAGGGAGCCCGGAGCCCTTGACAAAGCGAGGGCGGGCGATGCTGGGGGCAGGGCGGAGGGCCCCCCCCCCGGGGCTCGGGGGTCCGGGGGCACGGCCCTTCAGCCCCCAACGGCCTGACCCCACGCGATCTTCTCCCGGGCTCGCCCGTGCTCCGAAGGCTCCGTGTGGCCAGGGCTCCGCCTCGGGACAGTGCGGCTTCCAGGGCTGGGCAGGAGGCAGCGGTGTCCGGGGGGGGGAGGCAGCTTAGGGACCTCCGGGCGGGGGTAGGGGGGCGAGGAGGCGCCTCCCTAAGCGCTGGCTGTGCAGTGAGACCCACCCGACCCTCCGCGCTTGCACCTGCCGCACCCGCAGCGCGGCGCACCTGAGGGCTCTGCACCTGCCCCGGTCGGTCCCCTGCCCGCCCCCCGCCATCCAGAGCCAGCAATGCCCCCACCTGCGGCCTGCCACGGGGCTCGCCCTCTCTTCGCCACCCCCACCCCCACCCCCAGTTCGCTCACCGACCCCCAATTCTCAGCACCCGGCTCTCCCGCCTCCCCCCGCCCCAAGTCCTAGACAATGCCCACGCCCCCCCTGCTACCCTAAGCCCCCGCTCCTCGCCAGGTCTGCAGGCCGGTGCTGATTGGCTGCGGGCCCAGGGTCCGGCCCCCAGGACGGTCCTCGGGCGCCGAGCATTACGTCAGCGAGGCCTGGAGAGCTCCAGCGCGCAGGGGACTGGGGGGGCTCGGGCTGGGGGCGCGGCCTGCGCGGGGCGCCCCGCCCTCTCTGCATAAAAGGCCGAGTCCGCGGGGCCGGCGCTCTCAGCCAAGCGGTCCCCGAGCCCGTTCCCGGTGGCCCCGCAGTGGGTGTTTAAGGGAGGACGGACAGACTGACCAGACGCCGACCAGGGCCAGAAGCAGCTCGCCAGCACCATGCGTGAGATCGTGCACATCCAGGCCGGCCAGTGCGGCAACCAGATCGGCGCCAAGGTGGGCGCGCCCCGGGGTGGGGGGGGCGGGGGTGCCGGGCCCGAAGCCCTCGGCGCCCTGGGGCGCGAGCCTCGACCCGAGCGTGCCCCGGGGTCCCGGCCCCCGACCCTGCGGGCAGCTCCGTGCGGCGGTGTGGGGCGTGGGCTCGGAGGCGGGGGTGGGGGTGGGGGGGCTCGCTTTCCTTTCTGCTGTAACCCAGCGGGAATCCCGGCCCCGCTGCGCGCCCGCGGCCTCTGCGCTCCTCGCTGGGCCGGGCGGGGCTAGGGGCCAGGGGCGCAGTGGGGCCAGGGGCGCAGTGGGGCCGTGGGGGAGGGGAGGACAGCGAGTGTCTGGAGGCCCCTGGACGTGCTCCGCATGCAAACCGCTCCCCTTCGTTCCCTCCGGGCCCCGCTTCCCAGCCCACCCCCTGCGCGCCGCCTGCAGTCCCCGCCCCCTGCCCCGGCCCCCCCCCCCCACCACCTCCTGCAGCCGGCAGCTGTTCGCCGGGGAAACGCCCAATTTCAACTTTCTGACCCTGAAAAATACAAGCCTTTTGCGGCCAAGCCCCCGGGTCGCGCAGCCTGAGGGTTAGGGTTTTTGGAACTGAGTCTAGGGCTTTCCATTGTGAGACCCGGTCTCTCTCTCTCTCTCTCTCTCTCTCTCTCTCTCTCTCTCTGCGAGGGGATGGGCACCGCTAAATGCAAACCTGTTCTGTGTCTTAGTTTTGGGAGGTCATCAGTGACGAGCACGGGATCGACCCCACCGGCAGTTACCATGGAGACAGCGACTTGCAGCTGGAGAGAATCAATGTGTACTACAATGAAGCTACTGGTAATTACCCTGCCGCCCCGCCCCCCCCCCCCACCATTTTTTTACTGTCCCCTCCCCAGGACTAACTCCAGGAGTGCAGCCCCAGGGGAGAGGAGGCTAGCGGATTTAGGATTCCCACTGTTTCACTGCAGGATTTCAGTGGGCGGTTCACAACCAAAGCCTTGAGAATCTGGTGGTTGTGCATCCTTCTTTGTTTGGGGAGACAGCTGTGCCTGCAAAAGGGAGGCAAGCCTTTCTCCTTAGAGCTCTCTGCCTGCACATCTAAGTCCAGCTGTGTTCCCCGCAGGTAACAAATATGTGCCTCGGGCCATCCTGGTGGATCTGGAGCCAGGCACCATGGACTCGGTCAGGTCTGGGCCATTTGGCCAGATCTTCAGGCCCGACAACTTCGTGTTTGGTGAGTGACCCGCACGGCTGATGGCAGGGGAGGCTCATTTGACACTGTACAGCTCCGGGTGGAGGGCAGGACTGCCGGCGGGAACGCCCTGCATGAGGAACACCCTATTGTGTGCCCATGCAGTCTTCAGATAAGCTAAAGCAAATTTGCCTTTCAAGGGACGCCTGGGTGGCTCAGCGGCTGAGCATCTGCCTTCTGCTCAGGGCGGGATCCTGGGCCGGGGATCCAACATCCAGGTCCCTGCGGGGAGCCTGCTTCTCTCTCTGCCTGTGTCTCCGCCTCTTTCTCTGTGTCTCTCATGATTAAATACATACATAAATCTTTAAAATAACCAAACAAACATGCCTTTCAACCTTTAATAGCCAGGTATTCTTAGTCTTCCTCATTTGTAATTATATCCATAACCGAGTATTTTAGCGTCTGGCCATTTGGGTGGTCATCTGGAACGATCTTATCTGAATACTGACTCACTGATCTATATTAAAGGGCTTAAGGGAAGAAAGAATGTAATCCAGTCATCAGTGATTTTATGACATCTCTCCCCCCCCCGGCAGGCCAGAGCGGTGCCGGGAACAACTGGGCCAAGGGCCACTACACCGAGGGCGCCGAGCTGGTGGACTCGGTGCTGGACGTGGTGAGGAAGGAGTCGGAGAGCTGCGACTGCCTGCAGGGCTTCCAGCTGACGCACTCGCTGGGCGGCGGCACGGGCTCGGGCATGGGCACGCTGCTCATCAGCAAGATCCGCGAGGAGTACCCCGACCGCATCATGAACACCTTCAGCGTCATGCCCTCGCCCAAGGTGTCGGACACGGTGGTGGAGCCCTACAACGCCACCCTGTCGGTGCACCAGCTGGTGGAGAACACCGATGAGACCTACTGCATCGACAACGAGGCCCTGTACGACATCTGCTTCCGCACCCTGAAGCTGACCACCCCCACCTACGGCGACCTCAACCACCTGGTGTCGGCCACCATGAGCGGCGTCACCACCTGCCTGCGCTTCCCGGGCCAGCTCAACGCCGACCTGCGCAAGCTGGCCGTGAACATGGTGCCCTTCCCGCGCCTGCACTTCTTCATGCCCGGCTTCGCCCCGCTCACCAGCCGCGGCAGCCAGCAGTACCGCGCGCTCACGGTGCCCGAGCTCACCCAGCAGATGTTCGACTCCAAGAACATGATGGCCGCGTGCGACCCGCGCCACGGCCGCTACCTGACGGTGGCCGCTATCTTCCGCGGCCGCATGTCCATGAAGGAGGTGGACGAGCAGATGCTCAACGTGCAGAACAAGAACAGCAGCTACTTCGTCGAGTGGATCCCCAACAACGTCAAGACGGCCGTGTGCGACATCCCGCCGCGCGGCCTGAAGATGTCGGCCACCTTCATCGGCAACAGCACGGCCATCCAGGAGCTGTTCAAGCGCATCTCGGAGCAGTTCACGGCCATGTTCCGGCGCAAGGCCTTCCTGCACTGGTACACGGGCGAGGGCATGGACGAGATGGAGTTCACCGAGGCCGAGAGCAACATGAACGACCTGGTGTCCGAGTACCAGCAGTACCAGGACGCCACGGCCGACGAACAGGGGGAGTTCGAGGAGGAGGAGGGCGAGGACGAGGCCTAGGGAGGCCTGAGGTCCCCGGGTGGCCCAGGGTGCCCCAGGGCGCCCCAGGGCGCGGGCCTGCAGGAGGCAAGCGCGGGGGAGGGGGGCTTAGTGCGGAGAATCTCTGGGCAGTGGAAGGCAAGAAGCATGGTCTTCTCTAGGTGTGTGCGCTGGTTCTCTGGTGCTCTTCACTGTTGCCTGTCATTTTGGTTTGTTTCTGTTTTTTTCTTTTTGTAATATTGACCACATCAATGTAACATTTGAGATATTTCTGAACTACTGTTGTAATGGCTAAAATCACATAAACGTTTGTGTCCTAACGGTGTCCTCTCTTCTGTCTCCTTCTCTTTATTGACTTCTTTCTTTTTTTTTTTTTTTTTTTTTTTGGTTTGGGTTTTTCTTTTCTTTTTTTTTTAGGATTTTATTTATTTATTAGAGAGCACAAGCAGAGGGAGAAGCAGATTCCACCCCCATGCCCACCCCCAACCCACTCCCCAGAGCAGGGAGGCCTATGCAGGGCTGGAATCCTAAGGACCCTGAGATCGTGACCCGAGCCAAATCCACGGACTCACCCAGACATCCCTCTGTATTGTCCATCAACTTTCAGAACAAATATTAAATTTATATTAAATTCTCCCCCTAGGAAACAGAAGGGATAGGTAAAAGTTCAAATGAATTTACTCTGTCGGTGTGGTAAAACTCAACCAACCACAATCATACCCAATTTGAGATGTGACATCAAACAAATTTGCAAATGCCCTTAAACAGTTTATCAACTGGAAGGATGCCTACTTGGAAGCAGACTAAGTGAATTTTCATGAGGAAATCCCATTATGACTTTTCTTCCTTAAAAAAAAAAATTTTTTTTTTGAATAGTTACTACTTGCATAGAGCACACAATTCTAAAGGATAAGAGAGTGGGAAATCCGGCTCGTCCTCCCGTGTCCCTTGCTATGGTTTTCTTCCCTGGAAACATTCTTATCACTGATCTCTCTGCAGCATCCTTGCAGAAATATTCCACATATCTTCAAATGTGTGAGACGATTCCCTTTTTTTCTTTCTTCACACATTTTATGATAGTAACACTGCTGTGCCTCTTTTCTTCACTGAACTGTGTGTTTAAAATGCAGACCTTCCCTCCTCGAGATGGATACAGTATCCGTTATGTAACTGTGCCATGCTTCATTTAATCCCTCCCTACCAATGGCCCTGTAGGTTGTTTATGCTTCTTTCTCATAGTGCCCCAAAGAATAAATTTGTGCATATATCATTGTATATGAGGAAGACTATCCTGCAAATTTCTCTGGAGATTTTTGCCAAATGGTGCCGTGTTTTGCCTTATATTGGGCCAGCTTCCCATTTGGGGAACAGAAGTAGAGGGTTAAGTTACAAACAAGTGCACAAAACCTATTTACATACCCCTATAGAAAGAAGGAATAAATAAGACCGTAGCCTTATGATTTTTCTGATTTGTAGACAAATGCAAAACTAGGAAAAAAATGTTACTTTGAATCTGACCCTGAATTTATTTCATTCTACTTGGATCTACTCCTACATAAATATTTTTTCTAAAAGAAGGAGGAGGAGAAAAGGTGAGGGGTACATCAGGAATTTCCACATTAAAGAGGCCAAAGTATATATAAGAACAGTTCCAAGGAAAAGTGTGAACAGGGTCTAAGTAGTGAGAAAATGGACAAGAACAGCAGCTTACAAGTATTACATATTATAAAAACTAGACCTAGTGATGAGTAGGGTCAAACGGGTCGGTGTTCAGTGACTTCCCCGATTCTCTAGAACAGTGAACTGGCTGGTGCCAGTCCTGCTAAGCTGGTGTAAAGCTTCCAGGAACTTAATTGAAGGGTAACATTGGTTTTAAATGCCCTGGACACTTGGGTCAGCTGCGTAGACCCCCTGGATCCTTGGCCCGCATTCCCCACCACCTGTCAGCCACATGAATCAGTGGCTTTGGAGAAGACAGGGATTGCTGCCAGGTGCTCCTTGGAGTGCTCTAAGTATCCCGCTTCCCTTTCTCACCTGGTGAGAAGGGGACAGGCAGGCGCCCAGCAGGCCAGCCTGCCAGCCGCCAGCATGTGCACGTCCGCGCGCTGCTAGAGCTTACTTCAGCGTGATTGGAACCATGGGTGCCAGACTGGCCAGTCAAGTGGATGCTCTGGGGCAAAGCTTTCAAAGCACAGTTGTACCAGATGACTTGAAATCCATACTTAGGAAAACACTTCAAAAGCAAGAAGATGCACACTAACCCCTAAAAGATGCTTTTTGAAACTCTGAGTTTCCTTTGTTACATGACCATTGTGTGTGATGGGATTTGTAGTCGAGGTGACGGTCGTGGCAGCGGTGACGGTAGGGATGGTGGTGGTGGTGGTGGTGGTGTGTGTGTGTGTGTTCAACTCTGTACAAAGGAAATGTGCTATTACTCCCCGATGTGCCACCAAGAGGATATTCACTTCTAGGCAGACACAGTATCCAAATTATAACACCTACTGGGATGTGATGCATGTTGCAAAGGTTGGGGTGAGGATGGAGGAGCTGGAATTACCCTGAGGTCCTCCCAGGAGTCTTAGAAGGAATAGGAACCTTACCATGTTCCAAATTTGCCTGCACCTCTACATCAGCCCCAGAGGTGATCTTCGACTATGTTAGATTTCCCATTTCATTACAAGTATGCTAGATTAATAGAAATTTGACCCAAAAGCAACCTTAAGAGATCCTCTAGTCTGACCTCCTCATTTTGTAAGGAAAGAGACTGAGGCTCAGAGACCTAACATCTCTGAACTTCGTCTGTGCAAATCAGATCTCGGACTCAGTGTTCTTCTCTTTACAGCTTCATCTCTCAGGCCCTGTTACGTATAAGGCCACATGAAGGAGGGAAAGAGAAATTTCCTGGCTTCCAGAAAAAACCCAAAGCTGTCCCTTGGTCTGTAGCTCAACCTCCTTGGATGGGCTTGGCACAGATGAAGCGCTGCGGGGCTTTGGTCTCCCGTGGGGTCCCTGGTGGATGAAGCTGAAATTCCTGGTTCTAAAACACCACATACACGATGTCCTAATGTAATCATGGTTGCAAGAATATTCTATTGGGGCACAGTTATTGTGAAAATGAGTGGGAATTTAATGAGTAGAAAGTGGCACTTTACACACCCCCATTTTAGTTAAGAAGTGGCATATGCTGGACAAAGCTATTTGACGACTATTATAATGCTGATTTATTCCCATTGTTTAAGAGCTAGCCTACTGCGTGGTCAGGCTTTTTTTTTTTTTTTTTTTTTTTTTTTTTTTTTTTTGGTCAGGCTTTTCTATGCGTATGTCTGAGTTGGTTTTTACTTGAAAAACTGACTCACTCATACCTTTGCTTCTCAGAGGCTTTCCCCTGTCTACCCTAGTCATCATGTGGTTTTGTTTTGTTTGAGAGAGAGAGAGAGAGCTCAGACATGTGCATGCTGGGGTGAGGGGAGGAAGAAGAAGAGAGAGAAAATCCTAAACAGACTCTCTGCTGAGTGCGCAAAACCCAATACTGGGCTCCCCTCTCAAGACCCTAAGATCACAACCTGGGCCGAAATCAAGTGTCAGACGCGTTAACTGCCGGACCCACCCAGGCGCCCCTTTTCTCACATTCTTCTGAAAGCACAATGGCCAACCCATACCCAGAGAAGTTGGTTTGGGCGCAGTCTACTTCACTCAAAATGTTTCATAGCCCTATTTTTCTTTTAACCGAGATAGAACTTACATGCCATACGATTCACCACGCAAAAGAGTACAAGTGAACGAGCGTAGGTGTATTCACGGGGTCGTGCCACTATTACCAGCATGTAACAGCAGAGCATTCTCATCACCCAAAAAACCAAACCCCATGGCCATTGGCAGTTCCTCTCCATCCCCTCTCCCTCCAAGCCCTGGCAACCACCCATCTTCCTGTCATTATGGATTTACCTTTTCTGGACATTTCATAAAAATGGAATCATATAGTACATGTGGGGATTTTTTGTGTCCAGGTTTTTGGTTTTGGTTTTGGTTTTTACTTAGCACAATGTTTCCAAGGGTCATCCGTGTTGTCGAATGTCTCAGGACCTCGTTCCCGTTTATGGATGAATACTATTCCATTGTATGGATATGCCATATTTTGTTTATCCATTCATCAACTGGTGGACACTTAGGTTGTTTCCACTTTCTAGCTATTAAGAATAATGCTGCTATGAACATTCATTTACTAGCTTGCACGTGTGTGTCTGTTTTCATTTCTCCTGGATATGTGTCCAGGAGCAGAATTGTTGGGTCACATGGTGGTTACTCTATGTTCATAATTATTTTGACTTCCACTCAGGATATAAATGCTTTCAGATTTGCCCGGAAGGCCAAGATAGAATAGAGACCTGGCATGCCCTGGCTTTTGTACTTGTGCACCTCTGTAGAGTCTTAAAATTGTAGTTACAGAAATGGAGGGTCCTATAGGGATCTCATGTGATTCCATCATTTTGCAAACAAGGAAATGAAGCCTCATTGCTTAATTAGCATTGTCCCAGGTCATTGTATCAGTTAGGGCTGATATTTGGCTTCTAGCAACAATGACTTTGAATTATTTTTTTTCCTCTCACTTTAAGAGTCTAGAGACACACAGACTAGGGCATGTGGCTACACAATATCCTCTTTCTGCTCTGATCATTGTCACTGGCTTTCAACTTCGTGTTCTCCTATTGCAGCTCTGGCCATGATACCTGGATTCTAAGCAAGAAAGAGAAGGAAGCAGAAGGATAAAAAGGTACTTTCCAGCTGAGTAAGCAACTTTAAAGGTCATGTCAGGAGTCCCCCGAATGACTTCTACTTACATTTCCTTTTCTGCAAGGAAGGTTGCACAAAGTAGGCATTTAGATGGGCACATTATCCCCCCTCCCTAACAATTGGAAGGAAGGAAGGAAGGAAGGAAGGAAGGAAGGAAGGAAGGAAGGAAGGAAGGAAGGGTTGAATGGACACTGTATGGGAAACTGATAGTTTCTTCCATAATTAAAGAGTGGCTAAGAAATGACACTGACCCAGATCTCTCTGCTCCTCTTCCAGTGCTCTCCATAGACATAAGTTTGCAAAGTGCTCCATGCTAAGAATCCCCATTTTCTGAAACAGAGAGCCGAAGACTGAATGAAAGATGATTTCTTGATTCAAATTTCTGAATCAAAATGTCCACTTAATTTTCAGCACTTCTAACTCATAGTCAACTGATGACGGCACACGTCCGAGATTCTGGAGAAATTCCTTCCAACGACCTATAGTGAAATGTTCATATTAGGTTGTGCTGATCGTGAACATTTATCGGCTAAGGCCGTGGAATCTGTGTGTGTGTGTGTGTGAACATATTTCACTGTGATTCACAAACCTGATCACTGAGGAGAAAGAACCAAGACTGCTTCCCTGAAATGGGTGGGAGGAGAGGGCACCAGGGAGCACACCGGGGATGAGCAGCTGTAGGACCACGTGGGTCACATGGAGGAAATTATGGGACACACTTGCTCGGAAGGATGTTGGTAGGCATCCGTGACGCATGCAGTCAAAGCACCAGAGGCCCAGCCCATGCCAGGGACTCTATGGAATGCCCACATCCAGAGGTAGCTGGGAATCTGGGAGGTCAGCTGAGGGGGATGAGCTTCCAGAGGTTAAGACAGAAGGAGTCAAGAGTTAAGTAGGTAAGATCAGTCAGAGTTAATGTGAACTATACCTAAGCAAGCCAGATCCAGAAAAGCAACTTTCCAGGTCCTGCTTTCCTTTAGATCTCTGAGCGGATAGGCATGATTTTAGGATCTCATATGCAGGAAAGAGGAAGAGTATCAACATCTCCCTGCCATGTGCCAGGAATGTCACTGCAGACACTGTTGTGTAGAATGGAGAGAGAGCTCAATTAGGTCATTTGTTAACTTTGAGACCTTGACAGGTTAACTGCCCTCTCTAAATCCTCCTATGAAAAAAAATAATAATAAATAAATAAATAAATAAATAAATCCTCCTATGAAATCAAGTTTTTACTATCTACGTGTTCAGAGTTTTACATGTCATTAAGGATAATAATAAGAAAATGATAATGGCTAGAATTAATCAAATGTGTGCTGTTTGTTACACGTTTATCTCATTTCATCCTACAGAAATCCTGTATAGGTTAAGTGCTTTTAGAATTTTTTCTTTTTTTAAAGACTTGTTTATTTGAGAAAGAGAGAGAGAGAGCAAGAAAGGGTGCAGGGAAGGGCAAAGGGAGAGAGAAAGAATCCTAAGCAGACTCCCCACCAAGCTCAGGGCCTCAGGCGGGGCAGGGTCACCACCCCGAGATCATGACCTGAGCCAAAATCGAGAGTTGGATACTTGACCAACTGAGCCACCCAGGCAACCCTAGTTTAGGTGCTTTCGACGGTGCCCAAAATCATTTAAAAATTTGCTTATAAAAGAGTAAGTTTGGGAAATTGTTGACTCACATAATCAAAAAGTCCAGGGGCAGATCTTTCAAGTCCAACCGCGACCACATCTGCAGCCTCTAAATATGTTACCAGAACTTTATCCTTTATCACTCTCTGAGCTCTGCATTCATCTGTTTTGGCTTCATTCTTTGGCAGGCTCTCCCCACATTGTGGCCACTTGAAGCTCATACCCTATTGCTAGAGGCCCAGAGAAAAGAACCCAGACCAGGGGATCCCTGGGTGGTGCAGCAGTTTAGCGCCTGCCTTTGGCCCAGGGCGCGGTCCTGGAGACCCAGGATCGAATCCCACGTCGGGCTCCCAGTGCGTGGAGCCTGCTTCTCCCTCTGCCTGTGTCTCTGCCTCTCTCTCTCTCTCTCTGTGTGACTATCATAAATAAATAAAAATTAAAAAAAGAAAAGAACCCAGACTGGGCAGACCCGTGTCCTGTGCCCATCCCCGAATCAGTAATGCGGGCAGGGGGAAGGAGACACTGATCCACTGCCACATAGCAGGCGTGCGGTGGACAGGGAAGGGCCATGTGACTGGCAGTCTCATCTTTTAGGGAACTGACAGTTTTGAAAACAGTTCCGATTAAATAATTTGCCCCCAAATCAGTCAGCCCTAAGTGGAGGACCTGGATTTAACCCCGGGGATTTCTGGCCCCAGAGTGCATGCTATTTGCGATACAACACCAAAAAACTGGATTGCAGCCCGTCTAACTGGGGTGTCCAGGGTGGCAGCCAGGGATGGGTGCCCGATTCAGAGATGCTCCGTCTCACCAACTGGCCCAAGTCTGCATTCAAAGCACTGGACCGTCTGGCAAAGCTCTGTACCTCCCGTCACTTTTCCATAATCTCTGCTACTCTCCCACGAACGCTTTCCCGGCTGAACTTATCCAACTAAAACTGTCGTACTTCCTCTTCTCGTACCTTCATCATTGCACCTACCATTCTCCCTCCCAAGAGTAGCTCACTTTACTTCTCTTCCCCAAATGCTTTCAGCTCTTAGAGTTTTGCTAAGGTTCCATTTTTTTCTCAGAAACCTATTACACCGAAGCCTCACGTGGCACAGCCTTTGCATGTTTGAAATACGAAGAGCACAGCTGTGGGGGCCAGGCAATCTCAGGTTGGTCCTGACACTTTCAATTTCAATTTTGGTTATTGTTCGTTGGTTCTCTATTATGAGCGGAGCCTTTTTTTTTTTTTTAAGATTTTATTTATTTATTCATGAGACACACAGAGAGAGAGGCAGAGACCCAGGCAGAGGGAGAAGCAGGCTCCATGCAGGGAGCCCGATGTGGGACTCGATCCCAGGACCCCGGGATCACGCTCTGGGCTGAAGGCGGCGCCAAACCAGTGAGCCACCCGGGCTGCCCGAGTGGGGCTTTTTTTATCCCATTTTCATCTCCACTATTGGTTTAGTTGTGTGTGTGTGTTTAGTGGTTACTCCAGGGACTCTAAACAGGAATCTTCAACTTACCATCATCTACCCTCAAATAATTCTGCCTCACTTCATGCACAGGGTGAGATTCCTACAGGCAGCATGCTCCCACTTGCCCTCCTGTCTTCTGTAGTCGTATCTTATTCTCACATAGTTGAAAACCCCACCATACACCGTCATTGCTTTTGCTTCAAACAGTTTTCATTAGAAGACATTAAAAACGAAGGGGAAAAAAAACCCAAGGAGAACATATTTATCCACATATTTACAATTCAGGTCTCTTCACCTGTTTGGGCAGGTCACATTTCCTTCCACCTGAAAAACTTCCGTCAATATGATTTTGTAGTGCACATCTGCTGACGACGAATCTCTCGGCTTTTGTTTGGCTGAAAAAGTCTTTATTCTGCTCCATATTGGACAGATATTTTTGCTGGATATAGAATTTTACGTAGACACCTTGTTTCCCGCCAGCACTTGTGAGGATGCCATTCTATTGTCTCCAGACTTGTGCTGTATGAGCAGTCACTAGTCATTTCCAACTTTGTTTCCCCAGATGTAATGTTCCATTCTCATGTCTAGCTGCTTTTATTAAGATGATCTCTTTTTTTAAAAAAATTTTTTTAAATTTAAGAATAGTTGGCAGACGGTGTTATATTAGTTTCAGGTGCACAGCATAGTGATTCAACACTTCTATATATTATGCAATTCTCACCGCTTAGGTGTAATTACCATTTATCATATTTCAACATCTTTTTTTTTTTTTTTATGATAGTCACAGAGAGAGAGAGAGAGGCAGAGACATAGGCAGAGGGAGAAGCAGGCTCCATGCACTGGGAGCCCGACGTGGGATTCGATCCCAGGTCTCCAGGATCGCGCCCTGGGCCAAAGGCAGGCGCTAAACCGCTGTGCCACCCAGGGATCCCTGGTCTTTTACTTATTTACAAATATTTCTTTTCTCCAAGAATCTCATTTCAGAGAGATTCTCATTTTTTTCTTATTTGTTATCCTTTGCTTAAACAACAACTTCTTCTTCTTCTTCTTCTTCTTCTTCTTCTTCTTCTTCTTCTTCTTCTTCTTCTTCTTCTTCTTCTTTCTTTTTACATTTTAGCTAATTTGAAATTTTAGGTTACAGTTGTCACCAGTTTGTATCTGTTGTCTTTCTAGCATACTCTCATCATCTGCAGAGACATTATTCTGCTCCTAAGTCTTCTTGATTTTATTAATAATTTTGTAATCCATTTGATCATGATCCTTTTCTGTTGCCCATGTTTAAGTGAAATGGGTCTTATTGTAGTTTTAGGAATAAGAGAAAGGCCAGGATAGCTTTAGGAGCTGTGTGGCTCTATAGCTCCCCCTTCTGTTGTTTTCAGAAACCACAGCTACTTTAGAGATCTTTAATGCTCCCTCCTTTTTTTTACTGGGATTCTTCTTTTTCCTTCCTTGCTATTAATCCTATCCTCCATATTATGGAGTCTGCTGCCAGCCGTTTTCACTCTCCGTACAGCTTATTCTGAAAGGGAGCTTTGATTTTTTTAGTTTGAGAGTTCATTTAGTATAGCCCCTTCGTCTGTTTTTTGATGGGGGCTGGGAGAGGCAGATGGTCAAGGGAGATTGAAACCTATGGCCCACCTCCACCACCTTCCACATCTCCCAGAACCCAGTCATTTCTAAAGCCTTGAAGTTCTGACTGTCGTGTCTCTATCTCATTACCCATTTACTTCAACAAATATGTATTGGGCACCCACTATGTGCGACACTGTGCGAAAATTACAAATATGAATGAATATACTCCAGCCTTAGTTTCCAAGTTAGTCAGGAAGGCAAATACAAGCACAATTAAGTACAACCAGGCTACGGTGACTGCTGTGAAGATGCTATGGAATAGCCTCAAGGCCCACAGTAGCCAAACTATGGTCAGAGCCCAGACATCCATGGACAGATGAATACATAAAGAAGATGGGGCATGTGTATGCAATGGAATATCACTCGGCCATCAAAAAGAATGACATCTTGCCATTTGCAATGACGTGGTTGGAACTAGGGGTATTATGCTAAGAAAAAAATAAGCCAATTAGAGAAAGACAAATACCATATGATTTTACTCATGTGGGATTTAAGAAACAAAACAAGATAAACATAGAAGGGAAGGAAAACATAAGATGAGGGGGGCAAACCATAAGAGACTCTTAATTCTAGGAAACAAACTGAGAGTTGCTGGAGGAGAGGTGGGTGGGGGGTGGGGTACCTGGGTGGTGGGCTTGAAGGAGGGCACTCGTGATGAGCACTGGGTGTTGTACACAACTGATGAATCACTCACTTCTACCTCTGAAACAAAAACAAAAATATGGAAACCTCGAGATGACATCAACTAGTACTTACTGGTCTGAGACTAGGGCGATTTTCAGAAAGAAGCCACACTTACAATCCCCAAACTAGAAAGTCTGATGTGATCCACATAATCATAGGAACCGGGGTTCTGGTAGGAGGGTGGACTCATTTAAACAGCAGCTTTTGAAACAGCCACGCTGTGTTATTAGAGAACACGCGGAGAGGTAATTAGCGCTGTCTCCTCTGCAGAGCTGCGTGCTTCTCAACACCGTCATCCCGGCCTCCTCTTCTTTTATCTGTTTTTCCTCTTCCCCTGGCAATGTTGACAGGTCTCTGGGAGGAAGACAGGATGGCTGCTGCTTGCTGTAGATCCTATCTGTTTCTCTTCGTGGGAGACCCAGCAGATTATAGCTCTTCTGCTGGAAGAGGAGTCCTGTAGTGAGCATTCCTGCACCCCCGACCTGTGATGTTCACCCCCAGCCCTGCATCACCTGGGTGGACTTGGGCTGTGAAGGAGCCAGGCTGGCATGTCACAGAATCAAGCTCCTTTGTTTGGATATGCTCATAAAGCCAATGGGTTGATGTGTGTGCTGGCACAGACAGACGGCAGGCTGCCATCTACCCGGCTCTTACCCAGAGCAGTCTTGTGGGCGGACCTTCGTTATGCAGTTCCAATGTGTGTGTCTCACTTCTATTCATAAGAATGGTTTGGTTTGGTTTTTTTAAGTGTTGAGTCCTGTATTCAATTATGCAAGGTTTCAACTGGAATTTTTTTTAAAAACATAAAAGATGTAGTTATTTTTTGCAGCTTTTTCTTGGTCTGTGATGCTGTTGCTTCCTACAGAACCAGAAGCTCGGAAGTAACCGCAAGGCCAGGCAGGAGGTGGGTGAAAGGAGGATGTGGACTAAAGAAGGCCTTCCCTTTGTGAGCCCCAAGAATGACCTTCCAGAAAGGGGAACCTGCTGAGAGTAAATGCAGCCTGAAGCTCTTGACCAAAGAAGGAGGAAGAGGAAGAGAATTCAAAGTCCAGGAGGACTAGCAGCCTTTCTAGCTGCCTCTCACCCTGGCCTTTCTGGGGATCCTGCTGACCCTGTGCCAGCTCCCATGCCCAGGCCTTAAGGCAGGCCACCGCAGGTCACCTCTGCTCCTGCAATCCACGAGTCCACTGACACCCCTCCATTCCTCACCAGGTGGGGAGCCCTTTCGCAAGATAGTTCCATAAGACGAGCTTAGAAACTTCACGGAAGAAATTAGAAACTCTAAAGCTTGGGAGCAAAGGACTTCCAAGTTACAGGATTCTTTTCTTGTCAGATTCCCTCTATGTCCTGGTCTTAACTCGTTTTAAACTGTTCACCAAGTCCCTAGCTCCTGCTGAGGAGTTTCTCTAGCTTTTAGCTCTTATGGCCAGCAATAAGTGAAGATCTTTCACTAAAGGCTCTGTCCACTAGGGCATCAAGCAGCTCGCCCCAGGGGCCCAAGTGATAATCAGGCATCATTCTGATTACCAGCTGTGTGACTTGGGCAGGGTAGTTCACGTCTCTGGGTTTTAGTTTCTGCGTCAGTGAAATAGGAACAGTCCTTAAGCCTGCTCCATAAGGTTAAATACACACAAAGCACCTAGAACAGCACTTGGTACATGGCAGTGCTTGGTATCATTCCTGACTGTGGTCACAACTATGGACAGCATTAAAGATGGTACAGGAGAGCCGTCATCTCTTAAACGGAGTGCCGTTCCAGGCAAGCCTCCCGCCTGTCTCTCCTCTGGAGGCATGGCTGGCACTCAGGTCAGGGAGCAGGAGGGTGCACGTACACACACACACACACACGGTAGCTGAGCGAAGAGAAGTCAGGGACACACGAGACTCATTCTGGGTGCTCCCAAAGTGTGAGGTGAGCTCCTTTGCTCAGGCCTGTGGTGCTGGCAGGACGGACAAGGGTTGCAGGCTTCATATACCAGGAAGCTCTGTAGCCACCATCTGGATCAGAAGCGGCGTCATGAGCAGTACAAGAGAGCCCATGTGGGCACAGACCTGAAGGCCAACTCTTTTGGAGGCGCTTCCCATGCAAAGGGAATTGTGCTGGAAAAAGGGGGGATTGAAGCCAAACAGCCAAATTCTGCACGTTAGGGTCCAGCTGATCAAGAATGGCCAAAAAAAAAAAAAAAAAAAGAAAAAGAAAGAAAAGAAATGAAATCATATCAAAGCCTTTGTACCCAATGATGGTTGTTCGAATTTTATTGAGGAAAATGATCAAGTTCTGGTTGCTGAATTTGGTTGGAAAGGTCATGCTGTCACTTACATCCCTGGGGACATTAAGGATGTCAAAGTAGTCAATGTCTTACTTTTGGAAAAGGCGAGAAGGAAAGCCCAAGATCATAGGTTTCATGGTGCATGCATGACAGGAATAAATTTTCATATACTAAAAACAAAAACAAAAAAAGCAAATATGAGGTTGAACTGGGTGGAATTGCTAGGGTTTGAGGAGCAAACCATAGATTCCTGTTTGGTTCCACTTTTAGCCTCAGAACTAAGGAAATGGGAGCTTCTAGCTCTTCCCAGCGCTCCCCGGTTCTCCCGAGGGCTCCCCACGCAGGGTAGAGCTTCTGCCTCCAGACTGGCACCTCCAACTGGAAGCTGTCTTCTCCTGGCCCGGGAACCCATTAGAATGCAGATTCTGACTCAGTCGGCTGGGGGGGCGCTGGGATCCTGCGCCTGACAGGCACCCAGCGCAGCGGCAGGGGGTGCTCCCGCCAGTCCTCCCTGGGAGTGCAGAGCTCTAGAAGCCGCAGGCAGAGTGTAAAGCGCTCTCGCTCTGAGGATGGCAAGGTGACTCTTTCCCAAGCAACATTAGCAGAGTGAAAACAAAATAAAACAAAGCTGCAGCCGGTTGTGCCTGTCACATCTGTGTCGCATTCCCCCACCCACAAACCACCTGTCTGCAATTTCATGATCTTTTTTTCCTGCAAACCCATGAAGCCTATTAGAAAGGAATTTTTTCTTTCCTTTCTTCACTGATCTTTCATTCGACAGGTATTTACTGAGCACCTACCATGTGAGAGGCCCTGTGCAATGAAGAAAAATCTCAACCCATACTTCATCCTGTGGCAGGAAAGATTATTGGAAATGAAATCCGACCCTGTTATTTCTCTTTTTACAATTCTGTTTCTGGGCAGCCTGGGTGGGTCAGCAGTTTAGCACCGCCTTCAGCCCAGGGCCTGATCCTGGAGACCGGGGATCGAGTCCCATGTCGGGCTCCCTGCATGGAGCCTGCTTCTCCCTCTGCCTGTGTCTCCGCCTCTCTTTCGGTCTGTGTCTCTCATGAATAAATAAAAAAACAAAATCTAAAAAAAAACCAACAACCCTACAATTCTGTTTCTGCAAACATAAAGGGCAAGTGCCCTAACCTGGCCCTTCTGATACCTTCTGGAAGCAGACTTCTCCTCTCAAGGACAGCTCGGTTACCTCATGCCCTGCCCAGTGCCAGAAACCTGTCCCCCGAGTCTCCTGCTCGGAGGCTCTGAGCTTTGGCACCTGGTCCCTCCAGCTTGCTATAGACATTCATTGCTCACCTCCACATGTGGCTCCCTGCCACTCCTTTCAGGAATTCTTTTCCGAACACCCAGGTGGATTCCCTGCACCCCCTAGTTCTGACAATTTTACATTGAGATTCTGGTTCTCTCTCTGCTAAACTTTAAGTCTCTAAAGCGTAGACAAATGTCCAACCATTTCCCCATCAGCCACTTTTTGCTGAACTGCATTCTGGTACAAGTACCGCGGCTCCTGGTAAGAACTCCTGCCTGCAGAGCTTCCCATCTGAGATGCCCATGGACTTCGACCCGCTTCCAAGTCATTAGTTTTGGCCTCACAGCAGCTGGTGAATAGCTGGCCTCAGACTGCTGAGGAATGAGAAATGTTCAGGGTGAACGTGCGTCATCCGTGCTATGTGACATTTTACAGCCCAGCTGTCAAGACAGAATCAATAAAACGCTTGTCAGCACAGGGTAAGGAGAAGACAAAGTAGGCAAGCGAAGGACCGGAGGGCATGACGCTGATGTCTACTGCCAAGCACTGAGAGACAGAGCGGGTCACGCATCTTAGCTCTGCTCCTACCCTGGAAATTTCTCAACTTTGGATATAATGTGATGAAAGAAAAATCCAAACACTTTGTACCTTCTAAAACTAGTTCTATCTTGCTTCACCTAGTGTTTGGCATGGCTACTCTGCCCTAATTTGACAAGTTTTGTGACCATTTCACTTTGCGTCATTGGATTGCTAAAAGCCCATTCTTCCTTTTTATGGAGAAAGGGTTTTGGAAAATAATTTTCTTGCTCCTGTCTTGAAATCACAACCCCCATTCAAAAATCATACAGACACATACCCCAACAATAACACAAAATAAAGACTTCTTTTTCCTTTATTAGACACGTTTCACCTGTTTTTATTGTAGAAAGACATACATGTATAAGTGAGAAGATCATTTCACTTGGTCCCACCATTTGTAGGGTAACCAGTTCACACCTACTGCATATCTTTCCAGATTTACTTCTGTGCACATACAAATAAATATTTTTATGAAAATATGATCATATTATGACTCCCATTCATAATGGCACCTTGGTGTCAATATAGATCCATCTCTTATTCGGTGTCCATACAGGTCTCTAAAGACTGCATAGCCTTGCAATGCATGGATATGCCAAAAGTTATTTAATTCCCTGTCACTGGAAATTTTTGTTTCACTAATACTTAGGCAATGCCTAAGACAACATTTTTGAACTTGGTTCTCTGGCATAATTATTCCTTAGGATAAAGTCCAAGACATGGAATTGCAAAGTTTAGGAGATTAGCAGCATGTTAATCTTTTTAACTTTTTAACTTTAGGCTTTTCGATGATGTCTTTGAGATGTACCTGCCACATCTTGCTTGTACAAGTTCCTCCGTGTAGCCAGTGCCCAGTCTCAGCTCTGAGTACCGCGGAGGCCAGCAGGTCTGCTTGGAGCAGCTGAGCAGATGGGCACGGCCTGGAATTCAAACTCTCTTGGCACTCCAGGCGCAATCTGGAATATCCTTTTCTTGAGGGATATTTTCATCAGGAATCCTGATGAGGACAATCCCTCTGCCAATCTCTGAGAATTTGTCCTGATTGAAAAGCTATTTTAGGTTTAAACGTCTCCATTTTATCTTCCCTGGATTCATCTTTCGCTATGGAATCCAATTCCCTTCCAGGCACTTCTCCCACGCTTCCCCTAATCTCTGCGACATCACCCTTTTCTACAATTTAGGTGTAATCCCACCTTCGTGTACAAGCCTGCTTGCGTCCCCGTCTCCAGTCTGGAGTTGGATGGTACCCACTGCGGGAATGTGCCTTGTGACATTTGGAGCAGGTGTGAGGGCCCAGGTAGCCGCGGCCCCAGAGAGGAGCACCGGGAGCGCTCCAGGGAGGCACAAGGCTATTCCGGCCTGTGCGGGAGGAGTCTCAGGAGGTGGCTCAGGTGAGCAAAATTTGTTGCTGGGTAGCTGATTCCTAAAACCTCACAGGCGGCTCAGCCCCGTAGGTCTGGGTAGCAGAAGAGGCCTCGGTGCAAGGCATCGCGGGGGGCGGGGGGCGGGGGCGGGTCGGGCAGGGACTCCTGTGCTCGCAGCCTAGAGTGATGAAGCAGCCGCACCCAGCTCACAGGCCGCGGTGCCCCCCAGCCTCGTCTCCACCCCCAGCCCCGCCCCACCCTGGGGCCCCGCCCCTCTCCCTGGGGCCACACCCTCCAGCCACGCCCCCACGACCCTCCGGCCACGCCCTCACGCCCCTACCGCCCCGCCCCCTCGGGCCCCGCCCCTCACCCTACGGCCCCGCCCCTTTCCTATGGCCCGTCCCACCCCTACGGCCACGCCCCCACGCCCCTACAGCCCCGCCCCTCTCTACGGCCCCGCCCCTCGGGCCCCGCCCCTCTCCCTACGGCCCCGCCCCTCTGGCCCCATCCCTTTCCTATGGCCCGCCCCAACCCCTACGACCCCGCCCCCACGCCCTTACAGCCCCGCCCCTCTCTCTACGGCCCCGAACCGCCCCCTCGGGCCCGCCCCTCTCCCTACGGCCCCGCCCCTCGGGCCCCGCCCCCTCTCTCTACGGCCCCGCCCCCTCTCTCTCTACGGCCCCGCCCCTCTCCCTACGGCCCCGCCCCCTCGGGCCCCGCCCCCTCTCCCTAGGGCCCCGCCCCACCCCTCGGCCCCGCCCCCTCTCCCTACGGCCCCGCCCCCTCGGGCCCCGCCCCTCTCCCTACGGCCCCACCCCTCGGGCCCCGCCCCCTCTCCCTACGGCCCCGCCCCCTCGGGCCCCGCCCCCTCTCCCTACGGCCCCGCCCCCTCGGGCCCCGCCCCTCTCCCTACGGCCCCTCCTCCTCGGGCCCCGCCCCTCTCCCTAGGGCCCCGCCCCACCCCACAGCCCCGCCCAGTCCACTTCAGGAAGACCTGCTCCCAACCGGCTGCCAGGCCAGCACCCGTCTCCAAGCCCCGCTTCACCGACCGCTTAGATCCTCCAATATATTCGGAACAGCTGTTTTTAAATCCTTGTCTTATACTGACATTTAAAAAATCTGTCCTTTCTGGCTCCCTTTCTGTTGCTTGGATTCTCCCCCTGGTTATGGGTTACATTTTCCTACCTCTTTTCCTGTCTAGCGTCTTCTAATTGAATTGAGGACACTGCAAATGTCTTATTTTTAAGCATTTGGATTGTGCTGCGTTCTTTTAAAGAGTGTTGGGCTTTGTGCTTGCCCTAGGTAACTTGTACATCAGCATGGTCCTTCCCCGGCTTGTTTCCAGGCTCTGTTGGGTGGCTCTGGAGTAGCCTGTCCTTCAGTGCTACTTACCTTCTGTTCCTAAGGTGGGACCCATCTGGGAATCCTACTGGAAATCCTCTGGGTTTTTTGAAATATCTCCATGCGGCTGGTCAGAACTCACCTGTCTCCAGCCCCCTGCAAGCTATAATTACCAAACATTTGCCCTTCTCCCTGGTGGTTGTGCTTTGCTTGGCCTTGTGGAATCTCACCTGTACATCACAAAGCCGGCCCTCTGCCTGAACCTTCAAAGGTGCCATGCAGATTTATGGGGCTATTTCCTTGCGTGGCTTTGCAACTTTGACCTCCCGCAGCATTCCAAACATCCATCTCTGTCTTCCCAGCTCAGCAAGGCTGCTGCGTTCCGCCTGGATTCCTTCTCTCTGTACTATGGTTTAGAAGGTTCTTTAGGCAGAAAGCACAAGGAAATGATTGTTGGGTTCACCTCATTTGTTCCTCTTTTTTCAGAAGCTACAGTCCCCATGGGTCTGTTTTCCAAGGAGCGAAAATGGCTGTTTCACAGATTTTGGTGCTGTTGTTGTTTATGGCACAAGGGTTGGTCTGGAATCAATGTACTTTCCATATACTCCTTTTAATGAGGCTTTTTTTTGGGGGGGGGGATTAATATGTGGTTTAAAAAAAAAAGAATACTCTGGTTCTGAGGGAGGTTTTCCTTGCTCTTAAAAAATAGTTGGGCAAAAATAAGTCGTGCCTTTTCTGCCTCTCAAAACATGTGATGCCACAAAGGGTTGCCATAGCACCCGTGAGGGAAGCCAATCTAAGGGGAAGGCCAACAATGTGTTGAGAATAACAGTCTAGAAAAAACCTGGGTCTGTGGGAACGTCAGTGAGATGATGGAGTAACCAACCCTGGACCTGCCCTAGCCCTAACCTAGCTGTTCTCAAACATGTCTGCCTCAGGGCCCCTTCACACTCCTAATAATCACCGAAGATCCCAACAAGCTTTTGTGTGTGGGGGTGATAGTCATCAAAGTTTACCATATTATTAACTGAAATTGAAGACATTTTAAAATGAGTAATTATTAACTTAAATAATCTATTACAGAATTGAAAACCCATTACACATTACCATAACTAACATTTTTGTGAAAAATAATATTTTATACAACAAAAAGTAGCCTCAAGATATGAGTGGCATTGTTTTACATTTTTGCAAATCCCTTTAATGTCTGGCTTCATACGGGACGACTGGGTTTTCATAACTGCTTATGCATTCAGTCTGTTAGTATCTGTTGTGTTGGTTGAAAAACAAACAAAAGTGGCCTCACTCAGATCTGCAGTGGAGAAAAGGAGGAGTATTTTTATGCATGTTCAGATAATTGTGGGTATTCTTTGGTAGACACCAAAAACTTAACAAGTTCTAATTCCTTAAGGGTTATTTATAATGTGAACTGTGAAATGATCTCCAAAAATACTTATACTTTATTACAGGGCTCAGTAAATTTTTTCTCTAAAGAGCCAGAGAGTAATGTCTCCCACTCTGCAGGACTTGAAGTTTCCATTATAACTGCGAAGTCAGCCCGTGTAGCTCAACAGCACCCACAGTGATACAGAAGCACAGGAGTGTGGTTGTATTTCAATAAAACCCATACCTTTTTTTGAAATAAACCTTTTGTAAATAGCTGCTAACTTCTGCTTTATTACAATTAAAATCTGTTGGTCTGTCCTGCGCTTGGAATGGTGTTGACCATACAGAGGCCCTGAAAGGGCCTTCAGGGACCTCCAGGGGTCACTAGACCACACTCTGAGCTACTGCTGTAATATTTTTGTCACGTGGGATATTGCATTCCTTAACTGTTAAAGGCATTTTCGGTTGGATCTTCTGTTCCTCCAGCCAAAAGCCTCCTCGCTGATCAAGTCCTAGGTAGTTTCTCAAGCCAGAAATCTGCATACCAGTTTCTATTTTGGATATTTGGATTATATTTTGGTTTGGAACCGAACCGCGTTCCCTCCCAGCTCTTGATGTGCCAGCAGTAGAGTAGACATCACAGGTTGCATGTCCGGGCCAAGAGGTCCTGAAGCAGCCCCCCAGGAGCCCTGCGGGACCCCAGAACATTGCAAAAGAGCTACGGAAAGTTTTGTGTTTTCATGGGAAGAACGGAGGTAGCCAAAGAGTCATTTTCCGGACAGGGGGTATGTTCATCACAGGTCTCCAGAGAAACAGAATCAATAGGGTATATACATACAAAGACATTTATTATAAAAAAAATTAGCTCACACGATTACGGAGACTGAGAAGTCCTGTGGTCTGGCATCCGCAAACTGGAGATTCAGGAGAGCGAATGGAGCAGTTCCAGTGTGAGTCCAAAGGCCTGAGAATCCCGGGAGCCAACGGGCGAGTCCATGTCTGAGAGCAGGAGGTAGACATCCCGCCCCGACGGTCTGGTAGGAAGCAAATGCTCCCGTCCTAGGCGCCATCCTCTTGGGGCCTCCAGTGCATTGGCTAATGCCTGCCCACGCTGGCGAGAGCTATCTGCTCTCCCAGTTAGTGTTTCAAATGCTAACCTCATCCGGAACCACCCTTCAGAAATCATGTTTAGCCATATATCTGGGCACCCCGTGGTCCAGACCAGATGACACATAAAATCAACCATCACAAGGGGACAAGGCCGGAGAGGTCAGTGTGGACTTTATAACGTGAGCCTACAGGGGCGGGGGTCTGAAATGTGTGACCCTGGAGGGCGGACACCCTGGCCCACACCAAACCCCCTCCGCCCGGGCGGGCCAGGGGGGACCTGAGACCCGAGGGTCTCCTGACCCGACCCACACCAACCCACCCTGACTACGTTGAAGCTGTTGTTTCTGCCAAACGCAAGAGCGGCTCTGGAGATGGAAATGAAGACCAATTTCAGGAAGACTGAACATTTGTTATATGCCCATGTTGGTGCCCTACACATTCCTATTTTCCAACAATGGACATAATCGGATTCAAAAACGGAGCCACCCTGATGAAAAGCACCTCACTCTCATTTTGTTCCTATTTGGCTCTTGGTTCTTGGTGAGGATGAGCCCCGTCCGAGGCTGCTGGGGCGTTATTTTGAAGCCCCCCACGTGTGGTCCACGCGGTCAACATGTTCGCAGCTTCGGGTCTGCAGATGAACCTGTCGCGCAGAACGAGGGGTCACCGCTTTCACCTTTGCAGTGAAGAGACCTAGAGTTTGTCAAGCCTTAACCAGGCCACTTACGAGATGTCCTCCTCCTCCTGAGACTCACCCCCTGCCGTTCCGCAGGCTGCGGCTGTTTGTCGCCGAAGTCACACTTCGTTTTCATGTGTGCACTGCGCTGCCCGGGCCGTCCAATCCACGCCGCCCACCGGCTCGTGGAAACAAGGCCAGGGCCCTAGGTTCTGGGTGATTCAGGATTTTGTTACTTCCCCAGGCTCTCTTCTCCTTCCCCATATCCTAATAACAACAAACATGTACTTGGAATCTACGTTTCTCGTGACAGAGGCAAATGATTTTCCACGTTGTGCAGTTTTCTTATATATTAAGCAGCCTGCGTTCGCTTGCCTGCACGGGCCATGCCCCTTTATAAATTACTCTGATTAAAAACCAAATGGTCCACACGCTAAGGAAGGCTACCTGAAATCCCACTGCTCCAACACAGCAGTTAGTCTCGTTTTTTTTTTACGTTAGCTTGAATCATTGTTTAACTACACAGTTATTTTACTTGCGTATCATGCTGTGTCATTAACTAAGCATTTCTCCTGTGGGCATTGCACATCGGTCTGTTATATTTATTCCACAGACGTGATAAAACATAAAAAACAATTGTATTGTGGATTTGCACAATCCTTGGCTGTTGTGAAATTCAAATATCGTCACATCTCTTTATTCTAGATTTTTCATTTATTGATTGACCCATTTAATCAACAAATATTTATGGAGCTAGGCAATGGGAAAACAAATATAAACAGGAGAGACACTGCTCCTGCCCGTAAGGATATTAGTCTAGGAGGGGAGATAGATATGATCATGTGATTTTCATGCATTTACCCATCTGAGCCATGTATTCATGTTCTATTTGCACGAGCATCTAAATAGCAATGCCCTCCCCTTTTTAATAATCTTGCTAATTATGTACAAGTGGCCCCAAGTGTGGCAGCTCCGTGTGTTTTGGTTGATCGAGTTATTCCTCAGGGCTACAAAAGCAGAACCATGACCGGGATCTAGAAGACTTGCCGTCCACTTTTGTGGTTTAATCTCCAGACAGCACTCCCTTCTACTTCCTGCCACAGGATGGGTAGTCAGATAAAACGTTCTTTTGAATGAGAAAAACAATTAAGCACTGAAAATGCGGGAACAAGAAAACACAAGATAAAAATAGAACGCACCAGCCTGCTTTATGGAACACATTTTTATCTGGTGGAGTGGAAGGTAGCATTTTTACCTTATTCTGTCCTTTCTGGACTCCACCACGTTTATAAAGAGGAAGTCGGCAAAACATTAACCAGCTGTACCACTTAGGATAAAAATAAATCTGTTTCATGTGCGTCTGCCTTCGGCTCAGGTCATGATCTCAGGGTCCTGGGATCAAGCCCCAAGTCGGACTCCCTCCTTAGTGGGGAGCCTGCTCTTCCCCCGTTTGTGCTCTTTCTGTGTCAAATACATAAATAAGATCTTTAAAAACAAAACAAAACAAAACAAAAAACAGGGGATCCCTGGGTGGCTCAGCAGTTTAGCGCCTGCCTTCAGCCTCGGGTGTGATCCTGGAGTCCTGAGATCCAGTCACACATCGGGCTCCCTGCAGGGAGCCTGCTTCTTCCTCTGCCTGTGTCTCTGCCTCTCTCTGTGTCTCTGCCTCTCTCTGTGTCTCTCATGAATAAATAAATTTTTTTTTAAAAGCAACAAACGTATTTAAACAATAACACTTAAAACCTACAAGATGAAAGGATAACTCTGTCAGTTCTTGACTACTTTTCTAATTTCAAGTTATTCATGTTTTGCCCATTGTGCAATAGATTATTTAAATTAATAATACACATTTTAATGCTTGTGTGTATATGTGTGTGTGTATATATGCGCCAACCACCTTCATCTGTCTATATAATATATATAGGTATGTTTTTTGCAGAATCATCTGAAAGTAGATTATAGGCTTGATAACAATTGACCCCTAAAAGTTTCAGTGTACACCTCCTAAGGACAAAGACATTCTCTTTGTGATGCCCACAATGCCATCACTACTCCCAGGAAACTTCCCGTTAATTCAAGAGGGTCACCTAACATCAGGCTGCCAGCTGCAGTGTCCTGGGGTTGTGAGCTGGCTCAGCCCATCTTCCTGCTGGAACTGCCGCCAGCCCTGCTGCCTGGACACGGAGCCGTGGCCACTGCCTGTCCAAAACTAAAAGTCTGACCTGGGGCACTGCACCGCCCAGAGACGGTGCCAACCGCCCTCATGCCCAGCTCGGGCCCCTGGCTGCTGCTGTCCTCCCACACCGAAAATTGAGCCCAGCATTGCCCTCCCCTGTGGGCTAGCCCTGCATCGAGGCTGCCGTCCCTGGCCGTGGCCTGTGGACGGGCCGGCGTCCCTCGGCACTTCCGGTGCAGGTGCTGAGCCTTGACCGGCCTGGCCATAGACCTTTCCGATTGTTCCCGGAGCGCAGCGCTACCGAAGCGAAATGGCTTTTAGCAGCATCACCCAGGAGCGCCAGGGTCCCTGATATTTATGTCAGGAGAGAGCTGCTCGCGAGCCAAGCGCATTTCAGCTTCTCAGTAAAGGGGCGACTGTCCTCCCCCCGCTTGGTTCCTCCCTCCTCCCTCAGCCCAAGCCTGTCTCTGGGGGGGCCTGGGGGGTGGGGGGGCCTGAGTGAGCAGCACGGCCGGAGCCTGGCGCCAGGCCGGGCGGGCGGGTGGCACAGGCACTGGCCGCCGCAGGCCTCTGCCGGGGGAGGCTCTGGAGGGCACAGGCACTCAGGACTCGGGCCCTCCCCTCCAGAAGGGAGAAGGAGCCGGCTGCAGGCACAAAACGCCCAGGAGAGGCGGAAAGGGCAGGGGAGTGAGTGAGGGCAGAAAGCTTCTGGACGCTTCAAACCCGCACTGCGAACAGAATCCCGCGGGGAGCCTTGGGCCTTGCTGCCTCACACCCTGGGCACCCCGCCCTTGGTCGGTGAGGGCTAGCGGGGGTCCCCCCTTCCTCCCCTGCCTGCAGCCGGTCCTGGAGGCTGGGTGCTGGTTACCTAGGAAACCGGAATGGCAAACTCCAGCAACCGCGCTGTCAGCCGGCTCCGGATGCAACTGCGGAGTTGTTCGCTGGCATCGCACGCTGCCCGGCCCTTTCCTTACGGCCTCTGAACCGGTGTCTTCACCTCCACGAGCTCATCTCCGCCTCCTGTGTGTGTGCATGCAGGTGTGCGCGTGCACGCGTGTGTGTGTGCGGGTGTGCATGTGTGCAGATGTGCATGTGTGCGGGTGTGCAGGCATGTGTGCGGGTGTGCATGTGTGCGTGCATGTGTGTGGGTGTGCAGGTGTGCATCCGTGCGTGCATGTGTGCGGGTGAGTGCCTTGATTGATGGTACTATCCGACCGGCGTGGCTCTCCCTCGTGCCTACTCACCTGGCAGACACTTCACCGCACAGCTGCCTCCGAGGAGCTGGGCTGGAAGCTGCTCTGGTTACGAATGAGACGTTAATTCAATTTCTGTGACTGCGGTGGTATTTAACAGCTAATCAGAAAGTGTGGTATGTGGCCCTGGAGGATAAATCTCTTGTGAATTGAAAAATCATTTAAAATGCAAATACTTCTAGTTTGGGCACCTCTGTAAATCCGAGATGTTTTAAACACAATGTCTTTGATGCAACGTCAACCGGGCAGCTGCCTGGCAGGGGTGCGAAGGGCCGGTCACCAGCACCCCCTTTCCCTTGGCTGGAATTCAGACCGAGTGAAGGATGGGTGTGGGCTGGACACGGCCACAGCAAAACGGCAGCATTATTACAGATAAAACCATATTATTGACCGGGTGGCAACAATGGGCCCTTTGCTGCTGCGCCTCAGAACTGGAAAGCCTCCACGCGCCCCCAGGCTGGGCCTCCTCCCGAGCCTGGGCCTCCCCTGAGCCTGGGCCTCCCCTGAGCCTGGGCCTCCCCTGGGCCTAGGCCTCCCCTCCACCCCCTCCAGCCTGCTCCCCCTCAGCCTGGGCCTGGCACCGCAGGCCACACCGCCCACCCCCCCACTCCACCCCACCCCACCCCCGCAGGGTGCTGCCTCGGGGCTGGACAGCGTGGTGGGGGCTGGGATCACGTGTTGCATTCAGGACTCCAGAGGATTCAAAACTAGAAGTTTCCAATTGAATTAAGGAAGTGAACTCCCCCCTCAGGACCCTGAGGCTCCCTGTGGTTGGGCTCCGGAGGGTGAGATGCCCTCAGCCACAGGCCTCATCCTTCCTGGGGAACCTGTTGCAGGCGAGGGGGTGGAGCAGAGCTTCAGCACCCTTGCCTCAATTTGGGATGTCCCTGGAGGGTCATCAGCGCCCCCGGGCATCCCGGGGGAGGGGCACAGTCCCTCAGTCCGGCTCCTGGGTTCTCCAGTGTGCTTCCGGTGCAAATCTCTCCGAATTTGTTTCCTGAGAGACCAACGGGAGACCAGGAATTCTCAAGTAGATCATGCCTTCAGATGGTAAGGAGGTGATAGACTCCACCGTACAGAACTAGAGCTGGACTCACAGTCTTCTGTCATTTTCTTCATATATTTATATGATCATATTTCTCCCCAGTTGTTTTTTTTTCTACGCCCACTTCTCTGTGGAGCTCTTATTCATCTGCTGTTGGCCCTCTGGCTAGCCCTCTAGTTTTTTAATCAAGTTCTCTCCTGTTTTCCATCCCCCACCCTTCTTTCCTATAATTTTTAGATTTGCTTGACTTTATCTTCCAACGTCTCAACTGAGTCTTTAATTATGCTCTTATATTTTTTTAATTTCTAAGAATCTTTCTCAATTCCTTAATTTCACTTAATTTAATTTTAAATATTTTATGTATTTATTCATGAGAGACAGAGAGAGAGAGGCAGAGACAGAGGGAGAAGCAGGCTCCACGCAGAGAGTCCGACGTAGGACTCGATCCCGGGACTCCAGGATCACACCCTGGGTCGAAGGCAAACGCTCAACCACTGAGCCACCCAGGCGTCCCTAATTTTATTTTTAACGTGCTCTGTTCTTATTTCACAGATACACTCTCATCTCTTCTCTGAGGAAGTCCATGAGATTTTTGAAGGATGTTTTCTTTTCCCTTCATAATCTTCTTCATGCTTCTTTCATTCTTCTTAATCTTTGCTTGTTTGAGCCTCTGTCTTCCAGGTATCTAGTCATCTTCAGTTGTGTGTTCACTTTTTTTTTTTTTTAAGATTTTATTTATTTATTTGAGAGAGAGAGAGAGAGAGAGAGAGAGAGAGCATGGGGACCAGTGCAGAGGGAGAGGGAGAAGCAGACTCCTCAATGAGCAGCGAGCCCAACGTGAGGCCTGATCCCAGGACCCCAAGATCATGACCTGAGCTGAAGGCAGATGCTTAACCGACTGAGCCACCCAGGGGACCCTGTGCTCTTTTTTTAAGGAAGAGACACTAAGAAACTATTTGGGATCTCTGGGTTCATGCATAGAGCTTTTTGAGCATGGGATTCATTGGGTGAATTATGGGCAATCTGTCTGGTTATTTGCTTAGGGAACCATCAGTGACAGTGAATATTTGCTCTGTGATGGTGAAATCTTGTGTGTCAACTCGGTTAAGCTATGGAATCCAGCTCTTCAGTCAAAGACTAGTCTAGATGTTGCAGAACAGGTATTTCATATACACGATTCACATGTGCAATCAGTTTACTTACATTTTATTAACAGACTACCTTTCGTAATAGGGATGAGCCTCGTCCAAATGGTTGAAGGCCTTGAGAGCAAAAACTGGGGTTTCCCAGAGATGAATCCCTTCAAGACTCTGACATGGTAACCCTGCTTGAGTTTCTAGCATGTGGGCCTGCCCTACAGATTTCAGGCTTTACTGGTTCTGTTTCTAGAGAAACTGACTGATACGTACTCTTTTATAGTGTGATTTTGCCACTCTATCAATCAGGAGGTGGAGTCTATTTCTCCACCTCTTGACTCTGGGTTTGGCTCCCTGGTTTGCTTTTGCCAATGGAACATTAGCAAGTATGGTACAAGGAAGCGTAGGAAAAGCACTTATGGATTATGGCTTGCCCTCTTCTGCCACTGGGGACCCTTTTGCCACCATATAAACAAGCAGGATTAATCTGATGGATGATGAAAGATACATGGCTTTTCCAGCTGACATCAAGCCAACTGCCAGACATGACAGTGAGCTCCTCACTAGACCAACAAGCCTGCCAACCAACTGACATGTGAGTGAAGCTACCCTAGAACATCAAACCCCAAATGAACTGGCCTGTAACAAAACCACTCAGCCAACCCTCAAACCTATAATTAATAATACAAATTTTGTCCTAATCCACAGAATATGGGGGTGGATTTTTATGCAGCAAAAGATAGCGTATATAATCATTATTATGACATCTTCTTGAAATGATCTTATAGCCCAGATTATCCCACCAATATTTGCTTCTTCTGCTGCCTGGCTGCCAGCATTCTAATTGCTGAGTAGAAGGCTGGAGTTTTCAGCATTCATAATGTAAATATTCACTTAATCTGCTGAATAAAGTATGGCCAACTAGAGGACACAGTATGCCTTAAAGGACACAAAGTGTCCACACAGAAGACTGCCCTCACTTCTGACAACAGGTGCAAATTCAAGGGGCCCCCCAAAACCAACCTCACTTTTAATATTGCCAGAAGGATTCATAGAACTCACCGACAGCTCTTATGCCCGTGGTTATGGTTTATTATGGGGAAAGTATATAGATTAAAATCAGCCAAGAGAGGAGACACTTGAGAAAGAGTCCCAGAAGGTCTGCATGCAGAGATTCCAGTTGTCCCATCCCCATGGAGTCAAGGACAATGTTAATTCCCAGCATCTCTGTATGACAACGTCCGTAGAGGATTGCCAACCGAAGGAAGTTCACCTGAACCAGTGGTGTCCAGAATTTTTATTGAGGCTTTTATCTCCAGCCACCAGGGACACATACTCCCTACATGACCAACCTTTAGTTTCCAGTCCTTCCTGGAGGTTATCTGATAACCTCAGTTTCTAGTTGCCGGGAAGTCAAAACAAGTACAAAGCCTCTATCATGAAGCACATTGACATTCTGGCCAAAGCCCTCAGGCAAATAAAGATGCTCCTATTAGACATTCCAGGGGCCTAGAAATCACCTCCCGGAAGCAAAGAGCAGAGGCCAGACCTCTCTTTGGATACGTGGCACCTCTTGGCTTCTGGGCAAGACTCTGTTAACAGCAAAATAATCACCTTTGTCTGGGGATCCATAATTAATATAGTATTTGCTAGACAAAGCAATAGTAACCAACTAATCAATTCACCCTAGAAAGCCATGACATAGATATTCGCATTTTTGTACTAGGTTGATTACTCTTTTCCCGTCTTTTTATGTTGTTATTTGTATCTTACCATACACTTATGTAGAACTATTTAGCACAAAAATTAGCTGATGGTTAGTTAAATCCAGTTGTTCCCCCCAAGAAAGTCATTTTATTAATCCTGATAAGGCTTTAACTCAATTTCTCAATATATTCAGTTACGAATATCAGTATTACCGGAAGACCTGTTTACGTTAGATGGTTGAATGTCATCAACAAGGCCAGTGCTACCGCGTATCACAGCATGGCAACCTGAAGAGGAAGAGTCAAAGGATGTGCCACGTGACCAGAGCCCTACTGAATCCTTAATAATTAGTCCAGCCCATCACCATATCTTACGGCTTCTCCCTCCATCGTGCCACTCAATCTGTAGGCTTTCGTTCGACCTTCTCAAGGTTCCAAAGGCAAGAGTAGCCCACCAACGTGGACGCCACCTTTTAAGGCATCTGGTATAATTGAGCTAAGAGACAATACCATTCCTTGCTCTGAGTCTCTCAAGTCACCAATTTAATAGTGCATTTCCTTCACTGCATAAACCATTTATTCATTCCTTTATCCTCATATACCATTCCTCCCTCTCCACATTTACCATTCTAATTTGACCATTTCCACCTGTTTTGGGGAAAGGATGTCAGGTTTGGCTACTGTGCTGGTCTCGATTGCCATTAGCAATACTAGTCTAGCAAGTACCTCCTGCTCAATCAACTCTCATTTCTATATAGGTATACAGGGCTGTAGGTACAGAAATAGTGTACTTTCTGGACCTCAAGGCCATGTAGCTGCATTCACTGTTAACCTCAGTTTTCTAAAAGGAGATAAAGGCACCACCCACTCCATCAGGCCCTTAGTAATTCTGACAGATTTAAGGGTATAGTGATAGTTTCTTGCTTAGAGATCATCCCTGCTACCGGCATCTGTGGTTGTTGCTCTGATCCCCGGACCACTGCATCAGGTAGGAAAAAAGAAAGCAGATGTTACATGGGGAAGAATTGTAGAGTAATCGCATCCTCTCCCAGACCACTCCCCAGATCCCTTAGGAAAATGGAGAGATCCATCTAATGTGGACACTTCATTGGTGCCCTTCATGTTGCGTGTGAGCCCAAACTCATGAAGGCCTGTATACCAGCCCTTCATGCCTTAATCATTGCCTGTTCTAGTCATCTTCAAACTCTGAGGATGAAAGTCTGTTCCTTAAGCTGAAGAAATATGACTTGATGGTCCAAATTTGTACAATGGCTTCCAGTCCAGTCCCTTTATGGTATTTGGAGCATTCACCTCCACCACCAGGTATGCACAATCCAATCCAGAGCAAGTGTCTATTAGAGCAGGAATGCAGTTGTAGTGTCTAGGGGCTACCCCACATGAGCCGGATTTGACAGCTGTGTGTATGGCTTCCCCCTGGAGGCTGCCCCAGAACCACCTGAAGCCTCTATCTTTCTTGTGGGCAGACTATACAGTTGGTATTTTGTGCCTTGGGAGGGATATGTTTAAACATAGCCCATCTCTACATTGCTATAGGACCTACCCATCCACTTATCCCATAGACTCAGGAGACCACCTCAATGATTCCCACTTGCCAATTCCAAACACTTCTGATCAACCAGGAGGAGGTTCTTCTCATGGGCACTGACATGTCCCATTTTAATGTACCCCTCAAATTCCCATCGTGATTTTCCTAGGGCTGTGTCCCATATGGGTATCCCTTAATAGGCCAGCTTTCCACAGTCTATTTGCCTGACCCCACAGCACAGCCATTGGTCACCACCAGGAGTCAAAACCCAAACACAGAGGCAAATAGCATGCATTCCAGCCCACTGAACTGAATCGTTTCTACCTTCCTCAATAAGAGTGGCAGCTTTCCAAACAGGATGCTTGGAAATGTTCATTTGGGAATTGCTATCCATAAACCCAAGCAGCTCTTTGTTGGTCAATGGAGAATTGTTTATATGGCAACATCCAAGTGGCCATAGGGTCCAGCAGTGGGTCAGATGTTTCCAAAGTCAATCCTAGAGGAGAAGGAGCTCCCGGCTCATGAGTACTTCTCCTTGGATTCCCTTGGTACCATTCCCTAATAAATGCTTTCTTTTATATTATAGAACACTTCTCAGCACTCCCTTCCCCATTACAGTACTTTTTTTTATATTACCCAAGACATTATGGGTATTTCAAGATTATTTTATGTCTTTCAGTCATAGGAAAAATTTCAATTAATGTCAAATAGCGAGCTAGTAGTTGTCATTCAAGTGGGAACGTTCTGGAATTTTCAAATGGAAATCCCAATGGTAACTGCTGGTTGGCACTCACAGGCTTTTGTCAGGAGCCCCAGTCTGCACCCCACACCCCACACAGTGTTATTGTACAGACAATATGTCTGTATCGTCACCCCATTCAAATGAACAACAGCCCACATCGTGTGAGCTCAGGCAATGTTATTGACTTCCGTTGGCTGTCTACTTAATAATGGCTGAAGGGTGGCTTGACATGACTTCCATGGCATAATACTAGGGGAAGCGTTCCCCCATTAGACAAATATTCACCCCCTAATATATTCAGGTAAAGGAGATACAACTCCACACAGTCTCTTCAAACATTTCAGTCTTCATCCAAACTTTCACCTGAGTCCCACCGACAGTGTCATTCCACATCCCCCCAATCTAACTGCAACCCCTGTTAGGACTTCACCAGCTGTGGCATCATGGGGCACGAGGCTCTCATGTCAGGGAGTCCCAGAAATATCATTCTTAGACTCCCTGACCATTTTACTCACTCATGTGTACATGCCCTTGGGTCCCTAGTTGCAGATTGGGACTTCTGTCAATCTTTAACATGATTAGATTGTGGGACCATCACCTCAGGCAACTCTAGAGTGGCTTTCCCATGTTCATCTTTGCCATAAAGCAGATTTGCTTAAAGCTTTTTGATGTGGGGCAGGCGGTGGGGCAGGCAGCAGACAGGTTCTCATCAGTCTGTCCAACTTCTGAGAGTGCTTCAATGAGACCTTTATTCTGATCCCATCAGTGTCTGCTGTGCTTATCCAATAACTGTTTAAAGGTTTCCATCCTGGGATGAGTCTCTTGACTCTCCTCTTCACCTCCCGCTACCACTATCTTGCAAATCTTGGCCATCTGTGATTTCAGCTTAACTATCTCCTTTGGTGGCAGCTCTGAGATAACTCAGAACAGCCTGATTCCAAGCTTGGCTCAGCCTCCAGATCCACCCAACACTTTACCTTTCATTTCAGTTATTACAGATAACAACAACCAAGAGATTGATATTTGCTCGTTTCTTGTTACTTTGCTTTTCTTTATGTATCCATACTCCTTAGGAGTTGGAGCCAACATTTCTAAATTCTCTTGGTGACTTTTAAAATATATATATTTAATCAATTTATTTATTTGAGAAAAAGAGAGCAAGGGGTGGGGAACAGAGGGAAAGGAACAAGTAGACTCCACACTGAATGTGGAGCCTGGCATGGGACTCAGTCCCATGACTCTGAGATCACGATCTGAGCTGAATTCAAGCGTTGGATGCTTAACCAATTGATCCACTCAGATGCCCCTCTTTTGGCAACTTTTATCTCCAATGACTAATGGCAGCATAGATCCCCTCCTGTATCCAAGGGTCGCTCCAGAATCAAAGGTTCACCATCCCCCACTCACTCATCCTCCTCTTCTTGAGCCATATGTTTCAGTGAGTCAGAGTCAGGCTAGTGAATCCCACTTCTGACACAAACTGGGAAGCATTTGGGCCAACTGTGAAGTCGGAGGGAATAGTCTTTAAAAGCATCTCTACTTTGTTGTGCCCAAGATTGCGAATCCGAGAAACCACCAAGGAGCCGACACCGATGCAAGCGCACGAGGGTTTATTAGCAAGCTCCAGCTTGGGTCCAAGTATACCCGACACAGCGGAGCAGGGACTTGGACCCCGAAGTGGGTTACAGCTGGGTTTTTTATAGGCTGGTCTAGGGGATTTTCAGAAGGGATGGAGGAATTTCTCAAGTTCTGTTTACATTCTGATATGGGGCTTAAGGGCATTGAGCTCTGTTCTCATTCTAATATGGGACTTTCTACTACGGGCGTGGGCTCAGTTGTCTTTCTGATATGGGATTCCCTGCCAAGGACATTCTGCAGTTTTTCCTATAAAGTTCAGCTCTTATTCAGGGGCCTAAGATGGCTGTACTTGTGCTAATGCTAAACTTTAGGTGGGATGGCCTTGATTTTTCTCAGCCTCCACAAATTCTTCTTTTTTTAAAGATTTTATTTATTTGAGAGAGAGAGAGAGAGAGAGAACCAGTGGTGGGGAGGGGCAGAGGGAGAGGGAGAAGCAGATTCCCCACTAACCAGGGAGCCTGATGCAGGGCTTCATCCCAGGACCCTGAGATTATGACCTGAGCACAAAGCAGACACTTAACCAACTGAGCTACCCAGGCCCCCCAAGAACATTCCTGCTTCTGACCTCAGCTGCAAGGTGAAGGGTCTCCAGGGCAGCCTGGGCGGTTCAGTGGTTTAGCGCTGCCTTCAGCCCAGGGTGTGGTCCTAGAGACCCCGGGATCGAGTCCCAGGTCGGGGTTCCCAGCATGGAGCCTCCTTCTCCCTCTGCCTGTGTCTCTGCCTCTCTCTCTCTCTCTCTCTCTCATGTCTCTCATGAATAAATAAATAAAATTAAAAAAAAAAAAAGGTCAAGGGTCTCCAAAATTACCCTTAGATTTGATAATTCACTGGGGGGACTCACAGAACTTGCTGAAAGCTCTTATATTCACAGTTACAGATTTGTTTTTATAGGTAACATTTATAAAAGATATAAATTAAATTGGTCAAGGAAGAGTACCCGGGGCCGAGTCGGGAGGGCTATGTAGACAGTTCCTGTTGTCCTCCCGTGGAGTCAAGACCTGTTACTTTCACTGCATTGATGTGTGAAATGTGCAGGGAGTGTCACCGACCAGGGAAGCTCCTCTGAGCTTCAGTGTTCAGTTTTTATTGTGCCTCATGTGCATGTTTGTGGGTGTCCCAGACCACACATCCCAACTCTATCCCCCCATCTTCACATGCATTTTCCACGTGGTTCTAGAGGCACATACTGCAGGCATGGCCTGCCCTCCAGGACACTCAGGGAGAAAGACTTATACACACACTAGACATGAGCTAGAGCAGTTTGGGCAGGAAATTCAGACATCCTAGATTTGGGACGTGTTCTAAAAGAGGGGTGCAAGCTTTGGGTGGGTCTACATTGTCTACCAGAGAGAGCAGTATGGAAAAAAAAAAGTCTATAGTTGGGATAGATCAAATTATTGAGCTAATCTTTTTTTTAATTTTTATTTCTTTATTTTTTATTGAGCTAATCTTATTAGCCCATAGCAAATCTTTAGCCAGACTGCCTGCTTTTATCACCATAGCTATATTCTCCTCTCTGATTTCATTTTTTCCAGCGCCTTTTTGATCCAAAAGGTTTTCAAAAGCATGTTACACCTATAAGCCTGGATGTGGAACCCCAGCCCCTGACAGGCTTTCCTTTCCTTCTTTGCCAGGTTATCAAGAGGCCCTAGAACAAGGGGCTCGGAGTTTGGAGGACTCTCAGAAGGCTTGACTGCTACAGCAGATTGCACGTGGACAATCTCCGCACCTGGAGCTGCAGCTATGTGGGCCCCTCGGCAAGTGTGCCAGAACTCCTACATTTTCTATGTTCTGCTTCTGGAAAAGAGCGTAACTATAGACACTGTTACCAAAGACACCAACACCACAGAACTATAGGAAAGTCCAGTGAATAGACCTCAACAGTTGTCTGGCATTGGACATGATTCTGGCTTCCCGAAGGGGCACCTGGGCAGGGTTCAGAAGTAACCACTGTGCCTGAGCTCCCATAAATGTCTCTGCCCGCCCCCCCAGAAATATCCAGTGCGAACCAGGAAATCCATCAGGTTGCCACTGTCATCTCCATTCTGCCACGAAGGATGCTTCAAGCCTAACATCTCAGAGGCGGCTCAACTACTCCCCTCAAGCTTCAAATTCTGGTTTTACTGCCTCATTTAACCCTTGATGGTTATTCTTTTTAGTATATTCCTAAGTATGCCTCTTATGACACCCCTGATCTTGAAGACCCTCCAACACTTGTCAGTCTGGGGCCCGCCCAGCCGATGGTAACAGTGGGTCCTTCAGAGCCAGTGAGAACATGGAAGGCAGCCCACCCCTGCGGCCCAACCAACACCAACCTCAGGATGACTGTTACTCCGACCCCACAGCGTTCACACACTGTACCTAAGAAACCATGGAGGTGGACCAGGCGATCACAGATGCCCACTCCCCCCTCTCCTTTGCTTCACCCAACTGTAGGCAGGTTTTCCTCGGCCCACAGCCCATATTTTGGCTTGCACCGAGCTTAAACAAGCGCCTAGGGGAGCACTGCCCCCCTCACCAGTCCAGTCTGAGAACCTGCTGACCAGGAGGCAACGCTGCGGCTGGGCCACCTGATTCTGCACCTGCTCCCACCAGCTCCGTCCCTGCCCAGTCCCTGCTGGTCCGCCCGCCTCGGCCTGTAAAAGAAGAGCCTGTTCTGATGGGTGACTGACACCTGCCACTTCTCAGACCGGAACCCCACGGCTTTGCCCTACCAGGACGCCGCAGAGCCCAGCCCCGCTGTGGCTGGCGCTGCCTGTGGGGGAGGGGGGGGGGCGAGGCCTCGGCTCTCCCAGGCCCTGGCGCCCCCCTGCCCCCGCCTCCCCCCAACCCTGCACGTTCACAGGCGGCTGGGCCACCGCCCCCCCCCGCCCCCCCCCCCCCCCCCCCCGTGCTGCCTCTCCTCCCGCCCCCCTCCTGCCCCCTTCCCTCTCCCCTTTCGCCCTTCCCCCCCACCCTGTAGGGCTGCTGCTCCGCCCCGCCCTCCTCACCCCTGCCCCCTCCCCTCCCCCTCCCCCTCTCCCCTGATACTAGCCCCCCCAAGGCTGCCGCTACCCCCTCCTTCCCCCTCCCCGTCCCCCCTCCTCCCCCACCCTGTAGGGCTGCCGTTCATCCCGCCCCTCCCTCCTCACCCCTGCCCCCTACCCTCTCCCACAACAGGGCCCCCTCGGGGCTGCCGCTCCCCCCACCCCCCGCCGCCTCTCCCCCTCCCCCTCCCCTGCTCTCTCCCCCCCACCACCTTCCTCTGACACGGTCCCGCAGGGCTGCCGCTCCCCCTCCTCTCCCCCCTCCCCCTCCCTTCTTCCCCCCTTCCCTCCCCCCAACCGGCCCCCGCGGGGCTGCCGCTCCCCCCGCCCCTTCTCCCCTCCCCCCTCCCCTGCTCTCTCCCCCCCACCCCCTTCCTCTGACACCGCCCCCGCAGGGCTGCCGCTCCCCCTCTCCTCTCCTCCCTCCGCCTCCCTTCTTCTCCCCTTCCCTTCTCCCCCCCAGCGGAGCTACCACTCCTCCCGCCCCCTGCCCTCTACCCCCTCCCTCCTCACCCCGGCACCCTCCCCTGTCCCCTCTCCCCCTCCCCCCCCCCCCCCCCCCCGCGGGTACAGGGCGACCCGCCCGCTGCTGTCCGAGGTCGGGCTGCTGCCTACAGGGCTCGGTGGGGTTTGCACCCCGAGCAGGAGCACGCATCCCCGAGGCAGTGGCGGGGCGGGGTCTCCGCAGGCCTCCCTGCCCATCAGGGGCGGCTGTGACCTTCAGCCCTGCCGGGGGCGCCCGCCTCCCCAGCATCCGGGGCTCTCCCTGCCGGGGCCTCCGCCGCGCCCCCCCTCCCGGGGCAGTGCCCCTGGCAGCCTGGGGGAGGGGCCGCCGCCCTGCGCCCCGACGAGCCCCCCTGCGGCAGCCCCCGCAGCACACGGGTGCAGCTCTAGCCCCCCCCCCGCCCCCATGGGGCCCCTGCTCCAAGGACAGGGAGGGGACCCAGGGGCCGCCCTCCTCACTGGCATCCAGGGTGCCAGCCCCCTCCCTGACCTGTGTGTCTTTCCCCAGTTTTGGGAGGTCATCAGTGACGAGCACGGGATCGACCCCACTGGCAGTTACCATGGAGACAGCGACTTGCAGCTGGAGAGAATCAACGTGTACTACAATGAAGCTGCAGGTGATGAGCCATGCTTTCTGCCCAGTCCCCCTGCTTTGCACGCTGGGGCGGACGCAGTGTCCTAGGGACAGCCGGTGGCCCCGGCACAGAGAGGCTGCTTGCATGCATTTAAAGTGTCGGCTGCTAAAAATGACCGGCGCAGCCCCCCTGACTCCTGCATGTTGGCCATGACTAAGCAGCCGCCGCTGGCTCCTCTTCTAAGGCAGAGAGACAGCTCTGTTCGCTGCCTTTTGTCTCTGGTGCTAGAATTTTCTCTAATGATGCTGCTGTGAGAGGCGCATGGAGCACAGCCCGGGCTGTGATCCCTGTGCCCCCCGCCAGTCTAAGTCCGGCTCTGTTCCCCGCAGGTAACAAATACGTGCCTCGGGCCATCCTGGTGGATCTGGAGCCGGGCTCCATGGACTCGGTCCGGTCCGGGCCCTTTGGCCAGATCTTCAGGCCCGACAACTTCGTGTTCGGTACGTAGTCACGGTCAGGGCAACGGGCTCCAGGAGTCTCCTTCCTCAATGCCGGGCAAGTCCCGATTCTTAGCGTCGCCTGCCAGGTGAAGACTGGGGGTCCACAGAGGCCTGGGTCCCGGCCTGAGCCCCCGGCCCCTCTCCGGGCAGCTCCGGGGACAGTGTGGGCCCAAGGCGGCCTCTAGAGCCCTCCCAGCGCGCAGCGGCCTGGGACGGGTCAAGAACACAGAGCGGGACCAGCGTCCCCACAGGAGTCGGTGGGCTTCTGGTAGCATCGCAGCCCAGGGCCAGCGGGCAGCCACTTCAGGAGGCCAAAGGCCAGGGGCACAGGTTATGCCCAGAAGTGGAGGCAGCTGCTTAGGGCCCGTCTCCTCGGATCATACTGTGCCCTTGCTCCTGCCTGTTTATTGCATCTGCTGTAAATATGTCAAATACTGAAATCGTGACCTGCACCAACGGTCAGAGACGTGGTGCCTTTCCTGGCCCCTCAGGGTGCCCAGGCTCACCCAGAGGTGCAGTGTCCTTCCCTGCAATCCCGATACTAACAGTAGAGGAACAGGAAGGGTGACACAGTTCTCAGCAGCCCCACAGACAACCAGGCGGCCTCGGGTGAGTCACCGGTACGACGAGGCCGCCCAGAAGCCACGCGGTCAGGGCTGCAGTCTCAGCTCACCATCAAGACAGTCGAACTAGTCCTTGACTCCAAATCCTGTCCCATGGGCCTGGCGGGAGGGAGCCCAGGAAGGGACGGAACCAGCACTTCAGGAGGATGGAAACTAGGGGCATCTGAAAAGTATGGAGAGGACAGACACCGTTAGCTAAGGAGCCGAGCCCGGGCGGGTGGCCAAATGACGCGGGTCAGTGGCTATGAAGGAGCTTTCTAAGGAATGTCTTGGTTGAAGGTGCTGTTGGCACCTGCCCACATTCCTGTGACACTGGCTCTTCCCAGACTCCCTACCGCATGTTCTGCCCCTGACACCTTTTGGAAGGAGGACTGCAGAGAAGGACAGGCTGAATAGGTGAGCCCCCCGGCTCTCGGGGGGACCTCTCGGGTGATGGTCCACCTCGCCCCTTACAGGTCCCCCAGCCTGGAGCCCTGTGGCCGCCCCGGTGCGGCCTGGGGGCTTCCGTTTCCTGGCTCAGGCCCCTACTGCCCTCCTGCTGCTTCCTGGGGTTAATGTCACCCAAAGCGTTGTCTCAGGTTAGCTTCTGGCGGTCTGACCTATGACACTCCCCAAAGAAGAGAAGCCATAGTTTTTTATTGCTAGGTCACAAGTTACCACAAACTCCGTGGCTTCAAGCATCACAATTGTCTTACAGGTTCTGGGGTCGAGAGTCGTGGGTCTTCCACCCACGTGCTGAACTGACCATCCTGAGCTTCTCCATCTGGAGCCCAGGGCCCTCTTCCATGGCCCAAGGGTGGTCGGTGGAATCCGGTTCCTCACGCTCATGGGTCCGAGGTTCCTGTTTGCTTGCAGGCTGTTGACCAGAGGCCTTTCTTCGCTCCCCGGGGCTGCCGGCCTTTCCCTGCCACAGGGCCCTCCACAGCATGGTGGCAGGCTCCTCCAAGGCCAGCGGGAGAGGGTCTCTACTCCTTTGAAATTCTTTTTTTTTTTTTTAAGAGTATATTAATTTATCATGAGAGAGAGAGAGAGAGAGAGGCAGAGATAAGCAGAGAGAGAAGCGGGATCCTCCCAGGGAGCCCATTGCGGGACTCGATCATGGGACCCCTGAGCCAAAGGCAGAAGCTCAACCACTGAACCACCCAGGTGCCCCTGCTTTGAAATTCTGATATCCTTTTCTGCCCTCAGCCAGAACAAATTCTCTGCTTTAAATGGGCTCATGTGATTAGGGGCGGCCCACCCACACAATTTCCCTATTTGAAAGTCGACTTGGAATCTTACTTACATCTGCAAAATCCCTTAGGTTAGTGTTTGAACAGTGGGAAAAAGGTATGTACACACCAGGGCCAGGTGGCTCTGGGGGCTGTGTCAGAATTCTGCTTCCCCCAGTGGACGGTTTGGGGGAATGGGAATGGGCTTTGAAACTGGTTCCAACCTCTGAACCTATGGTCACAGAATAAGCGGTGTTTCTACTTACTAGCTGTATGGCCTTGGGCAAGCATTCAATCTCTCTGAGCCTTAGCTCCTTTTTCCAGAAAATGATTATAATGGCACCTACCTCAGAGGGTTATTGTCGGGATTAAACGTCATAACATACGGAAAGTACTTGTCACACAACAGCGCAACAGTTGATGCTGCTGTGAGCATCCCATTAAGGGAGGTGTTCGAGGATAGGCTATGTGACTTCCTGTTGGGAATTCTGCAAGAGGCGACCAAGACAGATGAATTTTGGAGTATCTTTTAATTTTAGAAAATACGATTTTGAGGTCCCTTTTGACCACTGAAGTCGAAGAATCTATGTGAATATTCTTGGAGCAGTTAATATACTCGTCAATATAGGACCTTAACTGATTGGTATTAAGCTGTATCCTTGGTACAGAGTTTCATAAGGGGATGGAGCCCATGTGCTCAAATTTGGGAAGGAGTAGCAAGAGGTGGGAAAAAGAGTCAAAAGAGAAACTCAACCGCTCTTAACAGTTCTACTTAGAACTAGTTCCGGGATCCCTGGGTGGCGCAGTGGTTTGGCGCCTGCCTTTGGCCCAGGGCGCGATCCTGGAGACCTGGGATCGAATCCCACATCGGGCTCCCAGTGCATGGAGCCTGCTCCTCCCTCTGCCTGTGTCTCTGCCTCCCTCTCTCTCTCACTCTCTGTGTGACTATCATAAATTAAAAAAAAAAAAAAAAAAAGAACTAGTTCCAACTCAGTAAGTTAAATTTGCAACTGCAGGTGGCTACAGTGGAAACGTCTATCTTGGGCTGGGCTCAGAGTAGCAGCATACGGTGTTTTGAGACAGCTGCGCAGGGTCAACGGCCCATTCTAACTTTCCTCTCACATGTACTTCCTTCTTTCCTTGTCTTGCTTCTCCCTCACTTCCTTTCAGCTCCAGTTTAAGATTGGGCAGCAGGTTCTGGTCCCGGCATCAATATCTAGTGAGACTTGACTATTCATTGGTTGACTCAGCTCCTGGTTTGCTGGGCCTCTTCCTCAGCCTGTAGTGGGCTCTCCTCACTGTGGAGACTCTCAATCTGTGCCCTATTTTCAGCCTCATTTCTCCTCTATCAGTATCGGCATCTCAATGGGACCCAGATGCCTCACTAATTGCACCCTTAAAAGTCACCTGTGAATCAGCACAGTATTCCCTGAGTTAACAAAAATTTGACTTTGAAACGCCCAGTACCTAGAAATTTCTGGTTATACATTGCTTCTCTATCCTCCAGTTCTCCCAACGGCTTTAGCCTCCCTTCTTCCCCCAACATACCACACCCACCAAGCTGTCCTTGGCCAGTGTGTCCCCTGTCGGCCACTGAGAGGAAATTCCTGGTCCACGACCACACCTCCTCTTCATTTTCACCAAGATCCTTTCGCCCACAATATGCCCCTCCCTTTCCTCTCTCAACATTCACAGCTCTGATGAATCTCTTTCAGAGAATGCCTTTCCCAACATATCTGTCTCCATCTTCTTTAATCTCCTTTTTTTATAGTTATGAAAAAACATCTAATTATTTCTTTGTATCCAGAAAATAACCTGTTTTGTAAAATGTTTACACTACTTGTAATTTATGTTATGATATAAAAGTTAAGTTGCATTTGACTAATTGACATGTTTGGTGGACATGTAATTAAACATTTATTAGTTTTATTATTGCAGTTTTCTTGTTTTCATACTCATATTTTCAAGTTTTATCCCCTCTCCCCCACCACCACTGATCTGAAATAATTTCTTAGGTCTTGAAAACTAGTCAGTGCTATGCTCATAGTGGTAAAATAGTAAAATGGGTAAAATTGGCCTTGCTGGTAAGATTAAAAGAGTGGAAGTAGCAAATATTCCTTGTAATCATGAAAAACAAAAGAATATTGCTAGCACGTTACACAGGCATCACACTCTGAGTGTTCAACAAAATTTGGTACAGTGAAATTTAACAGACTTAATCTACCACATATTTGAAATGCTGCCTATTACTATTTTTGTACTACATGACAACTAGGCATAAGGAATAACTGATTACAAGAACATACTAGGGAGGGGCACCTGGGTGGCTCAGTGGTTGAGGGCCTCCCTTCGGCTCAGGTCATGACCCCAGGTCCTGGGATCGAGTCCCACATCGGGCTCTCCACAGGGAGCCTGCTTCTCCCTCTGCCTGTGTCTCTACCTCTCTCTCTGTGTCTCTCATGAATAAACAAGTAAAATCTTAAAAAAAAATACAGTGGAAAAAAGACAGTCTCTTCAATACATGGTGCTTGGAAAACTGTAAAAGAATAGACCTGACCACTGCCTATTAGCATACACAAAAATAAACTCAAAATAGATCAAAGACCTAAATGTTAGACCTGAAACTATAAAGAGGGCACACGCAGTAACTTCTCTGACACTGGCCATAGAAAAATTTTCTAGAAATGTCTCCTAAGGCAAGGAAAACAAAGCAAAAATAAACTATTGGGAGTACATCAAATTGGGATCCCTGGGTGGCGCAGCGGTTTAGCGCCTGCCTTTGGCCCAGGGTGTGATCCTGGAGACCCGGGATCGAATCCCACGTCAGGCTCCCGGTGCATGGAGCCTGCTTCTCCCTCTGCCTGTGTCTCTGCCTCTCTCTCTCTCTCTCTCTCTCTCTGTGACAAATAAATAAATAAATAAATAAATAAATAAATAAATAGGTTCTGCGCAGTGAAGGAAATAACAAAAGACAAACTACTGAAAGGGAGAAGATATTTGCAAATGACATATCTGATAAGGGGTTAATATCCACAGCATATAAAGAACTTATACAACTCACTGCCAAAAACTAAACAATCCAATTAAAATACGGACAGAGGACTAGATTAGACATTTCTCCAAAGAAGACATCCAGATGGCCATCAGACACGTGAAAAGATGCTCAACCTCACGCATCATCAAAGAAACGCCAATCAAAACCACAGTGAGAGATCACCTCACACCTGTCAGAATGGCACAAATCAGAAAGGCCAGAAATTACAAACGTTGGCAAAGATGTGAAGAAAAAGGAACCTCTGTGCATTGTTGGTGGGAATGTAAATTGGAGCAGCCACTGCGGGAAACAGTGCAAAGGATCTTCAAAACAATTAAAAATAGAATTACCATATGATCCAATAACTCCACCACTAGGTATTTACCCAGAGAAAGTGAAAGCACCAATCTTTCCTGTTTCTTGCAGCATTATTTATAATAGGCAAGACATGGAAACAATCTAAGTGTCCATCGATAGATGGATGGATAAGGAAGGTGTGGTACACACACACACACACCATGGAATGTTACTCAGCCATAAAGAGGGCGAGTTCATGTCATTTGTGACAACATGGATGGACACTGAGGGTATTATGCTAAATGAAATAAAGAAGACAAACACCACATGACTTCACTCATATTGGAATCTAAAAATAAAAAATAAAAAAAAATAAACAAAGCAAAAGCTGAATCAAACCTATTAACACAGAACAAACTGATCTTTGCCAGATGGGAGAATAGAGAGTGAGATAGATTATAGGACACACGGGCTTCCCGTAAAAATAAAATAAAATGAAAATGATTACAAATAAATAGTATTCCTACACAGTAGTCAAAGCAAGCATTTCTGGAATTTAGTTGGGAAAAAAGGAGGGCACCACGAATGAGAAACAGTTTCGAGGCTTCTCTGAAGACGCCTGGCTGCACAATGAGGGAGACCTCGGCAGACTGTAATTTAAATGCACTATAGGTCCAATAAACACTTTTAAAAATGTGCCTCAGGATCATTTTATAGCTAAAAAAAAAAGGCACTTCATATTTTGAGTGCACTTTCCCCGGGGTATCTAATGAGGGGTGGGGGCCGGTTGATGCTCCCCCTGCAAAGACCATCGTGGGGAAAGCTGTGCGGCCTGTGTCGGGGGGCAGGGGGGCTCCTGCGTGATGGGCTAAAACCCTGGCAGTCTAGGTGAGGGCAGCAAGAAGGCGGGGCAGGGAACCAGGGGAGCCCCCCCCTGCCCCCCCGCCGCCCCGGACTGCTGGCAGCCTCCCAGCACACCTGCAGCACGAGGCAGAGCCATCAGGCTCCGCACGACCGCGGCCTGCACAGCCCGGGAGGAACCTGCTGACGGCAGCCTTCCCCCACCCGGCTGCCTGGCGGTGAGACGGGGCACCGCTGAGCCCTGGGGCTCCCAGGAAAATGCCCTGCACCCTGGGTGCACCCAGGGCTTGGCCACGTGGGAGTCGGCATGGTTGGCCTCACCCAGACACTTGGCAACTCACACTGTGGCGTGCAAAGGGCTCACATTTGGAAAACAGGCGGCCAGGGGGCCAGGGGGTCGCAAAGTGACAGCAATAGGCCCCCCGTGTTGCACGCCCTCCAGGGCCCTCCCGGGCCTGTGCAGCGCGCGGGCTCAGAAGCCCCCCCAACACCCACTGGCCTGCGGAGCCCTGGGCTCTGGGAGGGGGCTGCAGCCTGCACAGGGGCCTCAGCTCGTTCTTCCGTGACTTTATTTCTCCTGGTGCCTTCCTTGCTGCAAGCCCAGGAACTAAGGGTTGGGGCTGTGATAGGAAGATGTGGACACCATATTATGAGGCACAAAGGAGGGCAAGTGACCTCATGGGGAAAGCGTCACTGGAGTTGATTTAGGGAGAGGAGCCCCCGGAAGGAAGGAAGGAAGGAAGGAAGGAAGGAAGGAAGGAAGGAAGGAAGGAAATAGGAATACTAATTCCAACGGCTGAGGTTGCTGCAACACAGCAGGTGGATTCTAGGTGCTTTCACATATCCCGTCATTCAGTCTTCGAAGCGACCCGAGGAGGTAGGTACTGCCATTTATTCCCATCTTCCAGATGAAGCAAGTGAGGCACTGAGAGTTTAAGTGACTTCCTCTCAGTCACACAGCTAATAAGTGTCAGAGTTGGGATTTGCACCCACCCCACCCACGGCCTGTGTTCTTCACTCCATCCGGGGAATGTGGGGCTGCGCCAAACGGGGCGACATTCATTCCGGCCTTGGGAACAGCCTTGGCTGCATGAGGCAGGGCTTGCTCGGAGAACCTGGTATGTTCCAGATGCTCTAGCTTATGGGCAAAATGGTAGCAGTTGGGAGAAGGTTATATATGTTTGAGAATCTGTGAGATTGTGATGTAAGCCATGGTGAAAGAAAACACAGCGTTTCTTCTTTTTTTAATGTCCGAGGCAAATGTAACTGAAATGACGTTAAAAAGGAACACACAAAAACACCCAAATGACCAGGAAAGAAAGAAGAAAAGAAGGTAGTACATCAAACACAGTGAAAAAAAAGTATACACAGAGAAGAGCAGAAAGACACACTTCCATTCTTTTGTATTTTCTAAAGCTTCTAATTTCATAGTCAGAAAATATGTATATAAAAATAAGTTTCTTACCATGATAAAATATATATGTATATGTAATGTATGTGTTTATTACACACACACACATTTGTTGTTTTCAACTTCGAAAGGCCCAGAGCGACAATTCTAGTAAAAATAACACATCCCGGGACATGAAACATTGCAGAAAGGGGCTGAAAAACATTACCGTGCATTTACTCCAAATTATTATTATCTGGTGCAAAAATTTATAAACTGTAACTTGTTGGCATTGATGTTTCCAAAGCAAGTTAAACTGGGGCCAGGCTATTTATAGTTTAGGAAGTCAGGTTTTTGGGTTTTTTTTTTAAGATTTTATTTATTCAAGAGAGAGAGGCAGAGACACAGGCCGAGGGGGAAGCAGGCTCCATGCAGGGAGCCCGATGTGGGACTCGATCCCCGGATCCCGGGATCACGCCCTGGGCCCAAGGCAGGTGCCAAACTACTGAGCCACCCAGGTGCCCCTGAGGAAGTCTTTTTAAAAAGGAAGCACTTCCAAAGCTTTAAGTAAAATTCCTCCATCTTCATATGGAGATGCTTTTATTAAAAGCTTGCAAACGTGTGCTCACAGCTGCAGGAGCGTTTCACAGGAAAGAGACTTTGAGGCGCCTTGTCCCCTGGACCCTCTCCGAGGGCACAAACAGGCTGTGAGGCTGCTCCCGAATAATTCATGCCACCTGGTTGCCGGAATGGTTCTTGGCTCTTCATTATCCTATTGACGTTTTCGAAATTTCAGGATCCCAATTTAGATCTATTTCAACCAGATCACAGGTGTCCCGGCAGAGACGGCCTCGGCTCACAGCAGTGGCCCGCAGGACAGCCCAGGCGTGCAGAGGCCACCCCGGCCAGAGCAGAGGGAGGGCAGGAGGCGACGGCCCCGAGAGCCAGGGGCAGGATTCTGAGCCCGTTTGTACGACGCAGGCAAGGCCCAGCCTTCTACCGGGAATTCACTCCTTTCCTTTCCAGTTTGAATTTTGTCATCATCACCCCAAAGTGCCTTCAGGCAGGGCCCGGCTCACACTCCTGATGTCAGTGACATCAAGTCCAAAGCAGGAAATGACACATGGCGGGACGACGTTGGCTCTCCTCCCCCACCACCCTGCCCAAGGGCCCAAAGAGCTGCTCCTTTCTGGACGGGAGGGTCCGGAGAACACCCCCGACCCCAAAGCTTGCCCAAGGCCTGCTCCAGGGGAGCATCTCCCCCGTCCACAGCTGCGCTGCTGTGACAGCTGCTGGCGCGGCGCTGGCCCCGAGGAGGACGGTAGGAGCTGGCAGCCCTCGATGAGTCACCTTAGGCCGGGCAGGCATCATTGAATAAATTGCCTGTGTGCCTCTGAGGATGTGCCGACCGAGGACAGAGGACAGGCGGGCCTGGGGGAGGGGCGGGCGGCCCGGGGAACCCATGCTGTCATTTATTTCTCAACCGCATGCTCACGAAACGACCGACCGGTCACAGGCAGTGACTCTTGCCTCCCAGCATAAGGAAAACAGATTTCCCTGTTTCAGATGTGGGAACAGAGGCTCAGAGAGGGTAGGTGACTTGCTTAGCGACCGGAGCAGGACGAAGTGGAGCGGGCACCCCCCACGAGGGTGATCTTTCCCTGCCACAGGTGGGGAAATGTCCACCCACTGGGGTCCCACGTCCCCAAGATGGTCCCTTCCAGGTCACATATTCTTCTCCTATTTGGCTCCAAATCCTCATCTTGTAGGAAACCACAAAGACCAAGAGGCAATTACCTCCAGAAAAATCTCTGTAGCTCTGTGTTGTTAGTGAAGCTACAGGGAGCAGGGCCATTCTCTGGAGAGGAACTGGAAGGCTCTAGAAGCTCGGGAGGAAATGGGAGCTGGAGATAGAGATGGAGAGATGGTGGAGGCCAAGCCGAAGAACCTAGCAATGATGTCAGTGGGATGGACTGGGGGGGAGCGGGGACTCTGTGCTGGGAGAGGAGAGGGGGAGGAGGAGGGAGCCGGGAGCCGGGAACCCCCTCCCTCCCTGAGACAGCACCTGGGTGCCCCGGGTGCCCCCTAAGACACTGTGATGCAGCCGCAGGCCACAGGTGGACGCGGGCCACCGCCGCTGGATGCCACTACCAACCCGGCAAGCAGGCTTCGGGCCTACAGCAGCAGCATCACCTCGGCTTTTATAGGGTATTCTTGATCCATAAATTTGACCTGCTTTCATCCAGAGCTTCTCATTTCCTACTCACAAAGCTGGCTGCAGGGCACCTATAATTATCATCATTTTATGGTTGGAGAAACTGGCCCCAGAGAGGAAAAGGAGTATGTGCAGGGAAACAGAAACCGTCCCCAGGTCCCTGCTCACCTGGCCCAACGCTCAGGATCATCGTTGAGAACAATCAAGACTGGATGTTACCTCACCCTGACCAAGCCTTTAAAACTCACCTGGGCTTTGTCTTTGTGGAAGGACTCGAGGTGCCTTCACTTACTGGCTTTGTAGCTACTCAGCTCTTTGAGGCTCCTTCGCCGAAATTGGGACAGTAATTACGTCTACTCTAGAGCAGGGCTGTTCACTGGAAATACAATGTGAGTCACTCAGGTAACAAAATTTTCCAGTAGTCGCTACTAGTGTAGTAGTCATTAAAAAAAATATTCTATTTATTTATTCATGAGAGACACACAGAGAGAGAGAGGCAGAGACCCAGGCAGAGGGAGAAACAGGCTCCATGCAGGGAGCCCGACCGGGGTCTCCATCCAGGGTCTCCAGGATCACGCCCTGGGTGGAAGGTGGCACTAAACTGCTGAGCCACCCGGGCTGCCCTTGTAGTAGTCATTTAAGAAGGTAAAAGAAAAAAAAATGAATTAAAACCTATATCCAAAATAGTATTTTGATGTGTTATCAATATGCAAAATTAGTAAGTCGCTTAACTTACTGAGTCCATGAAATGCAGTGACTGACTTACACGCACAGCGCCTAGGGCACATCTCAAGCGTTCAGGAGTCGCGCGTGGTGGCCTTTGAACGGGGCTGCGCGGCCCTGGAAGGAGGCCGCGGGGATTAGGTGACACAGCGCGTGGAGGGCTCGGGATCCGGGGCTGAGGCCCCTGGCATCCTCCGTGGCACGCAGGCCCCGCGCAGAACTCGCCGCAGCTGCACGGCCCTTACCAGGGCCCAAGAGCCCAGGGGATGCGCGGGGCCAGCGCAGCCCCTCGCACACCCACCGTCTTCCCGACGCGGTGGCACCTGCGGTCCCCGGAGCCCCTCCCCCTAGTCCGTCCCGCACCCTGGCTGCGGATCCGCACCTGCTCCAGGCCCCGCGCAGGCAGGAGCCCCGCACCCCGCCGAGGCCCCTCCCCCGTCTGGGACCCGCGCCCCCAGCCCGCCTCGGGCGCCCGGAGCCACGGGAGGGGGCGCCGGCAGCCGAGCCCCGCGCCCGGCCAGCCCCGCGCCGCGCACCTCGCACCGCGCCCCGGCTCCCCCTCGCGGTGCCGCAGTCCCCGCCGCCCCGCCCCCCGCCCCGCCCCATTACGTCACCGCGGGCCCGGCGGGGGCGCCTCCCGCGCTATAAAGGGCGGGGCGGGGGGCGGCGACTGCTCTCTGCTGCGGACTCCGCCGGCTGCGCCGCGCTCTGCTCCCCGGGCCGCGCCTCCGCCCGCCTGCAGCCCGCACCATGCGTGAGATCGTGCACATCCAGGCCGGCCAGTGCGGCAACCAGATCGGCGCCAAGGTGGGCGCGCCCGGGGCCCAGGGTGCGGACCCGGCGGGGGCGGGGAGCGGGCGGCGGGCTCCGAGGGATGCGGACCCCGGCGGGGGCGGGGGAGAGGGTGGCGGGACCTCAGGGTGCGAACCCCGGCAGGGGAGGGGGAGGGGCGGCGGGACCTCAGGGTGCGGATCCGAGTGGAGGAGGGGGAGGGGCCGGCAGGACCTCAGGGTGCGGACCCGGCAGGGGAGGGGGAGGAGCGGCGGGACCTCAGGGTGCGGACCCGGCAGGGGAGGGGGAGGGGCGCCAGGACCTCAGGGTGCGGACCCGGCAGGGGAGGGGGAGGGGCGCCAGGACCTCAGGGTGCGGACCCGGCGGGGGCGGGGAGCGGGCGGCGGGCTCCGAGGGATGCGGACCCCGGCGGGGGCGGGGGAGAGGGTGGCTGGACCTCAGGGTGCGGACCCCGGCAGGGGAGGGGGAGGGGCGGCGGGACCTCAGGGTGCGGATCCGAGTGGAGGAGGGGGAGGGGCCGGCAGGACCTCAGGGTGCGGACCCGGCAGGGGAGGGGGAGGAGCGGCGGGACCTAGGGTGCGGACCCGGCAGGGGAGGGGGAGGAGCGGCGGGACCTCAGGGTGCGGACCCGGCGGGGGCGGCGGGCTCCGAGGGATGCGGACCCGGCAGAGGAGGGGGAGAGGGTGGCGGGACCTCAGGGTGCGAACCCCGGCAGGGGAGGGGGAGGGGCGGCGGGACCTCAGGGTGCGGACCCCGCAGAGGAAGGGGAGGGGGCGGCGGGACCTCAGGGTGCAGACCCGGGCGGGGACGGGGAGGTGGCGGCGGGACCTCAGGGTGCGGATCGGAGCGGAGGAGGGGGAGGGGCCGGCAGGACCTCAGGGTGCGGACCCCTGCAGCGGAGGGGGAGGGGCGCCAGGACCTCAGGGTGCGGACCCGGCAGGGGAGGGGGAGGAGCGGCGGGACCTCAGGGTGCGGATCTCTGCAGGGGAGGGGGAGGGGCGCCAGGACCTCAGGGTGCGGACCCGGCAGGGGAGGGGGAGGGGCGCCAGGACCTCAGGGTGCGGACCCGGCAGGGGAGGGGGAGGAGCGGCGGGACCTCGGGGTGCGGATCCCTGCAGGGGAGGGGGAGGGGCGCCAGGACCTCAGGGTGCGGATCCCGGCAGGGGAGGGGGAGGGGCGGCGGGCCCCAGGGTGCGGGCGGGGGCGGGGGCGGGCCGGGGCCAGGTGTGGGCGGCCGTGGGCCCCGGTGGCGCCTGTGAGCGCGGCGGGGAGCGCCCCGACCTGCCCGGGCCCGCGGAGCCGCAGTGGGGCTCACGCTCACGGGCCCTTAGGACTCCCGGCCGCTGCCCGGGCGCTGGGGTGGGCGAGCCGCCGCGCTGCCAGTGGCCTGGAGCGCAGCTTAATTCGATTGTGTATGTCCCTCTATAGTTTGAATGAAAAAATGCAGTGTCATTGGGGTGGCGAGCTAGAGGGACTTCTTTTTAGGTTACAAAGACCAGGATGCTCGGTGCCTACAGGGGCGCCGCGGACGCCGAGCCCCACTGTCGCGGGCCGCCGCCTGTGGGCTGGTGGCAGGTGCGGGGCCCTGGCTCGGACCGCGGCGGGGGGGGCGGGGCGGGGGTGGTGAGGCCGCGGCTCTCCGAGGGCCCGGCGCTCCCCTCCGCACCCCCCGCCTCTTCCCCCGCCTCCCCCCGCCTCTCCTTCATCCCCCCCCCCCCCCCCCCCCCGCTGCACATTCACACGGAGCTGCGCCCTCCCAGCGCCCGGCTCCAGCCACCGACCCCCGCAGGGCTGCCGCTCCCACTCTCCTCTCCCCATCCTCCTCCCTTCTTCCCTCCCTCTTCTCCCCCCTCCCCCCCTACTCTGTAGGGCTGCCGCTCTTCCGGCCCCTGCCCTTTCCCCCGCTCCGTCCTCACCGCTACCCTTCTCCTCTCCCCCACCCCTCCCCACCGGCCCCCGCGGGGACAGGGCGACCCGCCCGCTGCTGTCCGAGGTCCCGGCTGCTGCCTGCAGGGCTGGGTGGGGTTTGCACCCCGAGCAGGAGCACGCATCCCCGAGGCAGTGGCGGGGCGGGGTCTCCGCAGGCCTCCCTGCCCATCAGGGGTGGCTGTGACCTTCAGCCCTGCCGGGGGCGCCCACCTCCCCAGCATCCGGGGCTCTCCCTGCCGGGGCCTCCGCCGCGCCCCCCCTCCCGGGGCAGTGCCCCTGGCAGCCTGGGGGAGGGGCCGCCGCCCTGCGCCCCGACGAGCCCCCCTGCGGCAGCCCCCGCAGCACACGGGTGCAGCTCTAGGCCCCCCCCCCCCCCCGCCCCCACGGGGCCCCTGCTCCAAGGACAGGGAGGGGACCCAGGGGCCGCCCTCCTCACTGGCATCCAGGGTGCCAGCCCCCTCCCTGACCTGTGTGTCTTTCCCCAGTTTTGGGAGGTCATCAGTGACGAGCACGGGATCGACCCCACCGGCAGTTACCATGGAGACAGCGACTTGCAGCTGGAGAGAATCAACGTGTACTACAATGAAGCTGCAGGTGATGAGCCATGCTTTCTGCCCAGTCCCCCTGCTTTGCACGCTGGGGCAGACGCAGTGTCCTAGGGACAGCCGGTGGCCCCGGCACAGAGAGGCTGTTTGCATGCATTTAAAGTGTCAGCTGCTAAAAATGACTGGCGAAGCCCCCCTGACTCCTGCATGTTGGCCATGACTAAGCAGCCGCCGCTGGCTCCTCTTCTAAGGCAGAGAGACAGCTCTGTTCGCTGCCTTTTGTTTCTGGTGCTAGAATTTTCTCTAATGATGCTGCTGTGAGAGGCGCATGGAGCACAGCCCGGGCTGTGATCCCTGTGCCCCCCGCCTGTCTAAGTCCGGCTCTGTTCCCCGCAGGTAACAAATACGTGCCTCGGGCCATCCTGGTGGATCTGGAGCCGGGCACCATGGACTCGGTCCGGTCCGGGCCCTTTGGCCAGATCTTCAGGCCCGACAACTTCGTGTTCGGTACGTAGTCACGGTCAGGGCAACGGGCTCCAGGAGTCTCCTTCCTCAATGCCGGGCAAGTCCCGATTCTTAGCGTCGCCTGCCAGGTGAAGACTGGGGGTCCACAGAGGCCTGGGTCCCGGCCTGAGCCCCCGGCCCCTCTCCGGGCAGCTCCGGGGACAGTGTGGGCCCAAGGCGGCCTCTAGAGCCCTCCCAGCGCGCAGCGGCCTGGGACGGGTCAAGAACACAGAGCGGGACCAGCGTCCCCACAGGAGTCGGTGGGCTTCTGGTAGCATCGCAGCCCAGGGCCAGCGGGCAGCCACTTCAGGAAGCCAAAGGCCAGGGGCACAGGTTATGCCCAGAAGTGGAGGCAGCTGCTTAGGGCCCATCTTCTCTTCGGATCATACTGTGCCCTTGCTCCTGCCTGTTTATTTCATCTGCTGTGAACACTTGTACAGAGCTCCTATTAAACCACCTTCCTGATAAGTTAATAATTCCATATAAACTAAACTTGCTTTTATCTCATTATGATCTCCAGTGGTTTTGAGGATCATTGATATGTAGAAAATTTTCCATGGGTAAAAAAGGGTATATATAAGAGCAGAACCGGCAAGTCTGCAGATTAGTCTGCAGTCCAATGACAATTCAGAATTCCTAATGTTTTAGTGTCTAATATTCTCCTTTCCCCCTGGCAGGCCAGAGCGGTGCCGGGAACAACTGGGCCAAGGGCCACTACACGGAGGGCGCCGAGCTGGTAGACTCGGTGCTGGACGTGGTGAGGAAGGAGTCGGAGAGCTGCGACTGCCTGCAGGGCTTCCAGCTGACGCACTCGCTGGGCGGCGGCACGGGCTCGGGCATGGGCACGCTGCTCATCAGCAAGATCCGCGAGGAGTACCCCGACCGCATCATGAACACCTTCAGCGTCATGCCCTCGCCCAAGGTGTCGGACACGGTGGTGGAGCCCTACAACGCCACCCTGTCGGTGCACCAGCTGGTGGAGAACACCGATGAGACCTATTCCATCGACAACGAGGCCCTGTACGACATCTGCTTCCGCACCCTGAAGCTGACCACCCCCACCTACGGCGACCTCAACCACCTGGTGTCGGCCACCATGAGCGGCGTCACCACCTGCCTGCGCTTCCCGGGCCAGCTCAACGCCGACCTGCGCAAGCTGGCCGTGAACATGGTGCCCTTCCCGCGCCTGCACTTCTTCATGCCCGGCTTCGCCCCGCTCACCAGCCGCGGCAGCCAGCAGTACCGCGCGCTCACGGTGCCCGAGCTCACCCAGCAGATGTTCGACTCCAAGAACATGATGGCCGCGTGCGACCCGCGCCACGGCCGCTACCTGACGGTGGCCGCTATCTTCCGCGGCCGCATGTCCATGAAGGAGGTGGACGAGCAGATGCTCAACGTGCAGAACAAGAACAGCAGCTACTTCGTCGAGTGGATCCCCAACAACGTCAAGACGGCCGTGTGCGACATCCCGCCGCGCGGCCTGAAGATGTCGGCCACCTTCATCGGCAACAGCACGGCCATCCAGGAGCTGTTCAAGCGCATCTCGGAGCAGTTCACGGCCATGTTCCGGCGCAAGGCCTTCCTGCACTGGTACACGGGCGAGGGCATGGACGAGATGGAGTTCACCGAGGCCGAGAGCAACATGAACGACCTGGTGTCCGAGTACCAGCAGTACCAGGACGCCACGGCCGACGAACAGGGGGAGTTCGAGGAGGAGGAGGGCGAGGACGAGGCCTAAGAACTTCTCAAATAAATTGTGCATCTTTAGTGACCTTCTGTTGTCCTCAATCAAGCATGGTCTTTCTATTTGTATACTATGGTGCTCCGTTTTGCCTCTGTCAGAAATTCACTGTTGGTGTAATAATGTGGAACTCCTAAAAACTACAGTATTGTCTAAGATATCTATACTAATAAAAAAGCATGTGTCCAAAACGTTGTGGTCTCTTCAGTTTCATTTCAGGCAATTTTTATTCTTTTATTTATTTTTTAACATTATATTTATTTATTCATGAGAGGCACAGAGAGGCAGAGGAAGAAGCAGGCTCCCTGTGGGAAGCCCAATGCGGGACTCGATTCCCCAGACTGCGGGATCAGGACCTGAGCCAAAGGCAGATGCTCAATCACTGAGCCACCAGGTACCCCTAGAGGATGTTTTAATGTCATTATTTCTATTTGGGAGCAGTTTGCAGGGAGGAGTAGAAAGTATGGGAAAGCAGGTGAGCTGAGGAATGACAGCAAGAGGCTCACCAACAGGTGATTCCACAGTAAGGCATCATCAGGTTCCTGCGGTTCTCGGGCATTTTTACTGTAGGAAGTCTTCTACTAACTTATTGAATTCATCTGCAAAGCGCAGATGGAGGTTGTGCTTGCCTTCTGGCATCAGATGCAACCTGAAAAGAAAAAAAGCTTATGATTAATGGCATACCATTTAAAACACTTACCCTTTCTAGCATTTCATGAAAATCTGAAGTGAAAAACTGCCCCCGTCCGTTTTTTCATGATGCCTATTGGGGAGGAAATGTAATATAAACTTTTCCCGAATATAGACATAAGGGTGAAAGCTGCGTGGGGAGTTTACAACCAACCTGGGGGTTGACTTAACAGAGCACACACATTGTATTTGGAATTTGGAACTGTATCATGTAACAAATGGTTTAACTTTATTTTTTTTTTAGGTTTTATTTATTCACGAGAGACACAGAGAGAGAGAGAGGCAGAGGGAGAAGCAGGCTCCACACAAGGAGCTCCGATGTGGGACTCGATCCCAGATCCGGGGATCAGGACCTGAGCCGTTAATCATAAACTTTTTTCATTACCTAAAGGGGGGAAAAACTCTTTAATAAGGTTGATTTTTAAGAGAGAAGGTTTGAAAGGCAAGAAAAATATGAGATGTCCAGACTCCACTGGATTGGAATAGGGGAGCTTCCTGGGATATCCTAGAGTGAAAGCCCAAATCAGAAAACACAGGCCCTAGCGGCTTGTCATTTAAGGTTCAAAATCACCCTGTCATTTTTGGAGGACTGAGTAAGTCTGAATACATGCCATCAGACAAAAGGCAAGTAAGTGTTCCCTGGGATGGTGAGGGCAGCTGGAGCCAGCCTCAACAACCCTTTGTTCTGCAGCTGTCACAACATGTCTTGTGGCAAACCTCACTGTGCTCCTCATAAGACTTCTTCCATAAGCTTTTGGTCAAGTGTGGCTGGTTTGCAATTTCTTTAATACAGGCAATTTTCCCTGAGTTCTATTTATTGGCTTTTTTTTTTTTGGCTGTGAAAGTACAGAAAAATAGTAAGTTTTAAAGCTAGGATATAAGCACAAGTTCAGGCTGTTGTGTCTATAATAACAATTGGACATTAAAAGGATCCTATTGGGGCAAAATGCCAGTTATTACACTAATTCTCTGACCTTTCAACAACTGGGGGTTGAGAGCTCTATGAACTTCAGCGAGCACTAGGGAGGATTTGTGGGGAGCAGGAACTGGGGAATAGCTGTCCTTGGACAATGTCAGTGCCCCCGCAGCTCAACCACGTGGGGTGTGGGCTAGAAGTACCTAGATACACATCTTAATCCACTTGAAAGAAGGATATATTGTTGCCATCTTTCTGAGGCCCTTGGGAAAGCTTGTAATGCCATTAATAATAGCCAGAACCCTCCAAATTCAATTCTAATGCTGTTCAGAGAAAAAAGGATCAGCAGCACCAGCCCCAAAGACAGGATCCCAGTTGCCCTACACAAGGAGCAGGGTCTGCAGGGATGCTCAGGGCCTCCAGTTGTAGAAGGCAGAAAATAACCAACTGCCAAGGATATCGAAAAGTCATAGAAGGACATGTCTACGCTAAGCTGCATCTCCTCATGTGTGCTAGGCTGAACTCTGAAGCAGAGGGACCCTGACCTACCCAAGCTGGAAGTCCACTTTTTGGGTAACCAAGCTGGCTATCACATGCCCTACCCTGTTTCTACAATTTGCTCAGATTCCCAACAATGAAGGAGAGATACCAGCTGTGCCTCATTTCTTTTTAGCCTCAGTGTACCTGCACTATTCCTACGGGAATCTCTGAGTCTTAGGGAAATAAAAACTAGGTCCTCTTCGTTAACAATATGCGAGGCCTGTTTTCAGGCATTTAACCTCAGAACTGCCTGGAATGGAGATGGATGGATGGATGGGGCTAAAAATAAAATTGCTCTTCTCCTTGATACGGTTTAGGGGTCATTATAAGGTTCTTACTATATCCTCATCCTTTAGGTCTGACACAGCATTCACTACACTTAAAACCTATCATGTGTTCCTCTTTGGAAAGAATCCCCCAGACAAGCATAAATATATAGCTCTCAGGGCAATGCGGCAGTGTACTGCTGATGTAGATTCTTGCCCAAGTAACAAAAGGAACTAATCACATGCTTCATGGAGGGTGGTTTTCAAACAATCACATTTTCCAGGAAAATGAGTAGCAAGTCCCCCACCATCAGACTCATGGTACAACTGGAAATGGAGGGGCCTCCGAGGGAATAAATGCAAACTGCTCTTTCCCAGGAGAGGTTCCTGCCTGCATTTGGCACCTTCAAAAAAAAAGAGCTTTGACTCTAGATCTTCTGAGAAGCTAGAATGTGTCTGGTCCCACTGTGTACATTCAGCGGTCACTTTACTTCTGCTTGGGAACAATCCTTCTAGGATGCTCCTTACAGATGAGGCGGCCAAGGACAAACATGCTGGCCCCATCATACTACCTCTCCCTCCTTGCCTCAGTCTAACCTTCAACGGCTTGCAGATCAAGCCGTGAGAGCTACAGACTGGAGCAGGTCACGAGCAATGTGCTGTAGCTTTGGATATGACAAAACTCTAACTGTATATAAGGTTGCTAGTTATGTCTGTTTTGTTTTTTAATTTTTAATATTTTATGTATTTGAGAGAGGGAGAGGGAGCACGAGCAGGGGAGGGGCAGAGGTAGAAACAGATGTCCCCTGAGCAGGGAGCCTGATGTGGGCTAGATCCCAGGACCCTGAGATCATGACCCAAACCAAAGGCAGATGCTTAACCAAATGAGCCACCCAGGTGCACCTGTTTTTTTTTTTTTTTTTCTTTTTTTTAAACCAAAAAAGGCTGCTGGTTCTTTGTGCCTGGATCTCCTCCACTATGAAACCGGACAGCCATGTGGCTACCAGGGAGGACTTGCCACTCTCAGGCATTCCCTCCAAGGCCACCCAGGCCGGGTTGCCAACAACATCCCCTTTGGGTTATTTATTCTCGGGGCACCTGGGTGGCTCGGTCAGTCAAGCATCCAAATCTTGATTTTGGCTCAGGTTGTGATCTCAGGGTTGAGACTGAGGTGCCTGCAGGGCTTCACCCTGGGCATGAAACCTGCTTCGGATTCTCTCTCTCCATCTCCCTCTGCCCCACCTGCCCCCCAACTTGCACTCCCTCTCAAAAAAAGAGTAATTTTTTATTCTCTGCCTCTTTCAGAAAGCCCATCTAAGAAAAGGGTAATAATGGGTAGGCCACAATCCCCTTTAAGCTGGTGAAATGGGGTGGGAGATGGCCTCCAAGCCTGCATCCTCTCCAGCAGGCTCTTTCCTGGATGATGTTTGGGAAAGGGAAGAAGATTTCTGAGAAGTTCCTTCTCTCAAATGCAACCATGACTCAAGCCTTAGAAAGAAATCAAACGGCGCCTGGGTGGCTCAATTGGTTAAGCGACTGCCTTTGGCTCAGGTCATGATCCTGGGATCCGGGGGTCTTGGGATCGAGTCCTGCACCGGGCTCCCTGCTTCTCCCTCTCCCTCTGCCACTTCCCCTATTCATGCTCTTTCTCTCCCTGTCAAATAAATAAATATAATCTTTTAAAAAAGAAAGAAATCAAACTGCCTCAGAGGGTGCTCTTCTGGTAATGCCACAGCCAGGAGCAGACCCCATCTGGGCTGCCAGGGTCTATCAGACTGTGGAGAAGCCAGCCTTGGAGCCCTCTGACCGGACTGAGAGCTTTGAGTCACAGCTGAATGTAACTGGAGGTGATACCACAGGGTTCAAGGCATGGCCTCTACGGGGGCAGGACGCGTCCAGTCTAATCAACATGGCATCAATGCTGGCAAGTTACTTCGTCTCCCTAAGCCACACTTTTCCAGGGGGACAAGTAACAGCGTCTACCCGACAGGATTATTCCAAAGACAAAATGAGATGATGCATATAAGGTGCGTCGTACGGGAACTTTGGGAACGCAGTGAGCAATAGATGTTTCCTGTTCTTTCCTTACTCTGGGTTGCACTGTACAATATGCAAAAGTCCTCGCTATGGTTCTGTGTACAGCTTCGATGATCAATGCTCTGACTTGGGAGCATGACGCATTTACATTTGGCTAACACAATCCGTTCCAAGTGAAGATCCTTGAGAGAGAGTTTACAAAATGTCATAGGTAAAGTTTCTCTAGAAAGGATGAGACCTCACTCCCTCTGAAATAGAAAGGACTCAGCTCTGTAAGGACGAGGCCAATCCTGTCTGGTGTTCACCGGTACCTGGACTGTAAGCGGGGTCTTGAGCTGACTTGCTTTCCCTTCAAGCACAGCAGCAAGCAGCTAGAGATGAGGAACTAGAAGTTCTGGGATGTGGAGAGGCAGACAAAACGTCGTCCGGGGTAGTCAGGATGGGGGGGGGGGGGGCGCAGATTTCCCCCCGCTGTCCCCAGGCTGGAGTGGCCTCGAAGTGGGAGCCACGGTGGCTACCCCTCCTGCAGGGTCCACCTGCCCCCAGTAACCTGCCTCACTCTACCACTAAGCTGAAGACAATCCTGTCGTCAGCAGGAGCCTCTGTCACCAGGGTCGACTCATTTCAGCTCCTCCTGGGCTGCACTGGAGGCCTGAGGCCATCTAACCTCTGGTGACCCGACTTGAAGAGCCCAGAAGTTGCAGAGGGAAGTCCTTCTTCCCTCCCATGAGTCAGAGAACCTGTGGCATGTGGCCCACTGCCTAGACAGTCTCATCGCGTGTCCCCTCACTGCCAGCCTGCCGGCACACCCTCCCATAACCTACCACAGGCCAGGACCTCCGTGCAGAGTAGCTGGTACCTGTGCCCTCCCTGTTGTGTGGTTGGTTTTGTGTGTATACGTGACTGAGCCATGGATGCCCAGATATTTGGCCAAACATTGTTCTGGGCATTTCTGTGAGGGTGTTTTCTGGATGAGAGTAACATTTAAATCATTACAATTCAGTGAAGCAGATTGTCCTCCCCGATATAGGTGGGCCACATCCAATCAGGTGAAGGCCCAACCCTTCCCCAGGTAAGAAGGCATTCCTCCTGCCTGACGGCCTTCAAACTGGGACATGAGCTTTTTCTTACCTTTGGGCTCAAACGGAAACACTGGCTATTCTGGGCTCTCAGGCCTACCTTCAGCTGTCTTGGGTCTCTAGCTTGTCCACTGAAGGTCTCAGGCTTCTCAGCCTTCATAGTTGCGTGCGCCAATTTCTTATTCCATAAAGTCAACCAGCCTCCGTGTGTGCGTGTCTGTTGAGTGTAACCTACTGGTTCTATGTCTCTGGAGAATCCTGAGACGCCCATAAGCCTACACTGACAATGGTCTGAAAGTCAGGTCAGAGGGCAGCTTGCCCCTGACCTGCTGTCAAGCTACACCCCAGCTGTCTCCTGGGACCCTGGTCACCTGCGTCTACACCACCATTCCAGCCACAGAAGTGGCAGCTACTGTGTACTGAGCTCTTACTAGATCTTAAATGTACAAATACTTCCTAATTCCTCAAAAAATATTTTGAAATGATGGCTATCATCCCCATCTTACCTACAAGGAAAGAGAGGAACAGAAATATATGCGCACTGCTTACGGGCACACAGTGCCAGAGCCAGCACTCAAAGGCGGGTTTAATGGGGTCCCTGCCAGTGCTCTTACCCACTGCGGAGCGCTGCTCAGGATCCCAGCATACCAATTCTGCTCTCTCGGCAAGATTCCACCTCCCACCTCTCCCCTCCAGTTCACATTGGACCCTTGGTGCCAACTCTTTGCACACATGGACTTTGCCCCTCATTCTTTCCCACCTGATCTGGCTCTCTGGCCTCGGCCCCGGAACATGCAGTTGGACTCTGCACCACACTTTTTGGGACTGAGTCACCAGTCAATGGCCCCTGTGTGCCTCTCATGTTCTCTTTCTTTCAAAGCGTACTAAGCACTTTAAAATGTACCAGACCACATCCTGGAACCGGTGCTGAGATGCTCAACAGGAGGAAAATTAAATTCATATGCTCACAGCTATTCAAAAGGACCATGTGGTCTCAAAAAGATGAGTAACTGGAAGAGGAGGCTACATCTGAGTTGCTACCTGAGAGATGAGTACACGTGGCCAGGCAATGGGAGAGGGTGGAGAGGAGGGCTGTGGAGAGGGATTCCAGGCAAGGTGCTGGTCATCTGCAGCCGGGTCTGAAACCTGGATCCTGGTCTCTGCTGGTCCTCTCATTCCTGAGATCTGAGCACCTCCATAGAAACATATGCTTGTGCACTGAATTCATGTCCCAGGAATCTGTATGTTGAAGTCCTAACGCCTAGCAATTCAGAGTGAGACCATATTTGGATAGAAGATCTTTAAGGAGGCGATTATCTTTAAGATAGATTATCTTTAAGGAGATCATATGGGTGGGACCTAATCCCATGTGACTGGTGTCCTTATAAGAGGAGATTAGGGCACAGAGAGGAGAGACCATGCGAGGACACAGAGAGAAAAGCCATCTATAAGTCAAGGAAAGGAGCCTCAGAAGAAATAACCCAGCGATACCTTGATCTCAGATTCCGAGCCTCCAGGACCATGAGGGGATGCATTTCTACTGTTTAAGCCACCCAGCATGTGGTACGTGTTACAGTGGTGCTAGCTGACCAGTACTCACAGAGGGAGAACACAGGTGGCTTCACCAGCTGTGAAGTCACATCCTCTTCTGAGCTGGCTCAGCCCCACTGCCTCCTGAGGCTGGTCTACCGCAACCCCAAAGGCTGCCAACCTCTCCTCGGTGCAAACCCTCTGAAAGCGTGTGGGGCTGGCCTTGAAGAGTGATGCCCAAGAAGCAGCCGGCTACCCAAGGAGGCCGTGAGCAGCGTCAGGGCTTCGCAGTCTAGAGGGGAGGGCTGGATGAGCAGGGGACGCATAGGGGTTGGGGCAGGACAAGGTGCACTCCCCATCACTGCTAGAATCAGAGTAGCTTTTATGTTATGTATTATGTCTTGGACTTCTGCATCAGAGTCTGTTAGGAGGAAGGGTTCAGCTACCTAAAAACAAAGTCTTTAAAAACGCTGAACTGGAATGATATTTAAGGCCTCTTCACTACCATTGTTCCTCACAAAGAGAAAAAGAGAGACAAATTAACACACACAGCAAACAGGCCTGCTAAACCACCTGAGCCTTCATTTGGCCTCCTTCTGAGGACAAAAAGGCATTAGTTTCATACGTGGTATCTATTTGTTGGTATAATCTTTGAAGGGATAAACTGTATCCTTACAGTTAATTATACACGTACCTGGCAAGGTAATAAAATACCGAGTTCACTGCAAACTTGCCACTCAACCTTGCTTTCCTGTTGCCACATGGCCTGCAGTGCCAAATCTCAGGACTTTGGTGCTCAATGAATCCACCTTCCTTTTCTGGGGTCCGAAATAAACCACCTGTGCTCTAGGTGGGTTCAGGCCCCACAAAAAGAACTCTTTTAGCAGAGGAAGGCAGCAGGTGTAAAACGCAAGCCAGTTTAAGATCATCACTGCCAATAACACTTCACCTTCCACTCATTCATTCCAAGGAATATCTGCTCTAAGAGAATTATCTTCTGGGGCACCTGGGTGGTTCAGCTGGTTAAGCATCAGCCTTTGTCTCAGGTCATGATCCTGGGATCCTGGGATCCAGCCCTGCCTCGGACTCCCCGCTCAGGAGGGGAGTTTGCTTCTCCCTCTCCCTCCGTCTCTCTCCCCTGCTCGTGTGCTCACTTGCTCTCTCTCTCTCTCTCTCTCTCTCTCTCAAATAAATAAATAAATAAATAAATAAATAAAAATAAAAAAAGAAAATGATCTTCCATAAAATAGTCTACTGAAATAATTAACATCTGAATGGGAAGGGAATATTTTTTTCCCATATTGATGTATTCTGTTGCTAGGAGATGGGTTTGGAACAGAATTCCTAAATTAAACTTCCTTGCAGACTGACTTTTATTGAACCTGGCTCTCTAAGAGAATACACTGCATTTATCATGGGCATTAGCGTGCAAAAACCTGTCATTTCTGAAGCCAGAGGACAATTAACCAGGTCGGCAAGTATATAATCCAGGCATCTTACCATCATATTAAAGTAAGAGTATGTTTATGAGAGGCAGATGTACTGTGGGGGGAAAAGTGCTATATTAGGAGGGAAAAAAAAAATCTAGGATTTGTCATTTGCTATCTATGCAACCTTGGGAGATTACTTAAGATCTTTCAATCTTCACTTTCTCATCTAAATGGGGACAACATTTTTTTTCACAAGTTTGTTGTGAAGCATAATTACGTATTGTATGTAAAATGCCTTTTAAAATATAAAATACTATATAGATCTAAAAATCATACAGGCTTATAATAATCATATTTTATTGTAGAATAAAAAGCATGTCCTTCACATTTAAAAGTTCTCCAAGAAATGTGTTGAAATTTATCATGGAATAGTATGATTAAGAAGCAATGGATGGCTGGAGCCCCTCGGTGGCTCAGTCGGTTAAGTGTCTGCCTTCAGCTTAGGTCATGATCACAGGGTCCTGGGATCGAGCCCCGCATCGGGCTCCCTGCTCAGCTGAGAGTTTGCTTCTCCCTCTCTCTCTGCCCCTCCCTCTACTCATGCTCTCTATCTCAAATAAATAAACAAATAAAATCTTAAAAAAAAAAAAAAAAGAAGAAGTAGTGGATGGCTTACACCATACACAAAGATAAACTCAATATGGATTAAGGACCTACATGTGAGACCTGAAACCATAAAACTCCTAGAAGAAAGCACAGGCAGTAACTTCTCTGACATTGGACATGTCTCCTGAGGCAAGAGAAACAAAAGCAAGAATAAACTATTGGGACTTCATCAAAATAAGAAGCTTCTTGAATGAGAGAAGATATTTGCAAATGATGTATCTGATAAAGGGCTAGTATCCAAACTACGTAAAGAATTTATAAACTCAGCATCCAAGAAGCAAATAAACCAATTAAAAAATAGGCAGAAGACATGAGTAGACATTTTTCCACAGAAGACATCCAGATGGCCAACAGACACACGAAAAGATGTTCAACATCACTCATCCTCAGGGAAATACAAGTCGGAACTACAAGGAGGTATCAGCTCACACCTGTCAGAAAGGCTAAAACTGACAACACAGGCAACAAAAGGCATTGATGAGGATGCAGAGAAAGAGAAACCCTCTTACCCTGATGGTGGGAATGCAAACTGGTGCAGGCGCTCTAGGAAACAGCATGGAGCTTGCTCAAAAAAGGTTAAAAATGGAGCTACCCTACAATCCAGTAATCACACTACTGGGTATTTACCCCAAAGAATATAAAAACACTAATTCAAAGGGATACATGCACCCCTATGTTTATAGCAGCACTATTTATAATAGTCCCATTACGGTAATAGCCCAAGTGTCCCTTGATAGATGAATAGATAGAGACGAGGTCGTATATATACACAATGGAATATCAGCCATAAAAAGGATGGAATCTTGCCATTTTAATGACATGGATGGAGCCGGAGAGTATAATGGTCAGTGAAAGAAGTCAGTCAGAGAAAGATAAATACGATATGATTTCACTCATATGTGGAATTTAGGAAACATATAATTAAAAGAAAAAAAAGAGAGACAAACCAAGAAACAGACTCTTAACTACAGGGAACAAACTGAGGGGAGGTGGGTGGAGGGATGGGTGAAATAGGTGATGGGGATTAAGAGGACACTTATCAGGATGAGCCCCAAGTTAACATACAGAATTGTTGAGTCACTATACTGTGCACCTGAAACTAATATAACGCTGTATGTTAACTATACTGGAATTAAAAGAAATTAATAATAATTTAAAAAGTAGTGGAACTGTTTCTTTTTTTTTAGGATTTTATTTATTTGAGAGACAGAGAGAGAGAGAGAGAGAGAGCAGGAGCAGGAGGGAGAGGCAGAGGGAGAAGCAGACTCCCCGCTAAGTGGGAAGCCCAACACGGGGCTCGATCCCAGGACCCCAGGATCATGACCTGAGCCGAAGGCAGGTGCTTCACTGACTGAGCCACCCGGGAGCCCCCGTGGAACCGTTTCTGAGTCTGTTCTCCTTGCTGGATTGTGTGAGTGCTCAGGACAGGGACCAGCACTAACCATGCCAGGCAGTGCCGGCTCAAGGTGGGCATCAGAAATCAGCTCATCGGGGGAAAGGAGCAAAGGAGGGAGGCAGAGAGGAAGGGAAAGGGGGAAGGAGGGAGAGAGGGAAGGAGGGAGGATTTTCTGAAGTCATTAATAAAGCCAATTTCAAAAGAATTCCATAGAATCCCAAAGATGTCCAGAATAATGACAGCATCTCTGGGATTAATACATAGTCTCTGAAGGGGTCGAGACTCACTTAGATGCTTATTTCCCAGTATGTTTGTTAAAAAAAAAAAAGTAAATAAAATCAGGTCACTATCCCCCCTGTCACAGCTCACTTTCTCCTCCATGGTATGCACCCATGGCATGGAAAGGAAACACTAAATTTATTCAACTTCAAATTTTCATCTTGATAGAAGTACCAGCAAAACCTGGCTTCTGCGTCAGCCGAAGTATTTAAAAATTAAGTTTCTGTTCCATACAAAAATGTACGGAATTGAAGAAGAGAATTTCTGCTGACATGTATAATAAGCTGCTTCGATGCCCAAGGCTGCTTGGCAGAAACAAGAATGCGAAGAACAAGTAACATATATCTCCTGTTTCATCGACCGAGCCACCAACACGGCTTGGTATACGTTGGTATTTTGTGATTCTGAATAACAGGCTTCCCATCTGATGTGTACATATTTAAGGCTGAAATAACATGAGAAGTTTACAGCAGAATTCAAAGTGGGGAAAAAAGCAGGATTCAGAGTTGAATACAGAATATAATTATATCTATGTTTTTAAAATACTAGAAAGGAGGAACACACATTAATAATGCTAACAGCAGAGATATTTAAATGAGTGACAAGCAGCGGGCAATTCGTTTTCTTGTTCTGATTTCACAAATTTTCTTTCCTGGGTAGATGGTACTTTTATAACAATAAACTCATCTGAAAATCCCCAAATTATATAAAACCGTTTTAGTTAACACTGCTTGCTGTAAATCTAAGCTGTGTGCAGTGGTACAGAACTCAGCACCTATTAACACATTTGCTCTCGCGGCAACGGCAGCCGTAAGAGGTCTGTCTAAGAATTCCTTTCCTTCTGGTTCCCGTTTACCCATAAGTCAGGGCTCCCCGTGCTCTGGGTTTCCCTGGGAATCCTAAACATGTCAGTACTGTTTACTGGGAGGGTGTGGGGGGTGGGAGGGCTAAGGCTTTAAAAACCCCCAACCCCGGAGCGCCTGGGCGGATCAGTGGCTTCAGCATCTGCCTCCGGCTCAGGTCATGATCTCAGGGTCCGGGGACTGAGCCCTTATGGGGTTCCCTCCCTCTCCCTTTGATGGGCCTGCTCCTTGCTCGTGCTCTCTTACTCTCTCTCAAATACATAAATAAAATCTTAAAGAAAAAACCCCTCCACCCCCAACATTTCCTTTCAATAGCTCCTTCAGGGACATCCTCAGCTCTGGGGGGTGCGCCGGAGCAGAGACTGGCAGGGACTGCACTTACCGCGACCCTTTCACGTGTTTGTGTATGAAGTCGACGTGGGGACGGGGGACCAGAGGATCCTTCTCCCCGTGCACGATTAAGGTGGGGCACTGAACCAGGGGCAGCAGGTGCCTGCAGATATTCCCTGCAAGACAAACAGCACGGAGAAACTGTTTCAGGGTGGCCATGGCGCCAGGTGAGTCAGAGGCGTGGTGTCCTGCCTCCCCCTGGACCTCCGTGCCCCTGTCCCTAAAGAGGCGGTTTGCGCTGGATGGGCCTTGAGGGGTCTTCTAGCTCTCCCAATCAGTGGGCCTCCTTTTCTGTTTCTCAGGTTTTTTTTTTTCTTCTTGGAAAGCTCTCCTGGTAAACAAGCAGCTTTGCCTGACTATATGTGGAATTCATGCAAAAAAGGAAAATAAACAACAACAAAAAAACCCACAACTCTGTATACCATGAATAGCAGTCCCCATTTTGCAACTTGATGGTAGATGCTTGGCACCTCAAAAGCATTTCCCTTGAAATAAGGTCTTTAGTGTTCCCTGGGGTCCCAGCTAGCCCTTAGGGCTTCTACACCTCACTGCGAAGTTTTAAGTTACACGTGCCAAGTAGGCCGCCCTTCATCCCTCCTGCCTCCGTGACATTCCTGACATACTCTGGAGATGGTGAGGCCCTCATCTCCTCCTGTCACAGCGCTTCTAAGTCCGAGGTGGGACAACCTGGCTCCGGTCCTGTCCTGCTCTTTCCTGCCTGGGGAATCTTGGTGGCTCTTCGGTGATGAGTTTCAGCCTCCTCTCTGGTCAAACAGGGGACAGTTACAGTTCTCTGGGGTGGCCGTGAGGCCAAAAGGAAGTGTCACAGCTACAGTTCTGGGCAGTGGGCAGGTACTCCGTAAAGCAAGCTCCTTCCTCCCCCGCCTCTGCTGGGGTCGCTGGGAACCTGAGAAAGCTGGGGTGCTGCCCAGACCAGCCTGCTGCGGTGCTGCCTGGGTACCCGGCTGGTCTCCTCAGTATGGGGGTCACGGCCTGCTCAATGAGAAGGGGACAGGTTGGCTAGGGAAGTACTTCTCTAGGTCTCAGAAGCTGTCCTCTCTGGTCTCTGGGGTGACACACACCTGCTAATGCAGATCAGAACCCTCTTAGTCCTCACAGCACTTGCAGGGTGGTGATTCGCCTCTTGGGTTCACAGGGAGGGAGCGGCAGCTTAGAGAGGTTGTGAAGTCTGCCCGTCGTTCTGAGAGCGACCAAGTAGCAAAGTAGCAAGGCCACACTTCACACTCGGGCCTGTCTGGCTCCAAATCCATGCAGTTAGCCCCGAGGTGAAACTGAGCACCCACAAACTTGAGTGCACAATTATGGGAAAAAAAGGGGGCTCCTGTCAGATTATGAGTGTTGAGGGGAGATAAGCAGTTTATTAACAGGGACCCCTGGGTGGCTCAGAGGTTAAGCGTCTGCCTCCAGCCCAGGGCGTGATCCTGGGGTCCTGGAATCGAGTCCTGCATCGGGCTCCTACATGGAGCCTGCTTCTCCCTCTGCCTGTGTCTCTGCCTCGCTCTGTGTCCCTCATTAATAAATAAATAAATTCTTTAAGAAAATTAGTTTGTTAACAGTCTTGCTGTAAGATTATTTATGCACTGCTAGTTCTTCTATATTTTGACATTTTTTCCTTTTTTTTTTTTAACTATATTTGTTTTTTAAAAAATTTAGGTTTTTCAAAAGTGGAGGGTTCAGGGATTTCCTCTGTGCACGTGCACTGCCTCCCCCGCTATCAATATTCCCCACCAGAGTGGGATGTTTTTATAACTGATAAACCTGCACTGACACGTCATCGTCACCTGGAGTCCGGAGTTTACATTGGGCTTCACTCTTGGTGTTGCACGTTCTGTGGGTTTGGGCAAGTGTATAATGACATGGAACCTTAATTATGGGATCACAGAGTATTTTCACGGCCCTCAAAATCCTGCTTTGGCCATTCTAACAGGTGAGTACTGGGATCTTGTTATTTGGCTCATCTTTTAATCAGGTTGTTTGTTTTACTAACAAGAGATGTGAAGAGTCTTGTACATCTGGATCACCTGCTTTAGCAAGTATTTCCTTTGCAAATATTTCCTTCCTCCCAGTCTGTGGCTTGTCTTTTCATGCTCTCGACAGTGTCTTTCCTTAGGATGGAAGGTTTAAATTTTGACAAACACAGGGCATATTTTTGAGCCTGCTAATTCAATTCTGCTTCTACCTTTGGGTCTTCCTACCCCTTCAGTCAGGAAAGCATAAAAAGTCCACATTTCAAAAATCTGTCTTCTTTAAAGGAGAACCGTCTTAGACATTTTTTTATGGCATTTTTGTTTTAAGAGCTGAGGGAGACACATTTGCCACGGCCTATTTCTGTGGCTGGGTACAGCATCTGAACAGGATATATTTGCTGTTTTGAACCTGAACCAAAAAAGTAACATTTCCAAATGTCCTTTTCATTGTGAAAGTTTTGATAGGTGTGACTCACTCTGGAAATGATTACCTAATGGATCAAATTGGTCCTGCAGCTGCAGCCATGTTGTCATCAACATGCTCCCAGATTAGATCTTAGCTACTCTATTCTTTTAGCAATTAAAATAGGAGAATGATTATAAATGTAAATAGCTATTTAAAAACAACTTTAATTCAAAATTTCTCTTTAGGATGTCAGTTCTTCCTGTTACTGGAAATCATGTTAATTTTTCAGATAAAGACGGGGAGCTACAGTCACATAACTAAATTCTGAAGGTGGGGAAATACACTGAACAGTTCTCCTCAGGCTAATTCTGGTGGAGCTGAAGGTCAGGACGGACAGGCCTGCTTTTTTTTTGGCCCAGTGACAGAGGATGTAATGCGTCTATATGTGAAAAAGAAAAAAAAATATGGTATACGTGGCAGCTTGTTTGTTTTCTGATTATCCAACTCCAGAATTAGAAAAAGACAAACACTATTTGAGGCTTCTGGAGAATTACTTGTCATCATACGCACAAAGGATTAGAAGGAAAGAAAGAACAGTTTGCTATTAAAGACTTAATGTGAACCCTGATACACATCATCTAGTTTAAGGTGGATTTATTCTACAAGAGCATGTATGGTATACAATCACTAGCATCCTCTGTCCGCACATCAGTGTAAAAGGACAATGGGTGAATGCATTCATCACCAGGAATTCTGGAACACCAAGGGAGGAATGCAAGCAGCGTCTCTAATCAGCAAAGGAAGAGCTAAACAGTTCATATAACCTACCATCTGGAAGATGTTTAAATTGTTGCATGCCATCCACCCACTTCTCACAGGTCTTGGCAAAGTAGTCATAGCCATATAAGGTTTCGAGAGGTTTTCTTGTTTTCTCACTCCATTTAGAAACATCTCGGATACCTGAAAAATAGACGAATTGACAAGAACAGGTTTAGTCTAGGGGCACCTGGGTGGCTCAGGTCATGATCCTGGAGTCCTGTGTTGGGCTTCGTGCTCAGCAGGGAGCCTACCCCTCCCTCCCCCTCTGCTCCTCCCCCAGCTCCTTCTCTCACTTGCTCACACTCTCTCAAATATATAAACTCTAAAAGAAAAAAAAAAAAAAAAAGAACAGGTTTAGTCTAATGATAAGTAAGGTTTATCTTTAGGTATTGCAAACATACTCTACTCTGGAGCCACGGTGTTTGCTGCTGTCTGCCTGGAAGCCCCCCAAACCCACCCCACCCCAGCCCACCCCACCTCCTGCCCCTGGTTTCACGTGGCTTACTCCTCACTTTATCCAGGTCACTGAGGCCGCACCCCTCCGAGAGTACTCTCCCTTCATCTACTCTGCTTAACATCTATCAGCATTTTCTGTGCCCCTGGCAGATGGTCTCCCCACTAAGATGAAAGGAACTTGGCTTTGTTTGATTGCCCATTTATCCCCAGAACCCAAACCAGTGCCTGGCACAAAATAAACTTTTACTAACTGAATGAAATTAGATCTGCATTCAATGCTTTCTGTTAAAGTCGTAAGATATAAGATGATATTTCTGCAATTAGAGTTACCTGAGTAGTAAGACTGACATGATTTATAAAAGAGAAGGTTTTTTCTGAATTATATTCATGTCCATTGAAAAAGAGAAAAATTATTCATTCTGGTTTCTGCTACTGAAGAAATATGGGTGTAAAAGGCTAACTACGAATTCAAAACCTTATTACAGATGATTCATTCTTTAGGAAAAGAAATAGTAGCTAAAAATTCCTTTTAAAATGCATGAACAAATTTAATTACTCATTCTTTTCTGTATTTCTTTATGTTTTAATTTTTTTAAAGATTTTATTCATTTATTCATGAGAGAGAGAGAGAGAGAGAGGCAGAGACACAGGCAGACAGAGAAGCAGGCTCCACACAAGGAGCCCAATGCAGGACTCGATCCCGGGACCCCAGGATCACGCCCTGGGCCAAAGGCAGGCGCCAAACTGCTGAGCCACCCAGGGATCCCCTCTTTTCTGTATTTATTTAAACACACTGATAACTCTAAGGCTTCTGAGCATATTACATATTGCTTACAGACAGCTTTTAACGCAGTGCTTCCCTACACAGTACACCGCAAAGACAACACATTACTAATGATGTGAACTACTGAACAATAACCCCACCACAGCACTCTCGGTGGTGCCAGGCCCTTTGGCAGGCACCTTGTATGTACTCAGTGAGTACAGATAACAGAGTGGAAGGAAAATTGTCATGTACAACTGCAACTGCCTTCTAAGGAAGGTAGATGCTGTTACAGATGACCCCAGATCAGTTCATATCTGCAGAGGTAAGCCCAGAGAGCTGACCTGCTCTGCACAGGAACAAAAGGACCTCACAGAGGGGACAGAGAACTCTGGAAATTAGGAGGGTGGGGACGAGATCTGGGAAGAAGAAACAGGAGAGTTGGAAGAGGGGAAAGGAGAGAGGAGCAAGATGTCATAAAGATGGCCAGTAAAGAAATCTCCCATAGATAGTTCTTTTTTTTTTTTTTTAAGATTTTATTTATTTATTCATGAGAGATGCAGAGGGAGAGGCAGAGGGAGAAGCAGGCTCCCTGCGGGGAGCCCAATGTGGGACTTGATCCCAGATCTCCAGGATCATGACCTGAGCTGAAAGCAGATGCTCAATGGCTGATCCACCCAGGCGTCCCTCCCATAGATATTTCTACTTTGGGCTCTACTGCAGACCACATCCTCTGCAAGGTGTCCTTGCAGTGAAATGACTAGATTTTATTTTATTTTATTTTATTTTATTATTTTATTATTTATTTATTTATTTATTTATTTATTTATTTATTTATTTATTTATTTATTGAGTAGGCTCCATGCCCAGTGTAGAGCTCAATGCAGGGCTTGAACTCACGACCTGAGACCTACGCCTAAGCTGAGATCAAGAGTCAGGCACTTAACCGACTGAACCACCCAGGTGTCCCTACAACTAGATCTTTCATAAAAAACATTTTTTTTTGTTGCATTGTTGGAGTTGCAGCAATTAACGGAAACTGCCACTGCCATTAATGAAAAACAGACCATTGATAAAAGAGAAGGGAATAAAATACATTTGCCCTACGGAATGTGATACAGCAAGGATATGCATGTGTGTGTGTGAGAATGAAGAGAACCTAAAAACAGAAAAAAGAATGGTAAGACTACTCAAAAGGCAGGGTTGCTTTTGGGAGAAACGCGACTACTAGCTGGGGTTGGGTGGGTAGGGCTGAATCTGGGATTCCTAGACTGACTGGAGATTAAGATGGCCCCAATTTGGTATTAATTCCGTGGTTCCCGACAGTAGCATAAGTAATGTAAATCCCATCTGAAGGAAAGCATCATCAATTTGTCTACATGGTCCTTTTTGCTTACGTGTTTTCAGGTTAAGAGTACTAATGACAGGTCAGAAAACAATCCGAATCTTTATACAGCTAATGAAAAAGCTAGAACATTGGAAGAGAAAGCTTAAGAAATGATGCAGACCAGGGCACAGAGAGACAGGAAGATGGGCAAGACACAGGGAAGATGGTAAGACCAGGCCCACAAAGTCCAATCAGTCCCGGAAGGAGGAGAGCAGAGGAGAAGCCATTTGGGAAGGACACGGGCAAGGATGGTTTGCAGACCTGATCAAAGATAAGAGTCCAAAAAAAAAAAAAAAAAAAAGGTAAGAGTCCACAGACAAAAATCGAATGTAACTCGAACTGGATTAACTAAAAAGGAATTCGCATCTAAACACACAACAGGGGATCCCTGGGTGGCGCAGCGGTTTAGCGCCTGCCTTTGGCCCAGGGCGCGATCCTGGAGACCCAGGATTGAATCCCACGTCGGGCTCCTGGTGCATGGAGCCTGCTTCTCCCTCTGCCTGTGTCTCTGCCTCTCTCTCTCTCTCTCTCTGTGTGACTATCATAAATAAATAAAAATTAAAAAAAAAAAGACACACAACAGTAAAACAGCAACAAATCAAAAAAGAAGAAAAAGACCCTGAAAGACAGCCAGCGGTGAGACCCATCACTCAGAGCGAAAGCTACGCCCGCAAAACTTCTCGCCAGCAGACAAGCGACGCAGGAGACGGCGAAATGGCAGAGAAAATAATTTGCCATTTACGTGTCTGTACTTAGCCAAATGATCTTTCAAGGAGTGTGGGATAAAGACATTTTGAGGTAAAAACTGAGCTCACTACTCACAGAGCTGCCCTTAAGGAACTTCTAAAAAACAACTTGAGAAGGAGAAGTGAGCTCAGGAGTATCTGAGATGAAAGAAGGAAAGGCGAGAGTACAGAAAGTGACAAATGGGTCCGTAAATGTAGAAACGCACAAAACTCACCAAGCTCGCAAGAAAGCAAAACACTGTAACTTTTTTTTTTTTTTACGCTTACGTTAGTTCTGTCTGTAAAGGAAGCAAAAGGACAAGCCATATGCTGTGCAGCACAACTACTAACACGATTCCTAACCAGCAAGGGGAAAATAATCAGATTATCAACAAAACCCTGCCAATCAGTAGCACTGTAATAATAATGGGAGGTGTTCTAGTCTCCTGGGTGTCACCAGGTAGGCCTGTTAAATGTATCATTTTGTACGTATCAAATATTACATAAAAGTTTTAAATCTACAAAAAGATATATAAGGACATGAATAGGTACAATACAGAGGAAACCTCAGTGGTGCATAAATTCGCAAAAGAGATTCTCAATCTTATCAGTAGGAGGAAAATGCAATTAAGTCTCCCAGTAAGATACCATTTCACATCCATTTGACTGGCTAGGATTAAGAAGTCTGGTGATTGCAAGTTTCTGTTGAGAATATAAATTGAGGAATCTAATACGCTGGAGGTGGAAATGCAAATTTATTTAGTTGGAAAACAATGGGTCACTTGTAACGTGGTGTATTTGCATAACACAGTATTCAGCAAATTTCACGTCTGGGCCTACACTCCAGACCAACACTGTTACTCATAGGCCCTGAAGACATCTAGGTACATGAATGTTCACGGCAAGAGTGAAATAGATCATCGATAAAAGAGAAGGACATAAAATACATTTGTCCTATGGAATATGATACAGCAAGAGCATGAACGAATCTTAGAAATTCAATGTTCACTAAAAAAAGTGACTCAGAGAAGAAGATCTATAGTATGAAGTCACTTTGCATAGCTCAAAGAAAATAATGAAACTAAATTACATATTGTTTAGGAATAGAAACATGTGACAGAAGTGTTTTCAAAAAGGCACAGGGATGATGGTAGGACTCAGCCCAGAGGTAGGGGTACACTGGGGAGGAAGCACGCGGATACAGCAAAGGTATAAGCAGTGATCAATCTTAGGTTCCATGGTAGGCTCATGGGTGCCCGTAATTCAGTGTCACATGTGTTACATTATATGTATCAAGTATTATACAATTAAATAAAATTCAATTACAAAATAATATTATATAACAAATTGCAAAATAAACTTTAAATATATACCTTATATAATATATAGCATAAATATACATTATTCATAATTAACATATATTTGTAAGATACACAATTTGTAAGATACACTAGATATAATACAAATGTTTAGTTTATATATGCAATATATATAATTATATTATTAAGTAATTAATATGTAATATAAATATAACATTTTGAATTTATATATATTTATTATTATTTTTAAAAGACTTTATTTATTTACCAATAAGACACACAGAAAGAGGCAGAGACAGGAAGAGGGAGAAGAAGATTCCCTGAGGGGAGCCCGATTCAGGACTCGATCCCAGGGCCTCAGGATCACGCCCTGAGCTGAAGGCAGACACTCCACCATTGAGCCACCCAGGTGCCCCTTAAACTTATATATTTTATAAAATCATATGTATTTTTATTTAAAAAAATTCCCTGTGACAGGAAAGCCAAGACTTTTTAAGATCCAAGTTGGCTACTGTTCAATATGAAGACATTTTTCTGCCTAAAATGTAAATTCCTCTTCTTGGGATAGTGGAAGATTTTTTTTTTTTTTTAAGATTTTATTTATCTATTTGAGAGAGAGCAGAGAGCACAAGTGGGGAGGAGTGGGAAAAGAGGGGGAGGGAGAAGCAGGCTCCCCACTGAGCACCGAGCCTACCTCGGGGCTCCATCCTAGGACCTGAGATCATGACCTGAGCTGAAGGCAGACACTTAACAGATTAAGCGACCCAGGCACCGAGCGAGAGATTTCTGAAAGTGAATTAACTCAGTAAAAGCAGGCATTTGGAATGAGAGGTATCTATTAGTATGTGAAATTCGGAGCAAAGCTTTTGACTCTCACAGGAAATATTATCTAAATCTCGAGGGGCAGAAAAATCCAGCTGTAGCTGGAGCAAGCCGGATGTTCACAGCAGGCACTGTGGGTAAGGCCCGCAGGCTCAGAGGTCATAATGGCTGGGTCTGAATGCCAGCACCTGCACCTGCTAGCTCAGCGACCCTGAGCAAGTTCCTTAATCTCTCTGCTAGTTTCTTCATCTGAAATATGAGAATTATAATAACACTGAGATAAACAGTAAATAAGTTAGATATGAAATGTGCTAACCACGGCACACGGCATATTATAAGCACTCAAAAATATTCTACGTATCTATATACTTACTTGTGTTAACTTTTTTTCAAGAGGAAGTCAGCTTTACCCCAAAGCATGACTTCCACCAAAAAATAAGTAGCAATTATGTTTCACAGTTAAGTTCCTAAAATAACTATTTGAATCAAACTATTTGCTGATTCGAAAGGGATATAATTTATATTCCCCCCTCCAGACTGATACATTTCTTTTTCTGAGCATATAATTTGTGCTAAGCACCAGAAAACTCATTCACTCTCCATTAATTAGTGAATTAATCCAGTAAGCATTATTTGAAGCTTGTTGAGTATTAGTCACAGCAGGTACAAACTTGAATAAGATACAGTCTCTGCTCCCACGGGCTTACCATCTAGCCCAGTTGTAAGATACCTCTTAGAAGAATGGGGTAAATGTTGTAGGAGAGGCCGGGGGAGGACAGAGGAGGGTCAGTAAGCTCAGAGGGGCAAAGGGAGGGAGTGGTAGTGGTGGGGGGCTTCCTGGAGGAGGCACTGCTAGATTTAAGTGTGCGAGAACAGAAGCCGGCAAGCAAATACGGGAGCCGTGCCACCTATTACTAGAACTTTCAGGTGGCGAAAGAAAAAGATGGGCGTGCGGGGGTAGAGGAGACCAAGCGGCAGCAGAGGGACACAGGAAAGCAGCAGGGTGTTGAGGGGGTAGGGGAGGTGGTCCTGGCTCGCTCAAACTTTGGAAGCAAAGCAGAGGAGTCTGAATTCTGTTTATCTGGAAAGCCATGCGAGACCTTGGAGGGTTTTCAAGTAAGACGTATCTTAGCAAATGACTATCCAAGCAGTTTGGAAAGGAGACTGAAAGGAGGTAAAGGCGGGACGGGGTGGAAAGTGCCGGTCCATCTAAGTGGAGACAGATGGGGCAGCCTGGACCCGGGGCCTGGCGGGAGGAACGGAAACGGTGAGATGGATCCCAGACAGCGCAGCAGACGGCGGGGAGAACGGGGAGGGCTGGATCGCTGCACCGCAGAGGCTAAGCTGCAGAGGCCTTACTGGCCCACCTCCCGGCTGCGCCGTCACCCCAGGTTTCTTCGCCTCCTCAGCCCCGAGCTGAGTAATAAATAGCTACGTTAACGGTGTTAGCTCATAGGAGGCACTCAATAAATCATGCAATATGCTTTTCTGGAAGAAAGTATATTCCACTGAGCGTCACTTATCAAGGTTGAGAAACGTAGCAGGAAGAACAGGTGCAGAGGAAAGATTATGAGTTCGACTCTACACACACTGAATGAAGGGAGCCCGTGGGGCAACTAGGTGAGAAAACGGACCTCGAAGTGTAATATCTGGAATTTGGGAGTCTGACGACGCCAAGCGATGAGGGAAGCTCCTTGGGTGTAAGAACAAGAAGGAGTGAGAGCTAAGGATGGCGGCTGGGGGAGCCCGGTGTCCCAGGGCCAGCAGCACAGAGTGGGGCGGTGTCAGGGAGAGTAAGCAGAGAGAAGGGGAAGCCGTGGACGCAGTGGCAGGAACTTCAAGGTAGGGACAGCTTCACAAAGGGGGATGCGGTCATGTGAGTGTTTTCTTTTTAAACATTTGATTTATTCATTTCAGAGAGAGAGCACGGGTAGTGGGGAGGGGCAGAGGGAGAGGGAGAAGAAGACTCCCCGCTGAGGAGGGAGCCGAAGCAGGGCTCCATCCCAGGACCCCGGGATCACGACCTGAGCCCAGGGCAGACCTTACTCAACCGAGCCACCCAGGCGCCCCACCTCGTGTGTATTTTCAAATGCTGCAGGATGGCCAAGGAGCCAAAGGGCAGTAAAGCCTCCGGGGGGCTTGGGAGCACCGAGGCGCTGCTTTCACAGGCCTGGAGGGTCCGAAGCCACCTTGACACAAGCTACGGGAGGGGGCACGAGGCAGTAGGAACGGTGCCTGGGAAAGAGAGGGGGAGCCCACACACAGCACACAGTAACCCCAGGGTGTGAGGTTAAGAGAGAGATCCTTGGGGTTTGTCTGCGTAAAGAAGGGAAGCCAGCGTCACTGGACATGGCAAGCGCACCCAGCAGGGGCTGCGGGGAATGCGTGACAGGGCGGCACTGCCCAGGACAAGCGGCCGCCGTGAAGTGCTGTGTAAAGTGTCCTGGCGCCAAACAGGCACAAGCATCCCCCAGGTCCCAGGGCTTAGGGCCCCCTCCCCTTCCTGGAATGGGGGCTGAAGCCGTGCTCGGTGAGGAGTGGCTGAGGGGAGCCGCTCGGGCGAGCAGAGGCAGGGCAGAGGGGCGCCAAGGAAGCACCTGTCCGGGAGTGGCAGCTGTTCAGCGTGGGAGCCGCACAGGAAGGCGGGGGCCAGGGCAGCAGCTGGCTCAACGGCCTCCCGGCCCAGGTGCCCCGAGGTCCTGACCCGAGGGCTTGACGGAGCAGAATCAAAGGACCAGGTTTTGGCCTCAGCAAGAGGACGAGGTGCCCTCGGGGCCCAGGGCGCGGGCAGGAAGAGGGGGGTCACCTTCAGAGGCTGAATGAGAGGAGGTGGGGACCCCCCCCCCTCCCCCGGCAGGACCAGGTAGCCGGTGCTCCCACGCAGGCTGGGGTGGGGAAGAGTCGTCAGGTAAGGAGTCCAGCGCAGACGCGCCCGTTTTGACTCACAGGCTACCTGGACGCAGGTGCCCGCCCGGCGGGAAGAGAGAAAGCCAGCTCCGGGACTCAGGAGGGGTCCCGCTGGACAGCTGCTGAGCTAACTAGGGGTGCCAGCATCGCCCCCCGTCAGAGCAGAAGCCGCGGGACCTCTGCTCAAGTGATCACCCACTGGCCCTCGGGCCTGGTGCGGGCGAAGCTGGCGCGAGCCCCTCTCCCTGGTGGAAGCTAAACTCCAGACAGAACAAGGACCACCTACCTGCCACGGCCAGAGCGGCAGGCTCAGCAGACTCAAACCTTGAACAGTGGCCCGGAAAGGGGGTGAGCTTCTGACCTCCCCTTTCTTCCTCGGAGTCCCAACTCTGAAGCATGCGGTGGGGGTGGCGTGAGTCGCACGCGTGCATGGGGGGGGGGGCGCTGAAGGGAGAAACTTCAGGAGAAGACCCCCAGGGTTGGCCGGAGGACCAGGACATGCTCCCCCGCATGACGGAGACTGTCTCTCTCTCTCTTCTTACCCTAGTCCATGTTGGGAAGGGGCACGGCAGGCAGGCACCTACAACCCCAAGAGCAGGCTAGCTCTCTGACCAAAGGTACCAGAGAAGGGGGCCCCTTGTATCTGACAACTGGAGGCAAAATCTCTTTTCTCTTGCTGCTTTGCCCTAAAGATGACTCCGGTTGCACAGAACTGTGCAACAGGGGAGGAAAGCATGGAAACCTGCCTTTCTTGTCACAGGAGCTTTGAAGGGGGTCCCTAATTCTGCGTACGGACTGATGAGACAATTCAAGTCCTGGGATCACCCCAGAGCTCTCCATATATGAGGAAGATGCAAAAAAAAAAAAAAAAAAAAAAAAAGGCAAAAGCACTGGGCATAAGCTTCAAGAACCGGAATACCATAGAATCCACCACCTACGTCCCAGCATAGCCCAAGCAGGGTTTGTGCGGGGCAGATACAAAGAAGCGTAGCACAGGCTTTTGAGAACTGCCCTATGATGGAACTACAACCCACAGAAGTCTAAGTAGAATTTGCAATGAACCTAACCAGGGTGGCTGCATGCCAAGAAAAGAAAAAAAAAAAAATCACCATTCCTCAGAGTTTTAACAAGAGATGGCGTCTCACAACATAGTACAATGAAAACAGTCCCAAATTAACCAACACACAAAACAAACAAATAAATGAAAAAGCTCCACAACCTCCAGACAGGCAAATCTGACCCATTCCCAAGGGAAAAAGACAGCCAGCAAATGCTGAACCACCCCCCGCCCCCATGACCGAGACACTGGAAATATCAGACAGAGAAGGCAGGCTCTGTCATATGCATTTTCATTCAGTTCAGTGTTTTCTTTCCTCTGAACCCTGGAGGAATACAAGGACAGGCAGGAGTACCGATCAGGATGGGTGACTGCATCAGACTCATCATTTAAGAGGCTCATAGTCCTTTTCCAAACAGTGTAAAGAACGAAGATTCTACAACAGAACACAGCCATTTAGGGGCTTACTGAAACCAGTGGATTTGCAGAACAGCTGAATAAAACTAGACTTGTCAGGATGCCCGGGTGGTTCGGCGGTTGAGCGACCGCCTTCGGTCCAGGGAGTGATCCCGGGGTCCTGGGATCGACTCCTGCATCGGGCTCCCTGCAGGGAGCCTGCTTCTCTCTCTGCCTGCGTCTCTGCCTCTCTCTCTCTCTCTCTCTCTCTCTCTGTGTCTCTTATGAATAAATAAATCAAATCTAAAAAAAAAGCCACCAGACTGAAGAGGTCCTGGTGGGCCTGGCCAGCCGATGGTAGTGGCGGGCAGCTGAGGACAGCGTTGGTTTCTGTCCCCGACACTCCTAGATCCCGATGCGTCCTTCTTTCCTCCCGAAAGCCAAGTTGTTTCAGGTTGGCCAGCATGCTGGAGGCTAAGCGAGTCCCAAGCGGCTGAATGCAATTGCACAGCTGGGTGCCTGGGAGCTGCCAGCAGTCACCACCATGTAGGCAGCCAAGCCACTGTGGGCGCAGGGGAGGAAATGGGGATGGAGGGGACGCCCCCGCTTCAGCTCTAGGCTCTAATGATGCTACTCTTCTCCATCAGTGTCTGGACTTACAAAAACAGACACGCTGGACCTGGTGCACAGGCTGCAGTTTGCAGGTGCCTGATCCGCCTCTAAGAATGTCAAAGATAAGCTTGAAGGATAACCTCATGAAAATTGAACAAAATTTCTTTATCAAAATATAAGGTTCCATGTTTGAATACAATGTTCCTTTTTACACTCCCATAGTTTTAAATGAGGTTATGAATAACACTTTCGGCCAAGCCCTCCCTCCCCGAGGTTCACTATCAGTAGTAGGAAATGGGAACACGGATTTTCTAGGACTATTTCCTGAGTCATGAAGGTGTTGCTTCTGCAAATAGAAAGCGTTGGGACACAAACTGCTTACACGGTACGACTTTTCTGAGAACTCATGACCTCAGGGCTGAGACCTGAGGAAGCATATGCGCCAAGACTTGTCAATACCTACCTAAGTGAGACCTGAGAAGGGAGGGCAAAGGTGCCACTTGTCCTGATCTCTCTGATTCATGAAACCTACCTTGAGGGAACCCTGGGTGGCGCAGCGGTTTAGCGCCTGCCTTTGGCCCAGGGTGCGATCCTGGAGACCCGGGATCAAATCCCACGTCGGGCTCCCAGTGCATGGAACCTGCTTCTCCCTCTGCCTATGTCTCTGCCTCTCTCTCTCTGTGTGACTATCATAAATAAATTAAAAAATAAAAAAAAAAGAAACCTACCTTGATAAATCTTCTCATCTTCATCAGTCACGTAGGCATTAGCTCCCCAGATCACCATCTTGTTGATGTACAATGGGTATTTTGCAGCTGCAATGAGTGCTGTAATTCCACCATCACTCCACCCCAGCAGAGACACCTTCTTAAAGTTCAGCGTCTGCAAGAGAAATAGAGTGAAATGCTTATTAGCACAGCTGGTCCTCTCTGCTAGAAGAATCCGATAATGGACAACTGTCACAATCAATACACCTGTGGGGCTTGGGGCAGCAGTTGGTAATTAAAGAAAAATCTAGAGTCCACCATTTGATGACGTAAATGGTTTTTCTTCATTAGTTTTGGTGTGAATATAAGTATCGTAAGGTCCTAAGTACCTCTGAAACTAATAATACAGTATATGTTTATACTATTGAATTTTTTTTAAAAAAACTTAATGTACATGGTGTTATTTTGAATCAATGAGGGAACTACATCTTCTGGTTGGACAGAATTTCTGGAAACACTGGAGATCAGCTGTCCTTGGAAATGACAAGTAACATGTGCATGCACGCCCACGCCTGAGCAAAGGCTTTGAGAATAGTAATGTAGATTAGAGAGGGAAACTTGATATTTACTGGGTGAAATGAAGTCACTGCATCTGATAAAACCACTGACTGCAACTGTGGGAAGAACAGGCTGAAGGAGGCTGGAGAACGAGGGAGTCACAGGGAGGTTATATTAGTCCTTAAATCAACCAGGCTCTGAAAATGTGTTTGACAGGGAAACTGAACAAAGATTTCATTGGAGAGATGCTGCCTAGAAGTAAAAATAGGATGACTTGGAAAATAAAGTTTAAACAATTATCAGTCCAAGATACTGATGGGACTATATATTCCTAAAAGTAGATGGGTAATAACTGGCACTATCTTGTAAAAGGAACATTTGCATCTTCTGTGACCCAGCATCATCCCCTAAATATGTATGGAACACCTGCACATGTGCACCGGGAGACAGGTCCAGGGGTGTCCACACCAACATTGTTTATAAAATGTCCATGGACAAAACAACATTCGCTGCACTGCTGTTTATAATAACAAGAAAAGCAACTTACAATTTTTGATTATTTGTCCACCATTGGAGAGAGGTGAAATAAGACAGTGCATCCCTACAGTGGAATATTATGTGACTATTATAAGACTTACATAGACTTATTCTTTATTAACATGGAAGGATCTCCTTGACAAGTTGTTCAAAGAACAGTAAGTTGGAAAAAACATTACGTATAAGTATGATGCCATCAGTACAAAACTGTGTATTTATATATGTAATAAGATTGGCCAGAAGGGAACCCTCTTACGCTGTTGGTTGGGAATGCAAGCTGGTGCGGCCCTTCTGGAACACAGTGTGGAGGTTCCTCAAAAAGTTAAAAATAGAGCTACCCTATGACCCAGCAATTGCACTAGTGAGTGTTTATCCAAAAGATACAAACATAGTGATTCGAAGGGGCACCTGCACCCCAATGTCTACAGGAGCAATGTCCACAATAGCCAAACTATGGAAGGAGCCCAGATGTCTGTTAACAGATGAATGGGTAAAGAGGATGTGATATATACATACAACAGAATATCTATCTAAAAGAATGAAATCTTGCCATTTATAATGAGGGATGAAACTAGAAAGTATTATGCTAAATAAATCAGTCAGAGAAAGACAAATATCATATGATATGACTCGTGGAATTTAAGAAACAAAACATGAATATAGGGGAAGGGAAGGAAAAATAAAATAAGGTGAAAGCATGAAGGCAAACCATAAGAGATGCTTAACTCTAGGAAACAAACTGAGGGTCATTGGAGGAGAGGAGGGTGGGGGACAGGGTGACTGGGCATTAAGGAGGGCACTTGAAGCAGTTTGGCGCCTGCCTTTGGCCCAGGGCGCGATCCTGGAGACCCGGGATCGAATCCCACATCGGGCTCCAGGTGCATGGAGCCTGCTTCTCCCTCTGCCTATGTCTCTGCCTCTCTCTCTCTCTCTCTCTGTGACTAACATAAATAAATAAAAATTAAAAAAAAAAAAAAAAAAGGAGGGCACTTGATGTAATGAGCACTGGGTGTTGTATGCAACGGGTAAATCACTAAATTCTACCCCTGAAACTAAGAATACACTATATGTTAACTAAATTGGAAAAAAAAAAAAAAAAAAAAAAAAGAAAAGGTTGGCTGGAAAGCCAGATTCTCAAAGTCATAACAGCAGTATCTCTAAGTAGTTGGATTATGGAATATTTCTACTTCCTAATTCATAGCTATTTGAACTTCCTGAATTTTCTGTAGGAATCACATGGTATTACCCTTATAGAAATAAATAAAAAAAAAAACCCAAAACAAAATAGATGAAGACAGGCTCAGCCATCTTCCCTCCTCTGGGCTCCTCCCTAAGAGACCCACCTTCATCAAATCAACAGCATCTTTTGCATCCCTTTCCAAAAAATCCATTGGGAAATCTCGATCTGGGGGTCTGGAATGTCCATATCCTCGAGGATCCCAGGCAACCACCGTGAAGAGCTTCTTATTCAGGTTCTTAATCTGGGGTCCAAAATCAGTCTTTCCACTTCCTAAAAACAGCCACTTGGTTACCCTCAGGTGAATGATTTCATTATTTCAAGCACATTACAGTAAAATCAGAAACAACTACAATCTTAAAACAAAGTAACTAGTTTCTACTCAAAGTTAGGCAGCAGAATGCATTCAGCAAAGTAGCCTCGTGATGGTAAAATTCATTTACTGGGAGGCTGACTTCCTTTCCTGGTGGAGTTCAGACCTGCCTTTTGTCTCCTCCTAGTGGCTACTTTGAGGACAGAGGCCCTGATTCATTAGGTCCTGTAATATTTCAGCACTTTTGATACTTTTCCAGTCAATCTTCCTTGAAAAAAAAAAAAAAAAAAAGGAATTTATGCAACTGCATACAAACTGACTTCTGATATGATAGGTTTCTGGGTCATTTTTCTTTCTTTTTAAAAAAACGACTGTTGCAAGTGAGAGTGATCTCGATATTGTATCGGTCAACAAATTTATGAAATTTGGCCCAAGTTATTCAAAGTAGAATTCTAAATTCCCAGGTGTTTTTTTTACTAAGCTAACATGAAGAGCCCTGAAGATTTAATTTTCTGGTGGTAAGTAAACACCAGGAAACTAAAACACTTAAATGAGGGGGAGGGGAGTATGTGGAGAGAAGTCAAATTCGCTTGTTTCATTCAAAAAAAAAAAAAGAAAAAAGCAGCATAGGTAAAGGAGTAGAAGCCTGTCAGCAGTTCCCAGCCTGCCCATGAGGTCAGGGACACTGCGTGCACACACCCACTGTGTGTGGTGTGGAAGGCCAGACTCTCAAGAAGCCCAGTCCAGGGGCAAGTCAGCATTTAATTTTTATTTTATTTATTTTTATTTTTTATTTTTTATTTTTTTTTAGCATTTCATTTTTAAAGTCGGCTTAGCTTCTACAGGCTTGTAGCTCAGGCCACACTCGGATGCTAAACATCCTGCTTGATAGGCTAGCTCTTATTAGAAAATGTCTTTTAAGAGGGCACAGGATCATTTAACATCATCAAGGACCACCATTCTTCCTGGGAACATCTACCTTTCTCAACGTTTGGAAAACCAAAGGCAAAAATATAAATGGATTTCAAGCTGGTGTCTACTGCTCTGACACACGAAGATTCTCTGATGATCCCTGGAGAAAGTTCCACATGGGAACCACTTTGAAAGAGGGGCAGGAGGTGAGAAGACGCGAAAAGAGAACAGTCTAAGTCAAGATCAATTTCAGAAATGATGAGACACTAGCTTTCTGGCACACAAGTATACATTTGAATACCAGTGCCAAGAAAATGAAATCCTTTAAAAAAATTATTTTAAAGAATAGTTACCAGTACATGATACCTGAGAAGGAGACACATCAACACTGGTTGCCTACGGGAACGGGTACTGGGTGCTAGGAACAGGGGATTAGGAGAATCTCACTGTGGTTTTGAGTTTTTAATAAAAAATGGGTTAATGTTTTACATAAACAAAAATTAAATTGCCAAAAGTGTTTTATACCTGGATAACAATCACAATACTGGAAAAATGGAAATCTAAGCCAGTAACTTGTTCATTGCTTTTACAGATACCTTTAGATCTACACCAGTCCCTAGAGTAAATGTCCTCCTTCATTACAATAGTTTAAGAGGAAGAAAAAGATACTAAATACTATTTAGGGACACCTGGGTGGCTCAGCGGTCGAGTGTCTGCCTTCAGCTCAGGGTGTGATGCCAGGGTTGGGGATCGAGTCCCAAGTTCCGCATGGAGCTCCCTCAGGGAGCCTGCTTCTCCTTCTGCCTACGTCTCTGCCTCTCTCTCTTTCTCTCTCATGAGTAAATAATAAATCTTTAAAAAAAAAATAAAAAATAAATACTATCTAGACAAAGATGCTTCCATACCTACAATGGAACCACAATTAGCTGTGGCTGTCAAGTGGGACCACCAAGTAATTGAAGATTTTAGCATTTTACTTTTATTTTTATTTTTTTAAGATTTTATTTATTTATTCATGAGAGAGAGAGAGAGAGGCAGAGACACAGGCAGAGGGAGAAGCAGGCTCCATGCAGGGAGCCCGAGGCGGGACTCGATCTCAGGACTCCAGGATCAGGCCCTGGGCTGAAGGTAGCGCTAAACCGCTGAGCCACCCGGGCTGCCCAGCATTTTACTTTTAGAAGAAAAGAAATCATAAGGTATTGGGATTATTAAAAAGTATAAATTAAAATATACTAAATTATACTAAAGTACAAATTAAAACAATACTAAAACCCTTAAAACCAAACTCAAGTGTCCTGGGATCACTGGATCCCCCTGCACTGTCTACATGTAAATTACTTATGTGCAAGATGAGATTGGGATCCAGTTGGCTTTACTATGCTCCATTCATGCCAATCTAATTTTGACTTCCAAAAGGGCTTTAAACTAAGTCTTGTTCTTAGCTCTTATTTTAACTGAACATATAATCCATCATGACAGGGTAATCAATCCATTTTTTAGCACTGGAAGTCTTGCATCCTGGAACCCCTCAATTCCAGGAACACTGGGATGGTCACTAGCTCATCTCCTTCATCTATCCCTTCTTCCCACACCCCTTTCCTTGATCCCTGTCATCATCCCAAATTGTAGGCAACTCCACAGCATAACTGCATAAGAAAAAAAAAAACAACTGGGAACTTAAAGGAATAAAGAATACAGCTAGTAGACAGTAATCTTTCTTTTCTGAATCACTTAAATTTGTAGCAAATATTAAAGCATTCAGCGAAGCACTAAAACTAATAATCAATACTTGGCATCTAATAACGTGAATGCATCACAGACTACACAGCATGCAAATTGTGTCAAAAACTTCCAGACCCAACATTCCAGGAAGCAGCAGGACTGCATGCTCTCCCTCTCCAGTCTGCTGATAATGCAAATGGACACCATTCACAGCCACTTTGGTAGAGGTTACCGAGGAGCTGAAAGAGAAAAATCCCATCCCCAAAGAAAAATTACTGAGCCGTACGTACAAACACAGTATGACCAAACTGCTCTTTATATACCTGGGTCAGCTCCAATAACCTCCTCAGGCTTCTTGGATTACCTTGACTTGCGCTTGTTTTCTAAACCTAAAAGGGAACCTGACTAGATTGTAGATCTGAAGTGTGTCTTCATGTGTCAGTATCCTAGAGCGCCAGCCCAGGGCTTACCCTACTAAAGTACTGAGAGTTGCTAAAATCAATGACCAAACAGTCCCAAGGGCATATGCCCGGTGAGCTGAAAGCTAGTGGTACCAAGGTACAGGGTGCAAGAACTTCATACAAGTACACATAAGGGTGAGCAACCATGGCACAGACCCTGGAGTCATTTGTCAGGCCCATAGCACATGTAGGGGGGCTACCTGGGGACCTTCAGCTGCATCGGCAGTGTTTGTAAGGGTGAGGCTGGTCTCAGAAGTCTGCAGAGAAGGCCTTGGTCCCTAGGTAGTCCTTCAGGCATATGGCTTCTCATGTTCTCTGGCCAGCCACAGAAGGGCTCACGGCAGGAATGCTGGTCTGTACTCATAGGGCCAGCCCATTTCTTAACATGTGGAGATATTGGTGTTGATTGTTAAACAGGCAGGTCCATAAGCTTCCACCTCGTGAGCCCACCCTGTGCCGCTGACCCTCCTTGGCCCAACACCTCCCATGACAGTATCTAACTGGAGATGTTGGCACAGGAGACAGCCTTCAGCCGGGGCCTGTTCTGACTGATGCATGTACCATTACCAAGGGTACTGCTGATGAACCTCTCTGCTGCTCTTCCAGAAGCTCCAGGAGGACTCTGCAGGGCTTTATAGCTGTAGAGCGTACACAAGGCTCCTGCATCAGGCTCTAACAGCCTCCCTGCCAATTTCCTAGGTGGCTTGGTGACACACGGAAGGGACATTTTGATATGCCAGGACAGGTACTGACTGGAAGGAGGCGCTCCTCTTCTCCCAGTAGAGTGTTAAGGAATTTAAATGAACTGCTGCCTCTTTCTCTTTACATACCATCAATCCCATCAATCTCTCTGAAATTACTCAAAATGGTTATTGAAATGAAGCATTTTTTAAAAAAATGAGGTCCTCTTTCCTCTTTTGGTTTCTTCCCATCACCATTTTCAAATGAGAACGAATGCTGAAGGCAGGGGCATCAAGTCTTAATACAATTTTTGCAAAAATGACAACTGGGTGGTAATAAAGCCTGACATAACCATAAGCTCATTATCTATAGAAATCATGAGGAGCAATAATAAAGCCCCTGAGCAAGGGTGGTGTCATACTGACACTACCAAGTTACTTATCTACATCCTATTCTTCAGTCATTCATACTGGTAAGGGGACTCTGGGATACAGATAAAAGCAAATAATACACTAGTAATAAAGATTCTTTTCTGCAAACATTTATTGACGCATTTAATTTTGCCCACAACCTGGTAGGAGAAAAGACAAAGAGACAAGAGATTCGCTCTGCAAACCGGGGGGGGGGGGGGGGGCAGGTTATGGCTGAGGCCAGGAGCACAAGGGGGCATGGCTAGAAGTGGTTACTAGCAGTTCTCATGTTCACCATGCAGGAATGAGGCCACGCCATAACTAGAGATGACCAGCATTTACTCGGCTCATGCTAGTAATAATGTACCTTTATTACACCTCGTGCCCTGAAGATTTCTGAGGGGCTCCCTTTCTTGCAGCATTCAAGGGACACGCCTGCAAGAATCATCTTGTGCAGCAAGGAGATTATGTACAAGAGGAACTCCACTCCCACAGCATCTTTCTCAATGTCTAACACTGGGTTTTTGTGGTTGGGTGTTGCTGACTCTGTCTGCCACCCTTCAGGGAGCAAAGGCATGGCCTTACATGGAGATGAATGAAAAAGTAGCATTTGGACTGAACTTCCAAAGAGGAATAAAATTTTGAAGAAAAATAATGTGGTGGGGACGGTGTTTCTAGAAGGAAAAATAGCATGCATGATCAAAGGCCAGGGAGCAAGGGACATATGTGGGGACAAGCCAATGTTTGGCCTGGCAGGAGTATGGAGCAGAGGGTGGCAAAGGTTTCCAGACAAATGCCAGGAAGGGAGGAGGGGTTTGCAGCTAGGCTAAGGGGAAAGAAAATGTCCCTGGTGCCTTGTCATCAACGTCCTCTGTGTCACCACACCAGAGGTACCTGCTGCTGTCACATCGGCCTCCCACCTGGGGTAAATGGAGGTGGGAGGCCGAAAATCTTTTACCAATCTCCAGGTTGGGGAAAAAGGACAGACAAGTACTTATGAACAAAAGTAAATCAAAACAAATCAAACACATGAAAAAATTTTTATTAAGAAAAAGTCATTGAATGATTTATTTTCACATTAGCAGAAGATCACAAAAATGAGTAATTTTTTCTCCAGCTTAGCAAGCGGCTCTTAGACACTAGTTCAGGCCTCATTTTGTTTGTCTGTTGAAAAGAAAATCAGGCTGCAGAGAGACCAGGATTTCAGTAGCCCTGAAACGTGCATATTACTTGAACCCCAATCAAGATGCCAGATTTCCCAACCTCTCACACAGGAAAAGAGAGAAATCTTCAGGTAATTTAAAGACCAAAAATGACTCTTTCCTTTGGGATGTCAATCTGTCTTTACTGCCACTTTCTCCCTGCTTATAATCACTTTACTTCTCTAACTCACATGTTCTTAAAGCAGGTGTGCTCGTCAGAATCACCTGTGGAGAGTTAAAACTACATCTGCCTAGGACAATCCTCGGAGACTCAACGACTGGGGCAGTCGTTTTAAATAAATCTTAAAAAAAAAAAAAAAAATCCAGATGCCTAGGCTGCAAAATCTCTGGAGTGGGACACAGACATCTGTATTTTTTAAATTCTCCGAGAGATTCCAGGAGGCAACCAAAGTTGAGAACTACTGTCCTGAATTAATTTCTTTAGAAGGGGTAAAAAAAAAAAGTCCTTCCTCTCTATTAAGAAGGCATGCTCACCCAGAAGGCCTGTGCCTTACTTCCAGTCCCTCTTTTGCTGGGAAGCCGGATAAGGAAGTTAGTGAAAGGAAAGGATGTCATAAGCAATACAAGGACAATAACGTCCTGATTGAACTGTTTGTTCCCTTCAAGGAAGGGAAGTTTCCCTCCCCTGTGGCAGAAGGCAAGAATCTAACAGCTTGGGAAAATAAACTATCGTTTAGTTTTATTATAAGCTGAATAATGAATAACATATTCTTTAATTTTTTATTTATTTATGATAGTCACAGAGAGAGAGAGAGAGGCAGAGACACAGGCAGAGGGAGAAGCAGGCTCCATGCACCGGGAGTCCGACGTGGGATTTGATCCCGAGTCTCCAGGATCGTGCCCTGGGCCAAAGGCAGGCGCTAAACCGCTGCACCACCCAGGGATCCCAATAATGAATAACATTAAGAGCTTACTTACCTCATTTGTTTTGCTATTTATGGTCTCAAATCTGCAGAACAATTCTACAAGGCTCTAGGTTCAAAGAGGTTCAATAACCTGGTTCCCCTTTGTACAGCTTCCTGGAGGCCACGGCTGTTATCGAGGCTGAACAAAGTCTCTCCAATGGGGCTCTGGCCCTGGGGCCCTCCCTCACCCTGACGGCCAGACAGGAAGAAGGTGGAAGCAGGTGCCAGGGCAAGAAGGAAGGGTCTCTCTGATTCTCAAGCACAGCACCCCGAGGTTGAACTCAGAAAACGTTTTTCTTCTGGCAGGTTGTTAGGTTCTATAAATTATTAATACTGTAACTGTACTCAACATACAACTGCAGGCAGAAAAGGCTTTTAGTTATTATTTATTTATTTTTACCTGGTCCTGGAACAAACCAGTTTACAGATTACGAAATAAGAGTCAAGAGTTCCAAACCGCAGACTTAACCAAAGCTTATGGAACACAACTCATAAAGTGTGGTTTGGGTCCTGAGGCTCCAAAACAAACGTTTTTAGGGAGTGCTTTCTCCTACTTACGCTGGGCTGCAGCCTCATTTCAGGATCAACCAGCAGCACCGCTGGCTTTCTCTGATATTACATATAATATCAACTTGCAACTGCATTTATAAGACGGCAGTTTCAAAATCCAGGAGAACCGGTTTTTCAGAGATATTTCAGGAAGAATGATTTACACTGAATGGACAGAGCCTTCCTGCAACCATTAAATAACTTATCTTAGACTTGCGTACTGGTACATAGTAACCTTATTTCAATCTCTTTCTGCAAACAGGAAACTGGAAAAACTGTCATTTTTCAATGTTGCTTTATACAGCCGTGAACAATGATGCATTTTTCCCCCCACCATCTGCCTTAAACGATCCCTGAAAACCTAGAAGCTCTAAAATAATAAAGAACTTCGACATGAAAACTCAAGACCTGATCAGTCACAACATAAAGCTGAGTAGATTTCCCCTCCTCTTTCGCAATTACATTTTCAAACGAGAAATTTCAAACGAGATGTCTCAAATGAGAACTTCAGGTTCTCCCCAGGTAGCGCTGGACTTTTGCTGGTGATAAATGCAACCGATCCGTCAACGGGCTAGCTGCATTCGCCGCCCAGGTAGGTCCGCGTGGCCCGGCACAGGTGTGCGCGGATGCGCAGGCTTCGCGCCGCCCGCACCGCGTTTTCCGCTGGATTTCTCTCTCTCCAGACCCAGGGGCGCCCGCATTTCGGGCAGCGGGTCCCAGGCTACTCTAGTCGTCTTATCTCAAAGTGGACGTGGCGGTGGGGGATGGGGGGCCTGAAAAGGCAGACTCTTGTCTCCTCCAGCTGCAGCGAACCGGAGTCAGACCAAGGACCTAGAGGTTCCCCAGCTTCTGCAGGGGGCTCTTTGGAGCATCGAAGTCCAAAACCAGCAGGAAAGGAGAGGGCGGCGCACGGCCGCGAGCCTGGCGCCCCGCAGGTGCGGAGGGTCCCCCCACCCCCAGCCCCCGGGGGTCGAGTCAGACCCGGAGCCGGCTCCTGCGCCCAGGTCACGGCCCCCGGGCCACGCCCCCCCCGGCCCCCGCGCCCCTCTCGACGCGCACCTGGCCGCGCGGGCTCCCGGGGGCGGGGCGCACCATTACCCGAATGCGGCCGCCGGCCCGGCACGCGGCACCCGGCTCCCGGCCTTCAGCGCCGACAGGATCATCCGCAGCTGCCGCGACGCCCGGCGGTCCAGCACCGCAGCCATCGGCCTCGGCGTGTGCATGCGCCGCGCTCCAAGGAGCGCCCCGGGAGAACACACCTGCGCCCCGCCCCACACCGCGCTCCGGGCCCGCTAGGAGGAGGCGCTAGGAACACGCAGGCGCGGAGAACCCGCTCCGCCGGGCGGCGGGGAACACGCATGCGCCGAGGGCCCGCTCCGGGGGGCGTCTGGGGAACGCGCATGCGCCGAGGACCCGCTTCGCCGGACAGCCGAAGAACACGCATGCGCCGCGGACCCGCCCCGCCGGACGGCCGGAGAACCTGCATGCGCTGAGGACCCGCTCCGCCGGGCGTCTGGGGAACACGCAGGCGCCACGACTCCCTCCGCCAGACGGCCGGGAAACACGCATGCGCCATGACTCCCTCCGCCGGGCGGCCGGGGAACACGCATGCGCCACGACTCGCTCCGCCAGGCGGCCGGGGAACACGCATGCGCCACGACTCCCTCCGCCGGACGGCCGGGAAACACGCATGCGCCATGACTCCCTCCGCCGGGCGGCCGGGGAACACGCATGCGCCACGACTCGCTCCGCCAGGCGGCCGGGGAACACGCATGCGCCACGACTCCCTCCGCCGGACGGCCGGGAAACACGCATGCGCCACGACTCCCTCCGCCGGGCGGCCGGGGAACACGCATGCGCCACGACTCGCTCCGCCAGGCGGCCGGGGAACACGCATGCGCCAGGACCCGCTCCGCCGCCGGCCGGAGTAACGTGTCCCGTCGGGCCTGGTCGGCGGGGCCGGTCGGCCGCACTGCCCGCCGCGCTGTCTCTGACCCTCGGCGGGAGCGGAGCTCGGGTCCCACGGTACTGCCCGCACGTCGTCGTCCCGCGGGGCGGCCCTGGCGCTCGAGGAGCACGTCAGTGTGCGGGCCCGCCCTTCGCCGCGCCACCCGCGCTTCGCGGCCTCCCGGGGGCGTCGGCGGCGGGGCGGGGCGGGGCGGGGCCGCGGGGGGGGTAGAGGCCTCGGGCCGGACGCCCGTGGGGGTAGGGGAGGGGGAGGGGGAGGCGTCTGCGCCGGGGGCACGGCGCGTCCCGTAGCCAGGATGGGGCTGCGACGCGCAGGACGGAGGCTGAGGCCAAGTGAGCACGAGCCGTGCGGGGCAGGTGCCGCGTCCGGTGCGAGGCGCCCGGGAAGGCACGTGGAACGGGTGGAACAGGTGCACCGGGGGCCGCGAGGGCGGGGCGGGCGGGGCGGGCGGCGCCCGGTGGGCCCGAGCTTCCGTTACGGAGGCGGACGCGGTGCGCGATGCGGGGCCGCTGGATGCCAGCGAACTAAGCCTTGTTTGTGTTGTATCAGAAGACGGGTTTTGAAGGTTTTATGTATTCGCTCATCAGAGGCGCAGGCAGAGGGACCAGCAGCTCCCCGCGGGGGCCCGACGCGGGACTCGATTCCAGGACCCCCGGGTCACGCCCTGGGCCAAGGCAGATGCTCCACCGCTGAGCCCCCCCCCCCGCCCCCCGGGCGTCCCCCCCCCCCGCCCCCCGGGCGTCTCCGAATCTCAGCTTATTTAGATCATAGAATTCAAGCTTTTTAAAGGTTATAAGCATTACCTGCACTGGACACTTCAGTGGAGGAAAAAACAAAAAACACTCCTGTAATTCTGGCCACCACTCTGCCTTGACTGCAAAGAACTGGCAGGTCCATGGCCACCGTTTAGCCCCGGCTAGAATTATTCAGGATGGCAACAGCTTCCTTGCATATTGCATTGTTTCTCCTCCTTGAATCCCCCCCCCTTTTTTAAAGATTTTATTTATTTATTCACGAGACACACAGAGCGGCAGAGAAGCAGGCTCCATGCACGGAGCCCGACGCGGGACTCGATCCCAGATCTCCAGGATCAGGCCCTGGGCTGAAGGCAGCGCTAACCGCTGAGCCACCCGGCTGCCCGAATCCCTCCTGTTGTAATGGTCTTACATACATAATACTTTTCAGTGTTAACAGCCATGGAAAGTTCTGATACCTGTAGTGTTCTCACTGGCCATTTGAGCTTTTTTTTTTTTTTTTTTTTAACTAAGACTGGCCTAAAAATGGATTATGCAAAAATATTCCTTCAACATAAATGTGTCACATCAATTTTCCCCGCATAGAAGGAAAGAGAAATACATTTCAGCTGACTACTGTCATCTGACTTTCAGAAACCTTTGGTAGATCAACATTTCCTTTCTTTCTTTTTTTTTTTTTTTCCCTGAGCCGCTGTTTTGGGATTTCTTGTCAGAGATCACGAAAGTAAAAATAATTGTACAATTTTAACATGTTAAACCGTAGCACTTGTGGGGCTCTAGGTGATTGGTGTCACAATGTATTAAATGCACACTTGAGAACTAGTCCTTACTGTGTAACACTGTTGCACAGCTTTAAAAATAACTTTGTGCCAGGCACCTTATGGTGCATTATTTTGATCCTCGGGTCAGCCTTACTGCCTATTTATAGAAGAGAGAATGGAGGCTAAGAGAGGTTAGGAAGCAGGCTCTTGGTACACAGCAAAAGAGGAGCCGAGGGGAAGTTATGCCTACTTGGTTTCGCATCCTGTACTTGGGTTGTTACGGAGTTAGTGTTAGGCCTTCAAGGATTTCTTTGTAATCAGATCCTTCTAAAATCTTGGCCACATAGACACCTAGTGTCCTGCTTTGTAAATTTTATTTATTCATAGACACACAGAGAGGCAGGGACACAGGCAGAGGGAGAAGCAGGCTCCATGCAGGGAGCCCGACGTGGGACTGGATCCCAGGACCCCAGGATCAGGCACTGAACTGAATGAACGCACCGCTAAACTGCTGAGCCACCCAGTCTGCCCTCTGCTTTGTTTGGTTTGGTTTGGTTTGGTTTTCTTGACCTCAGTCCTTTGCAGTGAAATTGCACAGTAACCCTGCTGATTGCAATGAGTAAAAATCATCAGTCTTTCACTTCTTAGTTCTATAACAGTAACACCTGATGAGTTAAATTTAAAATTTAAACCACGATGTTGTATTACATTGTTTTGGCAGTTAGAAATTTTTATCCTACAACAGATGTGACTAAAAGAATTGATCTTGTTGACATGGTTACCCTCTTATAGAAAGAAATCAAAAGTATCATCTATCAGTGTACGTTCTGGCAAGGGAGCTTTCACCATAAAATCAGGTTGAGCTTTTTTCCATTGTTAGGTCACAGCCTGTTTCTGATGCAAAACGTTTTTATCTGCAATTGTTAAGTCGTCTGTCTTAGGAAACACCAAGTTTTATTATAAAAAGAAAGCCTTTATAAAAAACATACCTTAAAATGTACATCAAAATACTACTTAACATTTTCAGGGCAGCGCGGGTGGCTCAGCGGTTTAGCCCCCTCCTTCAGCCTAGGGCATGATCCTGGAGACCCGGGATCGAGTCCCACGTCCGCCTCCCTGCATGGAGCCTGCTTCTCCCTCTGCCTGTGTCTCTGCCTCTCTGTGTCTCTCATAAATAAAATCTTAAAAAAAATTTTTTTCGGAGAAAGAACAAACTATTTTTGAAGATCTAACTTCATACGATGGACCCCAAACAAATATTGTAACCACAGCAACAAGTGGAAAATTGCTGATTTCACAAGGCTGTGAGGGTTGGAAGTGGGTGTTCTTTACCAGAAGAAACCTTAACGGTCTGAGTATCTTTTTTGGAACCAAATATGGATAATCATCTTTCTCATTATAGTCTGTGTCCTCTCAATTTTCTGCCCAATTGATTCTCTTGTATTGAAACTCTTCAGATACAAATTTGACTCTTTTCAGCCCAGTTTTTAGAGAATAGGGGCTGAAGGAAAGACTTTGGAACCATGTCTAAGGACAGATGGGCTGCAGGCTCTCAAGCAGCGTGTTTTCATCCTGAGAGCCAGAAAGCTGTCCAGAAGCTTCTCTTTTTACCATCAGCTTCCTCTTGCCTGCTAAAGGCAGGAGGGTGAAAAGGGCAGTACGTATAGGAAATGCCAACCTCAGTGAAGAAGCCCAAACGGTCTCATTTATATAAACACATCATTTCAATTGCTTATATTTGAGGTACAAAGTTTTATTTTGAAAAGTCCATTAAAAATACCTTTCATTTTTGGCTTTAACATTGATCAATTTCTTTGGAATTAGAAAATTTAAACATTGTTAGGAAAGAGGTACAAGGGGTACGTTTAGAAAAGCAATCATCCATCCATTCCTCTCTAGCAAAGCCTGGGACTCTTTCCCCATCCAACTTTTCTTCTGGTCTGTGTAGTCTAATGCTATGTTATATGGAAACTAAGTGGACCTGGATATGTGTGTGGATAAGAGACTGGGGTTCATTCCTTTGTAGCAGTGCTCTTCTCGACTGGGGCAGCTCTGTCCTTCCAGGGAACATCTGGCAATGTCTCCAAACATTTCAGCTTGTCACAGCTGGGGAGCAGGAAGAGGGAAGAAGGGGATGCCACCATTGGCATCTAGTAGGTAGAGGATGCTTTCACATGGCCAGATCTTACCCTGCACGGGACAGCCCCCACAACAAAGAATAACCTGGCCCAAGATGCCAGTAGGTACAGAAGTTGAGAAATTGTTTTCCAGTCCCAACACTTCAGGTGTGTGTGTATATCAGCTGTGGTAGGGGATTTTAGAATCGGAACCGCCAATATTGTTCTCAGCCCACCAGACCCTAGAATCTGTTCTGATATCCAGAGTCACCAGACTGCATCCTGCACTCCCTCCCTCCTGGACAGGCTGAGCACAATGACACGCTCTCGGGTTAGCCGAGTGCAGGCAGTGATAACTGGATGGCCTGCCCGCCTCAGTCTTCTAGTCCTCAGGTTCCTTTCACACATTCAAGTTTCAGGTGGGCTTTGAGAGGTCGAGTGTTAGAAGCACAATTATCAACCTTTGAAGCGTTCTTTTTTTTTTTTTTTTTTTTTTTTTTTTTTTACGTTATAGCTCACAGAAAAAAAACGAAAATACTTCTACAGTATCCTGGGGTAACCTGAGGAAGCTGCTCAGTAGTGACCAGTCCTGAGGCTCCAGTCACAGCCAGGTGTGAAGAGCTCAAAATTCCCTGCATCCATGCTCCCTCTGCAGGGCACAGAGGTTGGGAAAGTACATAAAGTATCAGAATGCTAGGAAAGAACTTAAAAACTTCATCAAGAATTTCTGTCATCACCACAGTTAGTAACAATTCCTTGTAACAACTGCCTGGAAAATTCTAGTATTTTTGTTCTCTATTTTTTTTTTCCATCTTAGTATTCCTTAAAATTCCTCCAGTTAGTTAATTTTTTTGGAGTGGAGACTGCATGTAATTCTTGAAGCCTGTAGTGACTGACACAACATTTGATACTGAAGTTAACAGACATTATAGTTTCAGAGCAAACCATGGTTAGAATACAAAAAAAAAAAAAAACCCCTATTTGAAGAGAACTTAAAATTTCACTGTACTCGTGAAGAGAGCGTAAAATAAGAAAGTTGACTTAGTTTATGTCCTCTGAATTTTTTTCTTACTCTAGCAAAACTCCAGTAAGTTAAATGAATGGCATCAGTGAACGCTGAGGAACGAACTGAAAGAAAATGATCTTCCTCAAATATCTCTCTCCCCTTCAAAACCCAGTTAGGCTTCTTTTTGGACTTGGCCTCAGACATTAATAGGTCTTCCTGGTTAGTAGGCGGTTTGCTGTAGGCTTCTTTCCCATTCTCCACCTACGGAATGCAGGAGATTTTTATGCAGACCCAGAACCTGTATTAGTGAGGGAAGAATTCTGAAGGATCAGAGGCAGCGCGCTTTCAGTGGGTGACTTACTCACTAGGCGAGGAGAATACCCCATGCTGCCCAAGCCCCTTCTCGAGTTAGTTCTGGCTGATGTGTATCAAATAGTTCAAAAGGTCTATTCTTGAGCACTGGTAGAGCGCATAGGCCAGCTTTCCAACCGTGGCCCCTTTATTGCCTTCCCTCATCAGCCACTTTTGGAGCATCTGGTAAACCTTTTCTTTGAGTCCATCTCGCTCATAGTCGTGGTCAATTTCATCAATCTGAGGTTCAGTGAAGCCCAGTTTGCGGGCACAGTTTTTCCATTGCTTTCCCAGATTTTCCCTGACTGGGTCCAGATGTTTATCAGTCAGACTAGTGACATTATCTGCCAAACAGAAAAGATAAGAAGGCATCAAACTATAACTCATTTGAACATTCTAGTTTTAAAAACCTGTAGAGACAGTATCAGGAGACGGTAAAAAAACAACAACAACAAAAAAAACTTCATTACATAGTTGTGGACTCATTCCTTAGGGGATCCTTTACATGTCTGGAAGCCCATGTGCAGTGTGTATATGAATACAGCAGAGAACCTCTACCTCCTAGCAGATGCATCTCTGAGCCACAGCTGGTGGCTTTGGGAATACAAGCTCTGCTTGGCTTCTAGGCTGTCCTCTATGACCTTAGCCAATGGCCCTGGTTAATTTCAGACCTTCCTGATACAAAGAGGGAAAATACTATTTTTGTTCCTTTTGGCATCATCTACATACCTGGCCAGAATCAGGGTCATTCAACTCCTCATCCCCTGCACCCAATGGTCTACTTTCCTCTTACTTAGGGAAACTGAGGCCATCAAGTGTGAACTCCTGCAATTATAATGCCTTCCCTTGTCTTTTAAAGAATGAGGTATCTACTTTTCCAGGTCTATTTTGGGACTCAACTCTCCTCTAAGTGCCGTCTTCTCTTCTCTTACAGCCACAGCCTCCCTTTCTAACTGGTTCCTTCCTCTCTGGCCTTCATAAAAATAACAAAAGGAGCCGCTATCCTGGTTGCGTGTGGTTGACTGTTACCGCCATGTCTTCTCACAAGACTTTCAGAATCAAGCGATTCCTGGCCAAGAAACAAAAGCAGAATCGTCCCATTCCCCAGTGGATTCGGATGAAAACTGGTAATAAAATCAGGTACAACTCCAAGAGGAGGCACTGGAGAAGAACCAAGCTGGGTCTATGAGGAAGCATCCATCGCACATCATGAAATAGCAAATATAATTGGCACACATATTTAAGCTGCATGGAGATCACATGTTCCTATCCTGTCAATATGGAAACACCCTTCCTACCTGGCCAATAGACATGTCTTATTAAGGAAACGTTCTTGTCTGTTCCTATGCCTCTATACCAGTAGGCTGGTTCAGTAATAAATGCGACACCTTTCAGCTGAGCTGCTGTTGTGTTCTGATTTGTGAAGTACTGAAATCCCCCTCCTGTCAGATCTCACATAGCACTGTCTGATAGAACTTTCTGCAGTGATAGAAATGGCCCTTGACATCCAAGTATTTAAAGTACGGCTAGGGGACGCCTGTGTGGCTCTGCTAAGCATCTGCCTTTGGCTCAGGTCTTGACGGGGAGACTGCATGTCTGCCCCTCCCCCTGCTCAGGTGCTCTCTCTCAAATAAAATCTTTTTTTTTTTTCCTAAAGATTTTATTTATTCATGAGAGAGACAGAAAGAGAGGCAGAGACACAGGCAGAGGGAGAAGCAGGCCCCATGCAGGGAGTCCGACGTGAGACTCGATCCCGATACTCCAGGATCACACCCTGGGCTGAAGGCAGGCGCTAAACCGCTGAGCCACCCAGGGATCCCAAATAAAATCTTTTTAAAAAAAAAAATAACAAAAGGAAACTAAAGTATAAAACTACCATCACCACCACACACATTTTCCTTGATCTTCAACCTACCTCAATAAGCTGAATATAAGGAAAAAGACATCTCATTTCTGCCCCCCCCTCAACTCCCATCCTCTCCTTAGCTCCCCACAATGCAGCTTCTGTTATCACCAAAGGACATCAGCAGTCCAAAAACCTTCCAAGATATTAGCCTAGTTTTGTGAGTTCCTCTGGGAGAGGGACCCTGGGTTTCATCAGATCCTCCAAGGTATTTTTGTCACCCCAAAAGTTAGGAACCTCCTCTCTAAAAATGTTAAAGACTATTTTTCAAATGGATTAGGCCAGGGATTGGCAAACTGTGGCCTGTGGGTCAAATCTGGCCTGCTGCCTCGTTTTGTTAAGTGAAGTTTTATTGGAACACAGCCATGTCCATTCATGTACATCTTGTCTGTGGCTGCTATTGCACTACAATGTCAGGTAGTTGCAACAGAGATCTCAGGGCCAGTGAAGCCTAAAATAATTTCTATCTGGCCCTTGATAGAAACATTTTGCCAATCCTAGAGTTAAACATAAAGCTGGGCTCTTAAATCCCATTGATTTGGCCTCATGACTATGATTCCCAGGTTGTGTTTTGGGATTAATGTTTTGAGCCTGCACAGTTAAAACCCCATAAGAGAAAGCTCTCTTGTTTTTATTACAGGGGTGCTGTTGAGGGCATAGTCTTCTATTTTTTCAGAATCACTTTTGATGAAGACCTGAGGGAGATACCTCTCCTAGGTCTGAATAGTGATATTGATGATATGTTCAGTACTTTCACAGATCTTAACTACATGCCAGGCAGTGTTCTACACTCTTTATACATATTGATGATAATTTTCACAACAAATCCATGAGTTAGATATTGTAATTATCCCCATATTAAGCATTAATAAATCACAACGGATTATATCGAAGTTACAGAGATATTTTACAGAGAAAACATGGGTCAACTGTCAGGGAGAATAAATCAGAGAAATTTCAGGATTCCACTATATCCCTCTAAGCAATAAAGTTCAAGGCTGCTAGAAAATGTGTCCTTAAAGGGCATCTTACCAAAGATATCTTGGTACTTATAAGCTGGCTCTTCTTTCATGTTCATGTCGAGCAGGGCTGAACTCATTCCACCAACCTCCATATAATTATGCTCTCCAACCTGAATGCCAGAACTGTTGTATATGGTACATTTTACAGACTCATCTGAATAGAGTGAAACACACAGGTAAGTAAATCTAGGTTGAAAGCAAGAGAAATAAATACAACATGGTAAAAGGACAGGGCTTTATTCTAGATATAGAAGTTAAATTATTTATCCTATGACAGTCTTTGAAATTTTCCTCTTCAAAATGTAGCTGAACTAACCTTACATCCACCAAAATGGCTACTATTAAAAAAAAAAAAAAAAAAAAGTAACAGTGTTGGCAAGGATGTGGATGAACTGGAACCAAGGTGTGCTGCTGGCGGTAATACAAAATGGTGTGATAAATGATATGGAGATCCCTCAAAAATTAAAAATAGACTTACTCTAAGATGTAGCAATTCCATTTATGGGTATTTACTCAAAGGAACTGAAAGCAAGGCCCCAAACAGATATTTATATAGCCATGTTTACAGCAGCATTATCCACAACATCCAAAACGTGGAAGTCACTCAGGGTCCACCAACAGATGAACAGATACACAAAATGTGTTATGTACGGACAATGGAATATTATTCAGCCTTAAAAAAAGGAAGGAAATCCTGACACATGCTACAATATTGGCAAACCTTGAGGACATTGTGTTCAGTGAAATAAGCCAGTCACAAAAGGACAAAGACTGTATGATTCCACATATATCAAGTACCCTATAGCAGTCAAATTCATAGAGACAGAAAGAATGGTGGTTGCCAGGGGCTGGGGGTAGGGGAATGGGGAGTTAGTGTCTGATGAGTACAGAGTGTCAGTTTGGGAAGATGAAAAGAGTTCCAGAGATAAATGGTGGTGATGGTAGCCCAACACTATGGTTTCCTCACCAATGCAGTCTTTGGCCGATATAAGATAAGAATTAAAATATCCAAGACTTCTTTCTTACCTTCAGAAAACAGCAAGCAAGTAAAAGAACACAAACCCATCAGCGATTGGGTATAATGGGACCACTGTGATGCAGATTAAAGCAGAAGATACCCACTGGTTACAAGGACCTGTAACCCAACACCTGTGGGTAGCTGCGATGAATCCTACTCAAACCAAAGCCAAGTGCTCTGATGGAGACTAGTCCATGGCTGCAAACGGCATGTGGCAGCTGAAGACTATAAACAACTCACCCTTGTAACCTTAGAGTCTACATCAGAGCTAATAGCTGCTTTATTTTCAGAAACATTTAAAAAAGATTATAGCTAAAAAGAACTGTTTACCTCTTGATGGGAAGGAGCTGAATGGAATGGTGGGCGTGTTCCCCAGTAGGTTGGTCTCCGGCACTGGAGTTTTATTCACGCTTGGGATATGGCTTGGATTTGGCTGATACCAGACTCTTGAACCTGTTGTTCCCAGAGCCAGTGGTCTTGTTCTAAAATTGAATGGACTGTACAATTCATTGTTCCAGTACCTTACTGGGGGTTGGCTGGTTAGCCCCTTTGGCTGGTGTACTGCATTACCAGGACTGGTTGCAATAGAATAAGGAAGGCCTTTTACTCCTGGGTTCTGAATGTTTTCATAAGGTCTCTGCTGTGCAAAAGGGTCATGGGAGACCCTTCGTCTCCTTTCCTCCTCTCTATTATAAGCCACACTCTGTCTGAGTGGTTTCGTCTGCCTGTCCATGCGGCTGCCATAAAGATGGTAGTTGGCTTCCTCCTGGAGTTTACTCTGCAAGCTGAGCTGGTTCTCATCCTGCTGGTTCTCCAGGGAGGGAGCAAACCAGGACTCTTCCACGGGACCTATCCCCAGTCCCTGGGAACTGTGCAGCGAACTGGGCTGTTCTGGGGCTGAGGAGAAATGATCAACATTGGAAAGAGTTTCAGACAGCAACAAGAAATAAAATAAAACCTGGGCACCGCCACACATCTGTGTCTCAGAATAACATACTGAAACCTTTGCAAGCAAATAAAAAAAGCATTGACTTGATGGTCCTCTTCCTACAAATATGTAAGTAATTTGTGGAAGCCCCTGCAGGGTGGTGAGGGAGCACTAGAGAAATGTTAACAGGCAATGGCAACATGAGTGTCACAGGAATGACCAAGGGAGAAAGGGACTGGTCTTTAGTAGAGAAGGTGGCTGTGTCCTTGGTGTGGTGCAGGGCTGGAAAATAAGACCCGGAGCAGCTTGGTGCTAAGCACTCTCCATGGATTCTTTTATTCTCTAAAAGCCCTGTAAGAATAGGAGCAATTATATTATGATTTGAGGGATGAGGTTTACAAGAGGTTAATTTGCCCTAGAACAGATAGCTAGTAAGTGGCTTCAATATCCTATACTCTGTTTTTCCTTTTGTGAAAATGAAAAAAGTATCCCTCCTTGAATCCAAGACCAACCTCTCTGCTAATTCTCTGGATATCATCCCTGACCTCAAGGACCTTGCTTCCACATATGTCCCCTCTTTATCCTGAGCCCTTACACTCTCCCTATCAGATATATGTTAGGCCTCTTATGTTCAGGATGTTTTATGATTTTAGTGAACACCCTGTTACTTACTATTTCAAATATATGTTATCTTCATTCTAAATATATTATAGATTCCTTTAAGGCAAGAGTTAAATTTTATAGCTTCTTCTGTTTCTTATATGTTCATGAAGAGTATTTTTGAGAACAGAGTGCATGCACGAACAAACAACTGAATACGTTATTTTCAATCATAGTATGTTACCTGAATTTGACCTGCTTGGAGGTGTTGCTACACAGTCAATCTGGAGAGACTGCATTCTCTTCACAACTGAATTTTGGGCTGGGTCTGGATACTCTTTCTATAATTGACAGCATAAATGTACACTTTAGTAAACAGTAGAAAATAGTTCCAAAAAATTATTATAGAAAAATGAAATCTTTTCAAAAGGTAGAGATTTCATATAGCTCTTACAAGGAATAAATCTTTTTTCCCCAAATAGCCAAAACAATCCTGAAAAAGAAGAATAAATTTGGAGGGTTCACACTTCTTGATTTCAAAACTCACTACAAGATTACAGTAATCAAAACAGTGTGGTATTGCTCTAAGGACAGGCATAGACCAATGAAAGATAGAGAACCCAGAAATAAACCCTTATATGGCGAACTGATTTTCAACAAGGGTGCCAAACCATGCAATGGGGGAACACTGGATACAAACCTAAAAGAATGAAGTTGGACCCTTACTTTTATTATATACAAAAATTAACTCACATGGACCCAAACACTGAAGCTTAAGTGCTCAAACCATATAAACATTAGAAGAAAACATAGGGGGAAAGATTCACGACATTCAATTTGATAGTAATTTCTTAGACATGACACCAATAACACAGGTAACAAAATAAAAATAAATAAATTTGAGTACATCTAAATTAAAGCCTCTGTGCATCAAAGGACACTATTAAGAGAGTGAAAAGATAACCCAGAGAATAGGAAAAAAATACTGGCAAATCATATCTCTGATAAGAGATGACTATCCAGATTATATAAAGAATTTGCATAATTCAACGATAAGGCACAAACAACTCAATTCAAAAATGGCCAAAGGGCCATTTCTCTAAAGAAAATATACAAATGGTACATGAAAAAGTGCTCAACATCATTGGGAAAATATCCTTTAAAACCACCATGAGTTATACATGACTTCACACGACTTCACACTCTAGATGGCTATCATTTAAAAAACAAAACAAACAAAACCCTGAGAATGAAAAATGCTGGTGAGAATGTAGAGAAATTGGAACCCAGAAATGTAAAATGGTAGGACCCTTATGGAAAACAATTTGATGGTTCCTCAAAATTTAACATAGTATCATCATACAATGTAGCAATTCCACTCGTGTATATACCCAAAAGAATTGAAAGGAGGAGCTCAAAAAAAATTGTACATCAATGTTCATAGATAAAAGGTGGAAACAACTCAGTATCCATCACAGTTGAATTAATAATCAAACTGTGATATACACAGAAAATGGAGAATTACTCAGCCTTAAAAAGGAACGAAGCTCTTAAAACATGTTAACATGGATGAACCTATAAAACATTATGCTGAGTGAAATATGGCAGACACAAGAAAATGAATATTGTTTGATCCCCACGTCTGCAAGGTACCTAAAGAGGCAAATTCATAGAAAGTGGAATTACACGTTACCAGGAACTGGGAAGAGGAATGGGGAACAGTTGTTTAATGGGCACAGAGTTTCTGTCTGGAATATTTAAAAATGGAAATGGACACTAAGTGATGTTTGTACAGCACTGTGAGTGTACTTAATGCTACTGAATTCTACACTGAAAGATGAGTAAGATGGTGGGGCAGCTGAGGGGTGCAGTTGCTTAAGCATAAGACTCCTGGTATTGGCTCAGGTCGTGATCTCTGGGTCATGAGATGGAGCCCTGTGTCAGGCTCTGCAGTCAGCCTGGAGTCGGCTTAAGACTCTCTCTCTCTCTCCCCCTTTCCCCCCTTCCCCCATGCACATATGCATGTACGCTCTCTCTCTAAAATAAATAAATCTTTTTAAAAAAAGAAAAGGTAAGATGGTAAATTTTATGTTATGTGTATTTTACCAAAATAAAAAAAAAGGAAAAAGAAACTCTTTTTTGCTATAAAAGTGATACCACTCTTATTGAAAATATAGAAAATGTACAGAATTATATTTAAAACCTACACATTCTGCCTTCACTCCAAGGACAAAATTAACATTTTGGTATTTCCTTTAAGTTTTTTTCTTAGTCACATTTGCATTTTGTTTTAATATGTAGTGCTTTTGTTAGTCTTCAGTTCAAAATTTTTCTAAATTCCATTGTGATTCCTTTTTAATCCACAGGCTATTTAAAAATATATTTCTTTACTAACCACATGAGAGTTTTAAATTTTAAGATTAATTTCTAGCATAACTGAAATGTAATCAGAGAAAATTCTTAATATGATTATAATCCTTTTAAAATTGGTTGAGAACTGTTTTATTTCCCAGGACACAGTCAATTTTAAAGTATGTCTGTATGTGCTTGAAAAGCCTATTGTAGTTATTAAATGCAGTGTTTTCTATATTTCCATTCAGTCAAATGTTAATCATGTTCTTCAAATTTTCTATATCCTTACTGATTTTTTTTGTCTATTTGTTCTGTCAGTTAAAGAGAAATTTGTATATTAAAATCTCCAACTATGATTCTGAATTTGTCTTTTGCTCCTTTGAGTTTTATCAAGTTTGGTTTTGATATTGAGACCATGTTATTAAGGGCATGCACATATTTAAAGCTGTTATTATCTTCCTGGTGAGTTGAACTTTTTATAGTTATGAAATATTTCTGATTATTGTGACTTATCCCTAGTGACTCTCTTTCCTGACGTTCTTTTGATGCCCAAGCATGGTTTCCATTGGATACCTTTCCTTTTATAGTATAGGTATCCCTCAGAAGTCTGGTAATTCTCGCCTCTCCGGTTTTTATCTTCATTTTGAAATCTCCATATGCCTGCCTGTTTTATTGACTGTAGTTCTTCCCCTCATGAATCTAGCAGCATGTTGCTGTACTTGTGCCAGCAGCTTGTTTCCTAAGTGTGTGTGTAGGGAAGGTCTTTGTTTGTCTTGGCTACTTGGCTGGTAATAACCTTTGATATACTTCTAGTCCCCAGACCAAATTCACTGTTTCAGGTTGAGGAAGATGCTGCTCCCATGTGTTGCACAGCACAAGGGACTCAGAGGGAGGAGCCAACTTTTGTAACTGGCACAAGCATGGTTCCCAAGTGACAGTCTTACACCAATGCCCCAGCTGACTATGCTGTTTCTTCTACAAATGGACATAGACTTGTTCCTCCAGTACTCCTTCAGCATTATGTTTTGGGTTAGCATTTTCTTTTTCTGTTATAGGTCTTAGGAAATAAAATTCTGTTGGCTTCCAAGAATTCCTCAAAATGACTGATCCTCCTATGGTACTTTCCGTTCTACTCCAGTGAGGTTGTGCTTTTGTTTCCACATTGCTATATATATAATTTCTCTCATTTCATTAGTTTTGATGGAGGAATGGGTCCAGTGTGCCAACTTGATGGTTATCTGTATAGAATTGCTAATTTTGTTTCATGTGGTTACCAAGCTAGCTTACCTCAAATCTTAGTAACAAATTATATTGCTTTGGTTTTCAAAACTGGTAATACATATGCTTTGATATGTTAATGTTTTGAGTACCTGCTATGTTACCTACTTTTAAACTTGTCACATCTTCTTCTACATTTTCTTCTAATTGATCTTCATAAAAAGGCCTAAATTTTTCTTCAATGCCTATGTAAAAAAAAAATAGTACTTTAAATTTCTTAGGTATTTTCTAAACTAAAATTTAAATAACCAGTAATCTATTATTTTTTAATTACTTACCTTAATCTGTGGACAAAGCAGTAAAATAAAAATTTTAATGCCAAATCACTGACTTATATGAAGAGACTAATAAGACTAATAACTAAGTAGACAGACGAAGGGACAAGGCAACACTGGAAACCAAGAGATCATTGCCTAATAGCATGTTTCTCCAACTGCAGCACAAAGCCCAATTTATTATGAATTAATCTCCAACTGAATAGGGATGGACAACTCCTTGTTTTGGTCTCTCTGGTATCAAAATTATTATAGGCTAGAACACTCAGAATAGGGATTTGATATAAAGAGTTCAAAGCTGCTAGCCTTAAAAGAAAAAGGCAACTTCCACTTTCAAGAAGATGGAGTAGACATACCTTTCCTTATTTCTCCCTCTAAGCACAAGAACCCCTATAAAATCACACATAAAACAAACATAAAAAGAGCATGAAAGGAGGAAAGACAAAGGCAGACAAACTAGGGACTCTGGGATCTGAGGAGACATGGCGATGAGTTCACTAGGATTTCTTTTTGCCTCTTAGATCCCAGACTTGCACTTAAGGAAGCTGGCAACCGAACAACAACAACAAAATCCTAACAAAAGTCTGCTTTTTCTAGCCAAAGGACTAAGCAAAGGGTAGCCTAGCAAGACAAAAGACTTTTAGTCAATAACCACTCTCCAGCCAAACATCACAGAAAACACTGTGGCTCCACCCCCAACCTTACCAGCAAAGGCCAAGTAGGGAGCTAAGATTTCCAACCTCAAGAGACAGGAACAGGGTACTTCAACACCCCCAGCACGGTGATGTCAGAGAGGGCCAATAGGAAGTCCTTTCCTCCTCCTGGTCCATTCCTGAACATGTGGCCTCCATGTGGGTGCTAGGGGCATGGGAAGAACCACTGCTGTGCCTTCCTTCCTGCCAGATGGTAATGAGCCTCTCTACTCTGTGGTTTCAATGGACTATGAAGGTAGACTAGACTTGCACTCTTACTTTGCAATAATAAGGTGCTCCTACCCATTCCAACGGAGAAGTGTCAGAAGCCTAGTGGGAGTCAGAACTTTCGCCTCCATTGCAGTGTCCATGGACTTCACTGGAACTTCCACCCTGACCAGGACAAACAAGGAACGCCCCCCCCTTCTCAGGTGTCCTAGACTCCCCTCTACCTGTCATGAACAAGGTGGCAGCTACTCTTCCACTGCCAAATCCATGTCAAAAAAAGGCCAGCTAATGTAGAAGGATTGAAGAATACCCCAAAACTCCTAGCATTGTAAAAAAATGTGCAAGTTTCAAGAGAAAAATCACTCACCAGACTAAGAACTGGAAGATTTAAAACTGAAAGAAAAAAGATAATTGATACCAGAGATATTAGAACTAGCTGTTTAAAGATTTTTAAACAGCCATGATACAAATGCTTCAATAAGCAATTACAAACAAGCTTAGAACAAATGAGAAAACAGAAAGCCTCAACAAAGAAACATAAGATAAAAAAGAAAGTTCAATAAAATTTTTGAACTGAAAAATATAATAAACCAAAGTAGATGAGTTCAACAGCAGAATAAAGGAGACATAGGAAAGTCAGTAGACTTAAAGATAGAATGATAGAAATAACCCAATCTGATCAAGAGAGAGAAAATAAACAAAAAAAATGTGTAGAGGGCAGCCCAGGTGGCTCAGAGGTTTAGCGCCGCCTACAGCCCGGGGCATGATCCTGGAGACCCGGGATGGAGTCCCACATCGGGCTCCCTGCATGGAGCCTGCTTCTCCCTCTGCCTGTGTCTCTGCCCCTCCCCCCTCTCGATTAAATAAATAAAACCTTTAAAAAAAAAAAAAGAGTAGAGACTCAGGGACAAGTGAAACTATAACAACAAAAGATCTACTATTTCTGTTATCTCAGTCTCAGAGAGGAAAAAGAGAGCATGGATGAAAAAAGTACTCAAAGAGATAATGGCTGAAAGCTTCTCAAATGTGGCAAGGGACATACACCTACAGATTCAAAAATCAAAACAAAACTCAAATAGAATAAACCCAAATTCATACCAAGACAAATAATAAACCTCTGAAAGATAAAAAGTGAAAACAGCCAGAGAAAATGCCTTACCTATATGTTAAAAAAAAAAAAAAAGAATTTCTTAACTGAAACCATGGAGGCCAGAGTAAGTGGTACAGTATTTATTAAGTCTTGAAAGAAAAGAATTGTCAACCCAGAATCCTACACCCAGCAAAAAATATCTTTTACAAATGAAGGTATGACCAAGACATTCTCAAATGAAGAAAATTATGATAATCTGTTCCTAGCAGAGGCACCCTAAGAGAATGGCTAAAGGAAGTTCCTTAACAAGCAAGAATTGATAAAAGAAGATACCTTGGAACATCAGGAAGGAAGAAAGAATCCATGTGCTATAATTGAAAAATAAATATTTGTTCTCTTCCCCAGCTTCACTTAGTTCAAGACAGGGAGCTCCCCAGATCCCTGGGATCTCTCCTAAGCAATAAAAATATCTTTTGTAATGTTAATGAAATAGCTCCAGGCTAGAGGGATGAGGAGGAGAAGATAAATAGCTTCAGGATGAGGGATGGTCACCAGAAAGACCTAGCTATGATTACAGGGTTGGAGATTTCAGTACCACTCCCTGACCTCCAGAGAGAGGAGGGAGACTAGAGATTGAGTTCAATCCCCAGATTACCTAATGAAGCTTCCACGAAAACCTCTAAACAATGGGGTTTGGGGAGCTTCCAGGTTAGTGAATACATTAAATGAGTAAATTGTTGGAAAAGTAGCATGTCCAGAGAGGGTATGAGAGCTCTGTGGCACATCGCTCCCACCAATAACTTACTTAATGAATCTCTTCCTTTGGCTCCTCCAGAGTTGTCCTTTATAATAAACCAGTAAACATAAATAAAATAGTTTCCTGAGTTCTATGAGTTGTTCCACTGTATTACTGAACCTTAACAGCGTATTATGAGATCCTTCAAATTTGTATTTGGTGGGCCAGAAGTGTAAGCAGCCTGGGCACCCTATCTCCATCTCCATCTTTAAATTTCACAATTTAAAAACTCCCAAAACTCCATCTGGTGTCTAAAGTGGGAACAATTTTACAGCAGAGCTAAGCCCTTAAACCTGTGGAGTCTGACAATAACTCCAGGTAGTTAGTGTCAGAATTTAATTGAATTCTAGGACATCTAGTTGTGACACATTTGGTATCAGAAGTAGTTTCACAAAAAACACCCCACAACACAGTAATCAAAAATAAAGCTAAAGGGGTGCGGGTGGCTCAGCGGTTTAGCGCCACCTTTGGCCCAGATTGTGATCCTGGAGGCCCCGAATCTAGTCCCACATGGGGCTCCCTGCAGGGAGCCTGCTTCTCCCTCTGCCTGTGTCTCTGCCTCTCTCTCTCTCTCTCTCTGTGTGTGTCTCATGAATAAATAAATAAAATCTTAAATATATATATGTATATATATATAAAAATAAATAGGCTTTCTTTCTCCTTTTGAAAAGTTTTCTAAACTATGACAGGTGAAGCAAAACTGTAACAATGTCAATGTATTCTAAATACATGTAGAGGAAATATTTAAGGCAATTATACACAAAGGAAAGTAAAGGGAAGTAAACAAAGTAAAGTTTTTCTACTTCACTCAAACTGATACAATAACATCAGTATGCTGTGATAAATTGTGTACAAATAAAATAAAACCTAGAGCATCCACTGGACAAACTATCCTCAAAGATACTATCAATTAATTCAGGGGCCTGGGTAACTCAGTTGGTTAAGTATCCAATTCTTCATTTCAGCTCAGATCATGATCTCAGAGTTATAAGATCAAGCCCTATATTGAGCTCTGCACTGGGACATGAAGCCTGCCTCTCTTGCTGTGCTCCTCCTCTGCTCTTGCATGTGTGTACTCTCTATTAAAAAAAAGAAAGAGAAAGAAGAAAGAAAGAAAGAAAGAAAGAAAAGAAAGAAAGAAAGAAAGAAAGAAAGAAAGAAAAAAGAAAAGAGAAAGAAGAAAGAAAGAAAGAAAGAAAGAAAGAAAGAAAGAAAGAAAGAAAGAAAGACTATCAATAAATTTAAATGGGATTCTAAAAATGTTCAAAAAAGAACAGGAAGGAAGCAAAAAGAAAATGGAGAAATAAAAAACGGAAAGAGTAAACAAAAAAACAAAATAAAATGGCAAACGTGAGCTCCACCACATATCAAAAATTACACTAAATTAATATGGTCTAAACACAAATCAAAAGACGCATATTGGCAAAACAGATTAAGGAAACATGACCCAAGTATATACCGCCACAAGAAACTCACTTCACACATAATGATTTTAGGCATTTTAAAGTAAAAAGATGGGGAAAGATAAATCATATAAACATTGATAAAAAGAAAGAAGGTGCCTATCTTAATATTCAATAAAATAAACTTCAGAGCAGATTACTGGAGACAAAAAGGGATATTTACCTAATGATAAAAGGATCAATCCATCAAGACAGCAATCCTAAATATATACGCACCAAACAAGAGATGTAAAATCTATAAAGCAAAAGATAAAACTAAAAGCAGAAATAGACAAATCCACAATCACAGTGGGAGACTTGAACATCTCTTTCTCAACAACTGAAAGAACTAGACAGAAAATCAGCCAAGACATAAAAGAATTCAACATTATCTACAGATCTAATTGAGATTTACGCAACACTCTACCCAACAAGAGCAGAATAATCCATTCCTAAGTGTCCACAGAACATATCCCAAAATACACCATATCCTGAGCCATAAAACCAACCTCAATAAATTTGACAGAAGTTAAACATACAGAATGTGTTCTCTTACTACAATGAAACCAAGCCAGAAACCAATAACAGAAAGAAAGCAGGAAAACTCCAAACTCCTGGAAACTAAACAACATGCTTCTAAATAATGCATAGATCAAAGAGAAAATCTCAAAGAAAACTTAAAAATGCAATTAAGTAAATGAGAATAAAAAACAATCTATCAAAATCTGTGGGACATAACTAAAGCAGTGCTGAGAAGGAAATTTATGGCATTACATACACATTAGAAAACAGATAAGGTCTCAAATCCAAATCAATAATCTAAATTCCCACCTCAAGAACTTAAAAAAAGAAGAACAAAGAAAACAAAAAGTAGAAGAAAGGAAATGAACAGGAATCTATGAAATGAAAAACATAAAAAAAAATAGAGAACATCAATGAAACAAAAAGCTGGTTATTTGAAAAACATCAATAAATTGATAAACCTCTAGGAAGACTACTAACAAAGGAAAACAGAAGACATAAATAACCAGTATCAGGAATGAAACAAAGGACATTAATACAAACACTGCAGATAGCTAAACAATAATAAGAGGTACTACAAACAACTTTACACATATAAATGTGACAACTTAAATGAAATACATCATTTCCTCAAAAAATACAAACTACCACAACCAGAACTAATAAACGATTTCATATATTACTCTGATATAAAACAGACTACTCTGATATACAGATTATCTTGATAGCTCCTATAATATTAAAGAAATCAATTTCACAATTTAAAAACTCCCAAAAAAGAAATTTCCAGGCCAAGATGGTTTCTTGAGAAAATTCTAAAAACCTTTTAAATAATTAACATCAATTACATGCATTCTCCTCCAAAAAATAGGAGGGAAAACTCCTCTATTTTATGAAGCCAATATTGATCCTGATATCAAAACCAGACACAGATAATACAAAAGCAAAAAGCCATAGACCAATATCCTAGTGAATATACTTGCAAAAGTCTTAACAAAATATTAGCAAATGGAATTTAACAACATATAAAAAGAATTATACACCATTACCAAATAGGTTTTATTATTATTTTATTCCTGGGATGCAAGGCTAGTTTGGTATTCAAAAATTAATCAATGCAATTCACCATATTAACAGTGAAAAGAAGGGAAATCACATGATCATATCAATCACTGCAGAAAAAACATTTGACAAAATTCAAAGCCCATTCAAGAGAAATTCTCAGAAAAATAAGGATAAGTATGGTGAACTTCATTCAGTGATAAAGAGTATCTACAAAATACCTACAGCTAACATACTTCATAGTGAAAGTCTGAATGCTTTCCCCTAATATTGAGAAAAGGTGAGGGTGTCTGTTCTCACTGTTCTTATTTAAGATAATGCTAGAAATTCTAGCCAATGTGATAAAGTAAAAAAAGGAAATAAATGTCATACAGATCAGAAAGGAAGAAATAAAACTGTCCCTATTTGGAGATGACATGAAAATCTAAAAAAGATCTCCTAAAATACTTCTAGAACTAATAAGTGAGTTCAATAAGGTAATAAGATACAAGATTAACATACAAAAAAATCAACTGTATTTCATATTCTAGCAATAAACAAATGGACACCAAATTTAAAATACAAACTATTTACAGTTGCTCAAAAAGAAATATATAGGACTTGTATGCTGAAAACTATACAACACTGATAAAGCAAAGATACAAACAAATGAAGAGACACATTGTGTTCATGGATTAGAATACTCAGTATTGTAAAGATATCAATTCTCCCCAAATAGATATACCGATTTACACAATTTCTATCAAAATCCAGGTAAGATTTTTTATTTGGTAGATATAGACAAGATTTTTCTAAATTTTATATGGAAAGACAAAGGAACGAGACTAGCTAAAATAATTTTTTAAATAAAGGAAAAAATGGAAGGAATCAGCCTACTCAGTAAGACATATCACTGTAGGTATTGGCAGAGGGCTAGATGCACAGCTCAATGGACCAGAATAGAGAACCCAGAAATAAACCCATACAAATATCCCCAACTGATTTCTGCCAAAGAAGAAAAAGCTATTCAATGGAGGAAAGACAGACTTTCAACAAATGGTACTGGAACAAGTGGATATGCATAGGCAAAATATGAACTTCAATCTAAACCACATACCTTATACAAAAATTTACTCAAAATAGATTGTGGTACTTTTCCAACAAAATATAAATTGAATGACTTGCAAGAAAGAATCAAATATTTAGTTTTGTGCTATTGTTCTTTGGTTAGCAATCAAAAATTTTCCTTGACAGTTATAGAAAAAAAAAATACTTAAAATAGACTTAAATGTAAAATTGTAAGAATTTTAGAACAGAACATATAGAAAATCTTTGAAATCCAACCCCGGCAGTGTTCTTAGGCTTGACAACAAAAGTACAATCCATAAAAGGAAAAATTCATAATCTAGAATTCATCAAAAACTTTTACTCTGTGAAAGATGCTGCTTAAGAGGATTAAAAAAAACCCACTATGTTTTGGAGAAAATATTTGCAAACTACAAATCCAATGAAGGAATACTACATAGACGATATAAAGAACATTCATAATTCAACAGCAAAAAAAACAAGCAATCTAATTAGAAAACAGGCAAAAGACCTAAAGCAACATTTCACCAAAATCGACAGATAGCAAATAAGCATAAAAAAGGATATATTCAATATCATTAGTCATTAGAGAAATACAAATTAAAACCACAGTGAGGTATCACTACCTACCTATCAGAACGGCTAAAATGACATGGTGACAACACTACAAATGCTAACAAAGATGCAGAGAAACTGGATCACTGGTGGTTCACATTGCTAGCGAGAACATAAAATGGTACAACCACTCTGGAAAACAGTGGCAAAAAAATCCACAAAAAAACAACCATGAAACTACTGTATAACCTAGCTATCTCACTCCTGGTTATTTATTCTAGAGAAATAAAGACGTATTCACACAAAAACCTGTCACATGAATACTTACAGTAGTGTTAGTTATAATAGCCAAAAATGGAGAACGAACCATATTTCTTTTGAGGAAAGAATAAACAAACTGTGGTACATCCACACCATGGAATACTACTCAGCAATAAAAAGAACAAATCGTTGGTATACACAATAGCCTGGATGAATCATGCTGAATGGCAAAAAGCCAAACCCAAAGCATTCCCAAAAAGTATTTTATGATTCTATTTTTTTTTAAGATTTTATTTATTTATTCATGAGAGACACAGAGAGAGAGAGGCAGAGACACAGGCAGAGGGAGAAGCAGGCTCCATGTGGGGAGCCTGATGTGGGACTCGTTCCCAGGACTCCGGGATCATGCCCTGAGCCAAAGGCAGATGTTCAACTGCTGAGCCACCCAGGGGTCCCTATGATTCTACTTATGTAGTATTTGTGAAGTGACAAAAAATGACAGAAACGGAGAACAGATTAGTGATCAACAGAGGTGAAGGAGGAGGGTGGCGTTGGGGAGGAAAGTGGGTGTGGGTACAAGAAGGCAACATAAGGCACCCTTCTGGTGATGGAGATGACCTGCATCTGACTGTATCAAGGTCAACATCCTAGTTGTAAAACCATACTGTAGTTTGGCCAGATGCTATCACTGGGGTAAACTAGGTAAAAGGTATATGGGATATTTCTGTGTTATTTCTTTTCTTTTCCCTATTTTTTTTAGAAAGATTTTTTAGTAACCTGTACATCCAGCCTGGGGCTCGAACTTACAACCCCCGAGATCAAGAGTTGCATACTCTATTGACTGAGCCAGCCAGGTGCCCCTGTTTTTCTTACAACCACAGGTACATCTACAATTATCTCAAAATAGGAACTTTAATTTTAAAAAAGTGAAAAAGGCATGAAAGAAAAGAAGAGACCAGGTCAGGAGAGGATTCAGGCTGACTAGGAAAATAGGAAAACAAGCAAGTAAATCAAAGTACCCTTCTAATCCTTGGTTCTAGTGGTGGGTGGGGCTTTATTCTGTTTTCTCATGGCAGAAATAGGCTCCTAAGTGACTTCCTACTATTTATTTCTTGCTTACCTGATTTTCTTTCCTCTGCCTCTAGAATCTTAGCAAGGTCCTAGGTAACCTAGTGGAATGGGAAGACATGCAAGGATGTGACAAACATTCATGTCCCCTTTCCTCGCCCTCTATTAAAGGCCTAATTTTTTTAAAGATTTTATTTATTTATTCATGAGAGACAGAGAGAGAGAGAGAGAGAGGCACAGACACAAGCAGAGGGAGAAGCAGGCTCCATGCAGGGAGCCCGACGTGGGACTTGATCCCAGGTCTCCAGGATCACACCCTGGGCCGAAGGCTGCGCTAAACGGCTGAGCCACCCGGGCTGCCCTACAGGCCTAATCTAAATGACAATATACATTTCCAAAGAAGTCTGCATCCCAAGGGGAAGGAGAAGAAATAAAAGATGCTAATAAAAAAGGACCAGTGGAAGCTACCAAAGTATCCATCAACAGATGAATGAATAAAGAAAATGCGGCGTGTGTGTATACATACACACACACACACACACACACACACCCCTTCTCTCTCCCTCTGCCTGTGTTTCTGCCTCTCTCTCTGTCATGAATAAATGAATAAAATCTTACAAAAAAAAAAAAAAAGGAAGGAACTTCTGACACACACCACAGCACAGAGCAACCCTAGACATTATCCTGAGTGAAACAAGCCAGGCACGAAAAGACAAAAACTGTATGACTCCACGAGGTGCCTAGAATCGTGCCTATTGATGTAATGATAGAAATAATAGAATAAATTCATAGGGATGAAAAGTCAGAAGGGTGGCTGCCAGGGCTGGGGGAAGGGGGATGGGGAGTTGGTGCGTTTTAATGGATACGAAGTTTCAGTTTGGGAAGATGAAGAGGTTTTAGAGATGGCTGGTGGTGCTGGATGCACAACACTGTGAACGTACTCAACGCCGCTGAACTGTACACTTAAATAAGGTTAAAATGGTAACTGATGCATTATGCATATTTTAACACAATTTTTATTTATTTATTTTTAAAGATTTTTTTTATTTATTCATGAGAGACACACAAAGAGAGAAAGAGAGGCAGAGATACAGGCAGAGAAGCAGGCTCCATGCAGGGAGCCAGACGTGGGACTTGATCCTGGGTCTCCAGGATCATGCCTTGGACTGAAGGTAGCGCTAAACCGCTGAGCCACCAGGGCTGCCCTTAACACAATTTTTAAAAAGTTAATTATGCAGAAAAAAAAAAAAAAGAAAGAAAGAAAAAAGAAAGAAGAGGGCCTCATATAACTTCACACTTTTAAGAGGGATGGTATCTTTTCATCGAACAAAATGTGTGAAATCTAGAAAGTCTATTTGAAATCACAAGTAGAACTCAGGTTTCTGAACACTTCAACTTCCTGACAACATCTTACCAGGAAAGTCACCTCACTGGCAATGTACACAGTCACAGAAGATGCTCTTACCAGCAAATGTTGGGCGAATTTCGGGTTTTGCCTCCCAGCATTGCTTCATGATGCTGATAATCTCCTCTGGGCAGTACTCAATGATGTCCTCCACATCTGGCCTGTTCCCAGATTTAATGCACAGTATCAGCTGCTGTTCACAGATAGCATCTATAAGGCAAAGAATTTACGTTGATTTTTTCCTCAGGTCCTGCGTGTCTTAGGCAGGAAGGCAGCAGAACTTGGACAATCCTGCTGATCTCCTCTACCTAGGGTATGCTTTTAGGACGGGCGCCTCATCTGTTAGGGGCAGAAGGACCCTCTGACAAGGCACTGACATATTCTACTGCCCAGATGATCAAACGACATTTTAACCTCTGCAGAAGAAAGAAAGAATTCACAACAAAGTGGCCTCCTGGTAGAATAGAATATACAAATAAAAACAATGGCAGACTCCAGACTTTAATACAAAGGCGAACATGGAACAGCTTTTACCCGTAAAGAACTAAGTTTATTGAGAGGGACTTAAAATACAGATTGGTAACGGTTATTCAAAAATTAAGTACAAAGGTTTCTGCTAACACAACCATGATGAGAAGGTCAGAGAAGGCTTTGCTGCATCAAAAAAAAAAAACTAGAAGGATTTATCGATAAATCAGGAAGGAGGACTCAGAGAACAGGATTCCAGGATAGGGGGGCAGGATATGAATAGCTTGGAAGTCTCCAAAATCGTGATGTATCCTAGAAATTATGCGTAGTTCTCAATAACTGGGCATATTGACTAAAGAAAGAGAGGTAAGGAATAAGGCTAGAGAAAGATGGAAAAGCCAGAGAGGGCCTTGTATTCCATGCTGAAGAATTTGAACTCTATACTGGAGGCCCAGGGAGCCTTGGAAAGATTATAAATAGATGAATGAGATGGTCATACTTGTCTATTAGGATGACCAGCCTGGCTGCAGGGTGAATGGGGAAATGAGCAGCCCTCAGTAGAAATACGGATGGTCTGAACTAGAGAGTCTGGTGGGGACAGAAGTGGGGGGATTCAAGATGGATCTTGAATCATATATATACCTTGAATTCATAGGTTTTGAATGGACAAAGCTGAGACCGGAATGCCTACAGTTTCTGGTTGGGCAACTGGTAAGTGGATGCTGATGCCATTTTCTGAACATGAGCAAAGCTGAGTGGACTACAAGGAGCACATGTAGAAGATGAATTTATTTGGGGGGATGTTGCTTTGGGGATCCTCTGGCATGTGTAATGGATCTAACAGATAAATGGATATCCAGGCCAGGGATAGAGATAAGAGATTTGAGAGGCCCTGGCAATGGGTGATCGATCATTAAACTGGGGGAGCTGATAATCACCCAAGAAAATAGAAATGGAAAATGTCCATTAATTTAGACATTTAACAAACTGAAGATGTGTGTATATATATATGTATATATATACTTTTGTATCCATTCTCCTCCATGAACATGTATCTGTTCTCATCTTTTTTTTTAAAAAAAAAAAGATTTTATTTATTTATTCATTCATTCGAGACACACAGAGAGAGAGAAAGAGAGAGAGAGAGACACAGGCAGAGGGAGAAGCAGGCTCCACGCAAGGAGCCCCATGTGGGACTCGATCCCAGGTCTCCAGGATCAGGCCCTGGGCCAAAGGTGGTGCTAAACCGCTGAGCCACCCGGGCTGCCCTGTTCTCATCTTTTTATTCTTGTATCTTGTATCTCCATGTATCTGTTCTCATCTTTTTATTCTTAATTCTGATTAAAGTACCCCTAGTAAGTACTAAAAAGAAAATTCTCAAGTGAAAGAGCAAGTGAATAATGAATCAAAGTATGAAGTATATGCCTCATAAGCAGAAGGAAGTAAGTTTTCCTGTCCAGGAAGAATCCTGGAATTTTACAGCACCTCCCAAATACAGACACATCATCATGGCTCCTATGTGTCCTGTGATCCCTGATTCCTAAACCGAGATTACTCATGCATTCAACATAATGGTACTGCACACCTACTGTGTTCCAGGCACTGTGAGATGAATACTGGGGAAATAGTGCTGAATAAATCAGATATGGTCCTAGCCCTCGTGTAGCTTGTGGTCTCGTGGGTAAGAAAGACCTTAAAACAACAAACAGTTGGAAATCCTAACTGCCTTCATTGAAGGCCAATATTTCACTCAGCAGTTTTGATTAATAGCCAGATCCCACTCCTCTATAAATGTCTTACTTTCATATGGCTCCTTATTAGCAAATATCGCCCAAAGTACTATGCCAAAGCTGTACACATCTGACTTCTCCGAGGGCTTGGCGTTGATGTCATTCAGATGCTCTGGGGCCATATAGCAGAGGGTTCCACCATTTTTCTTAGAGACACTATTCAATTTCCTCTGCTCATTAATTTCCTCTTTAGTCAGTTTACTCCACGTCTTAAAGGAAGCAACGCCAAGATCAGCTATCTGCAAGAGATCAAATCAACGTGATTGTTCTATGAGAGCCAGAGGCAAATTAGACTTGTCTTTAAATGTTGGGCTTAACTAATAGATGCAAGGTATAGTGAATTTCCAGAAATTTCCACTAGATAGATTTAAAACAGCTACTTCTGAACAAGTTCATAGAAACTTTGTCTCCTCAGCTATCTGGAAAATGTCCCTAAGATGTGTCCATGTGAAATTCTGGTATTTGAATTCTTATGCAATAAAACCATGTAATTTGCTAGGGGAAGGGGAGGGAAAAGAAAAGCAGAAGTCATTTCTGACATGAACTACAGCAGAACGTGTTTATTCTAATTCCTCATTTACTCTGCATACTTTTTTTTCAACTATTTCTGGGGCTAGGAAGAAAAGGGGTCTTCTCAGCAGATGTGTATAGCACATGGGGACTAGATACCGCACCTTCAGTTTTCCCAAATGGTGTCCCGAAGCCCATGGATGCGAGATTCTAAGAACTCCAAAGTCCTGAGGATACAGACTGCTGTGCTACTTGTTTTGAGTTGGTAGCCTGAACCTGAGAGAAGATGGGATAGGAAGAAGGAGAAAAACCAACAAGGAAACCAAAAGAAAAATACAAAGGTCAGACACAGAACAAAGAGAGAGGTGGCAGGGCAATGATAGAACAGGGAAGGATAGAACAATACAGTTAAGAAGAAATCAGAGGGAACAGTTTCACTTTTGCCTCTAGGAATCCAAGCATTTGGGTAGATCATGTGGTGATCTAAAATCCCCCGATTTTAACCTAAGAGATACATAAGAAATAAGTGATTTAATGTTAAAGAGGGAAACTTCCTTTTAAAGTTATAGGAATAAGAATCTGTCCAAGACTAGAAGGAAGCATTAGAAGCAGAATCTCATAGTGGAGGGACTCTGAGTCAGCAGCTCCTGCGCTCCCCACCATTGCTGCTTCCCCTTTCAGATTCTCGTGCTTGGATTCCTGCTGCCAAAACCAATTAGATGTGATGTTCCACCTACTTAAATCTGCTCTTGGGTGAACAAAAGGAAAATCCCCTCCCCTTGTTCCCTTTACTACAATGGAATAAATTATAGTTAAAAAAAAAACTGATAAAAAACGTAGATAACATTAATAAAAAAATAAATAATATGAACTCCATCGAGTCCGTATCTTTCTTGTGAATCCTTGGCACCACCGTTCACCAGTTCTAAGCTGAGCGAGGTCTTCCTTTAGTGTTTATCACATACAAAAATGGGTTTATAGCAGAGAATTAAAACTAAAACCCCCCTGGGGCACCTGAGTAGCTTAGTCGGTTAAGCATCTGCCTTTTGGCTCAGGTTATGATCCCAGGACCATCTCAGGTTAAACCCTGCATCAGGCTCCCTGCTCAGGGCGGGAATCTGCTCTTTGCTGCTATCTCTGTTGCTATCTTTGTCTCTGTCTCTCTCTCTTTCACAAATAAACAAAATCTTTAAGAAAAAAACAAAACCACCCCAATCTTCTAGAAACTTTCAGATTCTGATTTACCTTAATGTGAAAGTCATCATCGACAAGGATGTTTTCAGGCTTTAGGTCCTTGTGTATTACGCCTTCTCCATGGAGGTAGCACATCCCTTCAATGGTCTCCATAATTATCCTTCCTTTTACAGAAAGGGGGATACTGACCTAAAACAAGGGACATTAAGTCTATGACATGGAAAGGTAAGTCAAACAGGCCAAAGCAACTGTTTTATTCAAGGTTGTGGGGTCTGAACCTGTGGATATCCAGATCCTCCTCGACATACAATGGAATTGTGTTATGTCCTAATAAACACATCACAAGTTGACAGTATTATGAGTTGAAAATGTGTTTAATACACCTAACCTACCAAACGCCATAGCTTAGCCCAACCTACCTTTAATCTGCTTAGAGCGCTTACATTAGCCTTAGTTGGGCAAAATCATCTAACACAAAGCCTATTTTATAATAAAATGTTGAATATCTCAAGTAACTGACTGATAGTGAACAGCAAGTGAAAAACAGAATGGCTGTGTAACAGAATGGTCGCGAGCATGTTGGCTGTCTAACTTGTGATCACACAGCTGGCCGGGAGCTGTGGTTCCGCTCAGCGGCTGCTGCCCCAGTATCATGAGAGAGGACTATAATGCATATCATTAGCCCAGGAAGAGACCCAAATTCAAAATTCAAAGAATGGTTTCCACTGAATGCCCATGGCTTTTGACCATTGTAAAGTGAAAAACTCGTAAGTCGAACCATAAGTTGGGGACCATCTGTAGTCACCAGGATTCCTTCTACTATGCTTTGCAGCACAGCTATCATTTTAAAAGAAGCCTCCTTTTAAAGAAAGATTTCATCCCATGTGCTAAGGGTATTACTATTGTGTTCTGTCCTGTAAAACTAAAACTTCCACGCTAATATGGAAATATGTTAAAATGCTATAAAGTTAAGCTCTTTGAGCGCAGAACACGATGATGATGGCGATGATTATAATATACATCCTTACTTACTACCTAGCATGGTGCCTAGAATTGTTGTTGAATGAAGGCATAAAGAAATAAACAAAAAACCAATTATTTTTTACAGTCCATTAGTATATGCTACTATATATTAAATAGACGAACAATGTCACAGAAACGTGTGTATGAAATCATACGAGAAAAGACAATATGAAAGAAATGTGCTGATTACACTGATTACAAACATTTAAGATGAACCTATGAGGTAACATGATGTTAAAAAAATGCTGAAGTGCAGTGGCACTGCTGGGGATTTACCCCAAAGATAGAGATGCAGTGAAATGTCAAGACACCTGCACCCCAATGTTTATAGCAGCAAAGTCCGCGATAGCCAAACTGTGGAAGGAGCCTCGGTGTCCATCGAAAGATGATGGATAGAGAAGCTGTGGTCTATGTACACAATGGAATATTTCTCAGCCATTAGAAACGACAAATACCCACCATTTCCTTCAACATGGATGGAACTGGAGGGGATTATGCTGAGTGATAAGTCAATTGGAGAAGGACAAACATTCTATGGTCTCATTCATTTGGGGAACAGAAAAAAATAGTGAAAGGGATTATAGGGGAAAGGAGGGGAACTGAGTGGGAAAAATTAAAAGAGGGAGACAGACCATGAGAGACTCCTAACTCTGGGAAACAAACAGGGGGTAGTGGAGGGGGAGGTGAGCAGGGGGTGGGGGTGAATGGGTGATGGGCACTGAGGGGGGCACTTGATGGGATAAGCACTGAGTGTTATATGTTGGGAAACTGAATTTAAATCTTAAAAAGAAAAAAAAAAAAACATAAACGAGACCTGATACCACGTTCACTAGGAAACAAAAAACAAAACAATGCTGAAGTGAATAGCTGCTTGATAATTTCATATCAGATACTTCAGCAAGTCTTTGTAAATTCAGAAGTCACTTACTTACAATTGTATTCTAGTTATATAAATATTAATGCTATTACAGAGAATTCCAAAACATTAATTTTACTTAACACCGAAAAACGTAAACTGTATGTGTGCGTGTGTGTGTGTGTGCATGCATGCATGCATACAGTCCCTACAAATGGGCTGTTCTCTAAAAATTTACTTATATGTTGGTTGTTGGTAAACTGGACAAAAATTTAAATGATGGAAGTTAGAGTCCAAGTCAACCCTCTAAACCATATTTAAAACCCATAATGTGGCTGATTTGGCAGCCTGATCGCCACCACCCAAAAAACAGCAGGAGATTTTCCCTCCTTCCTTGGTATACACCTTTGGACTTGGGAAAACATTCGGAGTAAGCAAAGAAAATCCCCTTCTCATTTTCCTTTCTGCTCTTTTCCCTGACATCCTCCTGGATTCTTCTGGAGCCCAAACTAGTCCACTTATCTCTGCGTCTGGCAGGATGCCTCAACGCCTACTACAAGCAGCAGCTGGTCTAACCTGGTTTTGGGGAGAAGAGCAATCACATCCAACCACAACACAACGTGCATAAGCCACACTCTTAGCCTTCCCACCGGTGCCTGTGAGAGCTGCCCAGGGCTTCGAGGAATCGAAGAAGGGACAGAACCTTGGGCAGTTGTAGGGCTGGGGAGAAGGTGGGGAAAGGGGGGTATCTGCCCTGCAGACAGCCAATCCCACCAGGCCCACACGCCCTCCATGCTCGGGCCAAGTCCAGTTCTTGACGGTGTTCCAAAATTGCTGTATTCTCTGTCCTTCGCCGTCCTCCCGCCAGGAACACGTGCTCCCTAACTGCGCCTGTCCTTCAGGCTTTGGCTCAGGAACCGTCCTTCTGGAATCCCTCCTTATCTACCCCACACTGAAGTGAGTACCTGTCCTCGGTGTCCCCACGGTTGGGGGATGTACCTGTCCTCGGTGTCCCCATGACTGGGGGGATGTACCTGTCCTCAGTGTCCCCACGGCTGGGGGGACGTACCTGTCCTCGGTGTCCCCAAGCTGGGGGGATGTACCTGTCCTCGGTGTCCCCACGGCTGGGGGGGATGTACCTGTCCTCGGTGTCCCCACGGCTGGGGGGGATGTACCTGTCCTCGGTGTCCCCATGGCTGGGGGGATATACCTGTCCTCGGTGTCCCCACGGCTGGGGGACGTACCTGTCCTCGGTGTCCCCATGGCTGGGGGGATATACCTGTCCTTGGTGTCCCCACGGCTGGGGGACGTACCTGTCCTCGGTATCCCCACGGCTGGGGGGATGTACCTGTCCTCCATGTCCCCACGGCTGGGGGGACGTACCTGTCCTCGGTGTCCCTACGGCTGGGGGGACGTACCTGTCCTCGGTGTCCCCATGGCTGGGGGGACGTACCTGTTCTCGGTGTCCCCACGGCTGGGAGGATGCCTGTGGAAACGCCACCAGGCCACATGGTTTTCCTCCTTATCTGTGCCGCGGGCGGGTCTGTGTCATACTTGCTGTGGGCTCCGGAGCAACCAGCACAAAGCCTCGCCCCTAATAGCTAGACAGACGCTAAAAGGTGCTTTACTAAGGGGAGGGGGTTTTCAGAATCGGTTTCTATGTCCTTATTTCAAGCCTTCCTTACCCAGCCTTCTGGCCGCTAATGCATTAACACTTAGGCTGGAAGATACTCCAGCGGCATCGGAGAGCAAGCATCACAGGAGCGCACGGCGACCTGCGGTGTGTCCTTCCACGACCCGGGGGCAGAGGCCTTCCAGCCAACGGGCCCGGGGAGATGGGCTGTCCCCGGCCCCGAGGATGCAGGGAGCTGACCAAAGGCAGCTGCGACCGGCCCATGGGGGGCACGGGGCGGTGGGGGGGAGGTGCGGCCAGGCCCGGGGGGGACAGCAGGCTGCGGAGTGCACTTACCTCCGCCTTGAGAACGTGCATCAGGTTGCCCTTCTCCATGTACTCCATCACCAGGGAGTAGTTCCCTTCCTCGAGAATGACACCCAGGAGCTTCACCACCCGCCTGTGCCGCAGCCTGTGCATCATCCTGCCCTCCTCCAGGAGGGACTCGTTGTACCTGCGGGACGGAAGGTGGCCCGTGTCCCTTGAGGCCCGAGGACGCGGGACACGCGGCCATCGCAGCCCACGCTGCTGTCCGGGCTCATGCGGGTCTCGACCCCTTCCGGGCCCGGTGCTGGCGTCGGCGGGCAGAGGGGTCCTCGGTCCTTCCCGGGGGTGTGCAGCGAGTGCTCAAGAGACCTCAGCAGGGGAGGAACGAGGAGCCCCCGGGGAAGCAGCCCCACAGACGCCACCCCACACCACGCGGCCTCTCTTGCTAGCGAGTCCACCGACTGCTTTCAACAGGGGGCTTCTGGAACCTCTAATTAATGGGCTACCTCTTTTTGCCCTCTATGTAAGGCCGGTCCCCAGCAGAGCTCTGCAGCAAGTACCCAAGTCTATCTCACGGACCCCTCCCACTTTCTTCTCACTGCCTCCCTCCTGCCCCTTCAGTTCCTTCCCTCTCTCTAATCCCCCCCATCCCTCCTCTTCCATTGTCAGCTGGCCCTGAGCTTCCTGCTAACCAGCCTCAGAATCCTCAGGAGCCGTTCAGGGCTAACGATGACCAGCTAGCGCGTTATCTGACACAGTCTGCACACTGTCACCCCGCCGTCTGTCTCCTTCTAACCTCCGGCCGTGCTTGCCCACACCTCCACAGGAGTTCTTCCCATGGCCCAGCCCGAAACCTGCCCCAGCCCCCACTCACTCAGTGCGCTTGGGCCCTGTGTACACCTTTTTCAGGATTACGAGTCCATGGGATCTGTGTAAACACAAAGACACCTTCCCAAAGCCCCCGCTGTCCAGATGCTCCTTCTCCAAAAAGTCACTAGATTTCATCTTAATGTCATCCAAGGACATGGTTGGTTTCCTTGTGAATCCTAAGAATGTCCACAAATGCACCACCTTTTCCTCCTCAGAGCTGTGCCCTGTACAACAGAAACACAAACGCAAACAAGGAGACATCTCAGTGCAGAAAGTCACTACTCAAAAAACATGTAAAGTTCCACCATGTGCTTGGTGTGCCTTAATCTTTTTGAGGATGGATATAGCTTGTAAATGCACCATTTGTCATATTTTCGAGAATTACAGAAAACCACAAGTTTTATTCCTTTAAACTTCCATCTCTGGCAACACGGAGGACTACAAAAATTGTAAAACCCTCCTGCTCCAAAAGATCTCTGTGTATGGGATAACATACCACAAATGTCCATTCAAATGCATAGGTGGGCCCAATAGAAAGGAGAATAATTCCAGGGATTAAAAAACAAAGAGCAGGCATTGGCCCCACTGGTGGCTGCTATGGACTGAAAGTGTTCACCCCAAGCTTCATTGGTTAAAGCTGACCTCACGGTACAGTATTAGGAGGTACAGTCTTTGGGAGGTAGTTGGGTCATGAAAGTAGAAGCCTCATGAATGAGCTTAGGGTCCTTATAAAAGCTGTAATAGCTCCCTTTCTCTCTCCCTCGCTCCACTATGTGAGGATACGAGAAGACGACAGCCATCTGCAAACCAGGAAGCCCGTCCTCACCAGGCACTGAATCTTTCGATACCTTCATATTGAACTTCCAGCCTCCATAACTGTGAGAAATTATGTCAACTGCTTAAGCCCTCAGTCCATATTTTGTTATAGCACCTGAACTAGGACAGTGCCTCTAATGTGCATGGCCAATCTTGACATCCAAATGTCAAGGTTTAAAATGCAGCCAGGGACTGGAGAGATCATGGCAAGGGAAGAAAAGAGGGGTGAAACAGACACTCCCCCCTTAAAATGGCACTTGTCAGTGAAGGGACAGACAGGGAAAAACAGTCTGCCAAGCAGAGGAAATCGCTTGTCTTGGATAGGACGTGGGGGATAAAAAGCACCTCCAAGTGAATTCATAACCTGGGCCCATCTTCAAATAGATTTGGGCTTTGAATTTATACTTCTATGGCCAAAATGGCCCAAACTAAGAACTTTTTAAAAAGAAAGTGTCTAGGGATGCCTGGGAGGCTCAGTGGTTGGGCATCTGCCTTCGGCCCAGAGGGTGATCCTGGAGTCCCAGGATCGAGTCCTGCATCAGGATCCCTGCGTGGACCTGCTTCTCCCTCTGCCTGTGTCTCTGCCTCTCTCTGTGTGTCTCATGAATAAATAAATAAAATATTTAAAAATAAATAAAAAATAAATGAAAAGAAAGTGGCTACAGGCTGATGATATCCCTGAGTTAAGTTTAGGTTAAGCAAACAAACACCCTCAAGAAAGACCAGATATAATTCCCACAAGTAAAGTCTAACTTAACATTAGCTCCTAAAAAAAAAAAAAAAAAAAAAAAAAAAACATTAGCTCCTGTTCCAAAATTACAAAACACAAAGGAGAAAAGTTCAGCATGAGCCAGACCCAGCAGATACAATGGCAGTAGAAGGCACCAAGGAATTTTAGGTAATTAAACTATTGGATACTCTTCGAAAATAACAGGTTGTGAGTAACTATGAATAAAAGAACCAATTTGAAGAATATAAAAAGAACAATGCATTCTCTAGAAGGAATATAAAGGTGGAAAGAGGATGAGGATTTGGAGAATTTGTACATAAGTAACACAAGGTATACAGTGTATGTAATCTCAAAACAGAATGGTTTGCTTCTCCTTCTTCCATTCATTTTCCTCAAACTGAAGAATAAAAACTCATGGGGGACCATAATGAGATGCCATTACACACCTACCAAAATATCCAAAATTTAAAAGGCTGACTCTACCAAATATAATGGTAAAGATAAGAAACAACTGGAATTCTCATACATCGTGAATAGGAGCATAAAGTGATACAACCACTCTGATAAAAGGTGGAGGGGTTTCTTCTAAAAACGCAACATACACTTAAACTAGGGCCAAGCAATTCCAAGCCTAAAGGAAATGAAAACATATGTCCCCAAAGATTTGTATGAAGTTCAGAGCAGCTTTATTCATCACCCCAAACTTGAAAAAGTGATGATGCATCAAGACAACACTGGATGAAAAAAAAAAAAAAAAAAAGATTGTATATTCATACAATGGATTACAACTCAGAAATGAAAAGCAATGAACACAACAATGTGGATGAGTCACAAAACATACTAAATAGAAGAAGCCTCATACAAAAGAATACATACTGTATAACTCCATCTATATTAAGTTCTATTTGCTTTTTAAATATTTTATTTATTCATGAGAGACACACACAGAGAGGCAGAGACACAGGCAGAGGAAGAAGCAGGCTCCCTGTGGGGAGCCCGATGCAGAACTTGGTCCCAGGACCTGGGATCATGCCCTGAGCCAAAGGCAGACACTTAACCGCTGAGCCACCCAGTCCTCCCAATATATTAAGTTCTAGAACAAAGTAATCTATCTTGGAAAAGGAGTACTTTCTAGGGACAGGTTGCTCAGGGACAGGGTGAGGAATGAATAGTTTGGGGCATTAGGTAATGTTCTAGGGTGGTAGTAATGCTCTACCATCTCGGCAGGGGTTAGGGATACACAGGCATAAGCATTTGTCAATACTCAGCAAATGTAGGCAAATCCTGCATCAAAAGAAAACTCTGGGGGATCCCTGGGTGGCTCAGCGGTTTAGCGCCTGCCTTTGGCCCAGGGCGCAATCCTGGAGTCCCAGGATCAAGTCCCGCGTCGGGCTCCCAGCACGGAGCCTGCTTCTCCCTCTGCCTGTGTCTCTGCCTCTTTCTATGTCCATCATAAATAAATCTTAAAAAAAAAAAAGAAAACTGTAAACATATTGAACTCTCGTTAGTGGTGTACATGCTGAAAATATTTAGGAGGAAGGGTACTGACATCTGCAATTTACTTTGCAGATAGACTGGTGGAGAGAGACAGTGGTAGACAGATACTATGTGACAAAGCAGGTGGAATAAAATAATATTGACAGTAGACACATGAAAGATCACTCTAAGATTTTTAAAAATTTGTTTCTATGTTTCTATTTTTATTTTTTCCTGTATATTTCTCACCTACTCTCTAATAGTATGTATGTCGAAACTAAGAAACCAACCTTGTACATTACTAGTAATGAAACCCCACACTTGATTCTGATTTTACCCTTTTTTTTTTTTTTTTTTTTTACACAAATGCCCCTTTTCTGGTCTAGGATCCAATCCAGGATACTACATTGCCTTTTGGAGCTTTTAGGTTTTTTTTTTTTTTTTTAATTTTTTTTAAAAAAACCTTTACCCTTTCTCCCAACCCCTGCTTCTGGCATCCCCCATTCTCTGGATCTATGAGCAAGCTTGTTTGCTTGCTTTCTCTTTTTTTTCCTTCCTTTCTTTCAAGATTCTACAAATAAATGAGATCATATGGCATTTGTCTGACATTTCACTTAGCACAATGCCGTCAAGGATCAATCACGTTGTCACAAATGGCAAGATTTCCTTATTTTTTATGGCTGAATATACATTGATATATTGAAGAATATCAATCAATATATAGTTATATTATATATAGATGAAATTATATATTGATATATTATCAATATCGATACCATCAATATAATCAGCATTACATTTTGAGATACATAAATCACATCTTCTTTTTCCATTTATCTATTGATGGACTGTTAAGCTATTTCCATATCTTGGCTATTAATGCTGCTATGAACATGGGAGTGTACATGTCTTTTTGATTGTGCTTTTGTTTTCTTTGAGTAAATACCCAGAATTTTTTGAGGAAGCTTCATACCGTTTTCCATAATGGCTACAACAATTCACATTCTCATCAACAGGTACAAAGGTTCCCCTTTCTCCACATCCTTGCCAGCACTTGTTATCTTGTCTGTATGATAACAGCAGCTCTAATAGGTAGGAGATTATATCTCATTGTGGTTTTGATCTGCATTTCCCTGATGACGCTGAGCATCATTTTTATGGGTCTGTTGGTCATCATGTATCTTCTTTGGAAAAATGTCTATTTAGATCTTCTACTCATTTTTTAGTTAAATCTTTTTTTTTTTTTTTTTTTTGCTATGAAGTTGTATGAGTTCTTTATATATTTTGGATATTAAGCTCCTAACAGATGTATGGTTTGCAAACATTTTCTCCCATTCAATAGGTTGCCTTTTCATTTTGTTGATGTTTTCCCTTGCTGTAAAGAAGCTTTTTAGTTTGATGTAGTGGTGTTGTGTAGTGGCCTATGACAGTCTGGCTCAGGTTACCATCTGCACCTTGTACAAAGGTTGTGGGCAGACGACATCACCCCAAAAATGTTCACACATCAGCACAGTAGACAACACTAAGGACCATCTTTTTTATAACTATGAGACATTGCCAAACAAGAGGAAGCACCCTCTGGGAAGAAGCACATCTATGTATGGGGTAGACAAGGGGTGGGGAAGGCTACACAAATAAAGGGCCAAAGACCAGGAGCAGAGGGTGGTGATGGTATTGAGGCAGGCATTGAAAGAGAGGTAGCAGAGCCATATTACTGTGGAAAAAGCACAGGCCTTTCTCTTGAGAGTATGGACACTAGCTCTACAATTTATTAGCCTCATGACTTGGGTAACTTACAAACCTCAATTTCCTCATTTCCCAAAGGAAACACATTTGTTGCCTGCTTTATGGTTCTGGCTATGGCAGGCCCAGCTGCCCACATTTATCCAAATTTATCCTGTTTCAGTGGCCTTTGAGAATGTCAGTCTCCAGCTGGGATCCTCTGCTCAGTAGCTCTCTACTGATCCATCCTTGTGAGAATAGTAAGATTGGGGAGATAGAGTAATTCGTTCCACTCTCCCCTATAACCCTCTGAGGGCATAATCTTCTCCTGGGTCATCCTGTTCATCCTTCAGTTCTCAATGAAATGTCATTTCCTCAAGGAAGCTATCCTAGGTCTTCCCATTAGACATTTTCATAGCACCCTTTACTTCTCCCTTGAAATAATTAAGATAGCTGTAATTTGAGAATTATTTCTAATTAATTACATAGGAGGCAAGAAACTATCTTGTGTGCTGCCTATAGTGCCTAGGGCAAAACCTGACATTTTTTGCCCTAGGCACTGATCAGTAACAGGACAAGGACACCCACTCTTGCCACCTGTATTCAACATAATGTGGGAAGTCCTAGCCATAGCAATTAGGCAAGAAAAAGAAAAGGTACCCAAATTGGAAAGAAAACAGCAAAGCTGTCACTATTTGCAGAAGACATGACATTATATATAAGAAACCACGAAGATTCCATATGTCCTAATTGATCATTAAATGGGTAATTATTTTTTAAAAGGACTATTTAATTGTCCAAAATGAAACGATACAGTTAAATGAATTACAGGACATTCATAAGATGGAAGCTTATATAGCCATTCAAAATAATAAGTAAAAATAAAAATATATTTACAGATAGATGGCTAAATATACATATAGATATATGTACAGAAAAAAAAGACCTAACAAAAGACACTAAAATGTTAGCAAAGATTATATTTGTATAGTAGGGTGATTTTTATTTTCTTCCGTACACTTTCATTTTCCAAATTTCCTACAATAAGCATGAATTACATTTATAATAAAATGTATTTCTTAATGACAATAATTACTCCACTTAGTATTTCTTTAATCAAATCAGAGATGCTGAAAAGATTATTTACAAGGATGGTCCTGGCAACATCACATAGAATGACAAAAGCATATAAAACAATTTACATACACAGAAGAGAGAATAAGTTAGGGTGCATCCACATTCTGATATACAACTGGCAGTTTTCAAGACTACTGTTGTATACGACTTTAAAAAAGGCTCATAGAGTAAAGAAACAGGAAGGAGTTATTAACAGTGAAGTGTGCCATTTGAGTATAAGATTTCAACTTTTTTAAGGAGTTCTAGTTGCTCTCTTTCCTTCAGCCAAGATCTTGTCTCCTCAAATTTGCCAGGACCAACTAGGATTTGTAGCACCTCTTGCAAGATGAAGGACCTTGGAGAAAGGAGGCCTCCAGGTGATTCCAAGCACTTTGTGAGGTTGGTTCCTGACCCAAATCAGTTCTCCTTCCAGTCTTGCAATTTGCTGGTTTAGTCTGATCTTACTTAATCTTATACACCTCTTGCATGGTTTCCAGTGATTTCTTTTGTTTTTAACCACTTTCTCTTTTTTTCCCCCATGAACAATTCAACTTTATAAGCACTGAGCATCTTAGGAAGGTCTTGTGAATAGTTTAGTACCCAACAGTCACAAAAATACTGAATGTAGGCAGGTAGAAAACCGTATTATAAAGCCATTGCAGGGTAATTAATGAAAGCACACTGCCCTCTTATATCATCTTATGATAACTAATTTGAACTAATAATGTAATTGTGTCCATTTTAACAGGATTTCTTAGTTTTTTTCATAAATGGATACTAATTCAGGGACTCAGAAAAGCAAATTTTGTCCACTAAAATTAAGTAAAAATTTCAAGAAATTTCATAACTTTCTAAAAATTTTTTTTAAAGATTTTATTTATGTATATCAGAGAGAGAAAGAGAGGCAGAGACACAGGCAGAGGGAGAAGCAAGCTCCATGCTGGGAACCTGATGTGGGACTCGATTCCGGGACTCTAGGATCAGGCCCTGGGCCAAAGGCAGGTGCCAAACCGCTGAGCCGCCCAAGGATCCCCTCTAAAATTTTTTCTAAGGCAGGATGAGTCTATGTATCAAAACACTCACACTGATAGTCAATTTTGTTTGTCAATTATACCTCAGTAAAACTGGGAGAAATACAAAGAAATAGCAATAATAATACCACAAACAAAGGCAAAATTAATTTGTGATATTAACAGGCAAGACAGTAGTTACTACACGATAGGAGACAGGAGATAGTGAATAAGAAGAGAGAGGAACAAGAGGCTTCAGGAACGATGGATGGAAATGTTCTATTTCTTAACCTGGGTAATGTTCACTTTATGATACTTCATAAAGCTGTACAATTACAAAACATGCACTTCACATTATGTTACACTTCAATAAAAAAAGTTTTAAAAACACTTCTAAAATATTCATACTTACCTTTTGGTGGTAGAAAACTATTTTTGTCAATTTTTCAATGATGACCATACATAAGAGTTAGAAAACGTCAGTTGCCTACCTATCATGGCCCTCCTTTCCTCTGCTAATAGAAACTCTGATTTTACCCAAGTATCCAACATGGGCTTCTCTCAGGTTCTTTATTATATTAATGGTTTAATGTTGGCTGGATGTTATATTCTGAATTATATTCAACATTAAGCCAACATTAATGGCTTAATGTTGGCCCCAAATAAGAGCTCTAAGTAAGGAAGAACCAAATGAAGAGCAAAGGATAGACTGGAAGAGTTCAAACAGGTATTTTGATATACATTAGCACATTATGACCCCAGGCAGTAAGTTTTATTCTTATCATTTCAATTTAGAAATAATTAAAAAAAAAAAAAAGAAATAAGGAAATTAAAATCTGGAATTAAATCATTCACCTAAAGTGGCAGATCCTGGCACCGAACCTTTGTTTTTTCATTCAAACTTCCTCGAGCAATTTGCTGATACATGCAACTTCTCTGGACAGCAAACTATAACCTTTGTTAAAAACTCATTCAGGAAAAAAAAAAAAAAAACTCATTCAGGGCAGCCCGGGTGGCTCAGCAGTTTGGTGCCGCCTTCAGCCCAGGGCGTGATCCTGGGCCCCGGGATCGAGTCCCACGTCGGGCTCCCTGCATGGGGCCTGCTTCTCCCTCTGCCTGTGTCCCTGACTCTCTCTGTGTGTCTCTCATGAATAAATAAATAAAATCTTAAAAAAAAAAAATTCAAAGACCTAATCTTATAGCCTTGTCACCTATATTAAATGAGTATGCTACAGTCAGAAACATGGGGAATGCACAGACTAAATTTTTAAAGCGTAACAAAATATGTGGTTCAAAAATCAGCATTTTACAGGTGAATGCAGTCAATCATTTTTGCCAGAATATAACATCCAGTCAAAGCATGGGAACCTATGTGTATATATTTCCAAATACCAGATCATATTGGTGGTATTAACACATTACAGATTAATAAGCTCCAAATAGGAGTTTGCCATTTTGGAAGTTGATATCTTAGGAATTTTTAATTGTCATTAATATTCACGTTCTTAAAAGTGCAACATATTGGTGTGCCTGGGTAGCTCAGTCGTGTGGGCACCTGACTCTCCAGGTCAGCTCAGGTCATCATCTCAGGGTTGTGAGATTGAGCCTGGCATCCTAGTGCCTCCACGTGGGTGTGTGGCGACTGCTTAAGATTCTTTCTCTTCTCTGCCCCTACATCCCACTAAAAAATTAAAAAAAAAAAAAAAAAAAAGGCAACATGTTTCTGCTGCTCCATATAGTTCAGAGGAAAATTAAAATTAAGTAATTAATTAATAATTAATCATTGGAAAAAATTAATCATTGGGCAGCCCGGGTGGCTAAGCGGTTTAGCACCTGCCTTCAGCCCAGAACCTGAACCTAGAGACCAGGGATTGAGTCCCACGTCGGGCTCCCTGCATGGAGCCTGCTTCTCCCTCTGCCTGTGTCTCTGCCTCTCTCTCTCTCTCTGTCTCTCATGAATAAATAAATAATATCTTAAAAAAATATATTTGAAAAAAAATTGATTATTTTTGTTTTATTACCAATAATTATAAAATTATTTCTAATACATAATTATCATAAAATATCTGATCTTTTTATTAGCAATAATTATAAAATCATTGCTAATAAGTAATTATTAAATTAATAATTGATCATTATTTTGTTTTATTAGCAACAATTATAAAATCATTGCTAATAATTATTATAAAATTAATAATTGATCATTATTTTGTTTTATCAGCAATAATTATAAAATTATTGCTAATAAGTAATTATTATAAAAGAAATTATTATTTTGTTTTATTAGCAAGTTATAAAATTATTGCTAATTATATAAAATTAATAATTGATCATTATTTTGCTTTATCAGCAATAATTATAAAATCATTGCTAATAAGTAATTATTATGAAATTAATAACTGATCATTATTTTCGTTTTGTTAGCAATGATTCCCTAACTATTGCTAATAAGTAATCATGAAATCAATTGATCATTATCTTATCAGCAATAATTATAAAGTTACTGCTAAGTAGTTATTATGAGACTAATAATCGATCATTATTCTCGTTGTATTAGCACGAGGTCCAATGACCCGCCCTGAATCTGCAACGTCGCCTCCAGCTTCCGTGTTCCCGGGAGCCGCAGCGCCGCAGGTTCCCTCCGCGCCCTGGCACCTACCCGGCCTTCACAAACTGCAGGTCAGGTACGAGGCCCCCGTCGGTGCGGGGCTTCCCTGCGCCTCGATCCCCGGGCGTCAGCGAGGGAAGCGCCCACCCCGGCGACGAGGCCCGAGGGGCGGCGCCCCCGCAGCGCGCACCGGCAGCGCGCGGGGTCTCGGTCCGCCCGCCCCGCCCCGCCGCCCCTCCGGGTGGCCCGCTCGCCTCCGCGGCCCTGGGGGGACGGCGAGGGGGAGCCGCCGGGAGTCCCGCCGCGCCCGCCTAGCCCGAGGGCGGGCCCGCGCCGAGCCCCCTCGCCGAGACCCGCGCCACCATCCCGGGCGGGCCCCGCCCCCGCCTCCTTCCGGGCCGCCCGCCGGAGCCCCGCCCACCGGGAGCCCCGTCACCGCCCGACTTCCGGCGCGCGCCGGCCCCGCCCCCGCCGGAGCCCCGCCCCCGCGGAAGGCCCCGCCCCCCCGGAAGTCGGTCGCCGGCGAACCTGGATGTGGCAACCGTGGCCTCGGCGCGTTTACTTTCGATTCTGCGGCCGAGTCCCCGAGGCCCGGTCAGGGCGGAGCGAGGCGGCGGCGGGAGCGTCGGGGGCGCCTCCGAGGCCGCCACGGCCTCTCCGGGCGTCCGTCCGAGCCTGGCGGCGGGGTCGCTCGGGGAGTCGGAGCCGCGCCCTCGTGCCCTCCGCGCCCCGCGCCCGGCTCCGGGGCCCCCGTGGGCGGTGCACGCCCTGCGGCGCGGCCCGGGCTCCCTCCCTGCGGCGGGCGGCGGGCGCACCTGCACCTGCACCTGCGGATGGGGCCGCCGGCAGCGCGCTCCGGGAGGCCTGGTCCGGCGTCCGCGCCTCCGGCTGTGAGCGAGTGCGCGGGGCGCGGGGCCGGCGGGAGGGCGTGGACTGCTCGCCCCGCCTCCGCGGCCTCCGGAACCGGGAGGAGGGGAGCGCCCGCCGCGCCCCGCCGCGGCCCGGAGCTGGCCCCCGGGACGCCGAGGCTCGGCTGCGCCGCGGAGGGCACCGGTGACGGAGACCGCGACGCCCGGGGAGGCGGCCCGGCCGGGGTAAGCCCTGCGGAGGCCCCAGCCCGGCCGGCCCGGCGGCTGCCCCGAACCTGTGAAGCGGGGCCGAGGCGATCCGCCCCGCGGAGGGACAAGTGTGGTCTGTGCCCTGCAGCCCGTGAGCGCGGCGACCTGCGAGGCTCCAGCCCGGCGGGGGAACGCCGCCCTGTCCACCCGACAGCCAGCCACGCACAGCTTGGCCGCGGGCCTTGAGCGGCGCGGGGCCCCTGACACCTGGATTCTTTCCAACACCTACAGTAGACTCCTGTCCATGTACCTTCCGCATATTTTTGAACATTTACAGTTCCTCTAGTTTATTGTTAGAATGCACACGACATGTAGAATATGCCTTGAAGCGACTGTCAGTCAACAGCTGGCTATTGAGGTTTTGGGGGAGTCACAAGTTCTATGGGGATTTTCAACTGTGGGGGAGGGGTTAGTGCCCCTAACCCCTGTATTCAAGGGTCAAGCGTATGCCTCAAGAGAATAAGAAGCCACAAGCTGGAAGAAAGTATTTGCAAATGACATCTGATAAAGGACTGTGTTATCCCCAGTATACTGAAAATTCACCAATAAGGAAAGGAACAAATTACAAAATGGGCAAAAGATCTGAACAGGCACCTCACCATATAGATGGCAAATATACGAGACTGTGCTCAGCATTATAGGTCATTAGGGCGTTGCAAGTTTGAAACAGCAATGAGATACCACTAAATACCTATTAGAATGGCTAAAATCTAAAACACCGATGATGAGTGTTGGTGAGGATGTGGAGGAACAGGAATTCTCATTCGTTGTTGTGAATGCAGATTAGATTGGTACATCCACTTCAGAAGAGAGTTGGGTTTCAGAAGCTGCAAATAATCGTACCATTATCGTATGGTCCAGAAACCACATTCCTGGTATTTGCTCAAGTAAGTTGAAAGCTTATATCTACACAAGAATCTGACTTATGAGTGTTTATAGCACATTTGTTCCTAATTGCCAAAACTTGGAGGCAACCAAGATGTTCTTCAGTAAGTGAATGTGCAAAAACACTGGTCCATCCATACAATGGAATATTATTCAGCACTTTAAAAAAGAAAAAAGCTATCAGCCCATGAAAAAGCATGGAGGAACCTTAAATGTCTAAGTGAAAGCTAAACTGAAAAAAAGCTACATAATACATGATTTCAACTATATAACATTCTGGAGAAGGCAAAGGTATGGAGGCAGAAAAAAAAATCGGGTCAGGTTTACAGGGAGGTGGAGCACAGGCTTTTAGGGCAACAAAACTATTCTGTATAGTGCTATGATGGTGAATACATCAAACATTGCCAAAACCACAAATGTACAACAAAGAAAGTGAAACCAGATGTGAACTATGGACTTTGCATGATAGTGTGTCAGTGAGGTGACTGGTTATTAACAAATATTGCCTTGCTGGTACAGGACACTGATGGCAGGATAGGCTGCATGTTTGTGGGTACCAGGGGAGGTAAAATAGGAGCATTCTGCTCTTTCCACTCAGTTTTGGAAACTCTTCATTTGGAAACCTATTCACTCAAAAAACATTTCTGACTGATAAATGCTAAGCAGATACTAGATATAAGAATAATTGATGGTAGATACAAGTGCTACAAAAAGGCATTCATTCAGTGTTAAATTCATGTTAAATATTTGCAGAGTACCGTTTGCAAACACTAAAGGCTCAGTTGTGAATAAATCAAAAATACCCTTTTGGAGCTTACATGCCAGTGGGGAAGATGAATGAATGAGGAAACTAGTATGTTAGTGGTAAGTGCAAAGAGAAAAAAGAGCACCAAAGTTGGATAGGAGATGTGCATGTATGAATAGGGAATGGGTCATGGTATTGAATGGCTAGGTGCAAAGGTAATATTTAAGTAAGGAAGGGAGGAAGCCATGAGGATATTTTGGGGAAAAAGCAAGGACAAAGTCTCGGAGATGCGAGCATGGCAAGGAGATGCCTGAGAAGGAACAAGATAAAAAGTAGTAATAGAGGATGAGTTCAGAGATGTTAGGGAGCAGGAGAGACTATATGAGGCTCTGTAGGTGATTTAAAGAAGTTTGCCTTTTACAGAGTCATTGAAGGGCTCTGTGCAGAAGAAAAGCATGCTCTAAATTATAATGGAATCATTTTGGATGCTGAGTTGAAAATCTACTAAAAGGAATAAGAACAGGGGAACCTGGATGGCTCAATTGGTTAAGCATCTGACTTTTTTTTTTTTTTTAGATTTTAAAATCTGTTTTAAAGCAAGAGTGTGCAAGGGGAGAAGGATAAGGGGAGAGGGAGATAGAGAATCTCAAGCAGACTCCCCACTGAACCTGGCACCCAAGGTAGGGCTTGCTCTCACAACCCCAAGATCAGCACCTGGGCCGAAAATCAAGAGTCAGAGGCTTAACTGACTGAGCCACTCAGTCCGACTCTTCATTTCAGCTCAGGTCATGATCTCAGAGTTGTGAGATTAAGCCCAGGGGAAGGCTCCATGCTCAGCACACAGAGTCGGCTTGAGATTCTCTCCTCCCTCTATCCCATGCCCCTCCAACTTGCTCACTTGCTCCCTCTCAAATAAATACATAGAATCCTTAAAAAAATAAAAGGAATAAGAACAAAGCAGAAAGACAAGTTTGGAGGTTATTACAGTAATGTTGACAGGATAAGGATGGCTTGAATGAGAGTGATAGCAATGGAGATATTGAGGAGTTGTCAGATTCTAGACAAAATATGAAGGTGGAAGTGACCATTAGCTTGGAAGTCAGAAACAGCATGTGAGAAATGAAACCAGAAGTTTTCTGTCCTGAGTGTAATTGGAAGGACAGAGTTGCTGAGAAGAGAAAAACTAATGACAACAGCAGGTTGGTGGAAATATCAGGAGCTCTATTTGAGCATGTTAAGATTTGAGTCGTCTATTAAATGCCCAGGTGCAGATGTCAATTAGGCAGATGGATATATGAGTATGGAGCTCAGAGAAGAAGTCCAGGTAGGAAATAGAAATTAGAATGTTATCAACACATGGATGGTATCTAAAACTAAGAGGTGAGATCTTCATGGGAGGGAATGTTGATAGAAAAGAGGAGAGGTCTGAGGAATGAGCCATGAGGCTCCACAAGGTTTAGAGGTTGAGATGAAGTGGAGCCACTAGGAAAGTAGGAGAAAACCTAGCGGGGGGTCGGGAGGGGTGGGCAGGAGGGTGGCGTCCATAAGACAGTGATCAGGTGGGACAGTTGCTACAAATAAGTAAGATGTGGCCTGAGAATTCACCATTGGATTTGATAACATGGAAATTGTCAATGACCACAATAATGTAAATTTAGTGGTATGGTGGGAGCAAAAGCAAGTTTGGAGTCCATTCAAGGAAAACTTGGAGGAGATAGGGAGAAAACTGAGACACTGTGAATGTAGATAAGTCTTCAAAGGAATTTTTCAGAAAGCAATGAAATTAATAGGAAAGTCCCTTAGAGAGGCAATTGTTGCATAAAATGTTAATAGAAATGTTATCTAGTAAGAGCAATGATAGAGATATGTACCAGGTTCTATGGAAACCAGGAAAAGTTCCATGTGAGATGATATTTTCTAGAGCAAAAGAATCAGGAAAAACTCCACAAAGGAAGTTCCCTTTAGGTTGAATCTTAAAATATGAGTAAGAACTTCTTATTCTGGTCTCTATAGGACTCCATAGAATTCAGAATGAATCCTTCCATTGAAAACAATAATGAAAAATGGACAAAATATATAAAATGATTTAAGGCATTGGAGCTAGTTTCCTTGCTTTTTCTCTGGGGCTATATCTAATTCTGTGCAAAGGATAATAGAACCTAAGCAGAAAGTAGCAGTCTCACTGAGGGTGTCAGAGTTTGAAACTTGAAGAGCAAAATCTCAGGAGGGAACTATAAAGAAGTGACCCCCAAATTCTCCATTGATGTTACACTTCAGTGATTGGCTGATGACTAAACCATGCATATGTAGGGACAGACTCCAAGAAACCCAGCAAGCAAGAGCAGACCAGAGGCTAAAAGCTGAGCAGTATTTTCAGCAGCTTCATAGTGCTAGAGAGATAGAGGTTAGAGTTCAGTCCTGCCAAGATGAATGGGTCTCAGAAAACACCCTAGGCTTTCCATTAATATCTCATAGAAGGGACAGGCCCTAGGAGTCAGGACCATGCTTGCCTTAGCCTGCTCAGAATGCTATACACTGAGTAGGTAAATACCATAGAGTTGGTAGCTAAAACAATGCATATTTATTTTCTCACTGTTCTGGAGACTGGAAGTCTGAGATCAGGATGGTCAGTTTCCAGTAAAGATCTCCCTTCCTGCCTTATTAGTGACCACCACCTTGCTGTGTGTCTGCATGACCTCTTCTTTGTGTACTTGAGAGAAAGCAAGCTCTATGCTGTCTCTTACAAAGACATACATCCCAACATCCATCATCATGACCTCATCTAAACCTAATTACCTCCCAAAGTCTCCATCTCTCAATATCATCAGATTGGGAGTTAAGCCTTCAATGTATGAATTTGGGGTGGGGAACATATAATTCAGTCTATAGCAATTCCCTTGAAGTAAGAACATGATTCAAGAATGAGGCCGAAACTGAAGTAACCCAGCTCTAATAAGCTCAGCTTCAGCCCACCTAAACAGGACCATGATAACTTGCTGGTGAACTATGTGCTTGCCAAAGGAAACAACACTTTTTGAAGGTAGACAACACTCTTCTGTACTTCTACACTTTTTCATAATATCTGGCATCCAATGAAAAGGTAGGAAACATGCTTAAAAATGATAGAAATTTCAAACAACATGAGGAAAACGAAATGGCATCACTGGTGGTTCAGATACTGAATAATGAGATGGGAACGTAAAATAATTATCACGAGGTGTCTGGGTAGCTCAAGCATCTGCCTTCAACTGGTCATGATCCCAGGATCCTGGGATCAAGTTCTGCATCAGGCTCCCTGCTTATCAGGAAGCCAGCTTCTCCTTCTCCCTTTGTCTGCCACTCCCCCTGCTTGTTCATTCTCTCTCTCTCTCTCTCTCTCTCTCTCTCAATATTTTTAAAAATAATTATGATGAAGATTTTAAACAACACTGTTGAAAAGATGAGTCTCACCAAAAATCTGAAAGCTGTTTAAAAGAAAGCCAAATGGAGATTATAGAACCTGAAAAATATTATACTTGAAGTTAAGAAATCAAGTGTATGGGATCAATATCACATATGAACAAAGGATTAGGGATGTGGAAGAAAAGGCGGTAAAAAATATACAGAGTGAAGAACAGAAGGGAAAATAGATGGAAAGAGGGGGGAAAAGCACAAGAGATATATGGAACATGATGAAAATGTCAAATAGTTATGCTACTGAAATACCAGAGAGAGAGAATAGGATAGGACAAATACATGAAAAATTATTGACCAGAAATTTTCCAAATTTAATTGTCAAGCATTAAACAACACATTCAAAGAACTTTATAAACCCATACGGGATAAATACAAAGAAAACCACACCTAGACATAGAAAAATCCACTGAAAATAAAAGCAAAAAGAAAATCTTAAAAACAGCCAGACAGAAAAGACATATTACATTTAAGAGAGTAACAGGAATACATATGGCTGATTTTTCAGCAGAAATTGAAGCCAGTGAATTGTCTTCTTTTAATGTGCTGGTAGGGAAAAATATTCATATTTCAACCTAAAATTCTGTAGCTAGCTAAAATACCATTCAAAAATGAAAGAAAATACATATTTCAGACAACTAGAGCTTAGAGAATTTATTGCCAGAGAGCTGTATTACAAGAAGTTTTGAAGGGATTTCTATAGGCTGAGGGAAAATGATCTCAGAGAGAGCACAGAATGACAGGAAGGATAAAAAGCACTTTGGAAAGGATAAATACATGTGGATAAATATAAATATTGAATTTTTAAAACAATGATGACTTGTGGGCTTTAAACTAAATATGTGGAAATAAAATATGTGATAACTAGTAGAAAAGGGTTAGAATTGAGAAAATAGAAGTGAACTGTTTTCAGGTTTTAACATTGTGAAGTGGTAAAAATACTAATTTCTGGAAGACATACCCCCAACTAAATAGTTTAATTCCAGTAAGAGTAATGTAAGACTGCATAAGTTAAAAGATAATATAGTGGAAATATAATAATATAAAAATTTTAGGAGTCCTAAAGAAGGACAAATAAAGGAATAAAGACAGATGGGACAAAAAAAACAATGTGGTAGGCTTAAATTCCATTATGTCAATAACTGTATTTCGTGTACACAGTTTAAACACTCCAATTAAAAGACAGTGTCATGTGAAGAAAAATACAAAATCCAACTACACATTGTTTAATGTGTATGGGCCAAAAATCTGAAAGTAAAATAATAAGAAAAAATATATAGTGTAAACACCAACTAGAAAAAAGTTGGCAAAAAAAATAAAATAAAATAAATTAAAAAAAAGAAAAAAGTTGGCATAACTATTCTAATACCATGCAGAATAGAACCTAAAGGAAGAGATGTTGCATAACAATAAAATGGTAAATTCCACAAGAATATATCACAATTCTAAATTTGTATGTGCCTAATAACACAAAAAGATAATGAGAACCAAAATAATAGACCTACAATGATAGTTGAATAATTTTTAAAAATGTCTGTCAGTAATGAATAGAAAAAGCAAACAAAATGAATCAGAAAAGATATAGAAATATTTGAATAACCAAAACAGACTCAATGACATATATAGAAAACTAAATTTGACAACTGCAGAATATCCATTCTTTTAAGCGCACATGAAACTTTTACCAAAGCAGAAAATATCCTGCACAACAAAGCAAGTCTCAACAAGTTTCTAAGGATTGAAGTCATATAGAATATGTTCTTTGGCTACACTAAAATTATACTAGATATCAATAACAGCAAGATAACTATAAAGTCCCCAAATACTCAGAAATTAAGCATCAGAACTCCAAATAACTAATGCACCAAGAAAATAATAAAATAACAATTAGAGCATGTTTTGAACTAAAGAATAATAAAAATATGCACTGTGTGTGTGTGTGTGTGTGTGTGTGTGTGTGATGCAGCCAAACCAGTACTTAGAGGAGGTATTTTGGCTTCTAAATGCATGCATTATAAAATAAGAAAGGTCGAAAATCAATTATCGAGTTTTCATCTCAAAAATCTGAAAAACAGAACAGCAAATTAAACTCAAAGAAAACATGGTAATGTTCTAATACATTTAAGAGAATAAATCATTGAAATAAAAAACATACAAAAGAAGAAATCAAGAAAAAGTTGATCCTTTGTAAAGACTAAAATTAACCCCTGAGCAAGATTGACCCAGGTGAGAAAGAGAGAGAGAGAAAGAGAGAGAGAGAGAGTTAGTTCACTGATAGTAGAAATGAAAAATATGACATCAATACAGAATTTTAAAACATTAAAAAGAAAAGAGTTCCTGTTGACTACCTTATGCCATTAATTTGACAGTGTAGATGAAATAGACACATTTCTTGAAAAATATAACTTGTCAAAACTAATCAAAGAAGAAATAGAACATTAGAATAGTTCTATATCTGTCAAATAAATTGAATGCATCTTTAAAAATTGAAGAGAGCACCACACCCAAATGACTTCACTCCTAAGTTTTCCTAATCATTGAAGATGAAATAATGGAAATTCTACACAACTTTTCTAGGGAATAGAAAAGGAAATTTCTCAAAATTTTTTAATAATACTAAACATGGTAGCTAAACCTGACAAGGACAATGCAAACAATCCTAATTTGGATATTATCATATTGAATTTAGAGACATATTAATAGACTAATACATTATGAACAAGTCAGTTTTATTTCATAAATGCAATGTTATTTTAACATTCAAAAATCAGAGTAATTTACCACATTACAGAAGAATAAAATATCATACAATCTCAAAAGATACAGAGGAAGTACCAATAAAAATTAAAGACTTGTTCATGATAAAAGCCTTTATAACTAGGAATAGAAGAGAACTTCTTTAATCAGATAAAGATATCTACAAAAAAAAAACTACAGATAACACCATACTTAGTAATGATGTATTAAACACTTTTCCTTGAGATCAGGAACAACACAAGGAAGTCCACTATCACTTCTTTTAAAAATTGTGCTGGAAGTTCTGGTCAGTGAATTACAGAAATAAAAGAGAATTAAGACATATAAATACTGGAATGGAAGAAATAAAAATGCCATTATTTTAGGATGAAATAATTATGTGTGTGGAGTATTCTAAAAGATCAAAACAAATTATTAAAATTAAGTGAGTTTAGTAAGGTCAGTGGATTCAAGATAAATATGAAAATAAGCTATATTTCTGTTATCTAGCAAGAAGTAATTAGAAGATGAAGTTAGAAAAGCAATATAATTAAATTATAATAGCATTAAAAGTAGGAATTAATGCAGTGAAAAATATGTAGGACCTCTACAAAAAGAACTACAAAACATTGCCAAGAGACATGAAAAAATACCAAAGTAAAGGAATGTTTCCTGTTTCTCAATTCAGAGAATTGATATTGTTAAGCTATTAATTCTCCTTAAATTGTTCTTTAAAAATTTTATGAATTGTGCTTTTAACATCAAGTCTATGAACTCTTTATCTCAGCCCAGATTATGAAGATCTTTTTCTATATTTTCTATCTAGGAGTTTTATAGCGTTATGTTTTACATTTAGAGGTATGATTTATTTGAGTTAATATTTATATAGGGCATGATGTTTAATTTAGATCAAATCTCTTTGTCTCTCTCTGAATGCCTAACTGTTCAACACAATTTGTTGTAAAGATTCCTCTGAATTGCTTTTGCACATTAATAAAAATTCACTTGGTTTATCCAGTTTCAGTTCCACATGTAAACAGTGTAGAAGTCACTACTCCCATCATTGCAGTAAGAAAAAAATGTGAACAACCTGAAAATCAAGAACAACTTCAGACCCAACAGAGAATTGAGGCGAAAACACAAACCTCTACACTGAAATCTGTGGAAACAAGCAAAAAATACAAAGAATCACAATATCAGCATATGTGGAGCAGAAACTATTGGAAAGATAAACTGGTAGAATCATTAAATGGTGATTTTGGTGAATTGCCAGGGGATAAATGTGCATTAGTTTGAGAGTGGAAAAACTACCGAAGACTCAGTCTTATGGGATACTTTCATCAGTTTTACCACCAGGAAATCCATTAGTTTCTCAGGTAAAGAACCAAAAAGAAACAAGAATTTCCTCCTGTTTTTGGTAACAGGAGGAGGAAAGAAACCATTTTTTAAATACTCTCAAGGAGTTCACATATCCAAGAACTGCTCTCCAAAGGAAAAAATTTTACCAGAATCCTATTTACATGGGAGAAAGAAAATCAAGCCACTGAAAACTAAAAAACCTGAGATTTAATCATAAAATTATAGGATGCTTCCTCTCTTTTACACATTACCACCACATCAAAGGGGTTCCAGGATAATACGTGGGTTACAATGGAGACCCCTGCAAGATAACAACTCTATTTGAGATAGAGTACTTAGGGAAATCCAAAAACAATGGAGGAGAAGAGAGAAAGGGAAACTAGAGGAAACTGAAGCCTCTGAAACCTACAGGTATAGCAAACATTAAACACGGCCCAATTCATAGAATTAACATAAAACCTCTTACTAATGACATAGTAACATAATTTAATACTGTACATAATTTACATCTTGTCCATATGTCTTCTGTCAACAAAAATTTATAAGGCATGCTACATGTCAAGAATGAAAACAGTTCAGATAGATAAAGCAAACATCAAAACCAGACTCAGATATGAAAATGCTTTGGAATTCTCAGAGAATTTAAAATAACTATGCTTAATGTACCATAGGATCTAATGGGTAAAATAGATACCTTGCAAGAACAGATATTATTAAGTAGAGAGATGGAAACTTTATGAAAAAATCAAAGAGACATGTTAGAAGTCAAAACACTAACTAATGAAGAATGCCTTTGATGGGCTCATCAGTAGAATGAAAATGACCAAGGAAAGTGAGCTTGAAGATATATCAATAGAAACTTTCCAAACTGAAATGCAAAGAGGGGGAAAAAAGGATAAAATCAAAACAAAAGAACTGCGGAAAAACTATAAAAGTTGTAATAAACATGTAATTGGAACTCCAGAAAGAAAAGAGAGAATAAAATCAAAGAAATATTTGCAATAATAATGACAGAAAAATCTCCAAAATTAGTTGCATACACCAAAGCACATATCCAGGAAGCTTAGATAATTCCAAGCAGAGTAAACACCAAAAATTATATATGTACATATATTATATTCACATGTGGAAAACCAAAATCAAAAAGAAAATCTTGAAGGGAGTCCATGTTAAGAGAAAGAAAGAAAGAAAGAAAGAAAGAAAGAAAGAAAGAAAGAAAGAAAGAAAGAAAAGAAAGAAAAGAAAGAAAAGAAAGAAAAGAAAGAAAAGAAAGAAAAGAAAGAAAAGAAAGAAAAGAAAGAAAAGAAAGAAAAGAAAAGAAGAAAGAAAGGAAAAGAAAGAAAATAGAAGAGAAAGAAAGAGCAAGCCTTACCTATAAAGAAACAAGCACAAGAATTCCGTTTGGAATGATACAGGAAAATGACAGAGTAAAAAGCTCTAGGTTTTTGTACACACACACACACACACACACACACACACAGCATTTTAAAAACAGAAATTATTAGACACAATCTTATAAGAACTGTCAAAGATTCATACCTTCTAAGTGAGCACAGAATCAAGAAGAAGACTCTTTGCCCCATGGGCGAAGGATACTGGCACCACCTGCCCCATGTCCTGCCTTAGCTCCAGTCATGCGACCAGTGTGCTGCTTGCAAAGTACTCCAGGAACCCCAGCTTGCACTCACTTTAGCTTCAGCTGTCCTTCCAGGGCATTCTCTGTACAGAGAGCCTAGAGACTGCCCTAGCCCATGCCTACTTCAGCTTTAGCTGTCCTAACAGGGTGTCCACATGCAAGAAACCCAAAGACCACCCTGACCTTGCCCACTTTGGCTGCTCTCTTGAGGCACCCTCTCTGCATGGAGAGACTTGAGACTTCCTCACTTGCACTCACTTCAGCTTCAGCTGTCCTGCCAGCTGAAATCTCTGCATGGGGAGCTTTGGAAACACCCTGGCCTACACCACTTCAGCTCTGGCCAACCCAGCAGGTAGCTCCAACACAAAGTAGCCCAGGTCCCCTAGCCCATGCTAGCCACAGATCCAGCCAACCAGCAAATTAATCAGGCACAGCCAACACTAGGGATAACTCTACACAAGATCATTCCTTGAAGTTTATGAGAAATAACTGTTCCACCTAATTCATAGAAACAAAAACAAAAAATCAAGCAAAATGAGACAGAGGAATATGCTCCAAATGGATGAACAAGACACAACTTCAGTAAAAGAACTAAATGAAATAGAGATAAGAACTATGTCTGATAAAGAGTTTAAAGATATGATCATAAAGAGGTTCAGACTGGAAAGAAGAATGAAAGAATTCAGTGAGAATTTTAGCAGAGAGAAAATATTTTAAAAGAACCAATTAGAGTTGAAGAATTCAGTAACTGAAATGAAAAACACACTATAGAGAATCAATAGTAGAGTAGCAGATGGAGAAGAATGAATCAGCAATCTGGAAGACATGGTAATGGAAGGACCCAAACTGAAAAGCAGGAAGAAAATAGAAGGTAGAATTCTTTAAAAATGAAGATAGATTAAGGGTGTCCTGAACAACATGAAGTGAACAAACATTGACATTATAGAGTTCCCAGAAAGATAAAATAGAAAGGGTCAGAAAACTTATTTGGAGAAATAATAACTAAAAATTTCCCTAACCTGAGGAAAGAAACAGACATTCAGATCCAGGAATCACAGAGAGTTCTAAACAAGATGAACCCAAGGAGGTCTACCCTATGACACATAATAATTAAAATGTGAAAGATTAAACATGAAGACGAATTTAAAAAGCAGCAAGAGAGAGAAGCAAATAGTTACATACAAGGGAAACACCATAAAGCTATAAGTTGATTTTTCAGCAGAAATTTAGCAGGCCAGAAGGAAGAGGAAAGATACACTCAACATGCTGAAAGAAAAAAACTCTACACCCAGTAATGTTCTACCTGGCAGGGTTATCATTCAGAATTGAAGGGAAAATAATGAGTTTCCCAGATCAAAATTAAAAAAAAAAAGTTAGAGTTCATCACCACTGAACCGGCCTTATAAAGAAATATTAAAGTAACCTCCTAATGTGAGAAAAAAGGTCATAATTAGAAGTAAGAAGATTATGAATAAAAAGATGTAAAATATGACAACATATACATAAAATTTGAAGGTGGGGATAATAAAAGGTCTTTAAGATTGCATTCAAACTTAAGTAACCATCAACTTAACGTAAAGTGCTATATACTTAGGATGTTACACATTGAACCTTATGTAACCATCAACCCAAAACAGTGTCTTTGAATGATACATTATACCAGATGGACTTCACAGATATATACAGAACATTCCATCCAAAATCAGAATACACATTCTTGTCAACTGCACATAAAACATTCTTCAGGATAGATCACTTATTAGGCCACAAAAGAAGTTTTGATGAACTTGAGTAGATTGAGATCATATCATGTCTTTCTTCTTTCCACAATGGTATGAACCTAGAAATCAATCACACACACACAAAAACAAAACAAAACAAAACAAAAGCCCTGGAAAAAATGCACACAAACATGTGGAGGCTAAAGAACATGCTACCAAAGGGTCAATAAGGAAATCAAAGTGAAAAAAAAAAGAAATCAAAGTGGAAACAAAAAAATAAACAGAGACAAACATAAATGAAAGCACAATGGTCCAAAGTTTTTGGGACAAAGCAAAAGCAGTTCCAAGGAGGAAATTTATAGCAATACAGGCTTCCCTTAAGAAACAAGAAAAATTTCTAACAGTCTTACCTTATATCTAAAGGAATTAGGAAAAAAAAAAACAAGGTTAGTACAAGGAACAAAATAATAGAGCAGAGCAGAAATAAATGCAATAGCACTAAAAAGAAAAAAAAAGATTAATAAGGGGGAGCTAAGATGGCAGTGTAGTAGAAGGATGCTAGGCTTGCTTCATCCCTCAAACACAACACGATAACTATCAAATCATTCTAAATACTCAAGAAATCAACCTGAGGACTGACAGAAAAAATTGCACAACTAGGAGAGAAGAGGCCACATCGAGGAAAGAAGGAAGTATGGAAATAAGATGTGGTTTGGGGGAAAAACAAATCATGGGTGCTGCAGTTGGGAGGAAACACCAGTTGTGAAGAAAGGCAAGGGAGAGTGGAGCAATGAGGGATACATACAAGGAGAACACTTGCCCAAAACCATTGGCTGGGTAAATGAGAGGGCTAATTTTCACGAGTTTTTGCAACCAGAAGGGCTCAAAGACTGGAGTTTTAGAGGTCAGCAGGCTTGTCTGAGGATGCTGCCCTACTCCTGGAGAGGAGACACACAGCAACCCCAGGGCAGACAGTACCATCTGAGAAATACCTAAGGCACAAGGGAAGAGACTGTTTGCTCTTCTTGGAGCACATCTGTGAGAGATGGCATTTGCAGAGAGGTGGCATCTCTTCAGAGATGAAACGGTTGGCAGGTCTTATTTCCCTTCCCAACCCCTCAGCATAGGTGCAGAGACACCTGCTGAGTGCAACTAAGCAGGACGCTGGCTGTTTAGCCTGTTTTGCTCCAAATCCCATAGCCCTGTCCTCTGGCATAACTGTCCTTCCAGGTCAAACCTGCATCAGTCCCAGCATAGTTGACCCTCCCCTAAAGACAAGTGCAGGCCCCTGCCACAGCACGTCCCTAAATTTTGGAGTTTTAAAAGTCAGCAGACTTGGCTGGGATAGAGCCCAAAGTGCACTGCACTGCTCTAGGCAGACAAGCAACCCAAAGACAGACAGCATGAAAACAGTGATCTGAAAAATGTCTGGGAAGTACAAGGGGAAACTATTCGCTCTTCTGGGAATGCTTCCCTGTGAGCAGCAAGCACAGAACTCCCTCTCTGGGGACAAAGGACCTGGCTGGCACCATTTCCCTTCCCCACCTCTCAGCATAAACCAATGTCAGTAAACAGCACAGAGCCAACACTAGCTGCCTGACCTGCTTACAACAAGTCCCACGTCCCTACACTATGTTGGTACTGCTTTTCTTGGGAAAGTGTGCCTAAGGCCTGGGACAGTGGGCCTCTTCCCCAGAAGGCAGGCAGAAACCCCTGCACGCACCACATCTATCTACCACAGAACTCTGCCAGGCGTCAGTTCTAGTGGAAGTAGCATCAGGTCTCATTTAACAAGCAGACCAGAGCACACCTAGTTAGAACTCACCACACTCTGCCCAAGGGCCAAACACTGTCCATTGCAAGCAAGGAGAGCCTCTGTAGAATACTGGCTTGAAGGACAGAGCAGTCAAAACACAGCAGCACAGCGTGTGCAGCACACATCAGGGACACTCTTTGAAGTACCAGATCCTGGATACTGTATGACTTCTTCCTCATAAAGCCAACCCTCTCAGGAGCAGGAAACATAACACGCTATCCTAACACAGAGAAGAAGTTAGAGACCGAGACAAAAAGCCAATATGGAGAAATTCATCCCAAAGGAAAGAACAAGAAAGGGTCATAACCAGAGATCACATGATCCTCTAGAGATCTTCTCCTCTAGAGCAGAAAAAGCACTTGACAAAGTGCAATATCCATTTGTGATAAAAACCCTCAACAAAATAGGGATGGAGGGAATATACTGAATATAATAAAGGCCATATACAAAAGATCCCACAGCTAATATCATCCTCAATGGGGAAAAATTGAGAACTTTTCCTCTACACCAGAACACAACTGGGATATCCACTCAGTATTGTTATTTAACATAGTACTAGAAGTCCTAACCTCAGCAATCAGAAAACAAAAAGAAATAAAAAGCATCCAAATCAGCAAGGAGGGGGGGAGGAGCAAGATGGCGGAGGAGTAGGGTCTCCAAATCACCTGTCTCCACCAAATTACCTAGAAAACCTTCCAATCATCCTGAAAATCTATGAATTCGGCCTGAGATTTAAAGAGAGACCAGCTGGAATGCAACAGTGAGAAGAGTTCGCGCTTCGACCAAGGTAGGAAGACGGGGAAAAAGAAGTAAAGAAACAAAGGCCTCCAAGGGGGAGGGGCCCCGCGAGGAGCCGGGCTGAGGCCGGGGCGAGTGTCCCCAGGACAGGAGAGCCCCGTCCCGGAGACGCAGGAGCTGCACCGACCTTCCCGGGCGGAAAGGGGCTCGCGGGGAGTTGGAGCAGGACCCAGGAGGGCGGGGATGCCCTCGGGCTCCCGGGACAGTAACAGACACCTGCGCGCCCAGGAGAGTGCGCCGAGCTCCCTAAGGGCTGCAGCGCGCACGGCGGGACCCGGAGCAGCTCGGAGGGGTTCGGGCGGCGGCTCCGCGGAGGGGGCTGCGCGGCCCCGGGAGCAGCTCGGAGGGGCTCGGGCAGAGGAAGAGGCTCCGTGCGGAGGGGCCTGCGCGGTTCCAGGAGCAGCTCGTGGGGGCTCGGGCGGCGGCTCCGCGGAGGGGGCTGCCCGGCCGGGGAGCGCGAATCCAACAGCGCAGGCTCCGGAGCACAGGGCGCCGGGACACAGCCCAGGATCCCGCCTCCCCCGGGACAGGCAGAGGCCGGGAGGGCCCAGGACAGCGAGGACGCTCCTGCCCCAGCTGAGCAGATCAGCGGCCCCGCCCCGGAGCCTCCAGGCCCTGCAGACGGAGTTCCTGCCGGAGCTGAATCCAGGTTTCCAGAGCTGCCCCGCCACTGGGGCTGTTCCTCCTGCGGCCTCACGGGGTAAACAACCCCCACCGAGCCCTGCACCAGGCAGGGGCACAGCAGCTCCCCCAACTGCTAACACCTGAAAATCAGCACAACAGACCCCTCCCCCAGAACACCAGCTAGACGGACAACTTCCAGGAGAAGCCAAGGGACTTAAAGTACACAGAATCAGAAGATACTCCCCGGTGGTTCTTTTTTTTTGTTTTGTTTTGCTTTTTGATTTGTTTCCTTCCCCCACCCCCTTTTTTTTTCTCCTTTCTTTTTCTTTCTCTTTTTCTTCTTTTTTTTTCTTCCCTTTTTTTTCTCTTTCTCTTTTCTTTCCTTCTTTCTCTCCTCTCTTTTTCTCTTTTTCCCAATACAACTTGCTTTTGGCCACTCTGCACTGAGCAAAATGACTAGAAGGAAAACCTCACCTCAAAAGAAAGAATCAGAAACAGTCCTCTCTCCCACAGAGTTACAAAATCTGGACTACAATTCAATGTCAGAAAGCCAATTCAGAAGCACTATTATACAGCTACTGATGGCTCTAGAAAAAAGTATAAAGGACTCAAGAGACTTCATGACTGCAGAATTTAGAGCTAATCAGGCAGAAATTAAAAATCAATTGAATGAGATGCAATCCAAACTAGAAGTCCTAACGACGAGGGTTAACGAGGTGGAAGAACGAGTGAATGACATAGAAGACAAGTTGATAGCAAAGAGGGAAACTGAGGAAAAAAGAGACAAACAATTAAAAGACCATGAGGATAGATTAAGGGAAATAAACGACAGCCTGAGAAAGAAAAACCTACATTTAATTGGGGTTCCCGAGGGCGCCGAAAGGGACAGAGGGCCAGAATATGTATTTGAACAAATTCTAGCTGAAAACTTTCCTAATCTGGGAAGGGAAACAGGCATTCAGATCCAGGAAATAGAGAGATCCCCCCCTAAAATCAATAAGAACCGTTCAACACCTCGACATTTAATAGTGAAGCTTACAAATTCCAAAGATAAAGAGAAGATCCTTAAAGCAGCAAGAGACAAGAAATCCCTGACTTTTATGGGGAGGAGTATTAGGGTAACAGCAGACCTCTCCACAGAGACCTGGCAGGCCAGAAAGGGCTGGCAGGATATATTCAGGGTCCTAAACGAGAAGAACATGCAACCAAGAATACTTTATCCAGCAAGGCTCTCATTCAAAATGGAAGGAGAGATAAAGAGCTTCCAAGACAGGCAGCAACTAAAAGAATATGTGACCTCCAAACCAGCTCTGCAAGAAATTTTAAGGGGGACTCTTAAAATTCCCCTTTAAGAAGAAGTTCAGTGGAAGAGTCCACAAAAACAAGGACTGAATAGATATCATGATGACACTAAACTCATATCTCTCAATAGTAACTCTGAATGTGAACGGGCTTAATGACCCCATCAAAAGGCGCAGGGTTTCAGACTGTATAAAAAAGCAGGACCCATCTATTTGCTGTCTACAAGAGACTCATTTTAGACAGAAGGACACCTACAGCCTGAAAATAAAAGGTTGGAGAACCATTTACCATTCGAATGGTCCTCAAAAGAAAGCAGGGGTAGCCATCCTTATATCAGATAAACTAAAATTTACCCCAAAGACTGTAGTGAGAGATGAAGAGGGACACTATATCATACTTAAAGGATCTATTCAACAAGAGGACTTAACAATCCTCAATATATATGCCCCGAATGTGGGAGCTGCCAAATATATCAATCAATTATTAACCAAAGTGAAGAAATACTTAGATAATAATACACTTATACTTGGTGACTTCAATCTAGCTCTTTCTATACTTGATAGGTCTTCTAAGCACAACATCTCCAAAGAAACGAGAGCTTTAAATGATACACTGGACCAGATGGATTTCACAGATATCTACAGAACTTTACATCCAAACTCAACTGAATACACATTCTTCTCAAGCGCACATGGAACTTTCTCCAGAATAGACCACATATTGGGTCACAAATCGGGTCTGAACCGATACCAAAAGATTGGGATTGTCCCCTGCATATTCTCAGACCATAATGCCTTGAAATTAGAACTAAATCACAACAAGAAGTTTGGAAGGACCTCAAACACGTGGAGGTTAAGGACCATCCTGCTAAAAGATAAAAGGGTCAACCAGGAAATTAAGGAAGAATTAAAAAGATTCATGGAAACTAATGAGAATGAAGATACAACCGTTCAAAATCTTTGGGATGCAGCAAAAGCAGTCCTAAGGGGGAAATACATGGCAATACAAGCATCCATTCAAAAACTGGAAAGAACTCAAATACAAAAGCTAACCTTACACATAAAGGAGCTAGAGAAAAAACAGCAAATAGATCCTACACCCAAGAGAAGAAGGGAGTTAATAAAGATTCGAGCAGAACTCAACGAAATCGAGACCAGAAGAACTGTGGAACAGATCAACAAAACCAGGAGTTGGTTCTTTGAAAGAATTAATAAGATAGATAAACCATTAGCCAGCCTTATTAAAAAGAAGAGAGAGAAGACTCAAATTAATAAAATCATGAATGAGAAAGGAGAGATCACTACCAACACCAAGGAAATACAAACGATTTTAAAAACATATTATGAACAGCTATACGCCAATAAATTAGGCAATCTAGAAGAAATGGACACATTCCTGGAAAACCACAAACTACCAAAACTGGAACAGGAAGAAATAGAAAACCTGAACAGGCCAATAACCAGGGAGGAAATTGAAGCAGTCATCAAAAACCTCCCAAGACACAAGAGTCCAGGGCCAGATGGCTTCCCAGGGGAATTTTATCAAACGTTTAAAGAAGAAACCATACCTATTCTCCTAAAGCTGTTTGGAAAGATAGAAAGAGATGGAGTCCTTCCAAATTCATTCTATGAGGCCAGCATCACCTTAATTCCAAAACCAGACAAAGACCCCACCAAAAAGGAGAATTACAGACCAATATCCCTGATGAACATGGATGCAAAAATTCTCAACAAGATACTGGCCAATAGGATCCAACAGTACATTAAAAAAATTATTCACCATGACCAAGTGGGATTTATCCCTGGGACACAAGGCTGGTTCAACACCCGTAAAACAATCAATGTGATTCATCATATCAGCAAGAGAAAAACCAAGAACCATATGATCCTCTCATTGGATGCAGAGAAAGCATTTGACAAAATACAGCATCCATTCCTGATCAAAACTCTTCAGAGTGTAGGGATAGAGGGAACATTCCTCGACATCTTAAAAGCCATCTATGAAAAGCCCACAGCAAATATCATTCTCAATGGGGAAGCACTGGGACCTTTCCCCTAAGATCAGGAACAAGACAGGGATGTCCACTCTCACCACTGCTGTTCAACATAGTACTGGAAGTCCTAGCCTCAGCAATCAGACAACAAAAAGACATTAAAGGCATTCAAATTGGCAAAAAAGAAGTCAAACTCTCCCTCTTCGCCGATGACATGATACTCTACATAGAAAACCCAAAAGTCTCCACCCCAAGATTGCTAGAACTCATACAGCAATTCGGTAGCGTGGCAGGATACAAAATCAATGCCCAGAAGTCAGTGGCATTTCTATACACTAACAACGAGACTGAAGAAAGAGAAATTAAGGAGTCAATCCCATTTACAATTGCACCCAAAAGCATAAGATACCTAGGAATAAACCTAACCAAAGATGTAAAGGATCTATACCCTCAAAACTATAGAACACTTCTGAAAGAAATTGAGGAAGACACAAAGAGATGGAAAAATATTCCATGCTCATGGATTGGCAGAATTAATATTGTGAAAATGTCAATGTTACCCAGGGCAATATACACGTTTAATGCAATCCCTATCAAAATACCATGGACTTTCTTCAGAGAGTTAGAACAAATTATTTTAAGATTTGTGTGGAATCAGAAAAGACCCCGAATAGCCAGGGGAATTTTAAAAAAGAAAACCATATCTGGGGGCATCACAATGCCAGATTTCACGTTGTACTACAAAGCTGTGGTCATCAAGACAGTGTGGTACTGGCACAAAAACAGACACATAGATCAGTGGAACAGAATAGAGAATCCAGAAGTGGACCCTGAACTTTATGGGCAACTAATATTCGATAAAGGAGGAAAGACTATCCATTGGAAGAAAGACAGTCTCTTCAATAAATGGTGCTGGGAAAATTGGACATCCACATGCAGAAGAATGAAACTAGACCACTCTCTTTCACCATACACAAAGATAAACTCAAAATGGATGAAAGATCTAAATGTGAGACAAGATTCCATCAAAATCCTAGAGAAGAACACAGGCAACACCCTTTTTGAACTCGGCCATGGTAACTTCTTGCAAGATACATCCACGAAGGCAAAAGAAACAAAAGCAAAAATGAACTATTGGGACTTCATCAAGATAAGAAGCTTTTGCACAGCAAAGGATACAGTCAACAAAACTCAAAGACAACCTACAGAATGGGAGAAGATATTTGCAAATGACATATCAGATAAAGGGCTAGTTTCCAAGATCTATAAAGAACTTATTAAACTCAACACCAAAGAAACAAACAATCCAATCATGAAATGGGCAAAAGACATGAACAGAAATCTCACAGAGGAAGACATAGACATGGCCAACATGCACATGAGAAAATGCTCTGCATCACTTGCCATCCGGGAAATACAAATCAAAACCACAATGAGATACCACCTCACACCAGTGAGAATGGGGAAAATTAACAAGGCAGGAAACAACAAATGTTGGAGAGGATGCGGAGAAAAGGGAACCCTCATACACTGTTGGTGGGAATGTGAACTGGTGCAGCCACTCTGGAAAACTGTGTGGAGGTTCCTCAAACAGTTAAAAATATACCTGCCCTACGACCCAGCAATTGCACTGTTGGGGATTTACCCCAAAGATACAAATGCAATGAAACGCCGGGACACCTGCACCCCGATGTTTATAGCAGCAATGGCCACGATAGCCAAACTGTGGAAGGAGCCTTGGTGTCCAACGAAAGATGAATGGATAAAGAAGCTGTGGTTTATGTATACAATGGAATATTACTCAGCTATTAGAAATGACAAATACCCACCATTTGCTTCAACGTGGATGGAACTGGAGGGTATTATGCTGAGTGAAGTAAGCCAGTAGGAGAAGGACAAACATTATATGTTCTCATTCATTTGGGGAATATAAATAATAGTGAAAGGGAATATAAGGGAAGGGGGAAGAAATGTGTGGGAAATATCAGAAAGGGAGACAGAACGTAAAGACTGCTAACTCTGGGAAACGAACTAGGGGTGGTAGAAGGGGAGGAGGGTGGGGGGTGGGAGTGAATGGGTGACGGGCACTGGGGGTTATTCTGTATGTTAGTAAATTGAATACCAATAAAAAATAAATTAACTTTTTTTTTTTTTAAATAAATTAACTTTAAAAAAAAAACAAAAAAAACAAATCAGCAAGGAGGAAGTCAAACTTTCACTATTTGAAGATGGCATCAAAAAACAAACAAACAAACAAACAAAAAGAAGATGGCATCATACTTTGTATTAGAAAACACAGAAGACTCTACCAAAAAAATTGCTAGAACTGATACAAAAATTCAGTAAAGTCGCAGAATACAACATCAGTTTACAAAAATCTGTTGCGTTTCTATACACCAATAATAAAGAAGCAGAAGGAGAAAGCAAGGAATCAATACCAATACCATTTATAATTGCACCAAAAACTGTAAGATATCTAGGAATAAATGTAACCAAAAAGGTAAAATATCTGTATTTTGAAAACTATAAAACACTAAAGAAAGAAATGAAAACTGATGACACAAAGAAATGGAAAACCATTCCATGCTCACAGATTGGAAGAACAAACATTGTTTTTTTGTTTTTGTTTTTGTTTTTTTTAACAAACATTGTTAAAATGCCTATGCTACCCAAAGCAATCTACACATTTAATTCAACCTCTATCAAAATACCACCATTTTTATAGAGCTAAAACAAGCAATATTAAAATTTGTATAGAACCACAAAAGACCTCAAATAGCCAAAGCAATCTTGAAAAAGAAAAGAAAACCTGGAGGCATCGTAATTCTAGACTCGAAGCCTATATTACAAAGCTGTGGTCATCAAGACAGTGTGGTACTAGCACAAAAACAGACACATAGATTAATGGAACAGAATAGAGAACTCAGAAATGGACCCACAACTATATAGCCAACTAATCTTCAACAAAGCAGAAAAAGATAATAATATCCAGTGGAAAAAGACCATCTCTTCTAGATGGTGTTGGGGAAACTGGACAACATTCCAAAGAATGAAATTGGACCACTTTCTTACACCATACTCACAAATAAATTCAAAGTGGATGAAAGACCTAAATGTGAGACAAGAAACTATCAAAATCCTAGGAAAGAACACAAGCAATAATCTCTTTGATATTGGCCATAGAAACTTCTTACTAAATATGTTTCCTGAGGTAAGGGAAACAAAAGCAAAAATAAACTATTAGGGCTTCTTCAGATAAAAAGCTTCTGCACAGTGAAGGAAACAATCAATGAAACTAAAAGGCAACCTACAGAATAGGAGAAGATATTCGTAAATGACATATCTGGTAAGTGTTAGTATCCAAAGTATATAAAGAACTTACAAAACTCAACGAAATAGGGGCAGCCCCGGTGGTGCAGTGGTTTAGCGCTGCCTGCAGCCCAGGGTGTGATCCTGGAGACCCTGGATCGAGTCCCATGTCAGGCTCTCTGTATGATGCCTGCTTCTCCCTCTGCCTGTGTCTCTGCCTCTCTCTCTGTCTCTATGAATAAGTAAATAAAATCTTTTTAAAAAAACTCAACGAAATAATCCAGTTAAAAAATGGGAAGACATGAATAGGTATTTTTCTGAAGAAGATATACAGATGGCTGAGAGACACATGAAAAGATGCTCAACATCACTTATCATCAGGGGAATACAAATAAAAACTACAATGATTTATCATCTTATACCCGTCAAGGGCTAAAATTAACAACACAGGAAATAACAGGTATTGGCAAGGATGTGGAAAAAGAGGAACCCTCTTGCACCGTTGGTGAGAATGCAATTGGTGCAGCCACTGTGGAAAACAGTATGGAGGTTCCTCAAAAAGTTAAAAATAGTACTACCCTATGAGCTGGCAATTGCATCACTATTCGAAGGACTGATTTGAAGGGACACATACACCCCGATGTTTATAGAGCATTATCAACAATAGCCAAATTATGGAAAGACCCCAAATGCCCATCAACTGATGGATATATGGATATATATGGATATATATATATCCATATATATATATATTTGAATATTACTCAGGCACAAAAAAAGAGTGAAATCTTGCCATTTGTAACAACACAAATGGAGCTGGAGTGTATTATGCTAAATGAAATAAGTCAGTCACAGAAAGATAAATGCCATATGATTTCACTCAAGTGGAATTTTAGAAATAAAACAAGTGAAAATGGTGGGGAGGGGCAAAAAAAAAAACAGACTCTTAAATGTAGAAAACAAACAGAGTTGTTGGGGGGAGGATGGGTTAAATGGATGATGAGTATTAAGGAGGACACTTGTAATGAGCACTGGGTATTGTATGTAAGTGATGAATCACTGAATTCTACTCCTCAAACTAGTATTACAGTGTGTGCTAACTAATCAGAAGTTAAACAAAAACTTAAAAAAGAAAAAAAAAACTGAAAATAAAAAAACTGAAAAAGGATTTTAAAAAACCCACCAACTTTTCTTAAATGCTTTCAGAAACTAGGGGATCCCTGGGTGGCTCAGCAGTTTGGCACCTGCCTTTGGCCCAGGGTGTGATCCTGGAGTCCCGGGATCGAGTCCCACGTCGGGCTCCTGGCATGGAGCCTGCTTCTCCCTCTGCCTGTGTCTCTGCCTCTCTCTCTCTCTCTCTCTCTCTCTCTGTCTATCATAAATAAATAAATCTTTAAAAAAAATTCTTTCAGAAAATAGAGGAAGAGGAAACACTTTCAAACTCATCCTATGAGACCGGCATTACCTCAATACCAAACCAAACAAAGAAATCACAAGAAAAGTTGTGATCTAGATCACAATATCATTGTGCATATTGATGTAGAAATCATCAATGAATATTTGTAAAGCTAATCAAAACAGGATATTAAAAGTATTATATATCATGACCAAGTGGTATTTTTCCCAGAAATGCAAGAGCAGTTCAATATAAAAAGACCAATGAATAGAACATAACACATTAATAGAATGAAAGGTGGGGATAATCAACATGTAATCATATCAATAGATGTAAAAAAGGTATTTGACAAGGTCCAGCATAAACTCATGATAAAAGCACTCAGAAGTTAGAAATAGAAAGAAACTTCCTTAACATGATAAACTACATTTATGAAAAGCTCACACTAGAATTTTACTCAATGGTAAAGGACTGAAATCTTTGGCAGGTTCTTAAGAAGCTAACCACAGTCTTACCTATGATTCATCCATCATCCTCCAACTTATTTACTCAAATGAATTGAAAACTTATATCCAACCTGCATGTGAATGTTTATAGCAGCTCTATTTGTAATTACCAAAAACTGGAAGTAGCCAAGATGTTCTTCAATATGTATACTCATGAGATAGAATATTATTCAGTAGTAAGAAGAAATGAGCTATCAAGCCACAGAAAGACATGAGGCACTTAAATGCACATTGCTGAATGAAAGAAGCCAGTCTAAAAAGGCTACATATTGTTTGATTTCAATTATGTGACATTTTGGAAGAAACAAAACTATGGATACAGTAAAAAGATTAGTGGTAGAAAAAAAAATTAGTTGTTGCCAGAAGTTTGCGTGTAGAAGAGGAGCAATGAATAGAGGTGAAGCGCAAGAGATTTTGGTGGTGGAAGGAAGTAAAGATGGTGGAAGAGTAGGGGACCTCGTTTTATCTGGTCCCCTGAATTTAGCTAGATAACAACTATCAAATGATGCTGAACACCTATTAATTCAACCTGAGATGTAAGAAAGGAATTGCTGGAATTCTACAAATAGAAAAGCGACCACTTTTTGCAAGGCAGGAGGTGTGGAGAAGTGAATCTGAGGGGACATATATCAGAGGATAAATGGCGGGGGGGTGGAGCCTCTGTAAACCCACTACTGGAAAGTGATATAGCCTTGGAGCAGAAATCAGAACCTGCTCTGGTGAGAGATGTCCCTGCCTGAGAGGTGCTCAGTGGTGAAGTGGGGCAGAGTCCTATGTGGGACAGTGTGATCTAGGATCCCCAGGGTCACAGAAACATGGGGGTTCCTGAGCCAGCAGAGTTCCCAAGCTTTGGAGTGGGGAAACTGGTTAGGGTTACCAAGCCCAGGAGGGGGCTCTTGGCTCTCTGCAAGAGTCTGCAGAGTTTGGCGCACACACAAAAGTGAAGGCTGCTTATCCCTGAGGGTTTATTGAAGAGAAAGGACCATGATCTTTCAGCTCTAGGGCTGGAGATCGGGGTACAGCAATTTTTATTTTTATTCTCTAAGGAGGTGCAGAAAGCCTCCAGGGAGCAAAAGCCACGTAGAGCAACCAGAAGCAGCTCACACTGAGCCCAGCCCCCTGGCAAGGGGTGGTGCTACTCTACCCAGGCAAAGACACCTGAGAATCAACGCAGCAGGCCCTCCCCTAGAAGACCAGCTGAAACAAAGGCAAACACCAAGTTTACAGAGCACACAGGACTGCAAAACTCATTTAAGTAAAATGTTAGAGATGGAATTCAGGATAACTATTATAAAGTCACTAGTTCAGCTTCAAAGAAGCATAAAAGGCTAAAGAATTTCTTAGTGCAGAAAGGAGATCTAATCAGGCTGAAATTAAAAATACTCTGAGATGCAGTCTAAACTGTATGCTTTAACAGCTAGGGTAAATGAGGCAGGAGAGAGAATAAGTGACACAGAAGACAACTTGATGCAAAGGAAGGAAGCTGAGGAAAAGAGAGAAAAAACAGCTAATAGCCCATGAGGATTGGCCCCAAGAGATAAGTGATGGCTTGAAAAGAAATCTGAATTATTGGAATTCGTAAGGGTGCAGAGAGAGAGAGAGAGAGAGAGAGAGTGCCAGAGGTTTGATTTGAGCAAATCATAACTGAGAACTTCCTTAATCTGGGGAAGGAAACAGGCATTCATATCCAAGAGGGAGAGAGGACCCCTCCCCAAATCAACAAAAATAGTTCAACACCCCAACAATAATAGTGAAGCTTGCAAATTTCAGAGATAAAGAGAAAATCCTGAAAGTAGCTTGAGACAAGAGATTCCTAACAGATAGGGAGAAATATCAGATTAACAGCAGACCTCTCCACAGACCTACAGGCCAGAAAGGGCTGGCACGATATATTCAGGGTCCTAAATGAGAAGAACATGCAGCCAAGGATACTTTTCCCAACGAGGCTGTCATTCAGAATAGAAGGAGAGAGAAAGAGCTTCCAGGATAGGCAGAAACTGAAAGAATATGTGACCACCAAGCCAGCCCTGCAGGAAATATTAAGGGGGACCCTGTAAGCAAAGAGGGAGCCCAAATGTAACATAGACCAGAAAGAAACAGAGACAATCTGCAGAGACAGGAACCATACAGGTACAGTGGCACTAAATTCATATCTTTCAATAGTTATTCTGAACGTGAATGGGCTAAATTCTCCAGTCAAAAGACACAGGGTATCATATTGGATAAAAAAGCAAGACTCATCCATGTGCTGTTTACAAGAGACTCATTTAAGACCTAGAGACAACTCCAGATTGAAAGTGAGGGGGTGGAGAATGATTTATTTTGCTAATGGACATCAAAAGAAAGCTGGGGTAGCAATGATCGTTATGGGATAAATTAGATTTTAAACCAAAGACTGTAGTTAGGGATGAAGAGGGACACTATATCAGGGAGCAGCCAATTATATAAATCAGTTGATAACCAAACTAAAGAAACACATTGATAATAATACAATAATAGTAGGGGCTTCAGCACCCCACTCGTAGCAATGGATACATCATTTAAGCAGAAGATCAACAAGGAAATAAGGGCTTTGGATGACTCACTGGACCAGGTGAACTTTACAGATATATACAAAGCATTCCATCCTAAAGCAACAGAACACACACTCTTCTCGTGTGCACATGGAATGTTCTTCAAAATAGACCACATACTGGGTCACATATCAGGTCTCAATCAGTACCAAAAGATTGGGATTATTCCCTGCATATATTCAGACCACAATGCTTTGAAACTTCAACTCAACCACAAGAGGAAATTTGGAAGGAACTCAAACACTTGGAGGTTAAAGAGCATCCTACTAAAGAATGAGTGGGTCAACCAGGAAATCAAAGAAGAATTTTAAAAAATCATGGAAACAAATGAAAATGAAAACACAGCTGTTCAAAATCTTTAGGATACACCAAAGGCAGTCCTAAGGAGGGAAGTACATAGCAATAAAGCCTTTCTCAAAAAAAATTAGAAAAGTCTCAAACACATAAGCTAAACTTACACCTAAAGGAGTTGGAGATAGAACAGCAAGTAAAGCCGAGAACTAATAAAGATGAGAGCAGAAATCAATGAAATAGAAACAGGAGAACAGGTCAATGAAACTAGAAGCTGATTCTTTGAAACAATGAATAAGATTGATAAACCCCTAGCCAGACTTATCAAAAAGAAAAGAGAAAGGACTCAAATTAAAAAATCATGAATGAAGGAGGAGTGATCACAACCAACATGAAGGAAATACAAACAATTTTAAGAACATATTTTGAGCAACCATATGCCAACAAATTAGGCAATCTAGAAGAAATGGATGCATTCCTGGAAACTTATAAACTACCAAAACTGAAACAGGAAGAAATGCAAAGCCTGAACAGACTCATTAGCAGTAAGGAAATTGAAGCAGAGTCCAGGGCTGGATGGCTTCCCAGGGGAATTCTACCAAAATTTTAAAGAGGAACTAATACCTATGCTTCTGAAGTGGTTTCAAAAAATAGAACTGGAAGGAAAACTTCCAAATTTATTCTATAAGGCCAGCATTACCTTGATCCCAAAATCTGACAAAGACTCCCTCCAAAAGGAGAATTACCCAATATCCCTGATGAACATGGATGCCAAAATTTTCACCAAGATACTAGTCAATAGGATCCATCAGTACATTAAAAGGATTATTCACCACAACCAAGTGGGATTTATTCCTGGGCTGCAAGGATGGTTCAGCATTTGAAGGTCAATCAATATGATACATCACATTAATAAAATAAAGGACAAGAACCATATGATCCTTTCAATTGATGCAGAAAAAGCATTTGACAAAATACAGCATCCTTTCTTGATTTACACTCTCCACAGTGTAGGGATAGAGGGAACATATCTCAATATCATAAAAGCCATCTTTGAAAAGCCCACGGCAAATATCATTGTCAGTGGGGAAAAACTGAGAGCTTTCCCCTAAGGTCAGGAACAGAACAGGGATGCCCACTCTCACACTGTTGTTCAACATAGTACTACCGGTTGAACTTGTTCTAGCCTCAGGAATCAGAAATGGGCAGAAGACAAGAAGAGACATTTCTCCAAAGAAGATCTACACACGGCCAACAGACACATGAAAAAATACAGATCAGGGATTTACAGGGAAATACAAATCAAAACCATGATGAGATCCCCCACACCAGTCAGACTGGCTAAAATTAGAAGACAGGAAACAACAAATATTGGTGAGGATGTGGGAAAGGGGAAACCCTCTTACATTGTTGGTGGGAATGCAAGCTGATACAGCCACTCTGGAAAACAGTGTGGAGGTTCCTCAAGAAGTTAAAAATAGAGCTGCTTTATGATCCTGCAATTGCTCTACTGGGTATGTACCCCAAAGATACAAATGTAGTGATCCAAAAGGGCACCTGAACCCCAATGTTCACAGCAGCAATGTCCACGATAGCCAAACTGTGGAAGGAGCCTTGATGTCCTTTGACAGATGAATGGATAAAGGAGATGTGGACCATATATACAATGGGATATTAGCCATCAGAAAGGATGAATACCCACCGTTTGCTTCAACATGGATGGAACTGGAGGGTATTATGTTGAGTGAAATAAGTCAATTAGAGAAAGACAATGATTATATAGTTTCACTCATATGTGGAATACAGGAAACAGCGCAGAGGATCATAGGAGAAGGGAGGAAAAACTGAACGGGAAGTCATCAGAGGGGGAGAAAAACCATAAAAGACTCTTAACTATAGGAAACAAACTGCAGGTTGGGTTGCTGGAAGGGAGGTGGTGTGGGGTGGGGTAATTGGGTGATGGGCATTAGGGAGGGCATGTGATGTGATGAGTACTGGGTGATAAACTGATAAATTACTGAACATTATCTGAAACTAATGATGTACTATATGTTGGCTAATTGAATTTAAATTTTTAAAAAAAGAAATTTTGATACTGTGCAACCATTCTCTATGGTACTGTAAAAGTAGATCCATAACATCATACACTTATCAAAGACTATAAAACTTTACCAACAAAGAATGAAACTAAATGTATGCAAACTTAAAAATAATAACTTAGGAGGTCTAGAGATCCCCGGAAATACGTAGACTGTGGCAATTAAACCTAACTGTATTACAACCGTATGGAACAACCTCATTGAAGGGGGTAGCAAAAGATGCTGACCTAAGTTACTTTGGAAAGGAGTGAAGTCTGGAAGACTAAAGACAAAAGGAATTTCCCCCAAATACTTTAGTCAACAAAGTCAATTCTCATGGTGTAGAAATGAATAATTATGACACTGCTCTATATGTATACTAGAATTGAATAATTGAGTAAATAGATGGTGGGTGGTGGCAGCCAGGTCTCTTGGCATTGAAATGGGAATATATAGATAATGAAGAAGAGGAGATTAGAATAATCTTCGTGGAAGAAGAGGAGACCAGAATAATCCAGGGATAGAACTGAAGACAGTAAGAACATGATATGCATATGGATGGCTACATAGAGAAATATTCATAGGTAAATGTATATATAGTGGTGGGTATACACACATATATTTCCTTTTTTTAAGATTTACTTATTCATGAGAGACAGAGAGAGAGAGAGAGAGAGGCAGAGACACAGGCAGAGGGAGAAGCAGGCTCCATGCAGGGAGCCCGATGTGGGACTCGATCCCGGGTCTCCAGGATCACGACCTGAGCCAAAGGCAGCCGCCCAACCGCTGAGCCACCCAGACGTCCCCACACATATATTTCTTTGCTCTTCTGTTGACTGTCTAAAAGAAATCACACTATGCAGTAGCAGTGAACATACCTAATGCCTAGACCTTGGTTTGTTTGTTCAAAAGATTTTATGTATTTATTTGACAGGGAGAGAGCACAAGTTGGCAGAGTGGTGGGCAGAGAGAGAAAGAGAAGCAGGCTCCCAGGACCCTGGGATCATGACCTGAGCTGAAGGCAGACACTTTACCAACTGGGCCACCCAGGCACCCCTAGACCTTGGCTTCTAAAAGAATTCCCAATGGCCAGAGCTAGAATACTTTGAGGGAGAAAAGTAATACATTGGATTATAACATAATTGGATGATAACCAAGAGTGTAAAATAATATCCATCAGTCCACATTGATACAAATAAGTGACTAAATAAATAAATAAATAAGAAGAGACAAGTGTCTTATGCAGAAATTTCCAAATAAATTATGTAGATGGAGTGGGAGGCATAACTCCCACCGAGTGTGAGCTCCACGAAGTGACTTCTTTCCAAATAATACGGCATAAAAAGAGGGGAAATAGAATCCAACTACTTAATCCAGTTGATCAAGGTCAACATCAACAGTCATATTTATACTATGTGTCCTTGATATGATGTGATGAAAATGGCACTTTCCCTCTGTGATCTTCTACTCCAAACCCATAATTCCAATCTAATCGCCATTTTAAAGATTTTATTTATTTATTTATTTATTTGAGAGAAAGGGTGAGAGAGAAAGTGGGGGGAAGATGGGGAAAAGGGGGAGAGAGAGAATCTTAAACAGGTTCCATGCCCAGCAGCATGGAGCCTGGCATGGGGCTCGAACTCATGACCCTGAGATCATGACCTGAGCCAAGACCAGAAGTCTGATGCTCACCTGACGCCCCTAATCCATACGCCCCTAATCATGATTTTAAAAACCATGCACATCCCATTGGAGGAACGTCCTACAATGTATCAGTGTTTTCAAAACTGCCAAGGTCATTAAAAATAAGAATCTAAGAAATTATCACAGATAAGAGGAGTCTCAGAAGACATGACAACAAAATGCAACATGATATTGTAGATGGGATCCTGGAATAGAAAAGAGAATACTAGGTAAAAACAAACAAACAAAAAAACCACACAAGATAATCTGAATGAACTATGAACTTTAGTTAATAATAACGTACCAGTTTTGGTTCATTGATTGTAACAAATGTACCATAATAATGTAAGATAATAATAAGAGGAATTGTGTCCATGGAATATATGGAAACTCTGTACTGTCTGTTCAGCTTTCCTGGAAATCTAACCTGTTTTAAAAAATAAAGTCTATGAATTCTTAAAAGCTAAAACAATCACGCAGGGGTACTTGTGCGAGTCTGTTCCTCTCTCTCTCCTTTCACTGACCTTGTATGTACTCCTCTCTATACGACACTGTTTATTACTGTAACTTTAGAATATGTCTTAAAATTGAAATAGTATGGGTCCAACTGTTGCTTGTTCAAAATTGCTTTAACTATTCTAGCTTCTTTGCCTTTCCCTAGAAATTTTAGAATTAACTTGTCTATATCTACAAAATTTTTTCTGAGATTTTGATTGGAATTGTATTAGGTGTATGTACAAATTTGGGAAGAATCAACATCCTTACAAAATTGATTCTTCTAACTCATGAATATTGTGTATTTCTCTATTTATTTAGAACTATTTTAATTTTTTTACCAGCCATTTGTAGTTTGCAACAGAGACTGTATGCATGGTTTGTGAGATTACTCCATTTTTGTATCTATCATAAATTTTATTTTAATTTTGGTTTACAATTGTACATTTGTAGTATATAAAAATATAATTTATCTTTGCTTGTTTATCCTGTGACTTTATCAGACTCTTATTAGTCCTAGAGGATGTTTTTGGTAGACTCCTTGAAATTTTCTATGTAGCCAATCATATAACCTGTAAATAGAAACAGTTTTATTTCTTCCTTTATAATGTGTATAAATTGCACTGACAGGGTCTTCTGGTATTGAATAGAAGTGGTAAGAGTCGATATCCTTGCCTTATTCCTGCTTTTATGGCAAAAGTCTATTTCTAGCTATAGGTTTCTAGATGCTCTTTATCAGATTGAAACCATTTCTTTCATAAGCTTGCTGAAAGGTTTACGGTTTAATTTTTTGTGAATAGACATTAAATTTTGTCAAATATTCTTTTTTTCAAATATTCTGCATCAGTTAATATGATCACGTGTTTTTCTTCATTAATGTATTATGGATTACATTGATTTTCAAATATTAAACCAGATTTCATGCCTAGGATAAACCCCATTTTGTCATGTTATTTATACTTTACTGGCTCTGAGTTCCTAATACTTTTTTGCTATCTTTTTAAAATTGAAGTATAGCTGATACACAATGTTACATTAGTTTCATGTGTGCAACATAGTGATTCCACAACTGTTATGCTATATGCTCACCACAAGTGTAGTTCCCGTCTGTTACGTCTGTTACCGTACAGTGCTATTACAATACCATTGACTGCATTCTCTATGCTGTACCTCGCATCCTCATGACTTTTCCATTCTATAAATGGAAGCCTGTACCTCCCACTCCCCTTCATCCATTTTGCCCATACCCATCCCAACTCCTCCCCTTTGGTAACCATCAGTTTGTTCCCTGTATTTATAAATCTATTTTTGCCTTTTTAAAAATTTGTTTCATTTTTTAGATTCCACATATAAGTGAAATCATACGGTATTTGTCCTTCTCTGTCTGACATTTCACTTAGTACAGTACTCTCTAGGCCATCCATGTTGTCACAAATGGAAAGATCTCATTCTTTTTTTATGGCTGAGTAATATTCCATTATATATATAAATAATAAGTGAATAAATTCCATTATATATAATTATATATAATATATATATATAATATATATATAAAACATACTCTTTATCCATTTATCTATGGGTGGACACTTACATTGCTTCCATATCTTGGCTATCATAAATAATGCTGCAATACACATAGGAGTGCACATACCTCTTCAAATTTTTGTTTTCATTTTTCTTTTGTTTTTGAGAGAGAGAGAGAGGAGAGAGAGGGAGAGAGAGAGAGCAGAGACAACATGAATAGGGGAGTTGCAGAGGAAGAGGAAGAGAGAGAATTTTGAGTGGACTCCACACTCAGTGAAGAGCCTGACACAGGACTCGATTTCACAACCCTGAGGTCCATGATCTAAGCTGGAATCAAGTCAGACACTCAACTGACTGAGCCAGATGCCCAAAGTGTTTTTGTTTTCTTTGGCTAAACACCTAGTAGCAGAATTACAGGAAATTGTATGGTATTTCTATTTTTAAGCTTTTGAGGAACCTCCATACTGTTTTCCACAGTGATTGCACTAATTTACATTTCTGCCAACAGTGCATGAAGGTTCCTTTTTCTCCACATCCTTGCAACACTTGTTTCTTGTCTTTTTTATTCTATGAGTTGCTAAATATTTGTTGAGGATTTTTGCATTTATATTAAAAACATATAGTGGTACAGTAGTCTATAGATATAGTGGTCTAAGATTTTCTTTTTATACTGTCTTTGTTTTTGCTATCGTGATAATACTAGCTTCATAAAATAAGTTGGGTAGCACTCCCTCTTCTATTTTCTGGGAGAGATTGTGTAGAACTGATATTTTTTATTATAAAAATATTTGGTAGAACTTACTGGTAAAACCACATGGGCCTAGAGATTTCTTTTACAGAAGGCTTTTAATTATAAATTCAGTTTTATTCAAGTTGTCTAATTCAGGTTGGGCAAAATTTAGTAGTTTGTATTTTCAAAGAATTGGTCCATTTCGTCTAAGGTTTATGTGTATAGAGCTATGCTTACAGTATGTCATTGGCTTCTTAGTTTTTGATATCCACAGGTTTGTAATGATATCACCTTTGATAATTACATCAATAATTTGTCTTCTTTTCTGCTTCCTCCGTCTAGGATTTATCAATTTTGTTGACATTTCAAAGGACCAGCTTTGAGTTGTGATTTTTTTCATTGTTTTCTGAGTTCAGTTTCATAGATTTCTACTCCTATCTTTATTACTTCCTTCCTTCTGCTCTGTTGGGTATATTTTGCTCTTCTGTTTTTTATTTCTTAAGATGGAAGTTTAGATTATTGATTCAAGACTTTTCTTTATGTTTAATATAAGAATTGAATGCAAAAATTTCCCTCTAAGTACTGCTTTAGCTGAATCTCACACATTTTTGTATGTTGGATTTTCATTTTCACTCAGTTCAAGATAGTTTCTAATTTCTCTCAATACATCCTCTTTGGCCCGTGGATCATTTATATGTGTTGCATAATTTGCAAGATAAAAAGTGTGTGACTTTTTATCTTTCTTCTATGGGTATCTGGTTTATTTTTTTTTTAATTTTTATTTATTTATGATAGTCACACACACAGAGAGAGAGAGAGAGAGAGAGAGAGAGGCAGAGACACAGGCAGAGGGAGAAGCAGGCTCCATGCACCGGGAGCCCGACGTGGGATTCGATCCCAGGTCTCCAGGATCGCGCCCTGGGCCAAAGGCAGGCGCTAAACCGCTGCGCCACCCAGGGATCCCCGGGTATCTGGTTTAATTCCATGATCTTCAGAGAATATATTTGGCATGATTTCAATTATTGCAAACATGTTATGACTCAGGATATGGTCTATTTTAGTTAATGTTCCATGTATACTTGAAAAGAATGTGTATTCTGCTGTTGTTGAGTGTAGTTCAATCTATTACTGAGATAAATGAATTCTGATGAGAAATCTGCAGCCATTTGAAGTGTTGTTCCCCTATAGCTAATACGTTTTTTTCCTTTGGCTTCTTTCAAGATTTTTGTTTTGTTTTGTTTTTAGTTTTCAATAGTGTCATTATGATATATGTGGGCATGAACAGCAGTTCATGTTGTTTGGGTTTGAATTAGTTGCATTATATCTTTTACTAAATTGAGGAAGTTTTTAGTCATTTTTTCTTCAAATATTTTTTTAGCAGTACACTCATTCTCTTCTTCTTGGACTCCAATTATACCAACCTTTTGTTATTGTGCCTCAGATTGTATTCCTGAGGCTATATTTATCTTTTTAAATCATTTTTTTCTCTGTTATTCGGATTGGATACTTTCTATTGATTTATCCTTAAAGCCACTGACTTCTCTTCTTGTCTTTCCATTGTGCTACTAAGATAGTATTTTGGTTCTTGTATTTTTCAGTTTAAAAATACCATTTGTTTCTTTTTTATATCTTCCATTTATTTGCTGAGATTTTTTTGCTTTTTCATTGGTTTCTAGACTATCTGTGATTGCTCACTGGAGCAGAGATGGGGTGGATTGGACTTATTTTATCTAATCCACAAAACCACAAAACCAAACAAGACTTCATATCGTTCATATTGTTTTACTGGAGAGTTTTACCAAGTAAATGATTTCACTCAAGGAACAAATTATTTCATTCTTAATCAAGTTAATGCATAGTGTAGAGAAGGGGCTTCACTCCCCAAATCACTTTTTTGAAATTAAGCTCATATTAAATTCTGACACGGACAGAAGGAGAAAGAAAATCATAGGCTAATCTAATTCATTAACATAAATGTAAAACTTTAAAGTCTTTTTTTTTTTTTAGGACTTTATTTATTCTATTCATGAGAACCACAGAGAGAGAGAGAGAGAGACATAGGCAGAGGCAAAAGCAGACTCCATGCAAGGGAACCCGATGTGGGACCCAACTCTGGGACCCCAGGATCACGCCCCGGGCCAAAGGCAGGCGCCAAACTGCTAAGCCACCCAGGCGTCCCAAATGTAAAACTTTAAAACCAACTACTAGCGAACAGAATTCATCAAAAGATAAGAAAGATAATACATAATGGCCAAAGTAAGTTTCCCAGGAATGCAAGGCTAGTTTAAAATTAGGAAAACGATCACTAAAATTTACTATATCAACAGATAAAAATTAAAAACAGGATTATCTCAATATATAAATACAAATATTTGATACATTCAACAACTATTCATCATACTAAAAGTGAGTCCTTAAAAGCTTTCACATTAAGATTAGTAACAAGATAAGGATGCCCATCTATCATACAGAGGTGTCCCTAAGTACAAAAAAAAAAAAGGCAAAAATGTACAAGAATTGAAAAAGAGGACATGAATGATCATTATTCACCAATGAGTGATGCTGCTGGGCCTAAGATCACCCTATGCATTCCCATGATTTGTGGGAAGGCCAGGGAGAAATTCTGACAAGGGAAAGAAACAGAGATGGTAACAGCAGGAGGAGGGGACAATTCTCTTCCTCAGTTTTCTGAAAACTGCCATTGGACTGGGTTCTCTGCCCAGCGCTTGCACGTGAATACATGTAGATATGTAGATGACAAGAGCGCAGAACAATCCGAAAGAAAATATTACGACACCAACAAAATCATTTTTTTTCATCTCTTGTTTCGGTCTTCAAGTCTTATGCTTAGCTTGTACTTTGTTGTTGGGAACGGCAATCCATCGAGGGTGCTGAGCTCCCTGCAGATTCCTGCCAAGTACGCTGAGAACGCTTGCGTGCTCTCTGCCTGGGCTGTGCTGTTAGCTCATCAGTGGATGAGCTAACATCTCTCCCCAGGGAAGAGCAAGCTTGTTTCTGCTTTCTGTAAAAGCAGTGAACCCCGAAGCTTAATGTTCCTCTGCTGAATCGCAGCCCTGTGGTTGTGGAGGCACCCGTGGAGGGCCTTTGCATTGCCTTCACAGGACTTGGGTGGCCTGCGCAACCAGCACAAGAGGATATGATAAGCTCTACCTGCTGCTTTTGGTGTGAGTAAAGAATGAAGCTCTTTGTCTCTGGCCCTAAAGTCTCATGTCTTCTGTCAGCAGCCATGAAACAGGATGTAATAGACTAACTTGTTAGCTTGTAAGTAGGGTAAAATCCTAAAACCTGCCCAGCTCTTGACAATTATGTAGTCCTAGTTTACTGATTTCTTGTGTGCAACACTCTCCATGACCAGGTTGTATAGGTTGTGCCTAAGAACACATGGTTTTTCTGTTAAGTATGTAATGTTACATCAAATATGACATAATTTGCTTAATCCAGCCTGATGAAGTTTTGGAATAAAGGTGAGGTCCAGAGCCAATGACCAAGAAAGGATTCTTGAGACGTCTTTGGTGCAAAATGGTGGTTTTATTAAAGTGTGGGGACCAGACCCGTGGGCAGGAAGAGTGGCTGCCCCGGGCCTGTGAGGGGGAGCTGACTGTATACCTGTGAGTAGGGAGGGGTGTGAGGATAGCGTCCTCTCTAAGGAATTTTGGAAGCAAGGTTTCCAGGACCCCGAGGGGGCTGCTACTGTTGGGAAAGGTCGCTTATTACCGTCTAATAAAACCTGAGTCATGAGACCCTTCAGATGTGTATCCATGGGCCATATGCTTGGGGGATGATCGCCAGCATGTATCTTGGGGGGTAGAGATAAAGGAACTTTCTAAAGGAATTTCTATAATATGTAGACTTACAGGTTCCTGGGGGTCGGGCTCAGATTGCCTGTTGTCCTCAGCAAAGTATGAACCTTGAGGCAGTTGAGTCCGTAGAGGAAGGTCCCTCTGCCTGTTTCAAGGACTTGTCAATGTGCTGCCCTGGGGTTGTGCTTTGTCCTCAGCTGGCCCTGCTCCCCCATCACAACCCATATTTATTATCCTTTTCATTTAAAAAAAATCTATAACTTAGTGATTTTAAAAATAATTTCTTAGGACAAATTCTCAAGAATGAAGTTAAAGTATTGAATGTAATGAATATTTTCTTTATAATTTGTCCCATTACTGCCTGAAAGAAAAAAATTAGTAATAGAATATAGCCTACAAAAGACTCATTTCATTTTTTTTAAATTTAAATTCAGTTTGCCAGTATATAGTATAACACCCAGCTGGTGCTTATAACAACCTCCTTAATGCCTGCCACCCAGTTACCCCCCGCCCCCAACCTTCCCCTTCCTTTTTTTTTCCCCCACCTCCCCTTCTGCAACCCTTTGTTAGTTTCCCAGAGTTAGGAGTCTCTCATGGTTTGTCTTCCTCTCTAATTTTTCCCACTCAGTTCCCTTCCTTCCCTTATGGTCCCTTTCACTATTTCTTATTTTTCACATATGAATGAAACCATATGATAAAAGACTCATTTCAGATTGAAAATGAGGGGGTGGAGAAACATTTATTATGCAAATGGATGTCAAAAGTAAGTCAGGATAGCAATACTTAGACAAATCAGACATCTTTGATTTTGTATTGTTTTTATGTTGCTTTGGTATCAGGGTAGTACTGGACTCATGGAATGACTTTGAATGTGTTCCCTCTACTCTAATTTGTAAGATTTTGATAAAGATTGTCAGTAATTATTTTTTTCAGTGTGATAGAATTCACCAATGAAATCATGCAGTCTTAGGCTTTTCTGTGCTGGGTGATTTTTGATTCCTAATTTAACTTTCATTCTTGTTATTGGTCTAAGAAGATTTCCCGTTTCCTGGATTCAGGATCCATGATTTAATCTTGGCAATTTGTGTGTTTTTAGGATTTATCTGGGTTTTTTCCCTAAGTGATCTGAATCATTAGTATATAATTGTCTCTAGTAATCTGTTATCACACAATGTATTTTAGTGGTATCTGTTGTATTGTTTTCCATTTCTCCTTTTGGTTTTTGAATCTTCTTTTTTTTTTTTTTTCTTAGTGTAGTTAAAGCATTGCCAATTTTGTTTCTGTTTTAGGAGAAACTAGTCATCACTTCCAATGTTAGGTCATTATTTATTCTGGTCTCTTTTATTTATTTATTTTTCTTTGATATTTTCTTCCTCTACTAAATTTCAGTTAAGTTTCTTCTTTTTCTAGTTCCTTGTGGTGTCATCTTAAGTTGTTTATTGAAACTTTTTTTCTTAATACACTTCTTAAAGCATTTATAGCATAGATTTCACTATAACATCTGCTTTTGCTGTATCCCAGAGGTTTTAGAATATTGTATTTTCTTTCCTCTTGTTCTGACACATATTTTGATTTGCTGTTTGATTTCTTATTTGGCCTAATATTTGTGCAGTACTGTGTTGTTTAATTATTTACATGTTAAATATTTACATTGTGGATTTTCCGGCTTTATTTTGTTCTTTTAGTTTTGTACCATTGTGGTTGGAAAAATATACTTGGTATGATTTCAAAAAAAGAAAAAGAAGATATAGCTCTATGGTTAAAAATAATCATAAGTGGAGCGTGTGTTTCATGAAAGCACAGATTGTATCACAGGGATTTGATTCTAGCTGTCTTCTTTTTTTTTTTTTTTTTTTAAGATTTCATTTGTTTATTCATGAGAGACACAGAGAGAGGCAGAGACACAGGCAGAGGGAGAAGCAGGCTCCCTTTGGGGAGCCCAATGCAGAACTTGATCCCTGGACTCTGGGATCATGACCTGAGCTGAAGGCAGATGCTCAACCACTGAGCCACCCAGGCGCCCTGAATCCAGGTATTTTAAGAGTAGCCTTTGAAGACTTAGAAAGATTTGATTTTGTAAAATATTAAACATACATAATTCATGAAAGCTATTTACCATTTGGGTTACTTACTTATTGTGAAAGCTTTATGCATATTATGAATTGTAGCTCCTGGGTCAAATTAGGAGATAGAGAGCACACATTAGGAATTTAATGTAAAGAATTGTGAACTATGATAATTGTGAACTATGACATAAGATATAAGACAACCCTGTAAGCTTCCTTTGGGCTGAGAGACAGTAAGAACCACAGAAAGGCGGACACTGGTTGGGTTCAGACCTGTTGGAGAAAGTGTGGCAAAGAAATTCACTGCTTTGTTCCCACAGGAGCTGAAGTGGAGGTGCCGAGAGGGCAGGAGACTTCCCCGGGGGTGCAGGCAAGCGGCAGCATCTGCAAAAGGGGGCTGTGCTTTGCCTGCAGGGACTGCGCTCAGGGTGTCCTGCCCACGGCCAAGCGGGCAGTGTGTCCCGCCTGCAGCTGCACAGGCTCCACTGGGCGTCCTGACGCCGCACCATGGACGCGGCCCAGGGCCTCTTCCTCTGTCCTGGCCTGTCCCCCCCGAGCCTCCACCAACCAAGCTTAGTATCATACTTGCTCTGGGGGAGAAAATGCTTAGGGAATTCTGCTCATCACGCAGCAAATACTAGAGGTGGCACTGGGGCCGAGAGGCAGTAAGCGGAAGTCGATTCAGCCAACTGTTCTGGAAGGTTTATTTGACCGTAGTCCCATCGGAGCCCTCTTCGGTGGGCAGAGTGGGGGGCATGTCACTGCCCGAAGTACCGGGCGGTGGGCAGTGCACAGTGGGCAGGCTCTCCGTCCCCTGCCTCTGGGCCCGCACTCCCGCTACCCTGCCTTCCATCGTCTGGTGCAGCAGCAGGCCACGCTCATCTGGGCGCCTTCAGCTCCAGGGAAAGGCCGCACACGGTCCCAGAGTCGGTCAGAAAACAGCTGCGAGGGGGCTCCTGGGGGGCTCAGCGGGCCAGGCCCCGGCCTCTTGGCTTCAGCTCAGGCCCTGATCTCGGGGTGTGAGACTGGGCCCGCGGCAGGCTCTGAGCTCAGCGGGGGAGGCTGCTTGGGATTCCCGCTCTCCCCCTCCTCCGCCCTCCCCTCGCTCGCTCGCTCGCTCGCTCTCAAATAAGTGAATGAATAAATAAATAAAATATAAAAAAGAAAGCAAGAATAGAAAAGAACTGGCTAGGGATCCCTGGGTGGTGCAGCGGTTTGGCGCCTGCCTTTGGCCCAGGGCGCGATCCTGGAGACCCAGGATTGAATCCCACGTCGGGCTCCCGGTGCACGGAGCCTGCTTCTCCCTCTGCCTGTGTCTCTGCCTCTCTCTCTCTCTCTCTCTCTCTCTGTGTGACTATCATAAATAAATAAAAATTAAAAAAAAAGAAAAAGAAAAAGAAAAGAACTGGCTAGAAGCTGTCCCCTGCCACGGCCTCCAAGCAACCAACGCCCCAACGCCTTTCCAGCATGGTTAGGGGCCAGTTAGCTAAACCAACGCCCTTCAGTCAAAGGCCAAAAGGCACCGGATACACAGGTTTTCCAGTGAGCCAGCCGCCTCAGGTCTGATTCGCAGTTGGGGGGTGGGCACCGGGCAAGAGGGAAGCCGCTGCCCGTGCAGAGCAGCCCCGAACTCCAGGCCTCCAGGCCTCAGAAGCATCAGCGCACCTCCTTCCTAAGCAGGTGCAGGGCTAGGGCCTGGTGTCCCGTACGAGCACCCCAGGTTCTGTATGAGCATCCCGCATGCCCGCCCTCTAGGATGCAAGCACCTGGCTCACATACCTGCGACCGGGGCGTCCTTGGGGTCCAGCGCCTGTGTTGCCACCTCTGCGAACGTGGATCCATTTGGCAAACAGCAGAAAACAGGCTCTGCTTGGGCCCCGTCGGAGAAGAGCCAGCGACTGCGCTCGGGGGGCCTCCCTGGAGGCACCGGCAGCAGCCCCAGGCCGAGACTAAACAGGGCAAGCCAGCCCACCGTCTCCCACACCTGCAGCTCCAGGGCCCAGGTGCTCTCAGGGACCCCCCAGGGCTGGCGCTGTGCCTGGGGGGTGGGGGAGGCGGAGGTGGGCACGGCGGGGCCCTGAGCCACAGCTGCAGGGAGAAAGCCAGGGCCTCTGCGGGGACCCCAGGGTGCAGCGCTTGGCTCCCTGGCCCTGCTCGGGGGGCATCTTCGCTGCTCCTTCCGCGGTCAATGGACCGAGGGCTAGTTCATCCTGGGGCAAAGCAAGCACTCATCAAAGGGCAGAGTGACATCCCACACGAGGTGTCCATAACAACCCTGGAGGGCAAGTGCAGGTCTGTATCCTTGGGGGACGGAGGCAAACGGACATTCCCCGCCACACGTGGTGGTTACCCGCGCACCTGTGTGTACCCCGTCCAGGTGAGCAATTCATTTAGAACGTGGCCCGTGTGCTCCCCATCTGTAGGTATTTAAGGGACCAGCATTGCACATAATTGCTTGATAAGCATTTATCGGATATAAAATAAACTTATTTAGTAGATTGGAGGTTTAACTTGAAAAGATGGAAAAAAAAAAAAAACCCGTAGGGATTCTCGTTTTACAGAACGTCTAACCCAAGTATTCCTGAGCACAAACCTGAAGGAAGCCAGATCCACAGCATTCTGGCGGCTCGAAAGACAAGCTCTCACAAGCATCCTGTCCAACCAGCCCCTGGGGACAGCTGCGCGCTGAACCAGCACGAGGGGCCCTGGCAATGGCAACCCCAAAGGAGGCGCACTTGGCCAAACTGCAGCCCAGTCAGCCAGAAACGAACGCTGGGGCTTGCCGGGAACCCTGTCCGCACAGCTCATCTCTACTCCATCTAGGGGAGCTGGTGACTACTCAGCAGCCTTCGAGCCGGCCTCTTTCAACAAGCAGATCAGAGAGGTTCAACATCAACCGGGCTGTCTCCCTCCTCCGATCCCAGGGGAGCCGTGGCCGACGTGCCCACTGATGAGGTCCCCCAGCGAAACCTCTTTCTGTGACATCCAAGGAAGACTGTTGGTCGCCGTGCCGGGCACTGGCTCCGTGAGGGCTGTCGTCTGCCCAGATCAAGGGTCCTGTCAAGGGAGAGCCCAGGACAGAGCGCACAATGGGTCCTTCCCTTTTCCATTCCTGGAATAATAAGCTGCTGGCCGTCCTGCACGGGATCTGAGTTCTGAAGCGCTATGGTTCCGACCCGTGCAAAGGCTACGCTCCTCTCCTGGATTGATCTACTTGCCTGAGACTTTTCTGTGTGCCCACAGATGCCTCCACCTAGGCGTTCACACTGACCGCCTACGGGTCGATACTGGGAGTGGGCCACGCAAGATACTCTGCTTGCAGGCGGGGACCACGTGAGAGGGGCTGCACGGATCTCAGGCTCCCCTTGCAGTGCGGGAAGAGCCTGTGCTCTGGCAGTGGACCTGGGGTGTGACTGGGCCGCCTCCTTTCCCTCTGTCTACAGGGACCCTACTCATGGTACCTACCAAGGACTGGATGACACTCTTCTGTAAGGTCTGTAACACGGCGCACAGCACAGACTCAGCATCCTATAAACATCGGCCACTGTTATGGTCAGTGTCCAATGACAAAATGAGCTTACCTTCCGGGCTAGGTGTCCGGGAACCTTCACCAGGAGGGAAGGGGGAAGGTACCCATCCGTCCAGGGTTAGAGGACAGCGTCCGGGGCTCACGCCGGGACCTGCCACTAGAGGGAAGCAAATGCACAGCCTGCTGTCTCCGCCGCTTAGGCGTGACCCGAGTGCTTGAGAGCATCCAACTGTCAGGTCCAGGAGCTCCGCTCTGCCTCCGTGTAGACCCAGGGCCTCTGGGGGCCCGTCCGCTCTCTGCAGGCGCAGGTGCACAAGGAGGACCCTGCGGTACAGGGTCAGCGGCTTCACCGCTCCGAATCTCGCCAGGCCGTGTGATTAGAATCGATACTTTGGGAAAGTGCTGACTCACTCAGGCCACCGATCCATGTGTGAACCATGTTAAATAAAAAACAAACAGAAAGAGCTGTGACAATCATCGGAGGACTTTCCTTCAGGCCGCCGGACTCGTCAGGTGGATCACTTGTTGTGAACCCAGGTGACCTTGATAGTCTTGGCCCGGCAATGCCAGGTCCAAGCTGGCCGACAGCCTGGCCCATGGAAGGAGCAGGGGTGGGACGCAGAGAACGTCCTTGAGCCACCACAGGGCACAAAGGGCCCTCTCGCCCTATTTAGCCTGGAGTCTCGGGATTTAAAGTCTGTGATCCTCGTGGCTCTGGGTGTAGCAGTCAGATGTGTGGGCACCACGTCCTGACACTCTTTACTAAGTCGATGTGTGGTACTTAGCACTCACTGCAGTCTGAAGGGATCCGGTTTATGTGATATCTTAGGAGACATTAAACATATTAAATAAGAGGAAAAATAAACTTGAAATATCACCAGATTGGCTTCTTGAATCTTCTCTTGCTCCACAATTAGATCTCTGACCGGAGATCTTATAGCCTCTTCTTATAGCCTCCATCTGCTTTATTTTAAGATTTATTCATTTATTCATTCAGAGAGAGAGAGAGAGAGGCAGAGACCCAGGCAGAGGGAGAAGCAGGCTCCATGCAGGGAGCCCGATGTGGGACTCGATCCCGGGTCTCCGGGATCATACCCCGGGCTGCAGGCGGCGCCAAACCGCTGCACCACCGGGCTGCCCCCTCCATCTGTTTTAACTCATCCTTGAAGAATCTGGGGCTACGGAGAGATCTTGGGGGGAAATATGCCTCCCCTAGGTCTTCTCACTCCCGAGCAAATCGGAGATCATTCTGAGCAGACAGGGCTAGAACATTCCCGTCTCTTTTTGATTCCACATGCATGCATTCATTCGTTAAGACACTGTTTGAAGTGGTAATTGGCAAAGTCCACTTTCACTGGATTTTACAATTAGAAAATACAGTGGAATAAACCATGTCTTCTCAGGATGAAGCAAGCAGACTTCAATAAACTATCATATAGTTTGGTTATTCCGGGTGAGGGGTTTTTTCCCCTGTTCTTGGGAAGACAGAGACTTGGTGCGGTGTGCTGAACCCTGATGAGTACCAGCCTGATCGTCAGAACCCAGTGAGCTGTTCTTCTCCAGGCGCGTCATGTCGGGCGGCCTCGGCCACAGCCCACCTGCCATCCGATGCCCGGGTGTGCTGCGGCCGAGACCAGGCCCGGGCCGTGCCGGAGCCCGTGTCCTCTCCTCGCCGCCCTGCCGCGGACGCCAGCGTTTCGGAAGGGCCCGGGAGGCTCCTCATCCTTCTGGAAGGCGAAAACAGCAGATGCCCTCTGTGCGGGACGGATCGCAACTAGAGCCACACGCCAGAGTGTGAGCCGGAGCTACCGCATGCAAGAGGAACGTCATATAAATATAAACAAATACAAAGGACAGTAAATTGAATATGCAAGCACCTACCATCTAATTTAACAAACACACCTTTAAAGACCTGTGTGCCCGCCCCTTCCCCTCGTGCTACTATTCTGAACATTCCATTATAATTCCTCCATGTGACATGTTTTTATACTTGGTTTAAGTGATATTCTGTGACCGTTATTTTCCTACTTACTTTTTATTTTTATTTTTTTAAGATTTTATTTATTTATTCATGAGAGACAGAGAGACAGAGAGAGGCAGGGACACAGGCAGAGGGAGAACCAGGCTCCATGCAGGGAGCCCAACGTGGGACTCGATCCTGGGTCTCCAGGATCATGCCCTGGGCTGAAGGCGGGTGCCAAACCCCAAAGGCAGGTGCCAAACTGCTGAGCCCCCCGGGGATCCCCCTCCTACTCAACTTATGATTAGGAAGTGTCTGCGCCTTGATGAGGGTAGCCATAATTAATTATTTTTTGATGAGTAGTAAAATGTGTAAATGCTCGGTTTTACGCAGCACATTTTCTAAAGTTGGTTCCTCTAATTTATATTACACTCTCTACTTTATAGGTCATTTTCATCAAGCATTTTAGCTCTATCTGCTTCTCAACCTTGTGAGTCAGGCTGGATGGTTATTATCCACCACGGTCATTGTTTGTCTAGCTTCACCCCAGTTTACTGTTTTCCTTGCTCCTCGTTTCCTGTTGTGTTCCAAGCCTTCTTCCTTCCGTCTGGAGTCGTTGCCCTTCATGAGCCATGCGACTCTCAGACATTAAGGAATGTCTGTTCACGCAAACTGTATTTTTTTTGGTTTGGTGAAATGTCTTTATTTTACTCTAGTAATCGAAATAGAGGTTTCGATGTGTAGTTACCTTTGTTTGCCATGTGTTGATGATACTGAGGCCCTGTTTTCTGGTTTACGTTGCTGCTGTTGGGAAATGAGATGTTAGGTGCGTTGTCCCTCTGTAGATGATCTGTTGTTTCCATTTTTCTTTTGTGCCGGGCAGTTTCACGATGCTATTCCGTGTCCAGCTTTTCTTTTACTTACCCTGCTTGAGACATGTGGCACTTACGAGGTCCGTGGTGCTAATGTCTTTCATCAACTCTGGGACATTCCCAGATACTGTATATTTTGAACCTATGATACTTCCCCATTTTCTCATTCAAGAAACCCAATTAAAAATATAGCTTTTGGGATCCCTGGGTGGCGCAGCGGTTTGGAGCCTGCCTTTGGCCCAGGGCGCGATCCTGGAGATCTGGGATCGAATCCCACGTCGGGCTCCCGGTGCATGGAGCCTGCTTCTCCCTCTGCCTGTGTCTCTGCCTCTCTCTCTCACTGTGTGCCTATCATGAATAAATAAAAATTAAAAACAAAACAAACAAAAAAATATAGCTTTTTACTCTGTTCTTTGTGTCTCATGAATCTATCTTTTATCCTTTCCATTTCGTTCCTTATTTGTCCACAGCTATCTTTCGGCTCCCTGATTCAGTTCACTCATTCTTCATCTATGTCTAAATCTACCGTTTAACCTCTTCGCTGATTTTACAAATCTATCTGGTCACTTCTGAATGTCTCTTCTATATTGTTTGCTTCCATTTCTGCTTCTTTAAAGACTTTGTACTTTGTTACTCTGCGTTATGCATCTCCTAATGCTGATATTTGAACCTCACGGGGGATAAACTCTCTTGCTCGGTGTTCCTGCTTGTTCTCAGCCGTGATGGCTTATTTCCTCCTAGGTTCGGCAGGTTTAGGAGGCTCCTATTGGACGGAGTGTAATCGAGGAGAACCCTGACAGCATGACATGATGGTTTTTCTCCAAATTGCTGTTTAATTCTTCCTGAACCGAGGGTTGTCATCACTTGGGGCCACTTTATTGACACAGATTTCCCCTACTCAGTAAATGTGGGTAGACCAAATCCCACTCCCAAATCCTATAAGACAGGAGAGCTGAGAGGGAGATGGGTTAGCTTCCTGCCTCCCGGCGAGGGCTGATGTCATCTTCTACTCACCTTCTCACAAGTGGCCCCGTTTATGCAAGGTCTCAGCCCAAGTGCCCACGTTGCACGGACCCACTTCTGTCTCTTGCTCCTTCTCGCTAGAGTATTGCTCTCAGCATTTGACCCTGGGGCAGCCTAAGCCTTGGCATTTGCTTGTCATTCTGCTGGCAGCCACTCGTTGGGGTTTGGTTGCGGTGGAGCAAGGCTGGTGGGGGAGGGGAGGGACGGAGAGGGCTGGCCATACACTTGAACGCGTCCCTTGGTCTCCGATGATCTCAGGAATGCATTTCAGAGTGTGTTTGGTGTGATTTTTCTGGCCTCTAGAAGTTCTGCTGCAGGAAGGCCCTTCAGAAATCTTACCAAACACAGAGCAGGAAACGAAAGTCTCAGTGGGGTTTTCAGCCTCAACCAGATACGTTTTCAGCCTCAACCAGATACTTGCCAAAAGAATCCTTGACCCAAAAATATGTTAGGTCCTTACTGAGCAGGGGGCCTCAGCTCAGACTTTTCTTTTTCTATGAACTCGCCTGTAGGGTCATTTCTTAAAAATGGCATCTGTTCAGTGCTGCTTCCCCTACCCCGACCCCCTGGGCACAGTTCCCTAACCTGAGTGGTTCTGAGCCCAAAGTCGGAGAAGTGCTGCTTTGGTTTGAGCCTCAGCTCTGCCCTTGTAGTGGGGGAACCCAGTCAAGTTACTTCAACTCTGTGAGTCTCAGTTTACCCGTCTGTAAATTTTATGACATCGCCCTAAAATCCTCCACACTGCCAGCTCCTGCTGGGAGGGGTCAGACAAAATACAGCCCTTCCATCAGTGATACAGGAATTCAAGAGACACAGGACCAGATTCCTGATAAACTTTGTCCTTAACACATTTTAATGAAACAAATGACCAAATGGATTCACATTTCAAAGCATCCATCCCGCTTATGGAAAGAAACACTGAGAAAGAACAGAAATCAGACAAACTGGTCTGAGTCTGGATCAGCCCCAAGACCACTGGGGATCCCAGGAGGTATTTCAGACATTCTCTGGGACCTCAGGAAAAAAGATCACAATATGACTGGACCGAGGGTCTACAGGAATCTTTCACATTAGGCGGGGTTAACTAAGGAAGCCAGAGTCCCCTTTTTTTCAAAGATGGGGAAACTGAGGCCCAAGTTGATCAGCTTGGTCAAGTCAATTAGGCGCAGAACTGAGACTGACCTCAGGGCACTGTACTGCCATCTGCTGCCTCCTGTAGATCCCCACAAGGGCAGAGTCTCCATCTTCTCCCTTGTTCATCAGCATATATTTTATTCTAATCTTATATACCTCTATGTATGTTCCTGTGTCCTCGTAACCAGAATCCAAAATGAATCTGTTTTGTTTTCCCTGGAGTAGCTCATGTTTTCATGGAGATACTTGTTGGATTCTTTAGGATTGCTCTAACTGCAGTGGTGATAACACCATGTACGCAAAAGGGGCGATGTATTACCTTGCATGACTGAAGAACTGAAGAAAGAAACTTCAGCTTCGGATGAGGATGGCTCCAGGTGTTCACAGGATGTCGTTGGGAAGCTGGCTCTTTATACAGTGACGATGAGCCTCCCTAAGTGTCAGCTTCACCTGCAGGCCAATGCTCTCTATGTCATGGCCCTTGGCCCATTTACATGGTCACAGCTCCAAGTCCAAGCAAGACAAGTGTCCTCTTTCCCAGTAGAATCAGTGAATTCCCGAGTGTAATCTCAATGCCTGGCTTGTCTTGTCTGGGGCTCAGAACACTGATCAGGTCCATCAGGTGCCACCTCAGGTACTGAGGAGATGTCATCCCCATCAAGGCCACGTGGCTTGGTGAAAGGGCATGATTCCCAGAGGAAAATCAGGGTGTTGCCAGAAGAAACAGAAACAGAGGTGGGAAAGGCAAAGGTGACTGTTCGAGACCCCTGCCATCCTAATAGCCCCATGGATGACCGTGGTGTCCTTCGTCATTACCCTGATCGTGGGCGGTTAGGTTGCTTCCGGAGAGGAACCAGATGGTCTGGGTTCAAATCCTACTTCTGCTTCTCTATAGCTGTGACCTTTGGGCAAGTATCTTAATCTAATTTTGCCTCAGTTTCCTCATATGTGAGGTGGAGACAGCAATGGTAGTTGCTCATAGGGACATTATGAGGATTAAAGGAGCTTATAATACACATAAAGAATGTATATCAGCCCCCGGTGTATATGAAGCATCCAATACATGTTAGCCCATTACTCCTTGTCAGAACTAACACTGCTTAAAAAAAAAAAAAGGCAAACATTTAATTGAGAAAATTAAGTTCACTCTCAAATATATTTCCTTTCACAGTAAATTCCTGGTCAGAGCTCTGGTTGTGTTTGTAGCTCCTGATATTTGCTGCAGGGCACTCTGGGCAGCGCAGAGCCTATAGGGTTAGGGGCAGAGTGCTCTCGGCCTGTTGCAATCCTAGCATCTCAAGCCCTCCGGTCCTGCCTGCAGTAGAATTTTCCTTTAGGGGCATAGCCAACAGGAGCACACATGGTATGGGGATGGCTGGGGGCTGCCTGGGACTGGCCGCGCTGCCCCACGCTGTCTTCCCCACCTCCGAGCTGCTCGAGCTCTCTCTCCTCCATCCCCGTCCCGGGGCTCACATCCTCCTCTTGGGACCTGTGCCTAGTTTCCTCTCCCACACTCTCCAGCTGCCAGAACTACTCCCAATATCCTGACACAAGTTTGTCTCCTCCACCCAAACTAGGTGTGGGACCCAACTCTCATGACTAAAGAGGACTAACTTCCTGAATCCAAAATAGGGCCCCCGCGCTCCGAAGAAAAATGTTGCCTTGCCATTGATGTGATTGTGCTCATTTCCTGGCATTTTTTTTTTCTTTTATCAGCAATTCCTGCTGCTCTGTGGATGCCATGTTTTTAATATTTCAGCAATGAGATGTTAAAAGTCAGCAGCGTACTCAGCATCCCCTGGCTGGTTAGAGAATCCACCCCTCTGACATTTAGAGTCGGTGACTTCACACACCTTGCAGTGCCCATCTGCTTCCCACCTTAAGGGATTCGGGGGTCCAGCAACCACACCCAGAGGCAGAATATGGCTCTAAAGGCTGGTGCTGCTCCCTGTCCACCCGTCATACTTGTGGCAGCGGCAGCCACTGGACGTGAGGGAGGAGGAGCCAAAGTTCATGCTGCCTGAATGCATCCCAGTGGCATCAGTGAAGACACAGAAGACAGCTCTCCAGGGAAATTCTCCTGGGGCTGCCTGCCATTACCAAACTACAACCCCCATCAAGAGCCAGGGGCCTGTTTCAGAGAAGCCAGGAGGTAAGCAATGAGGTCCAGGCACGTGACCATGCTTTCTCTCCCCCTGGTGTGTGCAGGGATGCAGTCACCACGGGACAGCTGGTCTTGCTGAGAGCCAGACTGTGGCCTGCGATCCAGCCTGGGGCCCTGGGCCTGGGCCGGGTGCACGCAGGCAGGAGACCTCACTTTTCCAACAAGTACTCAGGGAACACCTCTCGGGATGGGGGCGCCCCACACTGACACAGCTTACATAAGACTAGTCCCATTCTGGCTCTCACGGGGCCAGTAGTCTAGTGACAGAGACAATCAGATGGATCCAGTATTTGAAGTGTGTATGAAAATGTCCTCCTGTTTCTCAAGTAAGCAAAATATCACAGATATTTTTTTGAGAGAGAGAGATAGAAAGACTGCATGCACATTGGGGGTGGGGGCAGAGGGAGAGGGAGAGAATCTCAAGCAGGCTCCACGTTCAGCTCAAAGCCAACATGGGACTCAATCCCACCACTCTGAGATCACAACCTGAGCCAAAATCAAGAGTCAGACACTTAACTGACTGAGCCACCCAGGTGCCCCACACAGAGGTATTTTTTGCAGAAGTACTAGGCATAGGGTCGGACATCCAGCTCCATCCAAGGGACTGTGGGGGGCTTCCTTAAGTGACATGGGAGGTGGCATGGGTAACGAGATGGGGTGAACATTCCTGCTGGAGGGAGCGGCCCATGTACTAGGACAGAGATGGATCCTTGGTAGGTGGAGAAGTCAGGTATGGCTGGGACATAGACACAGAGTAGCCAGAAAGCCTGTATGGGGGACAGGGTCACATGCCATACCTCACAGACCAGCTCAAGGATTCTAGCTGTTTCCCAAAAGCCAGGACAAGCCCATTAAGGATCAAAAGGCCTCAGGAGTGGCAGGAGCTGTGCGTATGTGTGTGTGCATGCACATCTGCACACTTAAAGTGCGCTTGAAGCATCTTGTAGAAAATGGGTTGTAAGGGACAAATGTGAAAACTACGTAGGTGGTTTTGCAATAATCCAGGCATGGTATCCTGGATTAGCATGATGGAATCACTGATGGAAATAATGGGTGAATGAAACATTAAGTAGAAGGTGGAATCAGCAAGACAGGATGCTTGATTGTGGGTAGTCCAGGTGAGGCCCAGACTTGGGGCCCGACATCAGAGGAATGTTCCTGTCACTTAAGCAGTGGTGACGGGGGGTGTGGGAAGGGGCATGAACTCAGTTGATGATGTGCTGAATCAATGCCTGGGACAGTCGAGTAGAATTGTCCAAGGATCAGCAACTTTGAGATTCTGGAGGCAGAGTCTGATGGGGAAATAGTGCCACAATAGAAAGACAAGCACAGTGAAAATACAAAAAAGATTCCAGGCCTTGGACTTTGGCAGCACTGAGGTGAGGTGGGAGTGAGCCCAGCCCTCCTTGCTTGCCTAAGAGCCTGCAACCAGCAAGGCAGAAAACTCAGGCCAGGACAACTAAATAATGCAGGGCCAGGGGTGCCAATGACCCCCACAGGTGGCTGAAAGTCTGTGTGCAACTCCTGACCCCGGCAAAGTTGAACTATTAATGGCTACTGTTGACCAGAAGCCTTACTGATAACATATAAAGTCCATTAACACATATTTTCTATATGCATTTACTGTATTCTTACAATAATACATTTTTCTTAAAATTTAAAGTATTTCTAGGCTACTCAGTTCACCCGTTAAGTTTTTGCAAATTGTAAATCTCCAAAACGTTTTCCAATGTATTTATGGGAAAAAAATTCATGTATCAGTGGACCTATGCAGTTCAAGCCTGTGTTGTTCACGGTCAAGTGTACCCGGATGAGGAATGTGCAAATAAGCAATTGTGAATGGAGAACCATACAGAGGCACCAAGGATCCTGGTGGAGAAATCCTACCTTTCGGGTAGCAGCTGGCTGACACCCTGGAGACACAGCGGTTTGGCCTAAGATCTCGAGACTTTATCACAGCGTATCAGGCTAATTATGGCCTCTCAACGATGGCACATCTGGCTCCATGGCAAACATACAAGAGATGCGAGCAACGCTAAGAAACCTCTGTGGAAAGTACCCTCAAACCCACTGATCTTGAAAAGAGGAGAAAAAAGAGGCTTCATGTTGAAGACAGAACTGCAAACACAAACGCAACGGGTTTGCCTACAGACATCACAGTGGAGGCATTTATACCACTTCTGCCTATCTTGGCACGATTATGAGATCCTCAGACAGACTTTGTGGTCAAGTTTTACAAAGATGTTACAAAATGTTACAGCAGATGGGCTCTGCAGTTGTTTGAAGAGGGAATCTGGATTGTGCAATAATGCTTTTGGATGAAGATGAAATTAGAAGCTAGAAATCACATACTGAGGTAGCTAAGGAGGCATCAGAAAGCAAGAGGCACAAGCAGCACAGGCAGGAGTTGGCCCTGTAATAAATGCAGCTGGACTGTCCTTGTGGGGGAGTCGTCATCACTGAAGTGTTTCATCCTATGGATTTTGAGGATGGCCCACTGGTGCTAATCAAGGTCAGAGAAAACCTTGGAGGAGAATGTTCAAAGCTTGGGCAAATCAGGAAGCGCCTTCTCTTTGACAGACACCCAGATGTCTTGAGGAAGCTATCTGTGCACTCAAACCTTCGATGGAAGGTGGCGTGGTGGCCATCGAATCCCTGTCTCAACATGGCCTGGGACTAAGATGGCCAGGATGAGGAGACCCCAGGAAGAAAGAAGGAATGGCTGAGAAGGGAAATCTTTCTTCAGTGTCCCAAGGCCAATGGACGTGGTCAGTGTTCAACTTCCATCTTGGCTCCAAAAGTCGAGCCTTTCTCGGGTAAGGCATTTCCTGAGCACCCGAGCACATCCAGGATGAAAGCTCAAGAAGCTACAACTAACATGACATGCGAAGAATCTACACGTGGAAAGATATTTGAAGAATGAGGAAATGGGGGAGATTTTGAAGATGCTTCTGAAAAAGATGCTAAAGACATGGTCCCAAAAGAGTCTGAAGAAGGCAGGTCCAAAAGTCTGATGAGAACAGTCTCAAAGGAGCCTCAAAAAAAGACCCTGAAGGGAATGGCTTTCAAAATAGTCCAAAGGTGACCCTGAAAAGGAATCTGAAGATGAAGATGCCCTAGAAAGAGAATCTGAAGATTGCTGTGAAGAGGAGTTTGAGGAGGGCTCCAAAAAAAACCCCAACCCAAACCAAAACAAACAAAAAACTAGAAGAAAACAGTGTTGAAAAAAGAGTTAGGAAGGAACACCCTGAAGGCTGAGCATCCAGGGATGGTGGCTCTGAGGGAGTGCTTGGTGGGGAAGGCTGTGGAGATTCAGAGGAAGAGGAAGGAGATGCACACGGAGACGTGTGTGACGGTGCACCAGCGGGAAAATGGGAGGAAGGGAAGGTGGATGGGAAAGGGTTTAGAGGTGCTGAGGAAGAGAATGCAATTTGTCATTGCATTTGTGTCCCCAGCAAAGCAGGGGACAGGGTGCTCAAGGATGAGGGAGCCAGCATGAGGGAGTGTCATGAGGAGCCGGGGGGCAGCTGAGTGGCCAGCCCGACGAGGGGATGGTGGGTGGCACCAGGGACGCTAAGGAAGGAGGGCCCCTGCGCCCAGGAAGGGGCTCCATCCTCGGAAGTGATGACGATAAGGAGGAGAAGCACATTTAATCTCTTAAACCTGCTTTTAGGGAGACCCTTCCGCTACCCATGCCTCTGCCCCAGGGTAATTACTAGTAGAGCCACTCAAACACATGTGCAGGGAGGGGAAGCCATGGGAGCGACGCTGGGAGACTTTCCTGGTAAGCCTCCCCCCCCCACCCGATGATTTTACATGCACGTTAACCAGCTGTTCACTGAAAACTTCACAGCCATCATGCATGCAAGTAAAAAAAAGAAAGAGAGAGAGAGATGGAAGAAATAAAGTCCAAACACGGCACTAAAGCACTTAGCTAGGAAAGATTAAACCTTTCTATGAAAAACCAGAAATTCCCAAGTTGAGTTATGAAATAAGGCAAAAGAAAAAAAAAACTATGCCACGCCAGGAGAGCTGTTTGAAAACAAGATTACCCACGAAGGTTGAACACAGGGAGATGGAAAGACATCAGAGGAGCCAAGCGAGCCTGGTGAATGATACTGTCAGTCGGGGGAGGATCGGTGTAAGCAGCGACGGCTGACAGGCTGGGTCTGGGGGTGGGACGCTCGGTCCCACCTGACATCAAACGTATCCAGTTCGCTTTGTTGTAATTTCGTTTTATTACAGGGTCATCTCCTCTTTGCCAGTGCCTGCAGCTCCCGCGACGCGGACGCGGCACGAAGGGTCACTGCCCGAAGTACCAAGGAGGCGAGCAGTCGATGGGCTCCTCCTCCCAGATGGTTCTCAGCCTCTGCGCCCAGGATGTCACCATGGCCTTCCTTTCTTCCTCAGAAGCGATCTCAGGGGCAAAACTGATCTGCGGGGCGAGGACTTTAAATCCACAGAAGTGCAGCGCCCCATGCTGTGGCCACAAAGACAGCAGAGAACCGATCAGAAGCCGCATCCTTTACATGTTGTTCAGTTAGAGGATTAAAAGGGGGGAAAATGGCCCGGAAATAAGCCTTCCAAAAATAAGAGCACAACTTGACTGCTGCTACTAGGTAACCGAAAACAACTGAACTGCCCTATAACCTCATGACGTGGGCCCTTACGAGTGAGACATGGAACTCTGGGCAGCTGGAAATTTCAGATCCTGAGATTAATCTGTAATCTTTGCATCTGACTCAGGCAGTACTCCTTATGGTTTTGAATGCTTAGGTGAATCATGGTACATTCATACGATGGATTATTCTGGAATGCTATGACATTATTCTAGCTATTGTGTCCATGTATGGTGTTTTGAGATGTGTTGACTAAATATAATAAGAAAAATGAAGCAGTGTTTGTGGTATACCATTTATGTAAAAACATACACATGATAACCCTAAAAATAAAATACAGGCATATAAAAATATGTATGGGCCAGGAAGAAATACATCCAATTATTAAAAGTCATTATTTTTAAGGGAGGAATTAAGAGGACTTTCCGTTTTTATATTTTATGGCCTCACTCTTTTTTAATAATATGTACTTCTGAAAAATGAAAAAAAAAATACGAAGCTGTTTTAAAAACAAGAATTTAAGCGTGGCTAACAAGCCCTAAGAGACTAGCTGAGCTGTGGAGAAGGAGGTCGAGGCCTGTAAGTTGCTACTGTCTTCAGCGGAGCGTCCCTGAATGGGATCACCATCCCGTCTCCTTTCAAAGAAGACAATGTTTCTCCATTGTTTCTCCAACCTCAATCTCCCCTCTCTGCACTCCTCCCCTTAAAACCCACAGCTTTGCCCAGGCTTGCCCTACCAGGGGGCAAGTCAGCAGGGCGAGAGGCCCACAGGTCATGGTCTCCATTTTTAAAGCAGGTCACAACTGCTGAATGTGTCACCTCCTCCTCCCTGGACAAACGTGCCTTCGTGACAATCCCAGAAGAAGGGTTTACATCTCAGTTTCTGGGTGCCCAGGATGTGGCCACCTGACCGGAGCCCGCTCCTGGGCCTTCAGCAGGGGTGCCTGACCCGGGGACACCCCGGCCTGCTGGCATATGCTCTGCCCCCCACCCCCCGTCCAGGGACGGCCCAGGGAGTGCAGAGGCAGGATGCTATCCCCCCGAGAGCAGGCCCCGAGCCCCGAGTCCCGGGAGCCCGGAGAGGGGTGTGGGCCCTGGGGACGGGCACAGCCTCCAGGGGGTGGTGGGCGTGAGGCCATCGGGAACGCTGGCCCTGGGGGCCTCCTGCCAGGGCACTGCCAGGGGATGCGGACGGCCTCCCTGTGCTCAGTGCACACGTGGGGTGACTCGGGGTGACTCGATTTGCTGCAGGGCAGATGTCAGCTAAGCAGGTTCGGCTGAGCTTCCACCCAGGAGATTCAAAGGCTGTCACTGTAATAAATACAAGTTTTCCCTGTTGGCCGACTTCTTTGGTGCTAAGGAAGAAATTTAAAAGGGCAAAATGTTCTAACTGCTTCTGCTCGGTGTGGGGGGAGTCACAATGGTCTCAGTTTCAGGCTTGTTTTGGACCCGGGGAGCGGCAGGGGCCCGGAGGGGCGGGAGGAGCGCGGGTACCTGGAGAGGCCACAGGAAGTACCGAAAGTCCCCGCTGACGCCGCTCCTCGAGTACATCTCGGCTGTGGCCCCCGTGGTTAAGGAGACGAGGGCCAGTTTATCCTGCGGAGGAGAGAGCAGACGCGTTTGCGCGGCCTCCGGGGGAGACGAACAGACGGGACGCCGGCACGAAGGTGCAGCACGCCCAGGACGGAGGTCCGAGGTCAGTTCCCTCGGGAGCGACAGGCGGTGACCCGCTCGAGCCCAGCTACAGGTGGCGGCCACCCCCCGCGGCCACAGGGGACGGACCGGAGCGAGCGGACCCAGGGCTCTGATGCGCCCCGGCCTGGAGCACGGCGGGCTGGTGATGCCTGGTGTGGACAGGTGGGACCCAGGTGGGGCCCAGGTGCTGGCTGCGGGGGCTGCCGTGAGGCTGAGCGAGGCCCTGGCACCCAGGACCACTCCCTCGGTGGTGGCATGACTTCACCATCCACGACGGACCTTGTGACCCTATAGTTTCCTTACGTGCACTTATCTTCTGAGGCTTTCCGAATTTAAAATGTTATTTATTTTAGTAAGAAATGATCTGAGTAAGAAATCCATAGCTACTGTGCACTGCGCACCCCCCGGGTTCCGTGCAATCCTCGCCCTGCAACACGAGGGTCACATTATCCTGAAGCCGAGAGGCAAGGAGGCAGCCGGCGGCTCAGTTCCGCGTCACGGAGCAGATGTCCTCTCCCGTGGGGCCCGCCGCGGCCCTCCCGCGGCACCGGGCCAGGCCTTCCTCGGCCAGGTGGGTGACTAGTTGTGGATGCATCTATATTCCTCGCTAGACAAAAGCCCCGTGACCTTAGAAACCACACTTTTCTTGCCCAAGTACACCATAGTTGGTGTTCAATCGGTATTCTGTTTACAAATAAGCAAACTAGAAACATGACCTGATGGGATGCCCTCCCCACCCCCCAGTACACAGTGATCCGTACCTTGAGGAAACCGGAATCGTAGAATCCTGGGATGTCAAAGGCGAACCCCTGGCACAGCACCCTGTCCATCCAGCCCTTCAGGATCGCCGGCATGCTGAACCAGTAGAGCGGGAACTGGGGACACATACCAAGGAGAAACAGGTGCTGCGGGCTGCTCAGGTTTCAATCCCACCATTGAATCCTTCCGGGTGGCTGGGCAGGTGAGGACAAGAGGGGGGCAGCACAGGACTGGGCATTTCCTCCCTTTCACCCCGAGACAGGCAGTGTGGTGGGGCCGGGCGAGGCAGCGCGGACAATGGTCCTGGGCGCCGTTCCGGGTGGCTCTGTGTCCCCCGTCTGACAGCCCCTCGGGCTGGTCCTGGAGCGGGTGGGAGGCCCTAGGACATTGGCCTAGCCGGGGACGTTGGCTCTGTGGCTACAGTGCCTGGGACGGATCCGATCAAGGGGCGCAAGAGGAAGGGCGCAGCAGAGTCTGCCCTCTCCGTGCCCGGGGTACCTGCCGTCTGGAGTCAGCCTGAGGGAAGTTCTGAGAAGCTCCGGATTTCTGACACAGACCAAGGCCTTACCCTTGGATTCCATACCCCAGCAGTACGATCTACCTAACGCCCACCCTGGTCCCCATAGAAGCCCTAACACTACGTCCCGAATCATCCTGAATGACGGGAGACAAACACATAATAACCCGTGACGAGCAGAAGGAAGCCCGTGTTTCAGGTGCTTTTGCTATAAACCTAACACAGGACTTGGCAGGGACGTTCAGGCGACACAGCCCGCTGCTGTGTGATGCTGGCGAATCACTCAACCGCTCTGTGCCTCCTTTTCCTGGTCTGCAGATAGGGCTTCGTACCAGCTACTAGGTGACGGCATCGTGGGGAGGATTTAAGGCCGCGATGCAGAGCTTGGGAGCAAGTGGATGCGTGGCCGGGGAAGGGGACCAGTCACTGAGCAGCGTTGACCAGTGACACTTTCCTTGCTGTTGTGCGGGAGGAACAATAGACGGACCATGCAGGCGCTCTGGGCAAAGCATCAGGAGAAGCGGAAAAGCAGAGGAAAAAGCTGTGAAATGGAGCAGGGAGAAAGAAAGGCCACTTCGAAAGAACAGGCCTCGGCTGCCGGCGCTGCCAGCGCGAGTGGGCGCCCCGTGGCCCGACCGGGAGGGGCGAGGACCGGCGGCCGAGGATGGCTCTGCGGGGCCGGGGCAGCCTCCGGGGCAGCGGCGCACCGCATGCGGCCACGTGGGAACCAGCTGGGGAACCGGCTGCCCCCGCCGCATCGGCAGCTCCGGGCCCGGACCCGAGAGGCCCAAGGGACCCGAGAGGCCCGAGAGGCCCGGCGCCAGCGACGGTGGAGAGGCAGCGGCAGCAGAGGCGGCGAGGCGCTCCCTCCTCCCGGCCCGGAGCCTCAGGTTACGAAGGGTCCGCGGACTTTGCCTCTGGCCACGTGGGTCCCCCCCGCAAACTGGTCACGCGCTCGCCCCCCGGCACGTGGTGGTCCTGGTCCCTCACCCACGCCCTGCCCTTACGCAGCGCTGGAAACACACGATCTGGACCAATTGGACCCACCCCCGGGGCTCCGGATGCGGAGACTGCAGGCCCTGGGGTCAGCGGGCGAGGACAGAGGCGGCATGCGGCAGCGGCGGGTGACAAGCAGACGGGGAGCGCAGGGCTGACCGAGCCTCGGTTCCAAGGCCCCTGAAGCCCAGCTGGTCGTCCTCGGGTCCCAGGAGACCCAGGTGCCCATGGCCCTTAGAATAAATTCCTTTCTCCTAGTCGACTCGGATTTCTGTCCACCCGACACCTTCCAAAACGCACGTGTTTATTCTGCTGCCAGGCTCAGGGCTGGCTCGTGGGCACACGCGGGTCTGGCTGTGCGGGGAGCAGCCTGCAGGAGCTAGGGCCCAGGGAAGCAGTCCTGGCCTGTGGCGATTTGTGAATGACGCACAGAAGGTGGGCTGCTGAGGCAACCAGGGCCAGGAAGGACACAAAAGAAGACTTTATCTTCATGATCAGGATATTTAGGGCACGACTTGCATTTGGCCCGAATTACCTGCATAAATGCTCGTGTGGACAAACCTGGTTTTCATGCAGCCTCTGCCTGTGTAGGGTGGGGATCAGACGGGAATGAAGGCAGTTCCACTTGCCTGATGCAGAGGTTTGTGGACTTCGGGGATAAAGGGGAATTTCCCACTATTTACCCGGGTGTCGGGATTTTTATTTTATTTTTTAAAGATTTTATTTATTTATTCATGAGAGACACCGAGAGAGAAGCAGAGACACAGGCAGAGGGAGAAGCAGGCTCCATGCAGGGAGCCCGATGCAGGACTCGATCCCAGGACCCTGGGGTCACGCCCTGGGCTGAAGGCGGCGCTAAACCACTGAGCCACCTGGGCTGCCCGGTGTCAGGATTTTGAATGAACAATACTGGCCACGTGGATCTCTTTACCCAACTAGACATAAATAAGTGTGCAAATGTGCTAACAATATTAATACCATTTCTAGAAGTGTGAAACTCAGTCATTGAAAAGAGCTTGTACAGAGAATGAATCTAATTCATTATAATAATCAGGGGGAAACAAACCTGAAATATCACTAGATCAGCCTCCTGAACCTTTTTCTGTTCATCGGTTATGTCACTGGCCAGAGACCTCTTCTTAAAGGCTTCATATGCTTCCATCCCGTAATTGAAGAGTTCGGGATTAGAGAGATCACCTGGAGAAGAACAGGCCAAATGTTCTCGCTCTCACAGACGCCCCCACAGCCCGTCCTGGCCGATCCCACTGGCATCGCGGTTACCTGGACTCCCCAAAGCAAGTCGCCAGATAGTCACTGAGAGCCCACCAGGTGTAGGGCTTTGGGGTCAGGCTATGGGAATCAAGAGGGGAAGCTACTGTCCTTACCTTCAAGGGACTCAACATCCAATAAGAGTAGATAAATACCCAAGTGATTAACATAAGAAACAAGAGTTAGCAAGCCCAGTCTGACGTTATGGCCAGATAAGCCTCCCAGCTTACAATCACGCATGTGGCCTGACTCAGGACAGCAGTGGCTGGCTCTGCTTGGTTGGGTTAGCGAAGAGCTTTGTAAACCAGGCTTTGAAGATGGAGCAGGAGTTTACCAGGCAGCCTGGAGCCCCGGGGGGAAGAGACAGGACGTTCTGGGCCTTAGACACAGAGAAGGCAGGGTGTCCGACAACCCAGCTAGCCCAGGAAAGGGCCACCAGAGGCACCCCTGGGGAAGCGGGTGAGGGGCCAGAAGGGCTGCAGGTGATGAGGGCAGAGATGCGCCAGGTCTTGTTAGCCTCATTAAGGAGCATGAACTTTTCCTGCATGTGAAGAGCCAGATGGCTCATGCAGGGAAAGTAAATAAATGCTCTGAATTGAGTTTGGACGAGCTCACTGTAGCAGCAGTGATTGAAGAGCAAGTTTGGTGGGGGGTGGACACAGTCAGGCGGCAGCGGTGGGCCGTGGGAGGACGGGTCTCGGCTAGAGCCTACAGCACTGCCCACGGCAGCTAGAACGAAAGAGATTTCGAGCTACGCCTTCAGTTGGGATCTAGTCAACCAGAAGGATTCATCAAAGGCATTAATCAGCATTAATTTGGGCTTACCGTTCGCACGAGGACCTCCTACCTATCAGGTGCTGTGCTCCACACACATTGCCTTTTCTATCTTTCCAGTCACCGGTAAGTGGAATTCCCAGTCTACCAAAGAGGAAACCGAGACTTGAGAGAGAGGCTGGTGGCTAGCTCAATGCCACCGAGGTCTCAGTGGCAGCAGGACGAGGTGGGACAATGAGGCCCGTGTGAAGCACTCCGCCACACGGGGTCTGGAGAGGAGCAGACAAAGCCCCAACCGTGTGGAGGAGAACCAAGAAAACGGAATCCATGGTCTTTCAATAGACTCATAATTTAGAAATATGTCCGTGTTCTTTGCTTCTTTTTTCATCTGCCTGTGTTTGATTTTCATTCAAAGAGCATCTACTGAGTCTGTCCTCAGTATAAGGTTCTGTATTGACAGGAAACCCCAAGAGGGTAACTGCTGTAGGCAAGAGGTCATGTTCTCTCAGGCAGGTTCCAGGTGGGGTTTTAGCTACTCACAACACGTGGAACCTACAGCAGAGCCTGGGGGTGGTTCTGGTAATGGTAAATAGAGATGATAAAACGTGCGTAGGCCAACTGTATTCTAGGTAAATTTAAAAAGTAAATCTCAAAGTAAAGGTATCCAAGTATCAGAGGAAAATAAGAATATTTTTATAAGTGTGGGTTTGGGGTGGCCTTTCTAAGCAAGACAACGAAACCCAGAGCCATAAAAGAAAGACTGGCACATGGCTTGAGATAAAAGTTGGGAACAACGTAAATACAAAGCAACAGGGGAACTGGCAAGTAAGTCATATTACGTATGATGGAGCACTGTGCAATCATTAAAAAGACTTCCAAGGCTCTAAGTGAATAAGGCAAGTCCCATGACGTGGCACCATTTAATTTACGTCTGTACCTGTAGAGTTTTGAAACTATAATTGACATGGATATTTGATGTAAGATCCATGGTAATCTACACCAAAAGGTTAAATTAATTTGTCTCTTTGGACAGTGTAGGACGATGGAGTACAGGTGAAAAGGGGCTTGTACTGCTTACCCTACGTTCACCTTGTTCGCTGTATTTTATTTTTTTTTTTTAAAGATTTTATTTATTTATTCATGATAGTCACAGAGAGAGAGAGAGAGGCAGAGACACAGGCAGAGGGAGAAGCAGGCTCCATGCACCGGGAGCCCGATGTGGGATTCGATCCCGGGTCTCCAGGATCGCGCCCTGGGCCAAAGGCAGGCGCCAAACCGCTGCGCCACCCAGGGATCCCTGTTCGCTGTATTTTAAAATATTTTTTACAATAAGTTTGTATTACTTTAACCACTTAAAAACCAGTGGCTCCTTAACATAATAGTCTGTTTTCCTAGTCCTTGCTCTGTTGTTCTTTTTTTTTTTTTAAGATTTTATTTATTTATTCACAGAGACGCAGAGAGAGAGAGAGAGAGGCAGAGACACAGGCAGAGGGAGAAGCAGGCTCCATGGAGGGAGCCCGACATGGGACTCGAGCCAGGATCTCCAGGATCACGCCCTGGGCTGCAGGCAGCACTAAACCGCTGCGCCACCAGGGCTGCCCTCTGTTGTTCATTAAGTGAAAATTGTTGATTGATTTATTAAAACAAAAGAAAGACACGAAGACACAGGATGTTAGCTATTACCATCAATACTAAATATTAAATCTTCAGATAGCATTACTACAATTGCAAACAGAAGGAAATTAAAGGTATTAAATACTGGAAAAGCTGAGGCGAAATTGTCATTATTTGCAGATGATTTGGCTGCATTATCAGGAAAGTCCCAGAGAATCAGCTGAAATCTACTACGAACGGTGAGGAAATTAGTCATGGCTGGATACACACACATGCGCGCGCGCATACACACACACATATGCACACAGGCAAACAGTAATCCTCTTGACTTAGAGAAACAAAACCAATTAACAAAAATCATGCAAGATCTGCATGAAGAAAACTTGTAAAGAGAGCTGCAGGGTTGTAAAAGAAGCTGTGAGCAAATGAAAAGCCATACTATTCTCCTGGATAAGATCACTATAATAAAAATTCATCTGTAAATTTAATGGAATCTCAATAAAAATATCATCTGGTTACTTTTTGAATCTGGGAAGTTAATTCAAAAGATTTTATAGAAAAGTAAAGTAAAACTAGCTAGAAAAAATAGAAAATAAGGCAAACTAGGTGACCTAGTTCTATCAGATATTGTAGCATTTGCCAAAATAATTAGAGCCACGTGGTACTGAATCCATGAGCCAATAGGAAAAACAACAACAACAACAAAATACAAAGTATAGGACAGGATCAAATGTACCTGAGAATTTAAATCACAATGAAGGTGGCATTTTAAATGAGAAGCTGGATCATATAATAAATGGTGACGAGACAACTCAGTAGACGCTTAGAAAAAATACTGGAATCATACCTCACATCATATACCAAAATAAACTTTAAGTAGACAAAATATTTTTTAAAAATATTTTGAAATTTGTCATATTGAATATGTCAAAAACTAGGCAAAACTATCAATACTTTGAAATTTGTCATATTTGAAATAGGTCAAATACTAGGCAAAACTATCAAATTAAAAAAATCTTAGAATGTAGATAAGCGTGACACAAAATCTAGAAGTCATGGAAGAAAAAGACTGATCAAAAGCCAACTAGGTAAATAAAATCCTGCATGGAAAAAAAAAAAAACAAACACCATAAGCAAAGTCAAAATAAAAGAAAACATAAATTTGGTAAAAATGTATTCACAATTCATACCCCACACTAGAAACTGACTTTTTAATATAGAAAGAGCTCTTTAAAACCAGTAAGAGATAGAAGAGAAGAATAAACAAGGGATATACACAGACAATTCCCAGGAAAGAAAATATTAAATATTTTATTAAAATACTAATATAAATATTTATAAGTATAATACAAAATATTAATATAAATGAAAAGCTAAAAGCTTTTAGCTTTTCAAAAAGAATACTTAAGAAAATGCCTTCAAAACATCATGTAAAAAATCCAGTCAAGAAACGGGCAGAAGACATCAACAGACATTTCTCCAACAACATCCAGGCGGCCAACAGACACATGAGAAAATGCTCCACATCACTGGGCATCAGGGAAATACAAATCAAAACCACAATGAGATCCCACCTCACACCAGGGAGAATGGCTAAAGTTAACAAGACAGGAAATAACAGACATTGGAAGAGAAAGGGGAACCCTCTCACCCTGTTGCTGGGAATGCAAGCTGGTGCAGCCACTCTGGAGAACAGTGTGGAGGTTCCTCAAAGAGTTAAAAATAGAGCTGCCCTACGTCCCAGCAATTGTGCAAGTGGTTATTTACCCCAAAGGTACAGATATAATGATCCGAAGGGGCACCTGCACCCCAAAGTTTATAGCAGCAATGTCCACAATACCCAAACTATTGCAAAGCCCAGATGTCCATCAACAGATGACTGGATAAAGAAGATGTGGTGTAAGGAATATTACCCAGACATAAAAAAGAATGAAATCTTGCCATTTGCAACAATGCGGATGGAGCTAGAGAGTATTATGCTGAGTGAAAGAAGTCAGTCAGAGAAAGATACCATATGATAGCACTATGTAGAATTTAAGAAACAAAACAGATGAACATAAGGGAAGGGAAGGAAAAATAAAATAAGGTAAAAACAGAGAAGGAAACAAACCAGAAGAAGGAAACAGACTGAGGGTCGCTGGAGGGGAGGTAGGTGGGGGATGGGGTACCTGGGTGATGGGCATGAAGGAGGGCACATGATGTAATGAGCACTGGGTGTTGTATGCAATCGATGGATCACTAAACTCTACCTCCAAAACTAGTAATCAAAAAAAAGAAAAAAACCCCAAAAAACCCCATTATGTCGTATACCTTAAATATATATAACTTTTGTCAATTATGTCTCAATGCAGCTGGAAAACAAAGAAAATGCGTCTTACATAAACACAAAGGCAGTATAGCTCTCTTACAATAAGAGGAAGGCAAATCAAAACTATCCTGGGAGACCAGTTTTCACTTGACAGTCTGGCAATGATCAAAAATCGGTAATGCAGAGGAAGTGAGCACTTGCGAACATCGCTGGTGCCAAGTGTAAACTGGCACATTTACCATTTGATATTATCTATGAAAATCAAGAATGCACCTTCCCTCTGGCAGCAATTCCACCTCTAGGTGACATCTGTATACGTAGGAAAATGTGTGTGGCTATGATTCTTCCTTGCGGCGCTGTTTGTGACAGCAAAGATCAGGAATGCCCTGGAATGTCCGTCAGTAGGGGCCACCTCACCTAGGACACTTCCACACAATGAATACTCTGATAGTAAAAACGGCTGCAATGTGCAAAACAACCTGTAAAGCCTGCTACCACTCTGAACAAACAAAGGGGACAGACGATGGATGGATATGCCCACAAACGCTTTGCACAGCACAGGTGTCTCTGGAGGAACAGAGACAAGTGAGCACCCTGGTGACCTGGGGGGCAGACACTGGGTGGCTGGGGACAGGGATGCGAAAAAGACTTGCCACGTGGACTCGTTCTGCTTCAGAACTGGGTACTATGCACCATGGTTAGTTTTTTCAAAACATTTTTTTCCATGAAACACCTAGAAAGAAGAAAGTTAAAAAAACAAAAACTGTTCACCCCGTGACTCACCTATGACATCTTTCCTCGTGGCCCTCGGCTCAAAGTCCATGGCATACAGATCGGAAACGGTGATGGCGCAGCCCTGCCTGCTGAGCTCATCCACCGCCACTTTCTTCAAGGATCCATTGAAAGACTTGGGTTCTTGGTGTGCATAGACAATGAGGACTTTTTTGCCTGAATCAGAAAAGAAATGACTCTCTTAAAGAACAATTCCTCTTTGTCAAAATTCCACGAAGACTAAGGTAACAACGAAACATGTAGGCGCATCATAGGCTCAAGCTGAGAAACACCAACCTCTTTTATGGGTGATAGTTTTTAAAATAATGAATGTTTTCTAAAATCCAATTATAGCTCACCATCGCCTGGGTTTACTAATATACAAACATAAAATGAGTCAAATTATGATTCCTCAAAAATAACACCACGAATTTCCTTAAAAGCCCAAGCTATTGTGGGTCTTCCCCATCAGAGGTTTTTGCTCTGTGGACGAACACCAAAATTGAAAGTCACCACAACTAATCTCTCCTGCTAACCCTACTTCAGCAGGCACCAGCTACGGACACACAGCTCTGCTTCCTCCTCCAGGCCCACTGAGATGGAACACCTCAACAACGTAGGGAAAACAGACCCTAATCCCAGGGGGAGGCAGGGCCCAGATGGAGCCCTGCTTTGGGTGGCAAGGCTGATGACAGAGATTCTAAGAACAGTCCGGTCTTACGGGTCCTGGCTGTGTCATGAACACCAACAGCCTGTGAAGCAGGATTTCCCTCGCTCGGGTGAGATTACGTACTGACTGATTTCTCCCGGGAGGCGGCGTTGGTTTCTGTTCACATTTGCCCTTGGTAATGTCGAAGGCTAAAACGCTTGAACTCTTGATTCTTTTTTTTTTTTTTTTTAATTTTTATTTATTTATGATAGTCACACAGAGAGAAAGAGAGAGAGGCAGAGACACAGGCAGAGGGAGAAGCAGGCTCCATGCAGGGAGCCCGACGTGGGATTCGATCCCGGGTCTCCAGGATCGCGCCCTGGGCCAAAGGCAGGCGCCAAACCGCTGCGCCACCCAGGGATCCCTTGAACTCTTGATTTAAAATTTTTCATTATAGGCCCATGGGGGGAAATACAAATGGTACTTTGAAGCATACAGTTTTGGGCACTCACATGGGTGTAAAGGTTGGATTCTATGGGTTAGGTTAATGGTTAACATTTTCATTTTAACTCCTCAGACTCATCCGTTACACAGGAACTCTACCGACGGATATAAATGAAACATCTCCATCGATGGTTCTCAATGGGGGCTGTGTTGCCTGTCTGGGGGGACGGTCCCCAACGTCTGGAGACACTCTGGGTTTTCACAACTAGGAAGAGGGCGCTCCTGGCATCCAGCAGACAGATACCAGACGTGCTACTGAACATCCTACAATGCACAAGATGGCACCACCAAAGGATTACTGGCCCAAGATGTCAGTAGTGCTGAGGTTAAGAAACCCAAATCTACACCACACTGTGTCAAACAAGGTGCATTTTTACATTCTGAAATGAAAGAATTTTTATGTCATGGATTGTTGAAAGAAAAAAAGGTGCAGAATGGAGTGTGTGTGTGTGAGTGTGTGTGTGTGTGTGGTGTTTAGCAGGGAAAAAATTAAAAATTGAGTCATACTGAATTTTAAAACCATGGTTGGGAACCCTGGGTGGCGCAGCGGTTTAGCGCCTGCCTTTGGCCCCGGGGCGCGGTCCTGGAGACCCGGGATCGAATCCCATGTCGGGCTCCCAGTGCATGGAGCCTGCTTCTCCCTCTGCCTGTGTCTCTGCCTCTCTCTCTCTCTCTCTCTCTCTCTGTGTGTGTGACTATCATAAATAAATAAAAATTAAAAAAAATTTAAAAAAAAATTAAAAAAAAATAAAACCATGGTTACTCCTGGGGTTCATTCGCTCAATAAACATTTACCGAGCATGACTATAGTCTGGGTATCGTTCCAGGGACCAGAGGCAGAGCAAAAACAAGAGGAGCGTGGCCGTCACTTTTGGGGAACTTATATTCTGATGGGGTTGAAATGGACAATAAAATGACTAAGAAAATATAAAACAAGGTAACTCCAAACAGCGTTTCCTATTAAAAACAAAACAAGTTTTATACATTTCGGTGTTGTCTGGATTTTTATTACATACTTAATTTCTAATTAAAATTTTTACTTAGAAAAGTTTATCTCCCTGCACAGCTAATAGTCACCTGCCATGTCCTAAGAAGACGGATTCCCCGCCTCTGACTACTACCAAAGGGAGGGTCTGCTGTTGCTCCTGGGCACAGAAGGATCGAGCGTGGCGAGCTGCAGGCTTTCAACGTGGTCGATCACCTCGGCGACCCCAACAATCTGGAAGAGAAAACAAACACCTGAACACTTGAGGGAAGCGTGGAGATGTGGTGCGGTCAACGTACCAACGCCAGGCCTCAAGAAGGACAGGCCGACGTGTTTGAAAAAAAGCTTTCTCAAGAGGGACAAGGAACCACCTGGAGACTTTAAGTCTCAGAGGACAAATCACACAAGGTGCCAAAACCAAGACTTTTTTTTTTTTTGAGAGGACTAGACCCTTCCATGAAGGCAGCCAAAATGAAGGGGTTCTAGAAAATGAGATATGATAAGAAGCAGGAAGATGCCTCTGTGCCCTTCCTCCCTCTCCCACATTCCCCCTCCCCCAAATAATCAACACAGCTGAACAAAGGGCAGGAGCATTGGCAAAAACTCGTAGTTACCATGTCTCCTGCAGTGTGCACAGTCCCAGGATGACTGCGAGAGCGAGACAGGTGGGCGTACATACGGCGGCGTGCAGAGTTAGGCCCTGGGGAGGACCCCTGGGTGGCTCAGCGGTTTAGCGCCGCCTTCAGCCCAGGGCCTGATCCTGGAGACCCGGGATCGAGTCCCACGTCGGGCTCCCTGCATGGAGCCTGCTTCTCCCTCTGCCTGTGTCTCGGCCTCTCTCTCTATGTCTCTCATGAATAAATAAATAAAATCTTAAAAAAAAAAAAAAGGCCCTGGAAAAACGTGAATTCTCTCGAAAGGCCCTCAAGGCCAAGAAAGGCCTGGCTCCCCCCTCCTGGCTCATCAACGCCAGGAGACACCCCCGCTGCCTGTGCCAGGAAGGGCACCCCCAGAGCCCGTGGCGGTGGAGGTGCTGCACCCCGCTGTGCCAGGCCGCTTCTTTCTCAGAGACAAAGGCCGAGGGAGATGGGGCTCCTCATGGCCAGGTTGGGGTCCGGCCCAGGCTCAGCAGCTGCCGCCAGCCCAGGCCCGCAGGGAGGTGGCCAACAGATGGGCAGTGCCAGAACGCCGTGGCTCCTCAAAGGGGAGTTCAAATCCTTGCTCATTTGCTCAAGTGGACTCCTGCCCCAACAGTTCTGACTCCGCCTCTGGCTACCCAGCACCCCCTCTTGTTTTTTTGCCAACAGTCCCTGAATTCATTCATTCATTCATTCATTCATTCATGTAGCTACAACATTTCCCGGCCTTCCACTCAGGGGTGAAGCAGCAGCCACTGTGTGGGCTCCTGGGGTGCATCCCTGGAGGGGGAGACCGGGGGTGGGAGGGCATTCCAGCCCCTGCCACTGGCCTGCATCCGAGCTGCACTGTGGAAGGTGGCTGGGGTTCAGTCACCTGGGGGTAGAGGCTCTGGACGAAGAATGGCAGAGCAGAAATATGAGAGCAACTGGATTCCTGATGCTTTCTTGGAGCCGAGATGGTTCTGAATTGGCAACCTTCAGACCTCTTGGTAGAGGAGAGCAACCTCTGAATCGGGTTTATGCAGTTGGGAGTCGACTTTCCATTCACAGCAGTGAGTGGGACACAACTCAGTCTGTGCAGTCATTCAGCTGGGTCACCGGCCGGCCGGCCAGCGACTGCACTAGGTGGGGAGGCTGAGACCCCGGGGGTAAGACCAGGGAGAAAGGAACATTCTACTCTGGCCGGGGCTGGTGGGGGTGGGGCACACAAAACCAGCAGGCAGAGAAGGCAACCAGAACCTTCTAGATAGTGATGAGTGCTAATAATGCTAAGTAATCGTGACCGTGACAAGACGACAAAGTACTTTTGCGACTAAAATGGCAGAGGTGCATTTGCTATTTTACATAGAACAGTCCAGGAAAGTATCTCCGGGAATAGGGAGGTGAAGAATGATATGGGCCTTGTTGGGCAAGGATCAGAGGTTCAGGCAGAGGGAACAGCAAGTGAGGAGCCTGAGAGACGGACTGGCCTGGAATGTTCAAGAAAGCCTGTTTGACTGGTCTGTGGTTCCGAAAGAAGAAGAAAGAACAAGAAGGAAGAAGAAGGAAGAAGAAGAAGGGTGGGGTCTGTGGGACAGGGGCAAGGATTTTATGATTTTATGCCAGTCCTAACTGCGCACAAGCAGGGGGAGCGGCAGGCAGAGAGAGAGCCATTGGAGCATCTTCAGTGGGAGAATGATAGGCTCTGATTACTTTTTAAAAGGTCACTGCAGGCTCAAGGAACACCATAACCCAAGATTCCATTTTGGTTTGCAGAAAATGCTTTAATTTTAATGCCCATGACAAGGCATGCATTCTTCTTGTAGGCCCAGGCCCCACCATTCCCTCTTGTTTTGCTTAGATCAGTTTACGTATTTACATCACACCCTTGGCCACCTGGTGTTTGAGTTTGTGACTCCCATCTTGTCCATTCTTCTATTTGTAGAGTAAGAAACGGGCCCAAGAAATGAGCGACTTGTCCAAAATCAGAAAAAAGACTCCAAACCAGGCTCTTTTACTAGATGTTTGGTGCCCTTCACTCCTGCCTCACCTTCCTTAACAGGCCCCTGCACAGCAGCAGTTTTCTTTGTTAGAAAGGAGGCACTTACCTGGCTCAATGAAAAAAGGAACCGTGTGGTGTATAAAAATTAATAAAGGGAGATCTCATTTACAATGGAGTCAGGACACCTGCAGGGAATCTGTCACCACACTTTCCCTCACAGCTTAACTCACTTCCTACACATTCATTTCACAACCCCAGGAGGAGGAAGAAAGATTTTCTTGCCCAGTTTTCAGTCAGGGACAAACCACCAGAAACCATCACCACCCTGAACTCCTGCTTTCCTCTAACGGATTCAACAGATCTTTGTTCCAAGCAGCCCTTCCCAACTTCCTCCTTTTTCTTTATAAAGTAAGGTTCTTCTCCTTTGTTCTCCAGACTGATCTATGGTTTGCCATAGTTTGCATGTTCCAAATTACAATTCCTCTGTTCTTTCTGAATAAACTCATTTTTTTAAAGGTTTTATTTATTTATTCATGAGAGACACACAGAGAGAGGCAGAGACACAGGCAGAGGGAGAAGCAGGCTCCCTGTGGGGAGCGGGATGTGGGACTCGATCCCAGGACCCCGGGATCACACCCTGAGCCCAAGGCAGACGCTCAACCAGTAACCCACCCAGGCATCCCTGAATAAACTCATTTTACTGGTAAAAAAAACTGGCTCTCTTTTTTAGGTCAACAGGTTCTTAAACTACATGTACCACAGTAAATGGGCTCTGATTTTTTTGTTTTGTTTTGTTTTGCTCTGATGTTTTTTAATGTATACTATTTCATCTTAATCAGCACCTAGGGATCCCTGGGTGGCGCAGCGGTTTAGTGTCTGCCTTTGGCCCAGGGTGCGATCCTGGAGACCCGGGATCGAATCCCACGTCGGGATCCCAGTGCATGGAGCCTGCTTCTCCCTCTGCCTATGTCTCTGCTTCTCTCTCTCTTTCTCTCTGTGACTATCATAAATAAATAAAAATTAAAAAAGAAAAAAAAATCAGCACCTAGAAGCTGATTTTGAAACGTTTTCAGTTGATTTCTGTGAAAGTTAAAAGGAAAGGTCATTTAGAAAGGAGTCGGAGGCCAGCAGGAGTCGCTCTCACACGCCATCACTGGATCAACCATAAACCCAAGAGGGAGATGCACCTTGCGCATAGATGCTACATTTAACTGTCCCAGCCAGGAAAGAAAGGTTTGCTCCTGCCCCAGCAACAGTCCAGCCAACGGGAGGCGGTCACAGTCAGCCAATGAGAAGCCACTATACTTGGAACTCTGGATTGACTCCAATGGACTTTTTGGTTATAACAGCCTGCCCAACCTCCCCTCTCCCAGGATTCCTCCCTTTTCTTCTGGGGATTTTCCTACGGCTTTAGCTAAGCTTCTGTCCCAGATTTCATTCCTCCGCAATTCCCAAATAAACCCATTTTTGCTCCTAACATAACTGTCACTTTTACTAAGGTTAACGTTTCCTACGCCTCTTTCCCTGTAGCCAGGCTCTGGAGCCGGCCACTCCAACAGCGAGGTACCATCTCACTAGGCATGCATGCCCATTTGTGACCACTTCTCTTCTGGGCACCTGAGTTATTTCTATTTTCCCCTCAATTATAAATAGCACTCCTAGCCGGTGTATCCTTTAATACATATTCTTTTCGTTGTTGTTGTTTTTTAAAGATTTTACTTGACAGCGCACCAGCAGGGGGAGCGGCCGGCAGAGGGAGAGGGAGAAATAGACTCCGCGGAGCAGGGAGCCCTATGGGGGACTCGATCCCAGGAATCTGAGATCATGACCCGAGCTGGAGGCAGACGTCCAACCACTGAGCCACCCAGGGGCCCCGACATCCTTTTCCTGTACTTCTTTAGCGAATATCCTCAGAAAGACAAAAGGCTGGAGATTATTTTTCTAGGCTCTGCTACCGACTGCCACGAACCCAGCACAGCCCAGGCCGGCGCCCCGCGGGCCTAGTGACGACACCCCCGTCCACACTGACCCGGGGCTGCCCTGCCTCGTCGGTAGCCCCAGGGTCCTCCCAGCACGGCGCTCCCGGGGCAGCGGGCCCGCTACCGCACCGGCCACGCCGTAGGTAAGAGCTCAGTCCAAGGCCGGGCCCAACGGGGAATGGCCCGCGGTGCGCTCGGCGGCGTCCGGGAAGGGCCGCTCCTCAACCCCGCACCCCGGCGAGCGAGGCACTCACCCCGCGGGCAGCGGCAGGACCCAGCCCGCAGCCCTGCACACCGCAGCTCCCGGAGTCCGCGCCGGGTTCCCGCCCCGCGGGGCGCCGCGCACCTTCAGCCGCCGGGCGGAGGCCGCGACTGCGCTCGGGGCGGCCGGGCCGCGTGGACCCGAGCTGCCCCCGAAGGCCCCGGAGCCCCGCCCACGTCCCGGGCCCGCCCCCGCCCGCCCCCGCCCGCCCCCGCCCGCCCCCACCTAGGCTGTCCTGACCTTGCCTCGCCCCCGCCCCCGCCCCCGCCCCCGCCTGGGCGGTCCTGACCTTGCCGCGCCCCGCGTCCCTGCGCCCTACGCCCCGCCCCCCGCCTGGGCGGTCCTGATCTTGCCCCGCCCCGCGTCCTGGCGCCCTGCGCCCTGCCCCGCCCTGCGCGCCGAGCCCCACCCCCTCCTGGGCGGTCCTGACCTTGCCCCGCCCCGCCCCCGCGGTCCTGACCTTGCCCTCCCCCCGCCCCCGCCTGGGTGGTCCTGACCTTGCTCCGCCCCTCCCCGGCTCGCCCCGCCCCCGCCCGGGCGGTCCTGATCTTGCCCCGCCCCGCGTCCTGGCGCCCTGCGCCCTGCCCCGCCCTGCGCGCCGAGCCCCATCCCCTCATGGGCGGTCCTGACCTTGCCCCGCCCCGCCCCCGCGGTCCTGACCTTGCCCTGCCCCCGCCCCCGCCTGAGTGGTCTTGACCTTGCTCTGCCCCTCCCCGGCTCGCCCCGCCCCCGCCCGGGCGGTCCTGACCTTGCTCCGCCCCTCCCCGGCTCGCCCCGCCCCCGCCTGAGTGGTCCTGACCTTGCTCCGCCTCTCCCCGGATCGCCCCGCCCCCTCGCCCCGCCCCCGCCCGGGAGGTCCTGACCTTGCTCCGCCCCTCCCCGGCTCGCCCCGCCCCCTTGCCCCGGCTCGCCCCGCCCCCGCCTGGGTGGTCCTGACCTTGCCCCGCCCCTCCCCGGCTCGCCCCGCCCTCTCGCCCCGCCCTTCGCCCCGCCCCCGCCTGGCGGTCCTGACCTTGCCCCGCCCCCGCCTCACTCCGCCCCTGCCTGGGCGGGCTTGACCTTGCCCCGCCTCGCCCCTCTGGCGGGGGCACTGGACCTTGGTTGCCTAGGCAGGTGTCCAGGTTCCAAAATGAAAGTACTTGACACAACACAGCAGTAAAGAGGCACGAACACCCAACAGCCTGTGAAAAAACCCAATCTCGAGAGGCTCCCTGCTGTAGGATTTATGTGACATTATTGAAATGACAAAATATAGAAACGGAGAACAGATTAGTAGTTGCCAGGGCTTGGGAAGGGGGTGGCTGGGGGCCACAGGGACGGTTGGGGTGATGGGAATGTCCCGGCCTGTCTCAGCGTCAGTATCCTGGTTGTGATACCGCACTATCCTTTGGCCGAATGTTCTCGTTGGAGGATTCTGAATAAAGGGCACAGGGGATGTCTCTGTGTTGTTTCTTTGTTTCTTTCCCTCCCTCCCTCCCTCCCTTTCTTCCTTCCTTCCTTCCTTCCTCCCTCCCTTCCTTCCTTCTTTCCTTCCAAGGCTCCTGGACCCTGAGATCCAGCCCAAGCCCGGAGCTGAGATGGAGGGTGTGATGCTCAACCGGCTGGGTCACCCAGGTGCCCCTCTGTGTTGTTTCTTAAATTGCATGTGAATCTACAATTTTCTGCAAAGAAAAAGATCAAAAGAAGAAGGTCCAAGGCCAAGAAAGGTGCGTGAACCAGAGCCTCTCTGTGTCTGTGTGTCTGAGAGAGAGAGAGAGAGGTGGCTGGTGAGCAGCTTAGGCTCATGATCTCTTTTTCTTTTTCCCCAGCTCTTTCTGGTTTATGCTACCTCATTTGAGAACCCACCTACCATTGTGACCTTCTCAAGGACCCTCCCCAAACTATGCTTTGATTTCTGGTGTCCTCAGATGACCCTATAAAGCAGAAGTAAGGTTTCCCCTGTGTTCATAATGTTCCTGATGAAAATACCTGCAGCTGTTTGTAGGCCAGTTGGGTTGCTATGGATGTTTCCTGCTGTCGATGTATCCAGAAGTGAGAATATGGCCTCTCTGAGATGCCCTCGTGCCTTATCCTGTGAGCCCAGGAGGCAGCTTTCATTTTAAAATAACGCTTGTCAGAGGAAAAAGTGCTCGAGGCATTGTCTAATGTGCTATAAAGTCCCCAAAGGTGAAATATTTTATCTCCTTTTCTCTTGACTCACTGAGGGGACGTCCTCAAATCATCTCTGTGTCACAGAAAGAAATGAGTCATCCTAAAATGTAGATGCAGGCTCCCTGCAATAACTGAAGGTAGATATCCTTGCGAGGAGGGCAAGTAACCCTATTGTCAGGTCTCTTGTGCTACGGGGACGTGTAAGACCTCTGGGTGGTGTGGATGCCATGGGAAGACCAGGGAACCGAGGAGCAGCAAGTGCCAGAAGCATCTTGGAAGTTCCTGGTATGGGAACTGAAAGAATCGGGCCCTAAGGGGGACCCAGACTCAAGCTCATCTCTGAAAACAGCAGGTGCAAGGAGGGGTGGCCGCTCCGGGTTCATTATGCTTCTGTGTGACCGGACAGCACCATCTCGTGGTTACGAGGAGCAACCACACAGGGGACCCAGCAAGACCCTCCCTTGAGGACAGCCACTGGCCCTCCCTTGGCTTTTTGAGCAGTGTGAACCCACGTGGTTGATTCCAGGACAGTCCAGTAGGAGCCCATCTACAAAGAGAAAATAACACAATTTCCTGCTAATCTGGCGCTGGGAGCTGAGCATTTACTGCAAACCAGTAAGACATGACTGTAGCTGTAGTCTGAGCTTAATAAGCAGGTGGTGCTATTAAAACAAAATGAATACACTTGGCGGCAGCAATGATGAACGTCACCTCTAGGGGGTTCTCAGATTTCTATTTTCATTCCACCCCTTGCTATGAAGAAATGCAAGAATTAAATTAAGTATTCTAGACAAAGAAACAGTTAAGCTAGTAACACACTCCCTTTTCTTCCCAACTCCCTAGCCTCATGTTTTGGATGAAAATGAATATCGGAGGTTTCATTAAAGCTCATATAAGCAATTTGAACTATCTCCTAGAGGAGTAGTTTTTTGGATTTTATTTGATGACTTTTCTTTCACTTTGCTAATGGCATCCCCTTTCCTTTGGGAGGTGAATTCTTTGTAATAACATGTTTTTTTTTTTTATCGTAGTAAAATGTATGTATGATTTGCCATTTTAACCATCATAAGCACACAACTTGGTGGCATTAGTTATATTCACAATGTGCTGGAACCATCACCATTACATATATCTCCACATTTTTAATCACCCCACAGGGAAGTTCAGTAAGCGTTAAGCAATCTCTCCCTACTCCTCTGCCCCTCCAACAAGTCCTGGTAACCTGTTTATTTTCCACCTCCATGAACTCGCCTATTTTTGGATATTTTTACAAGTGGAGTCACACACTATGTGGCCCTTTGTGTCTGGGTTATTTCGCTTAGCATGGTGCTTTTGAGGCGAGAAATGTTGGGTCCAAGGATCCAGATGGGGCATCCCACAGGACCAGCCAAGAGGGCCCTTGGCTTTGCACAGGATAGAAATCAAACTCAAGCTCGAGAGAGATTGTGGCAGACAGCATGTCTGGGAGAGTAGGAAAGGGAAAATGAATGGGTCTGGTTGTCGCTAGGAGTTAGGGGTTAATATAGGCAAGGGGTCCAGAGTACACGTTCCTTCACGAATCAGGGTAGGGTCTGATCAAGGGCGAGTGCAGGTGAGTGACAGGTGTTTCATAAATCCTCAAAGGCAGGGGGTATTGGTGCTAGTGTTGGCCGAGGCTTCTTTGAATCTAATGTCCTGGAACACGTTTGAGACCCGGTTCTTCTTAGATGTCATCAGGTGTTTGGGGCCCTACAAAAAACTCCGAGAACAATGAACTCTTCTCCCCTGCGGTGGTTTACTCAGATGCCAAGTACACAACCCGAGTACATGGAGTCTGATAGAAAAACAGAGAGAGCGCCTTACTGAAAATGCAGTTCCTCAGTTTCCCCGTGTCATCCTCAATGTTCGTCCATACCGTAGCACGCATCGCAACTGCATTGCTTTCTTTTTAAACAAGATCCCTGTGCTTCCCTGCCGTGAGGGATGCTCCCCGCAGGGGAAGTGTGCATGTGCATAGCTTGATGAACTGTGACCCGGGGAGGCTGGAGGCACTAAAGCTGTGTTTGAGGCAGAAATGAGTCACAGGGTGAGTCACCAAGCAGGAGGCTCGAGGGCGTAGGCTCCCGGCAGCCTCTGGCACCAGCTCAGCTCCAGCCTGACCTTGGGTACATAAAAATGACCAAATAATATGCCATTGTACGTGTATAACGCATTTTGTTTTTCCATTCATCTGTGGGATTTGGATTGTTGGGCTATTGTGGATAATCCTGCTGAAAGTACTGGTGCACAGGTGTCTGAATCTCTGTTTTCAAGGCTTTTAGATACATACCTAGGAGTGAAATTGCTGGCTCTTCCAGTAATTCTGTGTAGCTTCTTAAGGAACTGGCAATCTGTTCTCAACCGTCGGTCCTCCATTTCACATTCCCACCAGCTACGTGCAAGGGTTCTCATTTTTCCACATTCTCACCAACATTGCTTTTTTTTTTTTTAATTTTTTTATTTATCTATGATAGTCACACAGAGAGAGAGAGAGAGGCAGAGACACAGGCAGAGGGAGAAGCAGGCTCCATGCACTGGGAGCCCGACGTGGGATTCGATCCCGGGTCTCCAGGATCGCGCCCTGGGCCAAAGGCAGGCGCCAAACCGCTGCGCCACCCAGGGATCCCGCTTTTTTTTTTTTTTAAGATTTTATTTTATTTATTAATGAGAGACACAGAGAGAGACAGAGAATGGCAGAGACACAGGCAGAGGGAGAAGCAGGCTCAGGGAGCCCGACATGGGACTCGATCCCGGGTCTCCAGGATCATGCCCTGGGCTGAAGGCGGCGCTAAACCGTTGAGCCACCCGGGCTGCCCCTCACCAACATTTCTTATGTTCCTTTGAAAAATTATTATTATACCTAAAAAACTTATGTTGACCTTAAATGAAACAGTTATTTCTTTTAAAGATTTTATTTATTCATGAGAGGGAGACTGGCAGAGACACAGGCAGTGAGAGAAGCAGGCTCCATGCAGGGAGCCTAAGGTGGGACTCGATCCTGAGACTCCAGGATCAGGCCCTGGGCCCAAGGCAGGTGCTAAACCGCTGAGCCACCCACGGATCCCCCTGAAACAGTTATTTTAATGGCAAAAACAGGTTTATTTAGGAATAGCACAGAATTGCAATTTGGGACACGCAAACTATGGCAAAACCATAGGCAAGTCCAATAAATAAAGGAGAGGAATGTTATTTCATGAAGAGGAGGGAGAAAAGTGGGAGGGACTATTCTGAATGAAAGGTCATCGGAAGGGCACCTGGGTGGCTCAGTTGGTTAAGCTTCTGCCTTTGGCTCATGTCATGATCCCAGGGTCCCAGGGTCCTAAGGTCACGCTCCCTGCTCCATGGAGAGTTGGCTTTTTCCTCTCCTTCTGACGTTCTCCTTGCTTGTGTTCTCTCTCTCAAATAAATAAATAAAATCTTTAAAAAAGAAAGAAAGACAGACCACAGGAGAAGAACAAGAGTTCAGCATGATGACAATTTCTCGTTGGCTGAGTCGCAGGGACCATCGGCTTCTTATAGGAGATGCAATGCCCATCTTTTCCCTTTGGGAGCCTATAGTTGATGATGATTCTTTTGGGGTCTGTAGTGGGTAATTCTACCTTAATTGGCATCAACTGCTATTGTTACAGGACCCTGAGACCAGGTTCTTGAGTCTCAATGTCATAGAAATGAACATTGAATTGGAGAGAAAGAAAAGAAGTGGAGTTTATTAGAGATAGCCTGTGCACGAGGGAGCCGGCAAGAGGAACGGCACTCCCTACAGGGGTAGGGCGCCCAGCTTATACGGGCACTTTTGCGAGGGGTGAGGGGCTAGGGGTTGGGCAGGGCCCTTCAGACTCAGGCTCCTTCTCTTGTCGTTACTCTTCAGTGGTCACAAGACAATCACAGGATGCCTTTCTTCTTGGCTGGCTTTTTTTAGGGCACCTGAAAAACAGAAATACTTGTGCAGGCAGGTTTGAAATGGTTATTTCTGTGTCAGCTGTTACTTCTGTTTTTGCTTAAACAACCATTTCTCCCTGGTGACTTGTTCTCTCTCCTTTGTTCTCTTTCCAAGAAGGAAGTATTTGTCTCTAAGCATATGGAAACTTTGCACCCTTGCCTCCCACCAGTGACTTTCCAGGGATTAAGTCTCCCTTTTTCCCTATACTGCCTCTGTAGGGCTCCCCTTTCCGGCCTCAGGACTCATACTTTAATAGGATTTCCCTTTATTAATTTTCACACATCCTAATAGGTGTGAAATGGTATCTCCTTGTTTTGATTTGTATTTCCCTAATGGCTAATGAAGGGGAGCATTTTTTCATGTGCTCATTAGCCGTTTGTATGCCTTCTTTGTGGAAATGTCTCTGCATGTCCTTTACGCATTTTTTAATTGGGTCGTCCATTTTTTATTGAGTTGTAAGAGTTCTTGATATATTCTGTATATTATCAGGTAAAGAATTTGCAAGTATTTTCTCCCACTCTGTATATTGTCTTTCACTTTGAAGGGGTGAGCGTCCTAGTCCTCTGAAAGCAATTGACCAGATATCCTTTTTCTGAATTCCCTTTTATTGATATTTTACCTTGCTGCTGAGTTCTCAGGAAATAGATCCTGGATGTGGGAGGGAGGTACAATTTCTGTTTAATGAAAATACTGGTCATCCTGAATATTTTCAAGTTTCTTTGGATATTTCAGGTTAAGCAGATGTCATATATTTTCAGGGTGTTCTTTGTCTCTAACTGAAGATCATCCAAACTTGGGAATGTCATGAGGGAATCCAATGGCTTTTTCCTCAAACTTAACTGGAAGACATTGACCCCTTCCAGTTAGTTTCTTTGAGAAAAGAGCTATTACGTCCATCTCCTTATAAAACCCCTGGTTTCTAAGAAGTTTCTGTCCCTGTGGTACTCTGGAAATGGAAAGGTTTGTCAAAAAGTGTTTGTCAAGAGTGATCAATATTGATTCCTCAAATGTTGTGGGTAGGACTGTAATGGCAACATGGTATGAATTAACTTTTTGCATTAATGTTAAGTGGATGGCATCTAAACAAAATGGTAGAGACTAGATTCACATTTTGTTATTAAATAGTTCATGTTTTTCCCTTTTAAAATGTTTTTAAAAGATATTATTTATTTATTTGAAGAAAGAGAGAGCAGGGGGAGGGGCAGAGGGAGAGGGAGAAGCAGGCTCCCTGTATGTCGGGGCTCCATCCCAGGACCCTGAGAACATGACCTGAGTGTGGAAGGCAGATGCTTAACCAACTGAGCCACTCGGGTGTCCTCCACCCCAACCTTTCAAAGATTTTATTTATGAGACATTGTTATTAAATAGGTTTTTGATGTTAGCCATTCTTACTTTGAATAATTAATGACTCAAATATGAGAACACAAAGCTCTCATATCTTAACTTATTCTGAGGATTTAGCTGACAGCCAAACACTGGCAAATTCAGCATGCCTTTAGAGATCACTGCTGCATGTACTGGGGCCCAACCCAAACCTTGAACTTTGTATCACCACCCCAAATCAATCACAACGTTTTGACAATTGTATGAATAGAAGTATTAGGCTTTCACTGTACACACTGATGTATAATGGGTAAAGTTTTGATTAAAAAATGTAGGTAGGGATCCCTGGGTGGCGCAGCGGTTTGGCGCCTGCCTTTGGCCCAGGGCGCGATCCTGGAGACCCAGGATCGAATCCCACGTCAGGCTCCCGGTGCATGGAGCCTGCTTCTCCCTCTGCCTGTGTCTCTGCCTCTCTCTCTCTCTCACTGTGTGCCTATCATAAAAAAAAAAAAAAAAAAAATGTAGGTAAATGATAGGACACCTGGATGGCTCAGTCCATTAAGCATCTACCATCAGCTAAGGTCGTGATCTGGGTTGGAGCCCTGCATTGGGCTCCCTGCTGGGTGGGGAACCTGCTTCTCCCTCTCCCTCTGCTGCTCCCCCTGCTTGTGCACTCTCTTTCTCTCTCAAATCAATCAATCAATCAATCAATAGAAATACATAAATAAAAATAAAATCTTATTAAAAATTGTAGCTAGGGACGCCTGGGTGGCTCAGTGATTGAGCATCTGCCTTTGGCTAAGGGCGTGATCCTGGATTCGCAGGATCAAGTCCCACATCAGGCTCCTTGCATGGAGCCTGCTTCTCCTTCCTCTGCCTGTGTCTCTGCCTCTCTCTCTGTGTCTCGCATGAATAAATAAATAAATCTTTTTTAAAAATTGTAGCTAAACGGTACTTTAAAGTTTGCACCATGGGAATAGCAAATATCATTAAGCAAGAATTTTTTTTTAAGATTATTTACTTATTTGAGAGAGAGCTCAAACTTGTATATTTTCATCAGGTCCTTACCACCTCTCAATATAAGTGTTATGTTGTTGCAGTGTCTTAATTTACTTCCCTGCAGTAGACTTTCTCATTTCCTGGCTACTCCAAACATCATGGATAATTCAGTTTTCTAAATCATTGCTTTTCCTTGGCACATAATACTCCAAAAATTTAAATGTCTTTCTATTGTTTAGAGAATGATTTTTAAAAACTTTTTAGCATTCCACTCAATCTTTGCTTTGACTATTTCTCACCCAAGCTCTAAAATAAACTGCTTCTACTGCCCTTAAAAAACCTTTGTTCCAGGGATCCCTGGGTGGCACAGCGGTTTGGCCCCTGCCTTTGGCCCAGGGCGTGATCCTGGAGACCCGGGATCGAATCCCACATCGGGCTCCCAGTGCATGGGGCCTGCTTCTCCCTCTGCCTATGTCTCTGCCTCTCTCTCTCTCTCTCTCTCTCTGTGACTATCATAAATAAAAATAAAAAAATTAAAAAAAACCTTTGTTCCAGAAAGAATTATCTATTCATTCTCACTTCCATATCTACTTCCTTTTGGCTAAATGTGAAGTAAGAAAATGGTTAGAGCAAAGCTCTACCAATTATAAGCTGTGATGCTGCACTAGATTTAAAAAAAAATTTTTTTTAACTGCACTAGATTTTTTTTAAAAGATTTTATTTATTTATAGAGATACAGAGAGAGAGAGAGAGAGAGAGGCAGAGACACAGGCAGAGGGAGAAGCAGGCTCCATGCAGAGAGCCTGACTTGGGACTCGATCTAGGGTCTCCAGGATCATGCCCTGGGCCGCAGGCGACGCTAAACCACTGCGCCACTGGGGCTGCCCACTGCACTAGATTTTTAAAAGCTTTTTGAGCTTTCAGTTTTCTCAGCTGAAAAATGTACATGATAATAAAGCATGATAGCAGGTGATCTGGATGTTACGCTACAGAAATGGATAGGATATGGCCACTGTCCTGAAGATATTTACCCTCTAATTGGAAAAGAGGGTAAATTCATTTTGCCCTTAAGACAAAATGAATTTTAGGGTGAACTTCTTGATGGCAGGGTACATGTCTGATTACTCTAAATTGGTGGTTCTAACACTTTCCATAATTCTTTGTGCATACTCCACACCATTTATTTTCTTACAATGATAGAGAAATGTGAAATGGGGAATTTTTTATTAATTTTTTATTGATTGTAACATTATATTACCTTATGATATAGTTACCTGATATTTGTACACATGGTGAAATGGTCTCCATAACAAACCTAGGTAACATCTATCACAATAAACAGTTGCAAAAAAGTTTTTTTTTCTTGTAATGAGAACTTCTGAGATTCACTCAGCAACTTTCAAATGTGCAATATGATATTATTAACTATAGTGGCCATGCTTATGTATTACATTCCCATGATTTCTCTATTTTGTAACTGGAAGTTTGTACTTTTGACCCCCTTCACCCATTTGTCACATCCCCATCCTCTGCTTCTGGGAACCAACAATCTGTTCTCTGTACCTGAGCTTTTTTCCACCTTAGAGTCCACATAAAACTGAGATCATATGGCATATGTCTTTCTCTGACTGTCTCATTGCATTTAGTATAATTGCCCTTAAATTCCATCCATGTTGTCACCAATGGCAAGATTTTGGCGGAATAATACTCCATTTTATATATGAGACACACCTTCTTTACCCATTCATCTACTGATGAACACTTGGGATATTTCCATGTCTTGGCCATTGCGAATAATGCTGCAGTGAACGTGAAAGGTAGAAATAACTTTTCAGATAAGTATTTTTGTTTTCTTTGATTAAATACCCAGAAGTGGAATTGCTGGATCATATGGTAGTTCTATTTTTATTTTTTGAAGAACTTTCATATCGTTTTTCTTTTTTTTAAAATATTTTATTTATTTATTCATGAGAGATACAGAGAGAGAGAGAGAGAGGTAGAGACACAGGCAGAGGGAGAAGCAGGCTCCATGCAGGGAGCCCGATGTGGGACCCAATCCCAGGACTCCTGGATCACGCCCTGGGCTGAAAGCAGGCACTAAACCACTGAGCCACCCAGGATCCCCCCATATCGTTTTTCATAGCGGTTGTACTTATGTTCCCACCAACAGTACACAAAGATCCCCTTTTCTCCACATCCTTGTCCACAATTGTTATTTCTCATCTTTTTGATACCAGGCCTTCTAACAGGTGTGAGGCAATAATCTCACTGTGGTTTGGATTTGCATTTCCCTTATGATGAGTGATGAGCATATTTCCATGTAGCTTTTGACCATCTATTTGTCTTTTTTGGAAGAATGTCTATTCAGATCTTCTGCACATTTTAAAAATTGAATTGTTCATTTTGCTGTTGAGTTGTATGAATTCTTTTTATTTTTTATATATTAACTTATTAGCAGAGATATGATTTGCAAATATTTTCTCCGATTCAGTAGGTTGTCTTTTCATTTTGTTGATGGTTTCCTTTGCTGTGCAGAAGCTTTTGAGTTTTATGTAGTCCCATTTGTTTATTTTTTGCTTATGTTGCTTTTGCTTTTAGTGTCCGCTTCAAAAACTTATTGCAAAGGTTAAGTCAAGGGTCTTACCAGGAGTTTTATGGTTTTCTTCTAAGAATTTTATGGTTTCAGTCTTACATTCAAGTCTTTAATCCATTTTGAGTTAATTTTTGTGTATAATGTAAGGTAGTGGTCCAGATTCATTCTTTTGTGTGCGGCTGTCCAGTTCTCCCAACACCATTTATTGAAGAGACTGTTCTTTCCCAATGGTATATTCTTGTCTCCTTGTTGTAAATTAATTGACCATATATGCATGGATTTATTTCTAGGCTCTCTATTCTATTCTCTTGATCTGTGTAGTCTGTTTGTATGCCAATACCATACTTTTTGATTACTATAGCTTTGTAATATAATTTGAAATCAGGGAGCATGATGCCTCCAGCTTTGTTCTTCTTTCTCAAGATTACTTTAGCTATTCTGGGCTTTTCATAGTTCTATATTTACATTAAGATTTGTTTATTCCATTTCTCTGAAAAATGCCATTGGAATTTTGATAGGAATTGCATTGAATCTGTAGATTGCTTTGCATAGTATGGACATTTTAATAATATTCTTCCAATCTATGAGCACAGATTATCTTTACATTTATTTTTCTTTTTCAATTTCTTTCATCAATATCTTTTTTTTTTTTTTTAAAGATTTTATTTATTTATTCGTGAGAGACACACACACACAGAGTCAGAGATGCAGGCAGAGGGAGAAGCAGGCTCCGTGCAGGGAGCCCAACGTGGGACTTGATCCGGGTCTCCAGGATCACGCCCTGGGCTGGAGGCGGCGCTAAACCGCTGAGCCACCCAGGCTGCCCCACATCAGTATCTTTTATAGTTTTCAGTATAAGGTCTTTTACCTCCTTGTTTATATTTACTCCTAGGTATTTTATTCTTTTTGATGCAAGTATAAATGGGATTGTTTTCTTAATTTCTCTTTCTTATATTAGTGTACAGAAATGAGGCAGATTTTTGTATACTGATTTTGCACCCTGCAACTTTACTGAATTTGTTTATTCCAACAGTTTTTTGCTGGAGTCTTTAGGATTTTCTATATGTAATATCATGCCACCTGCAAATAGTGACAATTTTACTTCTTTCCCGGTTTGGGTGCCTTTTATTTCTTTTGCTTGCCTAATTGTTCTAGCTAGGACTTCTAATACTATGTTGAATAAACACAGTGAGAGTGGGCATCCTGTTGAGAGGTTTTGCTTTACTGATCCGATCTCTTTACTTGTTATGTATCTGTTGAGATTTCCTGTTTTCTTCAGTCAGTTTATTTTTTTTAAAGATTTTATTTATTTATTCATAAGAGAGAGAGAGAGAGAAAGAGAGAGAGACAGGCAGGGAGAGAAGCAGGCTCCACGCAGGGAGCCCGATGTGGGATCGATCCCGGGACTCTGGGATCACACTCTGAGCCGAAGGCAGGCCCTAAACCGCAGAGCCACCCAGGGATCCCCATCTTCAGTCAGTTTATTGTAATTTGTGAGCCTCTAGGAATTGTCCTATTTAGGTTATTACATTTGTTGGCATACAAGTGTTCATAGTATTCTCTTGTCATTATTTTTACTTCTATAAGATCAATAGTAATGTTACCACTTTCATTCTGTTTTTCTATTTTTTATTTTTATGTATCTCTGCTCTAGTCTTTATTATCTCCTTCTGCTAACTTTGTGGTTTAGTTTCATTTTCTAATTGTTCAAGGTGTAAAGTTAAGGTTTTGATTTCAGATCTCTCTTCTTTTTTAATGTAGGCACTTACACCAAGAAGTTTCTGAGTGCTGCCTTTACTGCATCCCATAACTTTTGGTATGTTGTTTGTCTCATTCATCTCTAAGTATTTTCTAATTTTGTGTGATTTCTTCTCTGATCCATTGGCTATTTAAAAGTGTGTGGTTCAATTTCATTTTTTTTAAGACTTTATTTATTCATGAGAGACACACAGAGAGAGGCAGAGACACAGGCAGAGGGAGAAGCAGGCTCATTGCGGGGAGCCCGATGCGGGACTCGATCCCAGGACCCCAGGATCACGACCTAAGCCAAAGGCAGGCATTCAACCGCTGAGCCACCTAAATGCCCTCTGTGTAGATGTTCTATCTTTTTTTTTTTTTTTTATGATAGTCACACAGAGAGAGAGAGAGAGAGAGAGAGGCAGAGACACAGGCAGAGGGAGAATCAGGCTCCATGCACTGGGAGCCTGACGTGGGATTCGATCCCGGGTCTCCAGGATCGCGCCCTGGGCCAAAGGCAGGCACTAAAACGCTGCGCCACCCAGGGATCCCAGATGTTCTATCTTTATTGAAAGTGGAGTATTAAAGTCTCTATTAATGCACAATAGCTTACTTCTCCTTTAAGTTGTCATTTTTGGCCTCTTATACTTTGAGGGTCTGTTCTTAGGTGTGTAAATGTTTTAAATTGTTATATCTTCTTGCTGTACTGAGACTTTTACCAATATATAATGTCTTTCTTTGTCCCGTTACAGTTCTTGACTTACAGCCTATTTGTCTCATGTTAGTATAGCCACCACAAATCTCTGTGGATTACATTTTCCAGGAATATCTTTCTCTATCCTTTCACTTTCAACCTATTTGCATATTTGGTTATAGGTTGAATTTCTTATAGATAGAATATAGTTGGATCATGTTTTACTAACCTAATCTGCCAATCTCTGCCTTTTATTAGAGACTTTAATCCATTAACATTCAAAGTAATTACTGATAAGGAAAGATTTACTTCTGCCATTTGGCTGTTTACTATGTCTTTTGTCCCTCATTTCCTCCACTATTGTCTTCTTTGGCATTTAGTTGATTTTTTAAAATGAATTATTTTGATTCCCATCTCACTTCCTTTTGTGTGTATTTTTTAGATATTTTGTTGTTACCATGGGGATTACATTTAATATCATAATTTATAACAATCTAGTTTGAATTGATACTAACTTAATTTCAATAGTTAAACTCTTCTCTATACAGCTCTGTTCCTTCCCTTATATTATTGTCACAAATTATATCCCGATATATTTTGTGCCTAATAACAGATTTCTATTTTATACATTTGTCTTTTAAGCATTTGAAAAGAAAAAGTGTAATCACAAAACAAAAATACAACAATGCTGGCTTTTATATTTCCCACGTATTTACCTTTACAGGAGATCCCTCTTCATATGGCTTTGAATTGCTGTCTGATGTCATTTTGTTAGCATTTGTAGTATGGCAAGTCTAGTGGTAACAAAGGCCCTCAGACTGTGTTTATCTGGGAGTGTCTTAATTTTTCTTTCAGATTCAAAGAACAGTCTTGCTGAATATAGAATTCTTTTTTTTTAAGATTTTATTATTTTTTTAAAGATTTTATTTATTCATGAGAGACACACACAGAGAGAGCAGAGACACAGGCAGAGGAGAAGCAGGCTCCATGCAGGAAGCCCGACGCGGGACTTGATCCCAGGACCCGGGGGTTCAGTCCTGAGCCAAAGCAGATGCTCAACCGCTGAGCCACCCAGGTGTCCCTGAATATAGAATTCTTGACTGAGTTCTCCTTTCAGCACTTTAAATATGTCATCCCACTGTCTTTGGGCCTCTATCATCTCTGATGAGAAACTCCTTGTTAATCTTAGGGAAGCTCCTTGGTATGTAAAGAGTTGCATCTCTTTTTCTTACCTTAAGAATCTGTGTCTTATAACCAATTGATAATGTGTCTCAGTGTGGATCTCTTTGAGTCCCTCCTTGGAGTTCATTGAGCTTCTTGTATTTATAGATTTATGCACCATGATACAACGTGTCATTTAAAAAAAAACCAAAATTACTGGTTTTCTCATAAATAAATCTTAAAATGATGCACTCTAGAGATATTAGCATATCTATATAGCAAGAGAGAATGACAAATTTTATTTTTATGTCTTAAAATGTTTTGTGTTAATGTGACTTTTATTTATATTTATCTTTTAACATTTTGGGAATAGTCTGTTCAATTTAATGCTTTATAATTCTTGAAGTACCATTGTCATGTACATTTCCTATGCATTGAGCAGTGAAAAACATCTTTACCGAGGCCTAATTTCTCAGCTATATCAATAATATATAGTTGAAGGTATGCTATTGAAGTTTCTCAAGAATATATCCAATAGTTTATAAATTACCATTGTAAAATTAAATCCTCTTTTTCTGCTATTAATGGAAAAACTAGTGAAATCCAAATTATGGTCTGGACTTTAGTAAATAGTAAAGTGCTGACATCTTAGTTTTACCTTTGCAACTTTTTTGTGAATCAAAATAAAAATTATATTAAAAATAATTATTATATCTAAATATTTACATGTACTAACATCCTTGCTTTTAAAAAATGTCATGAGCTAGAAGAGTACATTTCATTCATACATAAAACAAACTATAAGAAGATATTCTTCATAATACTAAGATCTTCAAAAAAAAAGGTATTTTGCTAATTTCTTTTAAAACCCTTGCTACACAATTGCTTATCAGCTATTACTCTAATTTGAGAGTTGTTTTTTCCTAGATTTATCTGATAAAATGAAATATCAAATCTGACATGAACAGCATATGAATTAGTACAAGGAAATCTGTTTTCTGAATCAAATCTTGGTTCTGTAATACAGGATTAAAGAATGGTGTTGTACCCTACCACCAAAGGCAGAAAATCATGATGTTTTATCACATCTTTATGAGACATTTTGACAATAGAGGCAAAAAGTATTATGATATATTATGATAGAATATCTCATATTAAGTATCAATGGGAGGAAATCTTATGTTTTTGTTTTCTAGTAAATTCAAAGTTTTTGACTCTTGGATATCATTGTGAACTCAAAAGAGAAGTAGACAGCACAGGAACTGACAACATGGAAACCAAAGCAGAATAAAGGAAGACACACACTATCTCAAAGCCTGACAATTAGATCTTAAACATATTTAAAAAATAAAAGTAAAGGTTGACTCTAGAAGTTTCAGATTGGTAAGATTCATTCATTCATTCAAAAAGCGTTTACTGGCCACCTTTCCTGTGTCCGTCACTAGCTGGAGCCTGGAGGACTCAATTCTGAGCAAAAACAGACCCTGGTGCCTCGGTTCCCTGGTCCCCTCCTGTCATGCAGTTTGCAAACTAACAGGGCAATGGGCTTGAACAGGAGCTAATATAAAGAAAAATTGCAAAACAAATTATGTGTGTACTTTTAATTTATGTCAGGATTTTTATTTTATTTGTTTTTAAAGATTTATTTGAGAGGGAGCTAGCACATGCACTTGAGCATGTGAGTGGGGAGAGAGGCAGAGGGAGAGACACTCTAGTGGACTCCCCTCTGAGTGGGGAGCTGGACTTGGGTCTTAATCTAACAACCTATAAGATCATGACCTGAGCTGAAATCCCAACCGCCTGAGCCACCCAAGTGCCCCAATTTATGTCAGGGCTTTTAAATAAAGAAACTTTATGTAGGGAATTATTTGCTGATATTACATATTCTCCTTCAGTGCAAATATATATAACGAGCCTATTTCACAGACTTTGGGAACCTCCTTTGTTTCCAGGGAAAACAATTTCAGAGTAGTGACAGACGGGGGTCTCAGTTTCTCTTAGAGATTTTTTTTTGATAGTATGGTTCCCTTTATTGACAGTGTGATTCCATTTTTGTAATAACATTATATAACTGTAGGTATTTCCACACAAACATATTTTAATACATACAAGGGCATCTAGGAGAGAAAGGAGAGGGACATTTATTTTTTTAACTCTACTTTTCTGGATTGCTTGATTTCATTACAGGGACAAATATTGCTTTTGCAACGTTATGAAAGTAAGCTGTATGTAGAACAGCCTGGACTGAGCTTGGAGTGGAAAAGGAGAGGCTCTCATTTGCAGAATTAAACTAGGATGAAAACATTCTGTTGGGGGAGGGTAGACTGAGCTCATGATGAGGCCTTCACATCCACATCCCTACTAATAGAAAAAAAAATTTTTTTAAACATAAATAAATCTTTAGTCCCATAGAAAACAAGAGGATCCTTGGTGGATCAGAAAACAACAACAACAACTCTTAGTAAGGATTAAAAAATAAAAACCTGGGATTAGCAAAGAAGTACACGGCTGAGCAAAAACTCTCACAGGGTCATCTGGTTTTAAAAAGTAGGAACAGCTCTAAGAAAAGGTTCAGGCCTGCCCTGTACCCTGGGGGATACAGGGATATAGGCACAGCACCCTGGTCTTCAGGCAGCTCACCGCAGGGGATATTAGGGACCCTAGGGGATTCCTGGGTGGCTCAGGGTTTAGCGCCTGCCTTTGGCCCATGGTGTCATCCTGGGGTCCCAGGATCAAGTCCCACATCAAGCTTCCTGCATGGAGCCTGCTTCTTCCTCTGCCTGTGTCTCTGCCTCTCTCTCTTGGTGTCTCTCATGAATAAATAAATAAAATCTTAAAAAAAAAAAAAAAAAAAGAAGGTATTAGGGACCCCAGCAGGAACAATCAGGAAGATCAACTCTTGAATGATAGTGCTACTTGCTCAGCCATGTGAAGAGCAAAACTTCACAAAACTTACTTGGATAACTTTACGCATAATACACCCAAGTAAGTGACCAGCAAGACGAATCTAGTATTTTAAGAATTTGCATAGGATAATGAAAATTCTACTTTTGGGTTGAAGTTAAATTATTATACCTTGTGATGTTTTGGAAAGTGCTGTAAAAATGGGTCTCAAGTGTAGGTAAGATCTCAAATATTAAAAGTTGGAGGAATCCCTGGGTGGCGCAGCGGCTTGGCGCCTGCCTTTGGCCCAGGGCGCGATCCTGGAGACCCGGATCGAATCCCACGTCGGGCTCCCGGTGCATGGAGCCTGCTTCTCCCACTGCCTATGTCTCTGCCTCTCTCTCTCTATCAAAAATAAATTAAAAAATTAAAAAAAAAAAGTTAGAGGGGAAACAGGAAGCTGAGCCTCAGGACTGCCATGAACAGACTGGGGCGGGGGGTGGCAGGAGGACTTGGGGAGAATCCGATGGCCTAATGCGCTGTCTACTGAGAAAAGGACTTAAACAGAACAAACACCTTTATTTGGGGTCTCGGGATTGCAGTTTGGGGAGCACAGACTCTGCAGTAATCAGAGTGTGTTGTTCCTGTGGGAAAGCAAGGTTTTTTTTTTTTGTTTTTTTTTAATGAGAAAAGAAGGCACCATGAGATGATTTAGGGGAAAAAAACTTAATTTGGTGCTAATTTTGATGACTAATCGAGTATTTTATTGGCGCTATCAAACGAACCACACCTGGTATGCGTAAGTTTTGGGTGTTCATTCACTTGTATTAACCCTGTAGGCTTTTCTGAGCAAGTGCGTGTAAGGCCCCGAGCGCTTCCAGCGCCGCCCGGTCCACTCGGAGCGTCGGGCTCTTCCTCTCCCCGGGGCTTCCAGGCTCCCTCCTCCGGCCGACGCCCCGCGAGCCCGGCGCCCTGACGGGTCAGCCCCGGGCGCTAGAGGGCGCCCGCGCCTCTCCCACCGATCACCCCCGGCGGCAACCGGGCTGGCCCTGCGGGGTCGCAAGCCCGGGAAGGGAATCCCGAGGGCGCCGCGGAGGAAACGAGCGGGCTCCTGGGCGGCCACGAGTCCCCGGGGGCCCAGCCCCGCCTGACACCACCCCGGGGCCCAGCGGGGCCTGATACCCCCCCGGGGGCCCAGCCCCGCCTGACACCCCCACAGGGGGGGCCCCGCCCCGCCTGACCAGCCCCGCCTCGGGGGTCCAGCCCCGCCTGACAACCCCTCCCCCAGCCCAGTCCCGCCTGACAACCCCCCCGGGGGCCCAGCCCGGCCTGACACCCCCTCGGGGGCCCAGCGGGGCCTGACCACCCCTCCCCCGGGCCCCAGCCCCGCCTGACTACCCCTCCCCCAGCCCCACCCGCGCATCCCCCTCCCCCCGCGTCCCCTCCCCCTATCCCCCGCCGCCCCCCGCCCAGCCCAGTCCCCCCTCCGAGGCCCCGGCTCCTCCGGGCGCGGCGCGGTGGGGGCGCGGGGAGCCCTCCAGGCACGGGGCGCGGCGCGGGGGCGGGGGCGGCGGGGCGCCTCGGGCGAGGCGGGTGCTGGGGGGCGCGGAGGTCGCCCTTACAGCCGCGGCCTGGGGGGGGGGGCACCGCGGCTCGTGGGCCGGGTGGGAAGGGCGGGGCTCGGAGCCCGGGAGCCGCTGGGCCCCGCTCTGCCCCGGGGGGGACGCGCCCCCCCGCCCCCTCCCCCTCCCCCTCCCCCTCCCCCTCCTTCCGGGGCGTCGTGACCCGCCTCGGCCCCGCCGCTCTCCGGGTCACCCGGCGCCAGCCTCGCCTTCCCTGCAGCCCTCGGGCCGGGCGGGACCGCCCCGGACGCTGGGTGCCGCGCCCCGCCCTCCGCGCCCCGCCCCGCGCCCCGCCCCCTGCGCCCCGCCCCGCGCTCCCGGGGCCCGCAGCGGGGGCTCCGGCCTGTGGCTCAGCTTCGGGGCCGCCGCGGGGAGCCGCCGTCCGCGCCCCTCCGGTCCGGGCCCTGCCGCCTCCGAGCCCTCCCTCCGCTTTGCTGTGAACGACGCCCGCCCCGGACCCTCCCGGCGCCGCGGCTCGGCCTCTTCCCTCCGCGTGGGCCTCCCGGGGTCGCCTGCCCCGCCCCCCGCCTCTCCCCAGCCCTCGGGGGACCCCCGCGCTTCCCCGACCGAAGCAAAGCCCCTCCCTTCCCCAAGGTCCTTTGTCTTCCGGGCTCCCCCTCCCGCCTCGCTCGCTGTCCTGGCCCTGCCCCGCGGGTGCAAGTCTCCAGCGGAGTCCCCGGGCCTCGCCCACCCGCCCGGCCACCCAGGGCCCGGCCCACCTTCTCCCTGACCTGCTCGTCCTTGTGTTAGGAAGAAAAGCGCGGGCGCAGCCTGCTGTTGCTCAGGCCAGGCGCGTCCCCAGAGCAGAGCCTCATCCCTGACCTAACTGCAGTTTCCACCTTCTCCAGAAGCGTCCTAACGGCTGGGTCAGGAATTTTCTGATGAGTGTCAGTGAGTCTGTCACATGGCCCCCTCCATCCCCCCAAAAGAATAGGAGTTAATCTGATTTAAAAAAAAAAAAAAAAAAAGAAACAAAAAACCCTGCTCTTCTGCCTCAGGAAAAGAGACTTGGCCTGGAACAATCTTTTTATTTGCTTCTAACTCTCTTGCCCCACCGTCCTTCCTATAAAAACTTTCCATTTTGTCTAATTCCACAGAGCATCATCCCTCTACCTGCTAGACGGGACACTGCCTGAGTCAGGAATCATTTTGTTTTTATAAAGGTTTTATTTATTTATTCATGAGAGACACAGAGAGAGAGAGAGGCAGAGACACAGGCAGAGGGAGAAGCAGGCTCCAGGCAGATGTGGGACTTGACCCCAGGACCCCAGGATTACACCCCCAGCTGAAGGCAGGCACTAAACCACTGAGCCACCCAGGCGTCCCAGGAATCATTTAATAAAGCCAATTAGAGTAAACTTGAGGAGTTTAGTTTACTCAGTTCAATTTTGTTTTGTTTTGTTTTTTTAATACTTCCGTCCCCTCCACCCCCACGGCCCCTGCGCTCATCAGGGTCTTTCAAGGATTGCAGCTCTGACTCTTCAGTCTTGGCTCCCTCCCATCCCGCTTGTCCACATTCCTGCAGCGCAGTCTTCCCAGGACAGAGCTCCGCTTATGGGTCCCACAGCTCAGAATTCTTCAGAGACTCTGCAGCCTCTAAAATAAAATAGAAATTTATTGGCGTGACCTGTAAAGCCCTTCGTGGGTGTCTAGTCTGGGCTGCCTCATCGTTGATGCTGCTGCAGTGGTTAGAGGTTTCCTCCAACGTGCGGACTCCTGCAAGTTTCCCTGCCTCCTAGCTTGGAACACTGTCCCCTGCTCAGCTCAGCCTGAGTCTGCGGATCCCTGCCCAACTGTGACTGAGTGTGGGACGCCTTTCTTGATTCCTTAATTTGTTAGAGTGGCTCACAGAACCCAAGGAAACACATTCACCCGTTTACTGAAAGATGAAGGATATAGATGAACAGATACAGGGGCGCCTGGTAGCTCGGTCGGTTAAGCATCTGCCTTCAGCTCAGGTCAAGATCTCAGGATCCTAGGATTGATCCCTGGGATCCGCCCTTGGTGGAGCTCCCTGCTCAGCAGGGGGTCTGCTGCTTCCTCTCTGTGCCCCCTCCTCTCTCAAATAAATAAATAAATAAATAGAATCTTTTTTTTTTTTTTTAAGATACATAGGACAAAGTCTGGGAGGGTCCCGGTGCAGGATCTTCTGTCCTTCTGGAGTTGGGGGTGGGGTGCACCACCCTCTACCAATGTGGTAGCTCCCCAAACCCCATCCTGCCTGGATTTTTGCAGAGGCTTCATAATGTAGGCATGATCAGTCATTAATTCCACTTTCAGCCATTCTCCCTTCTTAAGAGGATGGGGAATGGGGCTGAAAATTCTGAGTTTCCAATCATGGCTTGGTCTTTCCAGCAACGGGCTCTCATCCAGGAGCCGTTCACAACCCCACCTCCAAGAGCCTCATCAGAGAGAGACACTATTACTACCCAGGAGGTTACATGGATTTCAGGAGCCCTATGTCAGTAGCTGAAGTTAACGACCAACAATTAGAACAAAAGATGTTCCTAGTGTTCTTATCACTTAGGAAATTACAAAGGTTTTAGGAGGTTCCTTGTCCAGAGCAGGGGACAGACCAATATACATGGTTTTCTGTTATCTCACAGTATCTATTTGATATCTCGAGGTCAGGGACCTTGTCTTCTGTCATCATACTGCCAGTGTAGCGTAGCTCCTGGCCTATAGTGGGTGCTCAATAAAAGTTTGTGGAGTGAATGAAATAACTAGTCATACCACCAGTTAGGACATGGCGTCCCAGGTAGGACATCACTCACCATTTCATGAATGCAGGTAGTTCATGTAATAAAGCTATTAAGGCTGATGAGCAAACATCAGGTTGTCCAGGAATACCATTGCAAATGATCCAAAAGACTTTGCTCATCATATTACTTCGATAACTCATAGGATAAGAACTCCCCACAGTCCTTGTGAGGACCTTATTATATTGCCTTTGGAACCTGAGGGCCCCGGGAGAAAGTTGTATGTGGCACAACAGTGATGGGGTGATAGAGCTCCTCCCTCAGCCCTTGATGTTTTGTTCCTGGGGCTCAACAGATAGTTAGTTGTCCTTCCTAATGGGGAACTGAGGTTCTCTACCTCCCGGACGGGCATCTAGAAAGTGGTGGAACTGCCTGCCTTTGTTTAAAAAGAATGAAAATGTTCTGACCGCCTTTCACCAAGTAGGAGTAATGAAAATGCGTATCTCATGTCCCTTTTCGCTTTCATTCTGTGATACCCAAACCTGCATTTTGAAATTAAACCTCATGCCCTTTGTGCAAAATCTATTGCATCATCATGGGAATCCCACTCCTCCAGCACTAAACCCTTCTGAGTTTCCAAGGTAATGCAAGTCCTAGTTTCAGCCTCTGTCTCCCAAAGCACGCCCTGTGATAGGTGACAGGGTCTGGAGGGGGATTTTTACACCTTGGCACCAGCCACAGGCTGGCTGAAATTACACTCATAACGGTTGAGCCCTGCTTTCAATGGTTTTTGTTTGTTTGCTTGCTTTTTAAAGTTTTTTAGGAGCTTCGTTAGTACAGGGCCCCCGTCAGGACTGCCCTGACCAAGCACACTAAATCCCTTTAACGTTTGAGGAAACCGGTTCCTTGGGCTTCTCACGCAAATCCATCCAGCTGCCTTCAGCGATGACCTGGACCCCAGGCGAGGCAGCTCAGAGCCAGGGGGACCCTATCCCAGGACAGAGGGTTCCCATTCACCTTTCTCTTCATTTGCATTCTGAAATGGATCACCCAGGTGATTCCAGACCATATAAGAAGACAAGCTCATCTTGTGAGGAAAAAAGTAAGAGAGAGGAGGAGAGAGAGGAACCTCTAGTCAGTTATTTGGCTATTTTTTTTTCTTTCTTTTTTATTTAGCTATTTCTTAAAATCATATGATCACGAATATTAAACAGATCTCCGGGGTAATAAGATTCTCTTGATATAACTCAGATTTTATTTTATTTATTTTATTATTTTTGTTTTTTATTTTATTTTATTTTATTTATTTATGATAGGCACACAGTGAGAGAGAGAGAGAGAGAGAGGCAGAGACATAGGCAGAGGGAGAAGCAGGCTCCATGCACCGGGAGCCCGATGTGGGATTCGATCCCGGGTCTCCAGGATCGCGCCCTGGGCCAAAGGCAGGCGCTAAACCGCTGCGCCACCCAGGGATCCCTAACTCAGATTTTAAATAAGAGAGCATGATTTCAAAAGAAATATGTGAAAAATAAAATGAATGAAATAAAATAACTGAAACATGGATTCTGGAAAACACCTCTGGACTTCAGGTAGATCCATTCACACGGTAGATGAACCAGCTCTGAGCCCCTACCTCTGGGCCCTTCCTATGGCGCCTCTTCCTAGGGACACCTTGTCTTTCGGGTGCTAGGTTAACATGTCGGGGCTGGAAAGTGCAAATGTCACCTGAGCCCTTGGATTAAAGACGGCCTAAAATAACAAAGAATAATGTCAAGATAGACATAAGCAGCGTGGCTTTGCTTCACCACCGTACTCTTGAGAAAGCAATCATTTCTTCATTTCACGTTTTCCTTTAAACCAGACAACTTCTTAGTATTTTCCCTGCTGTTTCTGACTGTGATGATTCAGAAGGCAGATGGCATGCTCACCTCTGCTCAGTCCTTGAAACACGTCCTTCCAGTTGACCTCCAGCTCCAGCCCTCTTAGTCCTCACCTTGAAGTTTCTTCAAAGAGTATCTGAAGACAGCGGTCTCCACCTGTCTCTGCATCTTGAGTCCCACTCACTGTGGTGGTTGTCCTGCCTTCACGAAGGTAACTGTTGACCTGGGAATGAGACTTCATTTGAAGTGTCCTCTCCCCGCTTCCTCCAACATGAGCTGCTAATCCCATTGACCTCACTCTCTCATGCCCAGTTGCTTCTGCTCTTCTAAATCCTCTTTGCCCTATGCTTTTATCCCCTAGCAATCTTTTAAAGTGTTGGTTGCTATTGCCTCGGCTTCTGTCATCAGACAGGTGCCTTCGTGATGGACAAGCTTGTCTGGGCCGATACATCCCTCTGCTGGCTTCTAGCCCCTGTATCCCATAGCTTTGCCTGTATTTCTACCTAATGTGTCACCTAAGTGTGTCGCAAGCACTATAAAGCCCTTTAGACTCAAACTAATTCTTTAATTGACCCCTGAGCCTATCCTCCTCCCCTCATATTCTCTCTTTCTGTTAATTATATCATCTTGTATCTGATTTTCTGAGTTAGAATGCTAAAAATCATCTGGAACTCCATTCTTTTCCTTGTCCCTTCCCCATAAATCCACTTGGGCATTATATCCTATGGTTTCTGCTTCCTGATTAGCTCCCTGCATCACCATCATCACTGTTGCCAACTACTTAGGCTTAGGCCCAAATGGCCTGTGCTCTGGGCCCCTAAAACCGACTCCTAACTGACCCTGGCTGCCACTTTCTTCTGCATCCAAACTATCCTAAAAGCTGATGCTAGGATCAGAAAGGGAAACGGAGGGAGGGACAGAGGAAGGGAGAATAGGGAAAGGACTGACTGACTGAATGAATCAATGAATCATGTTATTCCTTTAGTTAAAAATCCTATAATGGTTCCCCATTGCCTGGCCAGTAAATCCCAAACTCCTTAGATTGGCGTAAGGACCCTTTTCAGGCCAGCCCTACCTTGCCTATTTGACTCTACTTCTCCTCAGTGTGAGACACCACATTCACATAACTCTTATTACATATGTTGCTATAATGGTTCTATTTTATTATTAGTTGTTAATATCTTGCTGTGCCTTATTTGTAAACTATACCGTATGGTAGGTATGTACCTATAGGAAAAGACAGAGTATACCTGGGGTTTGGGATGAGGCAGTTTCAGGCATCCACTGGGAGCTTTGAAACAGATCCCCCCACTGCTGAATACTGCAAACACAGTCTCCCTTGGCATCCAGCTCAACTGCTGAAAAAAAGGATCATGTTTTATTCAGTTTTATGTCTCAATTTCTTTGAAACCTGATACTATCCACTGAAAGAAACCAACCTCAAAGTAGGTTAGTAAATGCTTTATTCATTGTCTTACTGAGGACGATAGTCCAGGAGGCAGTCTTTCAGATTGCTCCGCTGCTCTGAAGCTTGTTCGCTGCAAGGAGAAGGGGCACCTGCTAGCAATCGGTGCTCCAAGTGCTTGTGCATCACAAATATAATTTGTTAGGGTTGTAAAAAGTAAGGCTTACTGATTTACACATAGATCTGAGAAAGACCCTAAACACAGTATATTTCTGTTATATCTGATTGTTTAAAAATGTTGCTTGCCTGCGTCTGCTGAACAGGTTTCCAGTTCTTCCTGGTTTTGATTCCTCCTTGAGTCAGTTCCAGGAGGTCGTAACCTCCTGTAATCAGTCACCTCCTACAGCTTTAATGTACAATACAATCCTCAGTATAATAAATGCTTAATATGTGAAGTTTGGGGCTTTTCAGCTCTTCTATCTAGTGGGGCATTGAGAGTCTGAGTTTGCTGGGGGAGGATTTACAAAATACAAGCACCTGAATGTGAAAAGTAGCTTGTTCTTAAAAAAGAAAAAGTCACATTTTCTCATTTTTAAAAACAGTATGATAGAAAACTGTGAGGTAGCACGAGAGAACATTGCCTCGTTGCATCTCTCTGTCCTTTTACCCTTTTAATTGTGGAAGTGGAAGAGGCAAACCCACGGTGGATTTTCCCAAGAATTACAGCAAAGGCAAAGAACATGAATGCTGGGTCTATTTTGAAGGACCACGGAGTTACCTCAGTTGCAGGACTATGATCACATTTTAGGGAAGGAATGCCAGCAGGATAAGGAATCTTCTCTAGCACGTGCTCCCTATGAGTCTGGAAAGAAAGCTGGGGGATGGTCACCCCAAAAATGTTCCAGGGTTGGTGTCCAAACTTCTGCTAAGGTATTTGAGGAAAGACGGCAGGTAGTTTTGTTTTTTTTTTTTGTTTTTTTGTTTTTAAGGCAGGTAGGTTTTTTGCCTCAGTCCCAGAATGCACTGGGAGGAGGCCGAGCTCTTTGAGTACAGGTGCAGGGAGAGTGGAGGGAGCAGTGCCGGCCAGCACTCACAAGCCCGATTGTACAGGGTTCAGAGTCTTGGGTACTCCCCCAATTCTCCTTAAACAGAAAACGCAGAGAAGCTGGCATCTACCTCTCAGCTCTGTAGCTATTATTCCAGAAGCTTTTCTGGGGTAGAAAAAAATCAAGACCTCAGTTTTCCAAGTGTTTTTCCCCTGGGAAAGAGGGTCACCACCTCCCAGTGGAAGGGAGTGTGCAACCTTTGTTCACCCACTGCCTGCAGACTCCTTGGATCTCTGCTTCTCACGTTTTGCCCACTTGGGGCGAAGTTTTATTTTATACTTTTAAGTTTTTCTTTTAGTTCCAGTTAGTTAATATACAGTGCTGTTAGTTCCAGGTGTACAATATAGTGATTCAACAATTTGTACATCACCTGGTGCTCATCACAAGTGTCCTCCGTAATCCCCATTGTCTATTTCATCCATCGCCCACCCACCTCCGGTGACCAGCAGTTCTCTAGACCTAAGAGTCTGTTTCTTGGTTTCTCTCTCTTTTGTGCTTTGCTAGTGTGTTTTCTTAAATTCCATAAATGAGTAAATTCATATGGTATTTGTTGTTCTCGGACTTATTTTTGCTCAGCATCACATTCTCTAGTTCTGTCCGTGTCTTTGCAAATGGCAAGATTTCATTCTTTTTTATGGCTGGGTAACATTCCATTGTGCATCTATTACCACATCTTCTTTAATGGAGGGACATTTGGGCTGTTTCCGTATGTTGACCATCGTAAATAATGGTGCTATAAACACAGGAGTGCATGTATCCCTTTGAATTAGTGTTTTTATATTCGCTGGGTAAATACCTAGTCGTGCAATTGCTGGGTCATAGGGTCGCTCTATTCTTAACTTTTTAAGGAACCTCCATACTGTTTCCCACAGTGGCTGCACTAGTTCGCATTCCCACCAACAGTGCAAGAGAGTTCCTTTTTCTCCACATCCTCTCCAACCCCGGTTGTTTCTTATCATTGATTTTAGCCATTCTGAAGGGGTACGGTGATATCTCATTGCAGTTTTGATTTCAGTGTGTTATTTTATCAGCCTCTTTGATGACCTTTCATGGGCAGAAACAGAATTAGGTTTTGTTCTTAGCAGGTATCAGCCTTCCAGCAACACTCTCCATGTTCATGGCCTCTGTTCTCTTCTGCTAACCTGGTCTTTCAGAAGTGACCTATGACCTGAACATGTTTGTCAAGTGAATCTCTAGGAGAGGCTGCTACAATTTGTTTGACAGAACATTAGATATGAAGAACTATTAAGTATTGTGACGTTGTTCACAGGCCACTGCCATGTCATTTGAATTACTTTTATGTTGTTCATAGGAAACATTGCAGTCCTTACTATCTGTAAGGAAAACCAAACAGATATTAGTTGCCTGGGAAGTTATTTTACATTCTTTACGAGAGGGCTGAGGTTCTAGTTCTGGGCCAGTGTCATAGTTTTGCACTACAGATGTGTGGTAATATCCATGGAATTTAATTGGGTTTGCTAAGCAATTGACCTAATCAGGGATGGTCCGATCCATTAGCGTTCTTTTATTTATTTGAGAGAGAGAAAGAGATAGCAAGAGAGAACATGAGCAAGGATGGGGGAGAGGGAGAAGCAGACTCCCTGCTGAGTAGGGAGCCCAACATGGGGCTCCATACCAGGACCCTGAGATCATGACCTGAGCTGAAGGCAGATGCTTAAGCAACTGAGCCACCCAGGTGCACCCAAGGCATTAGGCTGCGGTGGTGGCAGCTGCTGCTTCTGCTTCTTCTTCTGCTTCTGCTTCTTCTTCTCCATTTAACTCACCTAAGGCCCCATATGACTATCTAGACACTTAGTGTTGCTTGGCTTATTTATGGTAACTTGGTTTTTAAAACGTATGCCTAAATCAATACAAATCCATCTCTACCACTGAGATCAAGGTAAGCATTTCTACTCATAATGAAGCAAATGGTAAATGCTCTACAGTTTTATGGAAGTTGTTTCCACACAACACAACAATCTCATATATTCTATGAGAATATACATAGAGAACAACAGGACTACATGACATAAGTGTCATGGTAACACGTTCCCAGTTATGAGAGGTGTTTCCTTTCTTCTCCTTTTGTATTAGGGTTGAAGTATCAGCAGAAGAGAAGACACTTATTCAGGGCGATGGTTTAGTTACTGTTCTTTGATCTGGTCACAGGTGAGTTACTGTGCTGTACTCTAATGTCAAAATCAACTTGTGTTAAATGAGCTGGACACAGGTTGCCACGTGCTTTTTGAATAGGTTTTTGTCAATCTACTATTTCCAACATTTAAAAGGGGGATTATTTTAAAAAATAAAACAGCAAAAATATTTACCTGTAATAATTCCAAATTCATAAGTAAAATAAGCTGTGTTTAGTATCATAATCAAGATTCTTGGTTAAATGTTTATTTCCAACTTACTGATCGTAAGTTCAGACTGCTTTATAAACACCTAAAAGATTCCATTTACTTCTATTTCACATGGACAACCAAAGTCCTTTGAAACTGAAATTGAATACATCCCACATCCAGGGAAGTTTGGGGAAATAAAATGCCGTGCTATTGCCAAGAGTCAGAGCCATTTGCTTTCAGTCAGGGTTAACAGAGACCAATTAGACTGGGATTGGAAAGAAAAAGACATTCTCTGGAGTCAAACCTTTTTTTTTATTTTAAAGATTTTATTGATTTATCCATGAGAGACACAGAGAGAGGCAGAGACAAAGGGAGAAGGAGATGCAGGACTCAATCCCAGGACCCTGGGATCACGCCCTGAGCCAAAGGTAGATGCTCAACCACTGAGCCACCCAGGCACACATGGAGTCATATCTTTTTGTTGACATCATTGCTGTATTTGAAGTGAATTTTCTAAACATTAGACACTGGTGAATCAATGAGTACTGCTGAGGGACAAAAGTGTGTGTGGCCTTCAGCACATGGACTGGGGTACTCTTGCCTTCTACTCTTCCCTGCTCTCTCTTCCTCCAGCCATCACCTGGGATTGAAATGAAACTATGCAAATACTGGAAGAAAACATCGGTGAACTGTATAAGCTAGAGAAAGCCTTTCTAACTCTGAAAAATCTAGAAGCAGTAAAGGAAAAATCATTAAATTTGACTATGTTAAAAAAAAAAAAAAGCATGCAGAAACTACCAGAAGCAAAATCAGTAAAGAGATGAGAAGCGAAAAAAAATAAAAAAATAAAAAAAAAAAAAGAGATGAGAAGCGAGAAGAAAATATTTGCAACTTATGTTACAGAGGACTAATGCTACTATATAAAGAGCACTTAAGAACCAAGAAGAAAAAGATGAAACAATTTTAAAAATGAACAGAAGTCATAAACATAAACATAAACAGTTCAGAGGAAGAAACTGAAAAGAGGTAATGCTTTTTTTTCTTTTTTTTAAGAGAGAGAGAGCAGGAGCATGCATGTGCACTCGAGTGAGGGTTCGGGAGCAGAGGGAGAGGGGGAGAGAATCTTTAGCCCCATACAGAGCTCCATCTCATACCCCTGAGATCATGATGCTTAACCAGCTGAGGCACCCAGGCGCCCCAAGGCAATGCTTTTAAACATATGAAAAGATGTTCAGCCTCACTCATAATAAAGCAAATGGTAATTAAAACTACGTGAGAGGGGATCCTTGGGTGGCTCAGCGGTTTGGCACCTGCCTTTGGCCCAGGGCGTGATCCTGGAGTCCCGGGATCGAGTCCCACATCAGGCTCCCAGCATGGAGCCTGCTTCTCCCTCTGCCTGTGTCTCTGCTTCTCTTTCTCTCTCTGATATACATAAATAAAATCTTTAAAAATAAATAAATAAAAAAATAAAACTACATGAGATAACATTTCTCCCCTATCAGATTGGTAAAAATCCAAAGATGTCCAAGTATCCCTGTTAGTAGGGCTGTGAAGAAGCCCTCAGATATAGCTGATGAGAGGACAAAATGATACAATCTCTATGGAAATGAATTGACGAAAACTAACAAAAATATGTGTATTTGTCCTTTGACCTTACAATCCCATTTCTAGGCATCTAGAGATCTGGATTAATAGATATTTCTTCATTAATACAAAACAGTATTTCCACTATCTTGCTACTGGAAGTGTGGTCTGACGAACAGCAGCCTTAGCTACCTGGGAGCTTGTTAGAAGTGCTGTATCTCAGGACCTACTGAATCAGAATCTGCATTCAATACCCTAGATCGTTTACATGTGCGTTAAAGTTTGAGAAACACAGCACTAGGTTATTCGTGGCATTATTTACAGTGACATAAGATTGGAAACAACCCAAATGGCCATTAGTGGCACACGATGGAATATGATATAGCCATGAAAAGGAATAAGGATGGTCTCTGCAGCAAATACAGAGATCTCCAAAGTTTACTGTTAAGGCAAAAAAGCAAGTTGCCGACTATTGATCGATAAAAGACGGATGGATGGGTAGCTAGTAGAACAGCACCCTTTTGATAAGCGCACACAAGTACATGTTTGCAAAACGGTAAGCTGGAAAGATCAACCTGAAGCTATGAAAACTGGGTTGAAAAGGATTGGAGAGGATAAGGGTAGAGTGATACCTGTGGGTACTCCTTTATGTTTCGCTGCTCCAAAGATAAAACAGTCACAACTGGGAGAGGGATGATGGGGTTTGCTACCCGCATGTGGTGGAGAGAGAGGTCAGGGATGCTGTTGACCGCTCTACAGTGTCAGAGCACAACCCAGAATTATTCAGCTCAGATGTTAATAGTGTCCATGTTGAGAACCCTGGCCTAGGGTAAGAATGGAGGAAGCACAGAACAGTCTGAGGTTTCCAAAATTGAATTCATTTTTATTAAAAAAAATTTTTTTAAAGATTTTATTTATTAGAGAGAGCGAGAGAGCACAAGTAGGCAGAGGGCAGGGAGAGGGAGAAGCCTGCCCCCTGAGCGGAGGCCCCCCGGCCAGGGGACCAGCACCCAGCAGAAGGCAGACACTCAACCGTCTGGGCCACCCAGGCACCCCTGAACTCATTGTTAAAAGGTGACTCGCACTTCCCCCTCCTCCAGTCACCTGAGCCCTGTCCCCGCTCCAAGATGGCAAACGTGGATCTCCTGTGCTGTGCGGTTCACGGTCAGTGCCCTGGAGTTTAATGCCACGTGGCTCAGCAGGCTGCAGAGTCTGGACGGAGTTTGCTCACTTAAAATCTCTGCCCCGGGGGCCCGGGCGGCTCTGCGGGTTAGAGGCCCACTCTGGATCCTCACTCGTGACCATGAGTCACGACCGCAGGGTTCCGACCCAGAGCCCGGCCCTGCTGGGCACCTGGGGCGGGGCAGGGAGGCGGCAAGTTCTCTCCCACCCCCAAAAAACCCCCCCAAATTTCTGTCCTGCACTGTACAGCTGTGGCCCCGTACCAGGGGCTGGCACTTCTCTGGCGGCTGGGACAGGGTCCCCGGTCTCCACGGAGCCGCGGCAAGGGCTGGCTGGCCGCAGGCCTCGGGAGGGTCACGCCCTCCTGATTCACCTCCCTGGGGGCCCGCGGGCAAGGCCAGCCAGCCCCGCCCAGAACCCGCGGCCCCACGGCGGGCAAAGTGCGCTGGCGACGCCTCCCGCACGCACCTGGCCCCCGCCCCGCGGGCACGCACCTGGCCCTCGCCCCCGCCACGCACGCACTTGGCCCCGCTCCGCCCGGCACGCACCTGGCCCTCGCCAGGATCAGCAACGCACCTGGCCCTCGCCCCGCACGCACCTGGCCCCTGCCCCGCCCCACACGCACCTGGCCCTCGCCCCGACCAGCAACGCACCTGGCCCTCGCCCCGCCCCGCACGCACCTGGCCCTCGTCCCGCCACGCACGCACCTGGCCCTCGCCCCGCCACGCACGCACCTGGCCCTCGCCCCGCCCCGCAGGCACCTGACCTCTGCCCCTATCAGCAACGTACCTGGCCCTCGCCCCGCCCCTCACGCACCTGGCCCTCGCCCCGACCATCAACGCACCTGGCCTCTGCCCCATCAGCAACGCACCTGGCCCTCGCCCCGCCCCGCACGCACCTGGCCCTCGCCCCGACCAGCAACGCACCTGGCCCTCGCCCCGCCACGCACGCACCTGGCCCTCGTCCCGCCACGCACGCACCTGGCCCTCGCCCCGCCCCGCACGCACCTGGCCCTCGCCCCGCCCCGCAGGCACCTGACCTCTGCCCCTATCAGCAACGTACCTGGCCCTCGCCCCGCCCCTCACGCACCTGGCCCTCGCCCCGACCAGCAACGCACCTGGTCTCTGCCCCATCAGCAACGCACCTGGCCCTCGCCCCGCCCCGCACGCACCTGGCCCTCGCCCCGACCAGCAACGCACCTGGCCCTCGCCCCGCCACGCACGCACCTGGCCCTCGCCCCGACCAGCAACGCACCTGGCCCTCGCCCCGCCACGCACGCACCTGGCCCTCGCCCGGACCAGCAACGCACCTGGCCCCGCCCCGCCGCAGCTCGGCGACCACGCTGCCCTGGGCTCGCCCCGCCCCTCCCCTCCCCTCCCCGCCCCCGCCCCGCCCCGCCCCGCCCCGCCCCGCCGGCGCCCGAGGCCCGAGGCCCGAGGCCCCAGCCTCCGCCGTCCCTACTGACCGCGGCGCCCACCCACGGAGGTACGTGTCTGTGCGGGACCGCCCCGGCGGGCACCGAGGGGTCCGTCCTCGGCTCCGGGCTGGGAAAGCGTCCACGCGGGTCCGTCCTCCGCTCCGGGGCCGGGCAAGCGTCCACGCGGGTCCGGGCTCTGCCTCGGGCGGGCCAGTGCTGCAGGCGAGGCGGAGCCACCTGGGGCGGAGCCACCGGGGCAGGGGCCTGCGGAGGGGCGGGGGCTGGGGCGTGGCCCGGGGCGGGCGCGCGTGGGGAGGCGGGGCGGTGCCCGAGCCCTGGCTGCGCCGGGTGGCGAGCGGCCGTTTGCTTGGGGCTCGGGTTCCGTGGAGGAGTCCGGCGGCGGCGGCCAGTGGCGCGGGTGGTGAGTGGGGCTGGGCGATGGGGACCGCGCCGAGCCACAGGTGACCTCGCCAGACCCCGCGGGGTGGGGGCTGGGAGAGGGGCCGGGGTGGGTCTGATTCCTGCGCGCGCCCCCCCACCCCCCCGTGGACTTTGCAGGTCAACGTAGGCCTGAGATCCTCGTGAGCATCGTCCCAGGTCCTGTTAGTTCTGTGTTTTTTATTAGATTCCCCTTCAGGGAAAATGTTGCAAGACGTGGTCTCTTCAGGGCTAAGAGGACATGGGAGAGGTTTTAATCATACTTGGGGCTTGTGTGCAACATGAAACTGGCACGTAAGTTACTTTTTCCCCTCTTTCTCCCCATGAAGCTCAGTTTTAGGTTACTTTTTCCCCTCTTTCTCCCCATGAAGCTCAGTTTTAGGTTACTTTTTACCCCCTTTCTCCCCATGAAGCTCAGTTTTACGAAAGAGAAGTATGGGAAATTAATAGTCACATGCTGCTGGGAGTGGATGCGGGGATGCTGGTGGGAACTGGGTCAGTGTCCACAGTTCTGCCTCCTAGGCCTGACGGCAGGAATGGGACCTGCGAAGGCGTCCGGCTTCCCCCCTGTATGGTTTAGGACCCATGTGTGAGATGAGAGGAGATGAGAGGGCAAAGGTGACCTTTGGATCCAAAGGCACTGTGGTTCACAGGAGCGAAGCTGTTATCAGTATTACAGGGGTGTGACTCAGTATTTCATGACTCCTTGGGAGTGATTGTATCCTTTCCTGTAAGTCATCACAGAGAAGGGATACAATATTAGTCAACTTGGCCACATAAACTATTTAAAATTACATGAAACCAGTTCCAATCTAACGCATTTTATTACAAGTCAGCATATTAGGTATAGTTAGCTCCATCTATAACGGTGAAATTAGAATGAGTGGAATCACCATTCTTTCCTGTCTGTATCCTAAGGGCACCCTCTATCACACCAGGTGTTTTAAGATCTGGAGAAAGACCACACACACCTTACATTTCCAAGCTTTGCTGACCTGAGACCAGGCCTACACATCAGAAGAAAGGAAATAGTGTATAATTCTACCCATTTGTTGAATACCCACTGCTTGCCTGACATTAGTTTATTTAATCCTCACAGTAAACTGTAAACAGAAGGAATCATCTCCTGTTTGCAGATTGGAGAACTGCTGTTCAGAAAAGTAAAACACACAAGTACGCACAGTACACCAGAAAACAAAGGTAGGGACAAAGCAGAAGCCCAAGTCTCCATTCAGCCAATCTTTAAATGGTTATTTTTTGTAGGAAATTAAGGCATCCTTAATCCAAGGAGGCAAGAAGCACAAATCGTGGCACTTTAAAAAATTAACACTTGATCCGTTGACTCCAATCAATTGTGAGCATTAATTGCTCAAAGTTAACTGATGATGCAACAGGGAAAAATATGGTGCTAGGAGAGATTTGTTAGACTTGTTTTGAACACACACTCGTACATGAACTCATACAGTTTTTACGTTCATGATTGTTTTTATTTTTTAAAGGTACACTGTTACTGAAACAGGAAATAATTTTGAAATATATAATGTATTTTGCATGTGCATGTATGTGTTGCGTGCCAAGGACATTTTTGGGCATCTTATATAAGCTCAAGTGGTAGGGACTTGGAAAGCCAGGGTCAGGTGTTGAGTTTGCAGTGTGATCTGTGAAATATGCATCCTTGTTATTGGCGTGTTTATCGAATGGATAAGAAATCTTGCACTTCCTTAAAACAAAATAGAAATCCCACACTATAAAAATCTCACTTGATTGTTTATGATTTTCTTTGATATTTGGGATATTGTGGTGAGTGGTAAACTATTTAAAGTTGAGTTTATTTTTCTTTGTTTTTTTTAGGATTAAGATCCCTTTGATCTTTTTATAATTATTAGGAGTTTGTATATCATTACAAAGTGATCATGAAAATTGTTTCATGATTATGTATTAGTGGTATGTAATGAGTGAATTATTATTTTCAAATCCACATTTCAGGACGAGAAGGATTTCAATAAGTAGCATTCAGTGCTTGGGCATTTATTTCACAGTCAAGAGAGGAACTGGATAGTAGCCGAAGAAATAGCTTTTAAACATTAAAATATTATTTTGCTCTATTCACAAAAGTAGTTAGTAAATTCGTGAACATTTGTATTTAGTTCCTTTCTCTCATAAGACCCTGGTAAAAATGACAAAGAGCTTTGAAAGCATTAAAAGCAAAGGATGGGGCAGCCCAGGTGGCTCAGTGGTTTAGCACCTGCCTTCGGCCCAGGGCCTGATCCTGGAGTCCCGGGGTCGAGTCCCACATCAGGCTCCCTGCATGGAGCCTGGGTTTCTGCCTCTCTCTCTATCTCTCTGTGTCTCTCATGAATAAATAAATAAAATCTTAAAACAAAACAAAAACAAAGGACAAGGGAAATGAGAGAGGGAACAAACAGCTAAGAGAGGTCAGAACACCAGGAAATCAGGTCTCTCCCATACAGGGTCTGATGCCCAAACTCAGGGACCCCTAGGCCCTAGGGCTGACGAGGGGGTTACAGATCCAGTAGAAGTTCCCCACCCCTACCCGGCATGCTTCCAGAACACCCCAGCAGCCAGACCAGGGGGTTCCTCCATTTGCTGGACAACAGGAACAAAACCGACTGATCCCTTGATGACATTGCATCAGCCCCCAGCTGACCGCACCCCCCCCCCCCCCATGTAAACAATTTCCAACATTGTTTTGTGTTTTCCTCTGAAATGTAACCGATACCCCAGGATCGCCAGGCCTGTGTAAGAGGCCTCCGTACGAAACAGATGTAGGTGAAATAAAGCCAACACCAGCCACAACCACAGAGAAGACTCCAGAGAAAGAGAGATGGTGTCGGGAGCAGAAGACAACTGGGTGAAACCGTAGTGCTGTTCTCCAAGGAACTGCAACACAAGGCTCTACAGAAGAAACAGTAGAGAACAAGGAGAAGTCCTTGGAAACTAAAAAGATAATGACTGAAATTAGAAAAAAATCAGTAGAATGTTAGAAGATAAGGTCATGAACATCTTATCTTCCAAGAGATGGAACAAGATGTCATCATGATGGAAAATGCAAGAGAGGGAAGATCAGAGCAGCGCTTTCTACCTCTGCAGTAAGCAGCCTTGCTCATCCCAAAGTACCATACAAAGACCTTTTTCTTTTTTTTTTTTTTTAAGATTTTATTTATTCATGAGAGAGACAGAGGAAGAGGCAGAGACACAGGCAGAGGGAGAAGCAGACTCCATGCAGGGACCCCCCGGGTCCCCGGGGTCACACCCTGAGCTGAAGGCAGCCGCTCCACCGCTGAGCCCCCCTGGCGTCCCCAAGTACCTTCTCCTGTGTGTGCCATGACATGAAGACGCTCAGGCAGTAGCTGCTGAGATCAGGCCAAGAGTCCTGGTACCTGACTAATAGGGGGTACAGGAAAGGAGAACAGAATCAGTCTGGAGGGAACTGACAAGCGCCTTGAAAATTTTCCCCAGAGAGGAAGGACGGCTTGGATTGCGGATGGGAAGGTCCCACCACGTTCACAGCAAAATAAATAAACCGGGCCCATCTTCAGGACGCATTGTGACACCTTAGAGGATCCGGGAAGGAAGACCTTGGGGTCCCACACAAAGGAGGTCGCCGGCACAGAGGTCTCTCAGGGAGGAGGGCTGCGTGGTGTGCCCTTGAGCCGTGTGCCCGGGAGGAAAGAGAAGGCTGAAAGGGTTGCGCCCCGATGAAGGTCCGATGGACGCCTGCAGGTGCAGTCATGCGGGAGGAAAGTCAGGTGTTTGCAAACCTGATGGGCCCGTGTCTGTTACAGCAGGTGTAGTAAGGACTTGAGAGGAAACCTGGCTCCAGGCTTTGCCCGGGTGTGGTCCAGACAGCAGCACCCAGGCCCCCGTACTCTTCGGAGATTCAGATTTTGTGCTTTACACGCTTCTCCATTAAGAGAAACCAGGAGAGGGGCAGACACCTCATGTCTTTGGACTGGAAAAAAAAAACCAAGATAGAATGCTAAGAACTAGGATGTTGGCGGTCAGCTTGTCAAGATAAAGTGACCAATGGAAACAGACCCCCCACTGGCCCAGTTATGGCAGTTTGAGCACCAGGAAGAAAACTGAGATCAGGGACACTGGGTGGCTCAGCGGTTGAGCATCTGCCTTCCGCTCAGCGCATGATCCTGGGGTCCCGGGATCGAGTCCCACGTCAGGCTCCCTGCATGAGGCCTGCTTCTCCCTCCGCCTGTGTCTCTGCCTCCCTCTCTGCATCTCTCATGAATGAATGAATAAATATTTAAAAAAAGAAAAAACTGAGATCAGCCAATGCATTGTTTGTAAAAATCCCCGAGTCCATCCATAACTTCCAATGAGGCAGACAAAATGAGCTTTAAAAAGGCACAAAAGAATTTCAGTAATGTTTCAGGAAATGTGCTGTGCGATGATCCATCTGTGATTGTCATGTAAACAGCTCCGTTATCCCAGGTTCCCAGGTTAAACAAGTGCAGTCTAAAGGCCTAAAAATTAAACTTAGAGCCAAGTTATACAACCCAGATGGAGGAAAACTCAAATAATAACTTCATTTTAAGGAAAGATACTTAGGTTATGAGGAACAAGTGTGGTGGTTTGGCAGAGGCCTTGTAAAATCCCAGCAAAGGGGAAGTGGAGCTCAGAACTCCCCCACCTACTGGAATGCGCTTGTCCAGCAGAAGGGTGAGTGCTGAGCTCACAGTGACCAAGAACCAGGCTCCCGGCGTGGGGAGGGGATGGTCCCTTAAAGTTGAGCCCCAGAGAACCATTAAAATGCACATCACTGTCACCTTAGGAAACGTCTAAGAAGATAGGACAAAGATAAAATACATTAAACCCATCGTGTTTGTGCTAGACTTTTTTTTTTTTTTTTTTTAGATTTTATGTATTTGTGTGTGGGGGGGAGAGAAAGAGAAAGAGAATGAGAACAAGCAGAGGGAGGGGCAGAGGGAGAAACAGACTCCCCGCTGAGCAGGGAGCCCAGTGCAGACTCATCTCAGGACCCCGAGCCAAAGGCAGGTGCTTAACCAGCTGAGCCACCCAGGCGCCCCACCTTTGCACGGATATAGAAATGAGTTCTGTAACCACAGCTTTGTGTATTTTTAAACCTGTTTGAAAGTCTTAGGTGGACTTACTGGATTTGTAGGTCTTGATTTATAAGGCTTACGAAGGCCTAAATGTTTACTAAGGTTTGCTTTAAAAATTTTTAAGTTTGCTTTAAAAGATGTCAAAAGCATTTTAAAAATCTGATATATTAAAACATAACCAGTAAATATTTGAGAACAGTAATTTCTTTGCTGTGTGAACAATGTGCTTTGAGAATTTTTTTTTTTAACTAGACTGCTGAAGAATGGACTATTAATTAAAGTATTTTAGTGGGGAATGTTGTTCCCTGTCTGTGAAAATTCGTTTTGAAGGTGAAAGCCCTATACTCACCAGTGAGTTGAGACTGTGGGTGAGGGGAAGGGGACTGATGATTCTGCGTATCTGAGCAATGAAGCAGTGGAAGGATCTGACTGATGTATAGAACATTCCGGGGAAGGTTGGCATTGCTACATAGAAAACTAAAGAAATGAGGGGAAAAAGGCAATATTAACATAAGGAAAAACACCGTTCAGTAAAAGAAAGGAAGTGCAAACCCTGCCCCCTAAAAATGATAGAGGCATGTTGTAGAAAATGTGAAAATGCAGAAAAATAGAAAAAAAAAACATAAAAATTACCATAAAGTTTTAGTGTACAATATTTTCTTCCCATTTCTCTGTCTTTAAATTATGCTTGTGTGTACTTTCCTTCCTAGTTTACATGGGTAACGTTTAAAAGTTACAGTGTTAGATCTTTTTTCTTTTATTTTCTTTTTTAAAAAAAAATATTTGTTCATGAGAGACATAGAGAGAGGCAGAGACACAGGCAGAGGGAGGAGCAGGCTCCATGCAGGGAGCCCGATGTGGGACTCGATCCCGGGACTCCAGGATCACGTCCTGAGCCAAAGGCAGATGCTCAACCGCTGAGCCACCCAGGTGCCCCTAGATCTTTTTTTTCAACTTAATTTTGTACAGCCTGTGACATTAGTATGACTTAAAAAAAAATAATACCTCTATTACTGGGGTGCCTGGGTGGCTCAGTCCGTTAAGTGCCTGCCTTCGGCTCAGGCCACAATTCCAGGGTCCTGGGATCTAGCCCCACGTTGGGCCTCTGCTCAGTGGGGAGTCTGCATCTCCCTGTCCCTCTGCTGCTCCCCCTGCTTCTGCTCTCTCTCTTTCTGGGTCAAATACATAAAATCTTACAAAAACAAAACAAAACAAAAGATTGCCATCAGCACAGGAAGTTGTAGTGGAGGGGTGGTATAGGATCACACATGTCCCCTGTTGTACAGAACAGCAGACCCTTGTTTCCAATCCAGTTATTCTGGACATGTTAATATCCAATTTTCTCAGCACTATTTATTGAAAAGACTCTCTTTTCTCCACTGGATATTCTTGGCTCCCTTGTCAACTCTTAGTTGATTGTATATGCTCAGGTTTATTTCTGGATTCTTGATTCCGTTCCATTGGCCTATTGACAGTTTTTATGCCAGTACCATACTGTTGATGACTGACTTTATAATATAGCTTGAAATCAGGAAGTGTGATATCCTCTGCTTTGTTTTCCCTTGGGATTTCTTTGGCTATTCAGGGCCTTTTGTGGTTCTATATAAATTTTAGGAATTTTTTTTTTTCAGCTTCTGTAAAAAATACCATTGGAATCTCGATAGGGATTGAATTAAATCTGTAGGGGATCCCTGGGTGGCTCAGCGGTTTGGCGCCTGTCTTTGGCCCAGGGCACGGTCCCGGAGTCCCGGGATCGAGTCCCACGTCGGGCTCCTGGCGTGGAGCCTGCTTCTCTCTCCTCCTGTGTCTCTGCCTGCCCCCCCCCCCTTCTCTCTCTCTCTGTGTCTATCGTAGGTAAATAAATAAATAAATCTTAAAAAAAATTGTTGAATTAAATCTGTAGATGGTATTGGTAGTATTCACATTTTAACAGTATTAACTCTTCTAATCCATGAACATGGGATAGCTTTCCATTAATTTGTGTCTTCTTCACAATGTCTTTTGATTTTCAGCAGATATCTTTTGCCTCCTTAGTTAAATTTATTCCTAAGTATTTTTATCATGTTTAATACTATTATAAATGATACCTATTGTTATTTTTCAAGAAATTTTATTGAGAGTGTATGTAAATGCTACTAATTCTTGTATATTAATTTTCTGTTCTGCAACTTTAAGAAGTCATTGATGAGATCCAACAGTTTTTGGTTGAGTCTGTAGGATTTTTTATGCATGTAAAATCATGTCTATATATAGAGATAACTTCACTTTTTCCTTTCTAATTCTGATACCTTTTATTTCTTTTTCTTGCCTGATTGCTCTAGCTAGGACTTTGAGTAGTCTGTTAAATAGGAGTGGTAAGAGTGAGCAGCCTTGTCTTATTCCTGATTTTAGAAGAAAAGCTTTTTATCCTTTCACCATTTGAGTATGAGGTTAGCTGTGGGCTTCTCATATTTGGCCTTTGTTAGGTTGTGACATGTTCCTTCTATGCCTAACTTGTTAAGAGTTTTTTTTCATAACGGGACAGTAAATTTTGTTGAATACCTTTTCTGCGTCTCTTGAGATGATCATATCATTCTTTTCTTTCATTCTGTTAATGTGTTATATCATATTGATTGATGGATTTGCACATGTTGAACCATCCTTGCATCCCAGGGATAAAGCCCGATAAAGCCGGCCTGATCATGGTAAATGATCTTTTTACTGTGCTGCTGAAATCAGTTTGCTAGTATTTTGTTGAGAATTATTACATCTGTATTTGTCAAGGATGTTGGTTTTCTGTAGTTTTCTTTCCTAATGGTGCCTTTTTCTGGTTTTGGTATCAGGATAATGCTGGCCTATAAAATGAGTTTAGGAGTGTTCCCTTCTCTTTGAGTTTGAAAAGTATTGGCACTAATTCTTTTAAAGCTTGGTGAAATTCACCAGTGAAGCTTTATGTTTCTTTGCTTTTCTTTGTTGAGAGATTTCTGATTACTAATTCAGATCTCCTTACTAGTAATTGGTCTATTCAGATTTTTCTATTTCTTCCTGATTCAGGTTTGGTAAGTTTTATGTTTCTAAACTTCTTCCATTTCTGCTATGTTGTCCAATTTATTGGTTGCTCATGGTAACCTTTTATGATCCTTTGAAGTTCTGTGATAGCAGTTGGAATGTCTTTTTTTATTTATAATTTTGTTGATTTTGGGTCCTTTCTTTTTTTCCCTTTGGTTAGTCTAGCTAAGGGTTTGTCAATTTTGTTTGTTTTTTTCAAAGAACTGACTCTTAGTTTGGTTAATCTTTTCTGTTTTTCTTTTCTGTATTTCATTTATTTCTGCTCTAATCTTTATTGTTTCCTTTCTTCTGCTAACTTTGGACTCAGTTTCTTTTCTTTTTCTTGTTCCTCTGGCATAAAGTTAGATTATTTGGGATGTTTCTTCTCAACATAAGCATGTATTGCTATAAAGTACCTTCTTAGAACAACATTTGCTGCATCTAATAAGTTCTGGTATGTTATGTTTTCATTTTCATTTGTCTCAAGAAACAGTTTAATTTCTTCTTTGATCCATTGGTTGTTCAGGAGAGTGTTGTTTAATTTCCATGTATTTGTAGATTTTCCAGTTTTCCTCTATTTATTTCTAGTTCCCTGCTACTATAGTTAGCAAAGATACTTGGTATGATTTCAGTCTTCTTGGATTTGTAAGACTTGTTTTGTGGCCTAACATACAGTATGTCCTAGAATGTTCCATGTGCACTCGAGGAGAATGTGTACTCTGCTGTGGTTTTATATATGTCTGTTAGGTCCATTTGGTCTATAGTGCTGTTCATATCCACTGTTTCTCATGTTGATTTTCTGTGTGGATGATCCACCCATTGTTGAGAGTGGCCTATTAAAGTCTCCAACTATTATTGTATTGCTGTTTATGTTTCCGTTTAGCTCTATTAGTTGTGCTTAGTATATGTAGGTGCTCTGATGTTGGATGCATAAATATTTATAATTGTTATGTCTTCTTGATGTATTGATGCCTTTATCATTATGTAATGACCTCCTTTGTCTTTTTTTTTTTTTCATTTGTAAAGTCTATTTTGTCTAATATAAGTATAGCTACCTCTGTCTTCTTTTTTTTTTTTTTTTTTTTTGGTAATTCTTTGAAATGTTCCTTTCCATCCCTTTACTCTCAGCCTGTGTGTGTTTTTAAGGCTAAAGTGAGTTTCCTATAGTGGGCATATTGTTGGATTCCCCCCCCCCCTTTTTTTTAATCGATTCAACTATTCAGTGTCTTTCATTTGGAGAATTTAGTTCATTTACATTCAAAGTAATTATTGATAGGTAAAGACTTACAACTGCCATTTTGTTAATTGTTTTCTAGTTGTTTTGTAGATCCATTGTTCCTTGTTTTTATCCTTTTACTGTCTTTTTTTGTGTTTTGGGGTCTTTTGATATCATTGTGCTTTTACTTCTTTCTCCTGTTCCTTTGTTTAGGTACTACAAGAGTTTCCCCTGTGGTTACAAGAATTACAGAAAATATCTTAAATTTATAAACCCTATTTCAGACTGATAATAACTTCAATAGAATTCATATAGTTTATGCTTTTACTTCTCCCTCTCACATTATAGATTATTATTGCTGTTACTTACATTTTTTATGTTGTGTAACTAATAACAGGTTATTATAGTTATTTTTTGTTACATTAATCTTTTTTTGTTATTATCTTTTTTTTTTTTTTTTTTTTTTTTTTTTTTTTTTTATGATAGTCACACAGAGAGAGAGAGAGAGAGAGAGGCAGAGACACAGGCAGAGGGAGAAGCAGGCTCCATGCACCGGGAGCCCGATGTGGGATTCGATCCCAGGCCTCTAGGATCGCGCCCTGGGCCAAAGGCAGGCGCTAAACTGCTGCGCCACCCAGGGATCCCTGTTATTATCTTTTAAACTAGGGTTATAAGTGAGTTATGTACCACTATTACTATGTTGTAGAATCTATGACTATATATTTTTCATACCAGTGAGATTTATGCTACCTTTCTGTGTTTTTATGTTAGTGTTCTTTTACTTCTACTCAGAGAATTCCCTTCTGCATTTCTTGGAAGGCAGGTATGGTGGCAGTGAAATCCCTCAGCTTTTGTTTGTGTGGGAAAGGCTTTATCCCTTCTTTGTTTCTGGAGGAGAACTTCACCAGGCATAGAATTCTTAGTTGACAGTTTTTGGGTTTTGGTTGTTGTTGTTATTATTGCTGTTTTTCAAATTTGAATGTCGTCCCATCCTCTCTTGGCCTGAAAAGTTTTTGTTGAGAAATCTGTTTCTGGTCTTACTAGGGTTCTCATAAATATGTAATTTCTCTCTTTTATTGCCACTCTTAAAATTATTTCTTTGTCTTTATCTTTTGACAATTTAATTATGGTGTGTCTCGGTGCAGCCCTAGTCAGATTCATCCTATTTGGGGTCCTTTGGGCCTCATGGATGCAGACATCCATTTCTCTCCCCAGGTTTTGGAAGTTTCCAGCCATTGTTGCTTTAAGTAAACTCTCCGTCCCTTTCTGTTTCTTTTCTCCCTCTGGAATTCTCATGGTGCAAATATTGCTTCTTTTCATTGTGTCCAATAATTCCCATGGACTTTCTTCACTGTTTTTCATTTTCTTGCTCTAACAATAATTTCCAATGTTCTGTCCTCTAGACCAATGATTCTTTTTGTCTGCATGACCAAGTCTACTTTTGTAACTGTTGAGTTCTTTGGTTCAGTTGTTGTACTTTCAACTCTATGATTTCAATTTTTTAGGATTTTTTTTTTAATTTTTTAGGATTTTTTGATGGTTGTTATTTCCTTGCCAGACTTCTCATTTTTTTTTTTTAATTTTTATTTATTTATGATAGTCACACACACAGAGAGAGAGAGAGGCAGAGACACAGGCAGAGGGAGAAGCAGGCTCCATGGAATGGGAGCCCCACGTGGGATTCGATCCTGGGTCTCCAGGATCACGCCCTGGGCCAAAGGCAGGTGCCAAACCGCTGCGCCACCCAGGGATCCCCAGACTTCTCATTTTGATCATGCATTGTTTTCCTGATTTTGATTAGTTGTATGTCTGCACTTTCTTTTAGCTCACTAAACTACTTTAAGAGGATTATCCTGAGTTCTTTTTATGACAGTTCATAAATCTCCATTTCTTTTAGGTCTGCTTTTGGAACTATTTTAGTTTCCTTTGGTGGTCTCATATACCTGATTTTTCATGATCCTTGATTCCTTATGTTGGTATCTATGCATTTAAGTAATTGGGTTCCTCTTCTAGACTTTACAGATTTGTTTTGGCAGAGACAGTTCTTTACCAGTCAGCTCAGTTTGATTTCTGGTTACATCTGCTGCTAATGTCTTTGGGCAGGTGGGGTCTGCTATTATGGTCTATTTTGGGGTGAGGCAACTGTTCGAGCTCTGAAGATGGAGATGGTGAAGTGTGCCACTGGCTGAGCATAGTTAGATAGGACTACTGGCTTGGTTCCCTACCTAAGTGAGGCTATTGGATGGGCTCAGAGTTGCTTAGATTTTCTGGTCGGGCTTACTAGATGGTCAGGACTAAGTACCGTATTCAGTTGTGATTTGGGCTATGAATTAACTTCCCTGCCCTGGCAGGGTAGCAGGCCAGAACCCAGGGCCTATACACAATTCATTGTTTGGGAGACTAAATCAGGCCAGAGTGTGCACTGAGTTCCATACTCAGGTGAGGACACAGGTTTTACTCTGCAGATGGGGAAAGCCACAGGCTGTGCTCTCTATCAAGTGCCTCTGTATGTAGGAATGTTGAATGGGCCACCGAGCTGCTCATGTGCTCTGTTTGGGTTCCCCGATTGGATGGGCTGAAGGCTGTGCTCAGTGATGAGTGGGGCAATGAATTAGATTCCCTCTTCCAGTGCAGTGACAAGAAGCAGCTCTAGACTTGGTAAAGGCTCTTACCAAGTTGTCTTAACTCAAACTGATCCGCACCCCAAATTCCCTGTGGAACAGGACCACTGGCTTTGCTCTGTAACTTCTCAGCTCTGTTCTTCTCTTGGCTCAACACTTCTGGGCTGCACAGCTCCCAGGGGCTGTCTCCAGCCCTTCTGGTCAGATGGGGCCAGAAGACCCTGTCCACAGCAGGTGGGGCTGTGGTTCAGCTCCTTTGCCTGGGTGGGAAAGGAGAAGGCTGCTCTCAGCTACTCTCAGTTTCCCAAATAGGCTGTCTGGTTGGGAGCGTCCTGGAGCTACCCTCAGTCCTCCGTGAGCTTACGCCTCTGCCTCTGTATGGTACTGGGTCTGCTGTGGGGCCAATCAGCTCTGCCTGCCTGCCTCTCAGCTCGAGCTCCACTGGGCCACACAGTGTCAACTCCACGGATTGTCACCAGGCCTTCTGGTCAGATGGGGCTGGAAGGCACTCTCCGCAGCGGGTGGGGCTGTGACTCAGCATCTTGCCTGGGTGTGGGCAAACTGGGCTCTAGGACCAGCAAAACTCCTGGTTTGCGAATCTGAATCATGCAGATCTCCACCCCATGGTGTGCCCGGGTCAGAGTGTACCCCTGACTTAGCTCCACAGATAAAGCCTCTGGTGGGATTGTGCCCTGGACACTGCAGGTATGACCTTGGTTGCCAAGATCCGTGTGCTGGTGGTTCCAAGCCCTGTGCTCTTCTCCGTCGCGGGTGCCCAGGGGTTGAGCCACGCAGAATCCCCTGCAGCCTCTGTAGTGCGAGGTCAGAGTAGGCACTCCTGCAAAACAGGCCCGGTGCTGGGGGGGCTGTTGTCCCCTCCGGGTGCTCTCTTCCCACTGGAGAAACCAGAGGCTCAGGGAAGACCTCTCCACATGGCTGCCCTGTTCTGGGGGATCCGCCTCTCCCAGCTGTCCGATGCAGTCTGTTCTGGTCTCCGCGGGGCAGGGCTGCTTAGCCTCACCCCACGTACCCCATGTTCGAGGAGAGTCTCAGTGCTGCCTTGTTCTTGATGTAGGTTCTTCTTCTGAGGGGGCGTGAAGCCAGGAGCGACCTGTGGGGTCATCTTGGTCTCTGCATGGTATGTGCATCGGTGACTCTGGTTTTATCTTTACTTAAATCCCTAGACGTGCAGTATTTGGTTCGGGCTATATGAATGATTTAATGACATTTTTTTCTTGCTTCCTTAATTTTTTATACAATTCTAAATTGCGCTCTGGAAATATCGGTGTACCGATTTGTAGCATCGTTTACACAGACTAGGAAGGAACTATCTTAGTCACTGTTGGCCAGGTGTCTTTAATCGGCTCTCCACCTCTCCTTTTTGTTTTTGGAAGTCAGTGTCCAGAGAGTGATCTCCAGAGCCTTGCAGACCGGGGTTCCTGCCTCCCCTCTCCTCCTTGGGTAGCCTTGTGACCACAGGGACAAGATAAGAGAGCCAAGGCTCAGTTCCTTTGCTTGTCAAATGCCCATGTTCTCCACCAGCCTTAGAGAGGTTTAAGTCTTTTAGGAAAAGTGCTAATGTAGGTCCCAGTGTGTAGTACAGACTCAAAAAGGGATATTTATTATTTTTTTTCTGAAGTGAAAACTTTTTAATATAGTTCTTAGTTATTGTTTCTGTTTGGGAAGTAAGGGAACCGCTTCTAATATTTTCTCATCAATGATGATGGCTGACAATTCTCGTCATATTAAGGAAATATCAGGAAGTGTCATTTTCCCATTTGTTTCAAGGATGTTTATTATGAGCGGGCAATTCAGTATCTCATGATTAACACACTTTGTGCTCTAAGACTGCCTACGAAGCATCACAGATTTCAGGTTTTCTTTTTTATTTAGCAATTTGTATAGGGCGGGGGTGTAATTTTACCTTTGATAACTATCAGTCATTTGCAACCGAGAAATAGAAGCTGTTAGACTTCACTGTGGGCTTTGAAGAGGGAGCCACGCTCGGGCTCTTGCTTCTGCATTCGTGTGGACCATGGGTAGGCATTGGCGAGGGGAGGGGACACGGATTGTCTGGCACATCCTCTTCCTCATACAGGGAGCGGAAATCCAGTAACACACTCAGAGTCCCAGAGCCAGTCCCAGAGTCCCAGGGCCCAAACCTCGCCTCCCCCCGACTCCCGCCTCTTCCTCTGAGTGTCCTGGCTTGTTCTTCTCCGGGTCAGTATTTGAAACAAGAAGACTGGAGCTACTCTATGTTGAGGAACTACTTATCTTTCAGCTTTCTTTCTTTCTTTCTTTCTTTCTTTCTTTCTTTCTTTCTTTCTTTCTTTATTTCTTTCTTCTTTCTTTTTTTTTTAATTTCTTTTAATCTTTCACCTTTCTTAATTCATGAAGGGGCTGTGCAGCCTGTCAGTAGGGGCGGAGCCACCTGGGGGCAAAGCCAGAGGTGCTTGTCCCCAGGCAAGAAGAAGATTAGTGGTGGCCCACAGACACTTGTCTGGGTCTTGACCTTTCCTCGTATGAGGAATGCTTGGGACTGTGCTCCTTGTCCTGCGGTAGCTCCTCTTACAAGCTCTTCGTTGTTAGACCTGCTTTAACAGTTGTTTCTTCTAAAATTGGTAAGCAGGGAGCATTTGCTGATATAAAATCCAAATAAACAATATAACTTTGCATCAGTTTCGTGTAATGGCTCCTTTTGTGTGTGTTAGTGTCCCCAAATCCCGAAGCTATTTCTGGGTCATCAAAGAATCAGTTGTATTGAGAAGAATCTTAGTCACGCGCATGTTCTATCCTTGTAGCAATTTCCCGCGGGCACAGGGAGTCCGCGCCCCAGCTTTTCTGTATAATGAACAGAATTTGAAAACAAAAGGTCTAAACAAGGACGGTAAATAAAATTGATCAGATGTGTCCCTTACAGTATTATTTATCTGCAGCTCTTGTAACAAATTACCCCGAACTCGTGCGTTTACTCCCTCGGGCTTCTGGAGGCCAGGAGGCCCGCAGGCCCAGCTCTCCCGGAGGAGGCTCGGGAGGAGAGGCCCCCCCCCACCCCCCCAGCTCCGGGCTGCTTTCTCCTGCCGGACCTGCGTGTGTCCTCCCTGGTGGAGGGAGAGGGAGGAGCAGGCTCCCCGATGCGGGGCGATCCCAGGACCCGGAAACCATGACCCGAGCTGGAGGCAGGCCCCTGCCCACCGAGACACCCAGGCGCCAGGACCCTTCCTTCAGTCACGTCTACAGTCTCCGTCGTACAAGGCACAGTCTGCCTGGGGAAGGGGGGGGGGCCTGATACTTGTGCAGATAGAGGAGCCCGCAGACGCTGCTCCCAGGTCTGCCCCCCACCTCTGTGGCTCCTGCCTCCTCACCGGAGCCCCTGGCCTGCTTCAGGCTCGTCCTGGCGCCTTCCTCTAGGGACATCGAGAGCCGCCGTGGAGAGGCCGTCTTGGCCTGAGTTCAGCCGTAGCTATTGGGTTTCTCAGCCTGGATTTATCACTTCACCTCCGTGATAGTAGGTCTTTCTGGAGACCTGCCTGAAGACCCTCGGACCTACCCGGTCCCTGCCTGCCCAGGGTATTCCTGTTCCGGACCCGGCCTAGGTTGCCAGGGTCATGGCCACGGGCCCTCCGTGCCCGACAGGTGCAGCCTGACCCCTGCCCTCGGAGGCCCGTGTCGGAGTGGCGTGGGCATGCACCTGCTGCCATGTGCCCTCGTTGTGAGAACAGGGGCCGAGGCCTGGGCCTGTGGTCAGTGGGAGGTCTGGGGAACACGGCCGTAGTGTGCGCGTCGACCCAAGCAGAGGTTTCAGAGGAGAGGAAACCAGAGGGTCAGAAGTCCTTGGTTTTAAGAGTCTCCTACATCTTTGCCGGTGGTTTGATTTATCTTTTATCTTCAGGCTCCAGGTTATCCTAAAATGGGGTCTTCCCACATTATAAAAACATTCAACCATCCTTTTTGTGCGTGACCTTGTGGTTGGACTGATCATTTTGAATGATTTTTAAATATAGGCCCACACAGCACCCCAAACAGTATAGAAATGGAAGCAAAAGCCAATAACTCCTTTCCTGATCCCACCCGCAGGGAGTAACTGGACTAAGGCATCAAGCGCGTAACCTTCCACGCTTCCTCTGTGCTCGCAGCCAAGCGTACAGGTGTCAGTCCCCCTGCCTTTCTCCCCCACATAACAGGATTGTATTATTAATATCATTATTCAGTTTTGTTTTTTACTTAATATTGGAAAAATGCAAAATAATTTTGAGGGGCCCCTAAAGAAAGAGAGTTTTCTGTACATCCCTATTTCCCCACCGAACCAAAGTGGTAACTGTCGATAACAGAGTGGTATATAGTCAGCGTGGAAGCCCCTATTTATGCAAAACCGATTTTATTTGACTATCCATTTATTTTGGAATGTGATACTGATCTTAAAACCATTCTTTCAGGCTCACCATGGATACTCTTTCGGAGGCAAATGGCACCTTTGCCATAAGTCTTCTGAAAAAGCTGGGTGAAGACGGCTCGAAAAATGTGTTCTTCTCACCCATGAGCATCTCCTCTGCCCTGTCCATGGTCTTCATGGGCGCAAAGGGAAACACTGCAGCCCAGATGTCCCAGGTACGTGCCCGGATGTTTCTGGACAACAGTAGATACTATTAATTTATCGGTTGAGCTGGTCTTGCACTTACACAGCCAAGGTTTGCTCCCGACAGATCCCTCTTCTGGCGTTGCAGGATGGGGACAGAGTTGCCAGGTGACAGGTTGGGCCCGGGTGAACAAGCACCTGGAGCGGTGCCTCGGCTCTGTTAGGGAGGAAGTGGTGTGCTCCATCCCGGAGAATGAGTGATGTCACCACCCTGACGGTGGTTGATGCCTGAGTTTGAGTTTGTGAGTAGGGATACAGTCGCACGGGTCCGTGCTGCGTTGTGTGATAGTCTTTGGATATTGTCAATTGCTTTCAGTTGTTAGAGATTTTTATTTCAATTTTCTCCTATAAGTGTAAGATCCTATTAGAATGGCACCGGTCCGCCAAAATGTCTTCAGTAGCATTTCAGTTGTTTGTTGTTGACTAACCAGTACCCTAAAACTTAGTAGCTTGAGATGACAGTTGACTGGTGCGAGACTCTTGGTGTGTCAGGTGATGCTTCTGCTCTGCTTGGCCCCAGCTGGATCACTGGTGTGGGATCTTGGCTTCTTCCGTGTGGCCTTTGCCACTAGGCCTCCACGGGGTGTCTCCTTGGCAGGGTAGCCTGGCTTCCTTACGGGATGGTACCCAGCTTCCAGGAAGACCAGCTTAAATGCACAAATGTTTATCAAGCCCCTGTTATATCATGTCTGCGAATGTGCCACTGGCTCACACCAGTCATGTGGCCGAGCCCAGAGTCAGCCCAAGACGGGGGCTGCGGGTATGGCTCACTGGGGCCACTGAGGACTGCCATAGTCCACCCTCTGGCCCCTAATGATTCCAAGCCCCCAGCAGGTGAGGTACACTCATGCCATCCCAAGACCCCAGAGTCTCATCCCATCATGGGGCCAGGCTCAGGCTTGAAGTCCACGAGGAACAGGGCTGTGAAGTTCCTTGGTATGGCTCCTGGGTGTGGAGTTTTGGGACACTCTCTTCGAAAATGTTCCATCCAGACTGGATGTCCCAGTCTGCTCGGGCCGCCAGAGCAAGGTAACAGACCGAGTGGCCCAAACAACAGAAAGATATTTCCTCACAGTTCTGGAGGCTGGAAGTCTGAGATCAAGGTGTCAGCAGAGTCGTTTCGTCTAGTTTGGGGTTTCTGTCTCTCTGCTTACACCCCACTTGCTGGCCGACAGCGTCCTTAGGATGCTCAGGAGCATCAACGGCCGCAGAACAAGGCGTCCCACGCTTCGTGGCCGGAAATAACAAAGACTGTTTCTCAGATCCCGTGGTCTGACCCACGTGGCGCCAGCTGAGATCATCACGATCCCGGAGGGCCTCTCACATGTCCGGGGCCTCCATTCTCCGGCAGGTTGTCCCCCACCCCCCACCCCCCGCCGTGTCAGCTCTCCAGGCCTCTCCGTGAGGCTTCGAGGCTTCCACCCGCGGAGCCTGGGCTTCCCCACATCCCGCTGGCCGGGGCCAGGGCAGTGCATGGAGCGGCCCGGCCCGGTGAGGCCCAGGCCCAGAACCGCGTGGCTCCCGCTGCACCCCGCGCGGGGAGAGTGGCCTGCGGTTGCGGAGACGGGGCCTGGTTGCGGCCGACCGCGCAGAGGTGCAGAGGCGACACGCGACACGCACGAGCACACGGCGCGGGGCGGGCAAGGGCAGCGGCCTCCGGGCGGGCTCTGGGCTCCGGCCCGACTCCCCGCGGGAAGTGCTTTCAGTCTTGAGTTGTTTGAAGCTTTTGGGCTGGATCTGTGCGGTTCGAGGCCGAGCGCACTGTCGCGTCCACTCCCCGAATTCAGGGCACGTTCTGTTTTGGGTTTCAGACACTTTCCTTAAGTAAAAGCGGCGGAGGCGGTGATGTCCACCAGGGCTTCCAGGCGCTTCTCAACGAAGTCAACAGCGCCGAGGCGCGGTACTTGCTGAGAACTGCCAACAGGCTCTTCGGGGAGAAGACCTGCGGTTTCCTCTCGGTGAGTCCGCTGAGTCCCGCTCGCCCAGTGAGGGGCCCTGGGGCCAGGGCAGGCGGGTCCTGCGGGTGGCGGAAGCCCGGGCGTCCTCTCGCTGACCTCATGCTCCCTCGAGCCCGGTTTCAATTTTACCTTTTGTGAAATGAACCTTATAACAAATACTGTCCAGATTTTTGGGAAGCTTAAAGGAGCCAATTATAAAAAGAGCTGACATGGACCAGACACAATTCAAGGTGAGTTGGGCCAGGGGCACCTGGCTGGCTCAGTCAGAAGAGCATGGGACTCTGATCTGGGAGTTGGGAGTTCAAGCCCCAGAGGTTGGGTGCAGAGGCTACTTAAAAATAAAACTCTCAAAAAAAAAAAAAAAAAAGATGACTGGACCGAAACAAGTGATCAAAATGAATATTTCTAATTGTCATTTCACACACACTGATAATTTTTTTAATGCACTGCGATACTTGTTCGACTTTTTACATGTGTATTTTTATTGTTTTTCTCTGCTGCAGAATTTTCATAAAGCTATTTGTCTAATTATACTGGTTCTCTTTATTCATAGTGCTTTCATGCTTTTCTTTTTCATTTTTCAAAAACTACTCAAGTAATATGTGAGTATATTTCTGTTAAGTAATGAGTATATTCCTGTTCTATAAAAACATAAGTAAAACGGACAAAGCGAGAGTCCTCACAACCTCTTCCACACCTCATCCCTCCCATTGTAGATTTGGCCTGTATCCCCTGTTCGTGCAGAAATCTGTGTGGTGGGGGTTTTCTCTGCACGACATCATATGCCATAATGTTGTTTTGTGATTTTTTTTTTTTTCACCCAGCACCGTGTCTTAAATTCTCTGGATATCGGGGGTCTACCTCTGTTTAACTGTCATCTGCTATTCCGGAGTCTGGGTGTCCGGAAATGCACAAAGTCCACCACTCCCCCCATCGAGGGGCATTTAGACAGTGAATATTACCATACGTGACCTGTGCCGATGTACGTGCTGCTCCAATGTGGGTTCGTAGGAGGGAGGAAAGGAGTGAAGCTTTGAAGTTGTAGGCAGTATTGCCAGATTGTCCAAAATGCTGTGGCTACTTCCATTCTCTCCAGGGATGTTAGCAGAGCGTTTACTTCCACTCGCCATCATCAATGCTGCGTGTGGTTAACCTCTTACATTTTGACTGTTAGTGAGATCGGACAACTTTCCTTTTTGTATTATTATTTATTTATTTATTTATATGTTTTTTAAGCTTTTATTTTTAAGCAGTCCCTTATACCCAATGTGGGGCTTGAATTTATTTATTTATTTTTCTGTATATTTTTTTTATTGGACTTCGATTTGCCAACATACAGCACAACACCCAGTGCTCATCCTGTCAAGTGCCCCCCTCAGTGCCCATCACCCAGTCACCCCATCCCCCCCGCCCACCTCCCCTTCCACTACCCCTTGTTCGTTTCCTAGGGTTAGGAGTCTCTCATGTTCTGTCGAACAACTTTCCTTATGTTTAATGATAATTTTTTATCTTTTCTAAGTATTTCCTTTGCACACTTTTTATTGGGCTATATATCTTTTTCTTACTGATTTTTGAGTTCTGTGTTTGGGGTATCAATCTTATTCTATCATGATTTTGTTCATTCTTTTCTTTTTTTTAAGATTTTTTAAAAATTTATTTATTCATAGAGACACACACACAGAGAGGCAGAGACACAGGCAGAGGGAGAAGCAGGCACCATGCAGAGAGCCTAACGTGGTACTGGATCCAGGGTCTCCAGGATCACGTCCTAGGCTGCAGGTGGCGCTAAACCGCTGTGCCACCGGGGCTGCCTGTTCATTATTTTCTAAACTTGTTTCAGACTCAAGTTGTCTTAAAATAATTGGAGTAAAGTAAATGTAGTCAAGCATGAGGTCAAACATTGGCAAGATTTGTTCACCACGGTGTCATTTTTTTTTTTTTTTGTCACAGCGTGTCTTATCAGCCTTAGGCAGTTGCCATCTTTCCATAAGCCTTTGGTATAAAGAAGAACAAAATTTCCAGTAAACACAAAGAACGAGTGGTTGGTTATCTTTAATCTTCTATCTTTTAGGGTGGATACTTTAAGAAAAGCATTGGTGTTTCAAATCTCTTTTGTTTTTTTTTTTGTTGTTGTTGTTTTTTAATTTTTTTTAAAATTTTTATTTATTTATGATAGTAACAGAGGGAGAGAGAGAGAGAGGCAGAGACACAGGCAGAGGGAGAAGCAGGCTCCATGCACTGAGAGCCCGACATGGGATTCGATCCGGGGTCTCCAGGATCGCGCCCTGGGCCAAAGGCAGGCGCCAAACCGCGGCGCCACCCAGGGATCCCTCAAATCTCTTTTGATATAGAAATAGAAGATAAAGGGATTACAAATGTTTCTCAGTTATTTCTTATTAATTTACTGTTCCAAGAATCCAATACCAGTCAGTGTATAATGAGATATCCCTTCAGTTTGATTAGTCATTGCTTATCAAGTGGTACCTTAAATAGCAAGAAGTTATTTTTTTTCAAATGTGTTCAGAAGTCGTAGAAATCACCCAGGGGTGTGACACTTTATTTTAATACATGAGGGCCCGGGTTGCCTCCAGAGTATTTTCTTACATTGAAAGACTCAAAAATTTTCAGTGGCTTGGAGCAACAGGACAGCAGCAAAGATGGCAGAGCAGAGACTACACGGGGGCTCAGTGAAATGCGGCCCCTGGACCACCTGGTACAGTGTCTGCAACACGCTGAGACCTCAGTGGCGCTCTAGAGAACTCACTCCCCTGGTCCTCAGGGGAATGCTGCATCCTCACGTACAGGGGAAGACAGGAAAGCTTAGAGAAACTGTGACTTTCTTTGTTTTGTTTTAAAGTCACATGGCTAACAGGTTGCAGGACCTGCGTTGGTAGCTGCTGTGCCACATTACCTCTCCCAATGCTATCTTGAAGCAGAAACGTGAAATCCTGTAATAGAAAACCGGTCCTGAAAAGGGGAGTTAAATACCTAGCCGTAAGCTGTTCAAAAGAAGGATCGAGGAGCCATCCTGTAGCGTGCTGGCCACAAATTAGTTCTTTCAGTCCGTTAACTTTTCTTTTTTTTTTTTTTTTTTTTTTTTAGTCCGTTAACTTTTCTATAAGGTTTTTTGCTTTCATGTGGCATGATGTACGTATCCAATGACATCATCACCATTTCATAGACTGTATTAACAGGACGTGGTTTCGACCTCTTTTTGAAGTCGCTGGCCCTCTAGGGTAAAGCCATCCAGACCCGTAGGCACTAGGCACACGTATCTGTTGCCTTGCCATGGGGGTAATCGAGTCACAGCACAGAACTCAGTTCCTCAGTGGCCCCGGCCATGTGCCAAGTGCTGAACAGCTGTGTGTGGCCCATCTAAAATGTTCCCCGGGGGCGCCTGGCTGGCCTGGCCCGGGAGTGTCAGCCTGTGTGGCCCAGCGCGGCCCAGTGCGGCCCAGCGCAGCCCAGTGCATCTGCACTTGCCTCCCTGGTGTGCTGCTCGGCCCCCAGAGAATCCGGCAGCGCCTGCGGTCTGTTTGGGTCGGACCCCTGCGTCACTTGGGCCACAAGCTAGGGTTAACTGTGGCTGGAGAGTGAGACAGCGGGCTTTCGGTGGGCTCCCCAGGCTCTCCCCATGCTCGCGCCCGGTTGCGCTGCCTGCCTGCCGGTGTGGCTCAGCAGCAGCCGGGGGCCGGGTGGTCACGGTGCGCTCTCTCTCCTAGTCTTTCAAGGATTCCTGCCGAACATTCTACCAAGCCGAGATGGAAGAGCTCGACTTCTTGAGTGCCTGCGAGCAGTCCAGGGAACACATCAACCGCTGGGTGGCCGGAAGGACGGAAGGTGAAGACGCGCGGTGGCTCTGTCCTCAGAGTGTCCCCCCGGCCTCGCCGGCCGCCCCTTCACAAGGCCACCGACACCTAAACAGGGCTGACGCCTCTCTCCGAGGAACGCAGCGCCCAGACTCTGCCTCTGACGTATCACCAGCCTGGGCCCACTTTCTCTAGCTCTTCCCTCTTGTCCTTAACGAGTCTGTGAGGCCTCTCAGTAATCCATACGCCTCTTCTAGAACAATCTGTCCTGGTGGCCCTGGCGTTAACACATAGTCTGTCTTTTCACAAACTCCGTAAAGAGGAGGACAGATCCGGGCCTTCCGCCGCCCGCCGCCCAGCATTGCTTGCGCTGCGCCGACCACCGTGCGTGATTGTGGGGCACCCGGCGGAGTCCTTGTCGTCCTGCGGCTCAGAGTTTGAGCTCTTCTGGGCACTCTCTGCTGCCTCTCAGCTTCCTGATGCTCCCTCAGATTCCTCTCTTTGGTCACGGGCACCACGCATTCCTCTCAGTCTCACTTGTGGCGAGTTCACCACGCACTTCAGGTTTTGCTCAAGTGATGCTATTGCTCTTTTCAGGGCTTTTCTAATAGAGGCTCTGGTGCTGCTGTTGTTTTAAGGACCAGAGTCCTCCTACGTGGTTATATCTGGGGACACCGAACTCCTCTTATCTACCTCACAAGAGGATGGCCCAATTTAAATATTGTGCCTGACGCATGCCTCAGGAAATGTCTTTCCTAAATTTAAAAGCCAGTGAGTCAGCTTACAGCGTTGTATTAGCTTGGGATACACAAGATAGTGCCTCAGCCCCTCCGCACCGTCCTCCGTGCTCCTCAGGGTGAGGGCCCTCCTGAGTCCCCTTCACCTCGCTCACCCCTCCCCTGCCAAGGCCCCCTCTGGTCACCACCAGTTTGTTCTCTAGAGTTAAGAGTGCGTTTCTCCTTTCTTGCTTTGTCTCTTCCTCCCCCCCCTCCTCCCTCGTTTGTTTTGTTACTTAGATTCCACACAAGAGCGAGATCACGGGGTGTTTGCCTCTCTCCAGCCGTGGGGAAGTCCTTTCAGCTCACTGGTTCTTTCATTCTGCTTTTCAGGTAAAATTGTGGACCTGCTGTCTCCAGGTTCAGTTGACCCAGAGACTAATCTGATTCTCGTGAATGCCATCTATTTCAAAGGAAACTGGGATAAACAGTTTAACAAAGAGCAGACCACGGAGAGGCCATTTAAAGTCAGCAAGGTATGGGCAGCCCGGGTGGCTCAGCGGTTTAGCATCGCCTTCAGCCGGGGGGTGTGATCCTGGGGACCCGGGATCGAGTCCCACATCAGGCTCCCCGTGTGGAGGCTGCTTCTCCCTCTGCCTGTGTCTCTGCCTCTCTCTCTCTCTCTCTCTGCATGTCTCTCATGGATAAATAAATAAAATCTTAAAAAAAAAAAATCCAGCAAGGTGAATATTTTGGAATGATGAAGGAGTAACATGCTTCCTGCACAGCCTTGGGTGCCAGCAGCCAGGCTCCCCGGTGTGCCTCCTCATCGGGCTCCCCAGTCCCCTGCCAGACTGTTGCCAGGTGTTCTGTCTTATCACACATCCTGTGTCAGTTGTCAGGCGGAAGGGCTCTCTTGGCTTCCTGAGCGTTTGAGGTTTAAACTGCAGAGTATGATGTATGAGGCTTATTGTATAGCTGGATCCTGCCCATTTGTCCCCGTTTCTCTACATTCCCAGCAGTACCTGTGTGCCCTTCCTTCCCAGCAGCGTCTGGAAGCCCCCCCTGCAGGGATGTCTGTCTGCTATCTTCTTTGGATAATAAGGATAGCAAACACTCAGTTTGGTTTAAAAACAAGCAAACAGGGCAGCCCGGGTGGCTCAGCGGTTTAGCGCTGCCTTCAGCCCAGGGCGTGATCCTGGAGACCCGGGATCAAGTCCCACGTCGGGCTCCCTGCATGGAGCCTGCTTCTCCCTCTGCCTGTGTCTCTGCCTCTCTCTCTCTCTGCCTCTCATGAATAAATAAATAAAATCTTAAAAATTAAAAAAAAAAAAACAAAAACAAGCAAACAGAAGGACATGTATGTAGGGTAGACAGCAAGCAGAGTATCTCCAGCCTTGAAGATACTATCTGCTGGTGGCTTTATATCTTTTCTGTCACTGAATTTAGTGTATTCTTTCCTTTTTTTTTTTTTTTTTTACTTACCTTTCATTTTAGAGTTTTTTGCACATATATCTGAGTAGACAAATTAGACCAGTTGCAGCCTATTCTTGATCGTTGACCATAACTTAGATCTTCTAAGCAGACGTGAGCCTGAACTTCCAGTCTCTCAAGAAATATATTTCCCTTTGAGCTTTATTGTGAAACGAACGGCCCGGGGAGATTATTTCTCTCCTTGAAATTAATTTTTAACAAGGTGTGTCTTAGGGCCTGATTTCATCTCCCCTCTCAGAGGCCTGTGGGCAGGTGGGCAGAGAGTGGGGCTGCCTGGGAAGCAGCTGTCTTCCGTGCCTGGCACACGGCCTTGTGCCCTGGCCACACTCACAGCACTGCCCGCCCCCACCTCCCATGCGGGCGGGAGGAAGGGAAAGGACGAAGGGTGACAGCAAACGCCGCCTCGCCTCCTTCGGGGCTCTGACCTCTTATTCAGAGAGAAACCTGCCTTCTGTATCTCGCAGGCCCCAATTATGTCGTGTGGCTGCTGCTGGCTGCAGGGAGGTGGGGACTTCCAGCTGGCTTCCTAATCTCTCCCGTGGAGAAAGGCAAAAGGAGCGCAGTCGGTGTTGAGCACAGCCGTGCTGATTTATGTATTTTATGCTATAACCACAGGGTCGAGTAGATGGGACACAAACCGTATGGTCCATACAGCTGAAAATATTTTCTGTCTGGCCTGTTAGAGGAAAAGCGTGCTGATGGCTGGCCCTGGAGGTGGACAGGGCGCTGAGGGAGGAGGAGGCAGGTGTGGCTGAGGCCGGTGCAGGCTCACCTTGGAGGGCACAGGTGAAAAGAAACAGAAGTGTCTTCCATTTATGACACCGACTCACGTGCTGCCCCGTCGCAACAGTCATAGGTCTTAGACTCCACACAAGTCAGCGGCCCAGGAGGGCTGTTGGCTGGGATGTGCTCCCCGTCCTTACTGTGCTTTTCCCGCCTCGCTGGGACACACTGGGGACAAATGCATTCTTCTCCCAGTAAGATGTGTTCACTTCGCCTGGTCCTTTGGGTCTCCTGGTGCTTCAGGGGTCCATCCCTTTATTCTGCAGATGCTGGTGGAGGGCCAGGCACGGGGCTGTCGCGGTGTGGGCAAAGCCAGTGCACACCCCTCTCGTCTTCCTGGGGCGAGACAGTGAGCACACGCGGGAAAACCGGAGTCACGGAGGAAGGATGCAGCCCGTGGCTGGGGTGCAGTTTCAGGTTGTGGCCCTCACCGAGCAAGGAGCACAGCGACGCCAGGGCGTGTGCCGTCCAGGTTCTGGGCTCGGGCTCATCGGGCAGACATGGAGCAGGCTGGGTTTGCCCTGGAACCATCGGGGGCCCCTGTGACTAGAGCAGACAGGCAGAGACGGACGGGAGCCGAGGGCACGGGGACGAGCTCTTGTCACCGTCGTAGGCCCCCTAAGGACTAAAGCTTTTTTACTCCCTTGGAGTAGAGGGGGAGCCGCAGAGAGGTGTTCGACCAAAGACTGGCTTGATCCCATTTATGTTAATATTTCGAACGTCTTGCCGATATGGTTTGCTATTGAGTCCGTTGTGGCGTGAAAGTCCAGAGTCAGGGATACTCCACAGAGGTTTTGGCAATGGGATGAATGGCGTTGCCATCACCTGAGATGGGGAAAGTTGTAGATGGAGCAGACTTGGAAGGGACTGTCAGGAGCCCATTGTGACGTGTGACGTTGGAGGTCTCTTTAGTGTCCAAATGCAGGTGCCAGATACGCAGGAAGATCTATGGGTGCGTGACCTATCTGGGCAAGCCTAGAAGGCTAGAAATATAAATTTGGGGATTCTGTTTAAAGTCACATTATTGGGGACACCTGGGTGGCTCAGCGGTGGAGCATCTGCCTTTGGCTCAGGGTGTGACCCCGGGGTCCCGGGATCAAGTCCCACGTCGGGCTCCCTGCATGGAGCCTGCTTCTCCCTCGGCCTGGGTCTCTGCCTCTTGCTCTCTCTCATGAGTAGATAAATAAAATCTTAAAAAAAAAAAATAAAGTCCCAAGATTGAGCTCACCAAGAAGCAGGCGCCGAGTACCCCCAGAGTTTGGATTCGAGGCAAGGAGGGTGGACTAGCAGAAGAGGGGGACCCATGTGGTACCCTGGAAGCCAAGAAAGTGGGTGTAGAACCCGTGGCGGCCACTTCTGGTGATTTGTCCGGCGTGTCCACCGGGTCTTGTTTCAGCTTCACGTTTATCTGTTTCCTTTATAGAATGAGAAGAAGCCTGTGCAAATGATGTTTAAAAAATCTACCTTTCAAATGACCTATATAGGAGAAATATTCACCAAAATTCTGGTGCTTCCCTATGTGGGCAGAGAGCTGAACATGATCATCATGCTTCCAGATGAAAACGTCAGTTTGGAGACGGTAAGGAGCGCCGGGCGCGGTGGCGCGGTGGCGGCAGGGCCCGGGGTGGGGTCGGGGGCTGCGTCTAGGGCTAGCATGACGTCCCCTCCTGCCCCTCGTCCCCTACCGCCCAGAGAGGGCTCCGCGGGGCAGCACCCTCCAGACCTAAAAGGGTGCGACTCCCTTGTCCTAGGTGGAGACAGAACTCACTTACGAGAAGTTCACGGAGTGGACGAGGCCGGACATGCTGGACGAGGAAGAGGTGGAGGTCTTCCTGCCGAGGTTTAAGCTGGAGGAGGAGTACGACATGAAGGCCGTCCTCTGCAGCCTGGGCATGACCGACGCCTTCGAGCAGAGCAAGGCCGACTTCTCGGGGATGTCGTCCAGGGGAGACCTGTACCTGTCCAAGGTGGTGCACAAGTCCTTCGTGGAGGTCAACGAGGAGGGGACGGAGGCCGCGGCCGCCAGCGCGGCCGTCATGATGCTGCGCTGTGCGAGGATCGTGCCCCGGTTCTGCGCCGACCGCCCCTTCCTGTTCTTCATCCAGCACAGCAAGAGCCGCAGCGTCCTGTTCTGCGGCCGCTTCTCGTCCCCGTGAGGAGCGCGCCCGGCGCGCAGCCCTCCCCTCTCCTGCTCATGCCCTCGCCCCGAGGCTGTCGTGCCAGGTGACCCGCGCGACAATCCGAAATAAAAGGCCTAGTTGTGAAACGCTGTGACGCGGGCTCCTGCGCGTGTGTGTTCCGTGCCCCCTGTGCCTCGGACCCGCAGGTGCCCTTCCCGGAGCCCGGGGCCGTGTGGCAGGGCCAGCGGGGGCCACTGGGCGCACCGCCCTGCCGGAGGGCTCTCCTCGGGGCGCAGGGCCAGCTGCCCAGAGGACGGGGACACGGCCTGGAGGAGCTGTAGGGAGGGCTCGCGACCCAGCACAGAGGCCAGGGGAGCGTGAGCCAGGTGGGCACGTGGGGACGTGGGGACACGCACCCCTGCCACGTGCGCACCTGCCTGCCTGCGCTCTCCAGCCCCAGGGTCTGGGGTCGCAGGCTCCTTGAGATGGGCGACATCCGGTTGCTCTGAGCATTATCAGTGGCCCAGGGTGACCAGACGGGGCGTGTTCCCCGTGCAGTGGCGGAAGACACCTTCTGACTTGAGATCGCCGGGGGAGTTGGTTTGACCGCGAGTGTTGGAGAAGACGTGGCCAAGGTTCCTGCGGCCACTCGTGTTGCGTGCGGAAGGTGGTCACCGCGCTCGGTGACCCGGAGCCTCTGTGTGTGAGGCCTGGGGGGAGAGCTGGGCTGTTTCGGGGACCTCACTGGCGTCACTCGCGTTCCCCTTGCCCCGCGGAACCCAAGCCAGTAGCTTAGGTGAGCGGCGAGGCTGGGCCCGGGGGGGCCGCATTGTGAGTGGCTGGAGAGGAGGCGGGGGCCCCTGGGGTGCTGGCTGGGCCCTGGCACCCCCGCCTGCCCACCGCCTGGTGCCGCGCTCAGCACTGGGTTTCCAGGCGTCTGTCCCCCGGGAGCAGCGCCGTCGGGTGGGAAGTCACAAAACCAACCCAGCGTCCCGCCTGCCGGGAGCTGCCCGGGCGAGCAGGTGCAGTGCGCGTGGAATGAACACCCATGCTGCTCCGGAGCTCTCGGGAAGGCCTCGGCGTGGCAGTCAGGGTGCCTCTGAAGGGTCCCCCGATGCACAGTTGTCATGAAAGGCACGTCCCTGAATACTGCTTGGTCCCTTGAGACGGCCCCGAGGGCATTCCCGTTCTGTCTTGCAAGGATCGACCACCAAAAGACCCCGGGGTTCGGTTCTGGGAAGCAGGTGGTTGGTCTCACCTGCTCGCCAACGTTTCCCGGGCGCCCGCGTGGCCCCATCGTGTTTGACGTGGACGCTGTGATCCCCAGGAGTGCCTAGCGGGGGGGCCGTGAAGGCGGAAAGGGCTAAGCCAGGTGAGCGAGCACCTGCAGCCTCCCGGGTGGGGTGGGCGGGCCGTGCTGCTGAGCCGCAGCAGGGTCCGCAGGCCCCACGGCCCCACGCGGGACAGGGGACAGGGCCAGCTGGGCTATGCAAGGTGGGCGAGCACCTGCAGCCTCCCGGGTGGGGTGGGCGGGCGGTGCTGCTGAGCCGCAGCGGGGTCAGCAGGCCCCACGGCCCCACGCGGGACAGGGGACAGGGCTAGCTGGGCTAAGCAAGGTGGGCGAGCACCTGCAGCCTCCCGGGTGGGGTGGGCGGGCGGTGCTGCTGAGCCGCAGCAGGGTCCACAGGCCCCACGGCCCCACGCGGGACAGGGGACAGAGCCAGCTGGGCTATGCAAGGTGGGCGAGCACCTGCAGCCTCCCGGGCAGGGTGGGCGGGCGGTGCTGCTGAGCCGCAGCGGGGTCTGCAGGCCCCACGGCCCCACGCGGGACAGCGGACGGGACAGGGCCAGCTGTGCAGCACAGGGAGCCTGCAGCGGCCCAGCCCTAGGGAAGGCTCGTGTCTCTGCTGCTGTTCTCGCATCTGAGAAAGTGGATCCGGGATCTTTCTAGCCCCGGGAGCACAAGGCCCTGGACCGCGAACACCGGCCATGGGTGGGGAGTGGGGGGCTGCGGGCACGCCCTGGGATTGCACCGTGGCTCTGGGAGGAAAGGCTCCCGAGGGCACATGGCCAGGGCGTGGGGGGGGGCGGGGGGGACGGGCAGCGAGGGGTCGCGCACCTGCCGCCCTTGTAGACACCTGCCACTGGCAGCTCCCCGCACCCCCCCCGACCTTGTGCCCGGCGCCCCTGGCAGGTGGAGACAGAAAGCAGGGCACGGGCATCGGGGCTCCCCGGGGACGCGACCGGAGGCGCTGGGGCTGGGCCGCACCTTGGCCTGAGCTCCCCTCCTCGGGTCGCAGGGCGTCTGAACACCTGCTCCGCGGGGCAGGACTCCGATCCGCGGCTGGTCGTCTGGAGCAGAGATCCGAAAAGCCACGGGCTCCAGGGGAGAGGAAGAGCGGCGGGAAATCTGCACTCTGACGTGTATAAAGCAGGTTCCAGGGGATCCCCGGGGGGCCCAGTGGTTTGGCGCCCGCCTTTGGCCCGGGCAGTGACCCCGGGGTCCTGGGATTGAGTCCTGTGTCGGGCTCCCTACATGGATCTGCTTCTCCCTCTGCCTGGGTCTCTGCCTCTCTCCATGTCTTTCATGAATAAAATAAATAAAGAAAATATTAAAAAAAAAACAAAACAGGTTCCAGGGTTATAGGTGGGTTTTGCTTATTATTATTTGGAGGCATATGTAAGAATTAAAAAAATTTCTACAATGAACTTGTATTTTTATGAAACCAGGCAAATATTATTTAAAAACTATGTACAGGAAAGAAAAGCTTATATTTAAACATTGTGGGATTGTGTTTGTATGGTTGGTGGGGTCCATTCTTTCCTTTTTTTAAAAAAAAATAGTTATCATGCTGTACATTATACCCTAAAGGTTAAATTTTTTTAAAGTTTCTTTCATTTTAAGATTTTAAAAAGGGATCCCTGGGTGGCGCAGCGGTTTGGCGCCTGCCTTTGGCCCTGGGTGCGATCCTGGAGACCCGGGATCGAATCCCATGTCGGGCTCCCTGCATGGAGCCTGCTTCTCCCTCTGCCTGTGTCTCTGCCTCTCTCTCTCTCTCTGTGACTATCATAAATAAATAAAAAAATAAATAAAGATTTTAAAAAACTTTTTATTTTATTTTTGTTTACGATTTTATTTATTTATTCACAAGAGACACAGAGAGAAGGCTGCCCTTAGGCTGTTTTCATGTCTTGGCTGTTGTAAAAAATACCTCAGTGGCCGTGGGATGCAGATCTCTTTGAGAGACTGAGTAATTTCATTTACTTTGGATAAAGTGGAATCACTGGATTTGGTTTAAACAATTTAAAACAATCACTGGATTGGTTTAAACAATCTACAATCCCAGTAACAGTGCACGAGGATTGCCTTTTCTCTACATCCTTGCCGACACTTGGCATTTCTCATCTTTTTGGCAAAAGCTACTCTAACAGTTATGAGTCCATATCTCATTGTGGTTTTGACATTGCATTTCCCCGATGATGAGTGATGCTGAGCATCTTTTCACGTACCTGTTGGCCACCTGTATGTCTTCTTTGGAAAAATGTCTATTCAGTTCCTCTGCCCATTTTTAAATTTGGATTGTTTTTTGGGGTTTTTTTGTTTTTTTGTTTGTTTTTTGCTATATGAGTTTCTATCAGATGTATGATTTGCAAATATCTTCTCCCATTTTATAGGTTACCTTCTCATACATTTTCATACTATTCCATAGGAAACCATTTTTGGTAATGGTTTCCTTTACCATCATGGTACAGAAGTTTTTTGGTTTCAAGTAGTCCTACCTGTTTTTGCTTTTGCTGCCTTTGCTTTTGGTGTAAAATAATAATAATTTTTAAAAAATCATTGCTAAGAGCAATGTCCAGGAATTCATCCCCTATGTTCTCTTCTAGGAGTTTTATGCTTTCAGATCCTACATGTAAGCCTTTAATTCATTTTGAGTCAATTTTTGTGTATAGTATAAGCTAGTGGTCCTCTTTCATTCTTTGCATGTGGATTTCCAGTTTTCCCAACACTGTTGAAGAGGCTCTCCTTTCCCCATTATATAGTCTTGGCTGCTTTGTTGTGAATTAATTGACCATACGTGTGTGGGTTTATTTCTGGATTCTCTGTTCTGTTAATGTGTGTGTGTGTTAATCTCTCCTATCATTAATCGTTGTGTCTTTTTTAAAATCCAATACCATACAGTTTTGATTACTATAATTTGTAATATAGTTGAAAATCAGAAAGTGTGATGTCTCCAACTCTCTTCTTTTTCAAAATAGCTTTGACTATTTGGGGTCTTTTGTGGTTCCACACAAATTTTAGGATTGTTTGTTCCATTTCTCTAAAAAATGCCACTGGAATTTTGATAGGGATTGCTTTGAATCTATATATTGCTTTGAGTAGCATGGTATTTTAACAGTATGAACAATTCTTCCAACCCATGAACACAGAATATTTTTTTATTTATGTGTCTGTTTCAATTTATTTCATTAATGGCTTATAGTTTTCAGTGTACAGGTCTTTCAAGTCTTTGGTTAAATTTATTCCTAGATGTTTTATTCTTTTTGATGCAACTGTAAATGGGGTTGTTTTCTTAATTTCTCTTTCTGAAAAAAAAATTTCTCTTTCTGATAGTTTGTTATTAGTGTATAGAAATATAGCTGATATTTCTATATTGATTTTACATCTGCAACTTTGCTGAATTTGTTTATCATTTGTAACAGTTTTTTGTGTGTGGAGTTCAGGGTTATATATATATAATATAAAATATTATATCATCTGAAATAGAGACAATTTTACTTCTTTCCAATTTGGATGTCTTTTATTTCTTATTCCTTCCTAATTGCTTTGGCTAGGACTTCAAGTACTATGTTGAATAAACATGCTGACTATTGATATCCTTGTAATGTACCTGATATTAGAGGAAAATCTTTCAGTTTTTCACCATTGAGTATGATTTTAGCTGTGGGCTTGTCACAACTGTGGCTTTTATTGTGTTGAGGTAGGTTCCTGTTATACTCACTTTGTTGAAGAGCACTTTTATCATGAATAGATGTTGACTTCTGTCAAATGCTTTTTCTGCATCTATTGTGATGATCATATGATTTTATCTTTTACTTTGTTAATGTGATGTATCAGGTTGATTAATTTGTGAATGTTGCATTCCTAGAAGAAACCCCACTTGATTATGGTGCGTGATCCTTTTAATGTATTGTTGAATTCAGTTTGTAACATTTTGTTGGGGATGTACTTTCCTTTTAAGTCATCATAAATACCTGCAACGTTTTTCCTCTCACATTTCTCCCATCTTATCTTCCTTTTTCCTCAAGTTCTTATATCAATTCATTCTTTCAAAATACTCACAATATCATTGCAAACACAGTTCTGGTTGGGATGACCCTCTCTGAGTTTGGCCATCAATGGTCATGCAGATGGTGGCCAGAGCCAAGTGAAGTACCTATCCTTGGGTGCATTTCACTATCCTTACTTCAGTAAAGTACGTTGACTTCATATTATTCTTTCTGAAGATTTAACACATAATCTGAGGAAAAGAGAATGGAACCATCAGGTAAGGCCTAACTATTTTGTGAATATACTGGGGCCATGTTTTTTATTCATTCCCTCGCTGAGACTGTTTGGATCTTGGCTAACCTCAAGGCTAACCTTGCAGGCAGATGGAAACTGAGTTCAAATTTCCAGCAGTAGAAACTGTATGTAGCAATCAAGGCACAAATCAGCCTTAGCCAAAATATGCGGAAGATGAAACAAAACAAAATAGAACAAAACAAAACAAAAAAAACAATCTCATTAGTGATATAAGGAACTATGGAAAAGTTGAGTTTATCCCAGGAACACAAAGTCAATACAACATGATAAAATTAATGTCATCTGTCTCATCTGCAGAACAAAGGAGCAAAATTATATAGTGACATGAGTAGATGCAGAAATAGCCGTCTAACCCTACAGGAGAAGACAGTGGCTAAGAGATGCAATAATAGGCCCATTTATGGATAGTTTTAATTTCTTAATTAGGTAGACCAAGTACAGAGCCCTTTACATATTAATTTAATTTCCACATCTACCCTTTGAGATAAATATCATTTATATTGTTACTGTTATTTTTAACCTGTAGACAGAGCTTTGGATACATTCTCTTCTCAACGTTAGAAAAGTGCCCCAATATCATTAAAAACCCTTTCTTATCAGAGTCATTTAGATACTTTCTTAGAATGCCTAGGGCAACTATGTCACCAGTTTGCTTGAAATTCACAGGTACCCATGTCACTTTGCTAAAAGGTAGTGAGCTACAAAGGGAAATGAATCATGAAAATAAGTGCCATAACTTCTCTATGAACTTGTAGCTAATAATTTTAAAATATTCCTTTTTAGGGTCACTTGGGTAGCTCGGTTGATTAACTGTCCAACTCTTGGTTTTTAGCTCAGGTCATGATCTCAGCGTTCTGGAATCCAGCCCATGCTCAGCGGGGAATCTCCTTGAGGATTCTCTTTCTCCTTCTCCCTCCGACCCCCCCTCTCCCCCCCACTCTCTGAGTGATATCTCTCTCTCTCAAATAAATAGATCTTAAAAAAACATCTTTTTTAGAAGTAACATTTCCTTTCCCCCACCATTCTTGGAGGAAACAATCAACACGGCTGGGCTCAGATTAAGACAACAATTCACACAGTTTTCTGAAAAGATAGAATTATTTTTTCAGGATATAAAACATAATGTAACACCTATACACATCTCTATAACATGAAATCAAATATACTTGCTAGGTATGTAGTGTGTCCAAACTGGGACACCTGAAAATGAAAGAGGTAGTGAAAATAATTGATTGTTTTATTTTTAGAAATTGATTTACTGACTGCCTACCTGGTTTTTATTAAAGTGGACCAAAAAATAATTCTTGTCAAAATGGTCTTTAAAAATATTTTTTCAAAAGATTAAATTTAACATATAAATTAAAGCAAAGTTTTAAAAAATATATATTATCTAAATCTTTACTTTTTTACGTATGTTTTTAAGTTTATTTTTAAGTAATCTCTACACCCAACATGGGCCTTGAACTTACAACCCCAAGATCAAGGGTCTCATGCTCCACCAACTGAGCTAGCCAGGTACCCCTGATTATCTGAGTGTTTAAAAAATAAGCAGAATAATTGTTCTTGCTACCTATTAATATACTTTAATTTGCTTCTTAGCTGAATCTGCTGAAATGTCACTAGTATTTATCTCAAAAATTTATTTTTCAATACGATCTTATTAAAATTTTCTAACAATTTTTCATTCATTGTATTATTCACGAATTTGAAATTATTGTCGTCTCAGTTAGCCATCATCAGTGGCTCTTGTCTCTTGACCAGCATTCATGGATTCTGAGGCACGTGGCCTGTGCAGCCACCGTCTCGAAGGGCCCACACTTGGTTTAATGCTCTCTTATGATTGTCTTGAACCTCAATGTTTTGATCAGAAGGTCCTTCATTTGCATTTTGCACTGGATCCTGCAAATCATGCAGCCAGACCTGCTGTAGAATGCAGCATTTTTTTTTAATTGAGAAAACACTCGTTTTTTGAGGTGCTGAGAGACCTAAGTAAGCTCAGAGCAAGTTCTGAAAAATAAAGATCTCAATTCTATTTTTTCATATTAAAATTGATAAAGGACCTTTTCAACCTTTACTGTTTTGGGGCCCTGCTCCAGGGCTCCCAGGGAATCGATACCTTAACTTTTACAAGGGTCAGAATGACTTAACCACGCTGCAAAGCACGCACTCTATTTCTGCCCAGAGCACACGCTGTTCCTCTGCTTCATCAGCAAATAACCTAAAAGAAACACTTCAAACTAAAGAGTGAAAAGCTCCTTAAATTCCCTTACCTCAAAGCCTGCGACCTTGCACATACTAAAAGCACAAGACCAAGTTTGTTATTTTTTGGAATGTCTGAAGTCCTGATGATCTGTAACTCTTGATATAACAACAACAACAAAAAACAAAAACAAAACAACAACAACAACAAACAAACAAAAAAAAACAGGTACAACTCTGTATTCCTCAATCCTTCTGAGGAGCACTTTCTTCTTTGTGAAGATTGGGTATCCTGGGCAGCTGTCCTCACTTAAGCATAAATAAAATTCTCTACTTTTCCTTTTTAAGGAAACTAAAAGATTTGCTCATTTTGCGTTGACAGAATGTATAAATGTGTAACTATTTTAGTGGGAATATTTCCATAGCTACAGTCTTTTTGCCTCCACACAGCATGTGTTTCTTTTCCAAATACTTGGATGGGACAAAACTTACCAAATCATTTATCAATATAACTCTTGTTTTTCCAAATATGTATGCTACAAAATTTTTGACCTCAGTTTCATTGGATTCTGATGTAGACTATAAATTTATCCAGTTATATATTTTTAAGTGTAAATGCTCTTTTCTTTAAAGACTTTATTTATTTATTCATGAGAGACACACAAACTGAGAGGCAGAGGGAGAAGCAGGCTCCCTGCAGGGAGCCCGACGTGGGACTGGATCCCCGGACTCTGGGATCACGCCCTGGGCTGAAGGCAGACGCTCAACCCCTGAGCCACCCAGCGGCTATCCATCCATGAATTAAATGGAGAACTTAAACTGATTTTCTATTTGAAGGCTTAATGAAACTGGCTTTAGGAATATGTAATTTTTCTTCTGCGAATGGAGCTGACACTTTTCACGAATTGCTTTGCTTTTTGAAAATGACAAACTAATTTACAGTAACAGTCATTTGATCAAATGAAAAGTCTGCTTCACAAAGCCACACGTCCATGTACCCCTGCAGCTGGACCCATTAGACTGTTACCTGTGGGTAGCATCTTCTTGAAATAATTACTACCTGGGGATGCCTGGGTGGCTCAGTGGGTTAAGCCTCTGACTCTTGATTTCAGCACAGGTCGTGATCTCAGGGTCATGGGATTGAGCCCCGTGCCAGGTTCTGCGCTCAGTGGGGAGTCAGTTTGGGATTCTCTCCCTCTCCCCCTCCCCCACTTGCTCTCATGCTCTCTCTCTCTCAAATAAAATCTGTAAATCTTTTTTAAAAAAATAACTACTACATTTTAGGGACACCTTAGTGGCTCAGTCGGTTCAGTCTCCAACTCTTGATTTCGGCTCAGGTCATGATCTCAGGATCATGAGATTGAGCCCTGCATCAGGCTCCATGCTCAGCAGGGAGTCTGCTTGAGATTCTCTCTCTCTCTCTCTCCCCTGGCCCCTCCCCCTGCTCACTTTCTCTCTCTCTCCAATAAATAAATCATTAAAAAAATTTATCTTTTGAAGGAAATGTTGGTATTTTCTTATAGATAGCATCTTCTGGTCTTCACATGATTAGAGATCACACTATGCTACCCACGATGGTGGGCGGTAAACACCATTTTGTGCACATCACACTCTCTATTTCTTGAGATATGAAAACCCAGTACTTAATTTTTGGGCCCATTTTGCTAAAATGATTTGCAAAATAAAGAAGTATAATCTCACAATAAGTAAGTGTCTGTAGATTTTCACTCTATGATGGACAATATCGCTGTTGCCAGAGAATTTCAACTTTTTTTTTTCCCTCTAATCTCTATAATTGGAATTTTTTTTTTATAATTGGATTTTCTATAATACACCGTAACTGGATAGGCCAGCCTCTATTTCCCTGTGCATACTTTACATACGTCTAAACTATAATTTTCTGTGTTTCCAATTGCACCCACCAGATGGCGGCTTCCCATATGCCTCACAGGAACCACAGCACAATCAAGGGGCAGCTGAAGTACCAAATACTTCTCCCACCAACACTGGCCCAGAAGAACTTACCTGTCCCTAGCTGCTGTGACCCAGCGCATCACCTTGTCAACAGACATACTGTGGTTATATCAGTGAGTGAGTTCCTTATACATGCATACCTTGGAAGTATTGTGGTTTTGGGGCCAGGCCACCGCACTATGCAAATATTGCAATAAGGCAAGTCAAATGAATGTTTTGTCTCCCAGTGCATATAAGAGTTACATTTACACTATAGTCTATGAAGTGTGCAGTAACAGCATTATATTTAAAAAATGTACAAGCCTTACTTTAAAAATACTTTATTGCTGAAACTGCTAACCATCATCTGGGCTTTTAGTGAGTAATCTTTTTGCCGGTGGAGGGTCTTGCCTCCTTCCTGATGGCAGTTGCTGGGTCAGGGTGGTGGTTGCTGAAGTTTGGGGTGGCTGCAGCTGTACCTTAAGATAATGAAACTTGCTGCATTGATTGACTCTTGCTTTCATGAGCAGTTTCTCTGTAGCGCGTGATGCTGTTTGATAGAATTGGAGTCTATCCTCTCAAACCCTGCTGCTGCTTGATCAAGCAAGTCATGTCATATTATAACCCATTGTTGTCATTTCAGCAGTCTTCACAGCATCTTCCCTGGGAGTAGGTGCCACGTCCGGAATCCACTTCCTTGGCTCCTCTGTAAGAAGCAACTCCACATTCTTTTCGCTTTTATCGTCAGACGGCAGCAGTTCAGTCCCATCTTCAGGCTGCACTTGTAACTCTAGTTCTCTTGCTGTTTCCACATCTGCAGTTCCTTCCTCCGCTGGAATCCTGAAGCCCTCAAAGTCATCCATGAGGGTGGGAATCAACTTCTTCCAAACTCCTGTTCATGTTCATATTTTGACCTTCTGTGAATCATGAATGTTGTGAATCTGTTCCAGAAGGTTTTCCACTGGGACTCCTGAGTGGCTCAGCGGTTGAGCGTCTGCCTTTGGCTCAGGGCATAATCCCAGGGTCCTGGGATTGAGTCTCATATCAGGCTCCCTGCGTGGAGCCTGCTCCTCCCTCTGCCTGTGTCTCTGCCTCTCTCTGTGTGTCTCTCATGAATAAATAAAAAGAGAAGGTTTTCCATTGACTTCACCCAGATGCATCAGAGAAATCATTGCTATGGCAGCTCTAGCCTTACAAAAGGTATTTCTTAACTAATAAGACTTGAAAATTGAAATGACTCCTTGATCTATAGGCTTCAGAATGGATGTTGTGTTAGCAGGTGTGGAGACAATATTCGTCTTATTGTACCTCTCTGTTGGAGCTCTTGGGTGGCCAGGTACATTGTCAATAAGCAGGAATATTTTTTTTTATTTTTAATTTATTTATGATAGTCACACACACACACACACAGAGGCAGAGACATAGGCAGAGGGAGAAGCAGGCTCCAAGCACCAGGAGCCCGACGTGGGATTCGATCCTGGGTCTCCAGGATCGCGCCCTGGGCCAAAGGCAGGCGCTAAACCACTGCGCCACCCAGGGATCCCAAGCCGGAATATTTTGAAAGGAATCATTCTTTTGGAGCATTAAGTCTCAATAGTGGGCTTTAAATATTCAGTTAACTGTATTTGCAACAGATGTGCTGTCATCCAAGCTATAAAAGTTCCGTTTATAGAGCACAGAGTGGACTTAGCATGATTCTGGAATGGCAAGTGAGTATTGGCTTCAACTTCAAGCCACCAGCTGCATTAGCCCCCAAGGAGAGCACCAGCCTGTCTATGAAGCTTTGAAAGCTCCATTGGCTTCTCCTGTCTAGCAGTGAAGAAGGTCATAGATGGCATCTTCTTCCAGTAGAAGCTTATTTTGTCTACATTGAAAATACGTCATTTAGTGCAGCCAACTTCATAAATGACCTTAGTTGGATCTTCCAGATAGTTTGCTGCAGCTTCCACGCTGCACTTGATGTCATGGAGATGGCGTCTTGCCGTAAACCTCATGAACCAACCTCCGCTAGCTTCAGACTTTCCTCCTGCAGCTTCCTCCCCTCTCTCAGCCTTCACAGAATTGAAGAGAGTTAGGGACTTGGTCTGGGTGAGGCTTTGGTTTAAGGGACTGCTGTGGCTGGTTTGGTCCTCTCTCCAGACCACTAAAACTTTCTCCATTTCAGCAATTGGGCTGTTTCACATTCTTACCATTCATGTGTTCACTGGAGCAGCACTTCTAATTTTCTTCAAGAATTTTTCCTTTGCTTTCACAACTTGGCTGTTTGCCACAAGAGGCCTCTTGACTTTCAACATGCCGTCCTCACTAAGCCTAATCATTTCTAGCTTTTGATTTAAAGTGAGAGATGTGCAACTCTTTCTTTCACTTGCACGTTGATTCATTGGTGTTGAGTCTCGGGGAATAGGAAGGCCGGAGGAGAGGAGGAGAGATGGAATGAAGTAGGCAGGAACCATAAAACATTTATCCATTACGTCTCCGTCTTATATGGGTGTGGTTTGTGGTGCCCCCAAACAATTACTATATAACATCAAAGATCACTGAGCATAGATCCTCATCACACACATAATGACAAAGTTCGAAATCTTACAAGAGTCGCCAAAACGTGAGACGTAGACATAAAATAAACAAATTCTGTTGGAAAATGGTATCCGTAGACTTGCCTGATGCAGGGTTGACACTAACCTTCAATCTGTAAAGACAAAAACAAAAACAAAAAAAAAACCCAAAACAAAAAAACAACCAGTATCTACAAAACTCAATAAAGGGAAGTGCACTCAAGCAAAGCTCCATAAAATGAAGTCTGTGCGAGTGATGTGCGTGGAAAGGAAGGGCCTGACGGGGGTCAGGAAAAGAGAAACAGACTCACTGGTTGCCTTTCGGATTTGCCCCCAGGCTATAGTGAGCAGCGGGAACGGTGCATTGCCATGTCGGTCCCCAATTTACTGTCTCTCAGCTCCAACTCCCCCTTTCACTGACACCCTGAAACCCTGTCAATATTACTACTTCACCAGATGGCCCCGTGTTGGGCTCATCAGAAGGGGGCACGAAAGAGACAGTCTGCCTTCAGCTCAGGTGGTGATCGGGGTCCTGGGATCAAGTCCCCGCAGGGAGCCTGCTTCTCCCTTTGCCTGTGCCTCTGCCTCTTTCTCTGTGTCTCTCATGAATAAATAAATAAAAATCTTAAAAAAAAAGCATCACATGAATTTCATGACAGTAATTTCCTCCCAATGAAGAGAGAATTTTGCTTCTAGATGGCTGCAGCACCAACTCCTCCCTGGGTCTCTAGCCTGCCCACCTTGCCCTGCAGATTTTGGACCTGCCATCCTTGTAATCACATGGGGAATGATTGAGAATCAGAGAACTCTCCCTCAGTGGTCCATGGTTCCCAACCTTTGCCCCACTCTGGAATCCATCCCACTGCCTGGGTTCCTGCTCAAGCAATCCTCACTGCATTGATTTGGGGTTCAGAATGGCCATAGGATTTTATTTATTTATTTATTTATTTATTTATTTGAAGCAGAACAAGCAAACACTACTTGGAAATATCTGGGGAAGCTTCTTGGAGGAGGCACTGTTTGAGCGTCATTTTGACAGAGAAGGTAGGGGTCCAGGCGCCCCATGTGTTCATGGAGAGGATGGAGGGACGTGCACGCGGGATATGGAGGGACTACAGAAGGTTTCCCACAGCTTGGAAGGAGCAAAGACTTAGCCAAGACTTTAAAAGGCTTACACTCTTTGATTGACAGTTTGGACTTGATCTTTTGGATGAGAGGGTGTTAAGAAGGGTTTTCTTTTTTTTTTATAATAAATTTATTTTTTTATTGGTGTTCAATTTGCCAACATACAGAATAACACCCAGTGCTCATCCCGTCAAGTGCCCCCCTCAGTGCCCGTCACCCAGTCACCCCCACCCCCCGCCCTCCTCCCCTTCCACCACCCCTAGTTCATTTCCCAGAGTTAGGAGTCTTCATGTTCTGTCTCCCTTTCTGATATTTCCCACACATTTCTTCTCCCTTCAAGAAGGGTTTTCAACTGAGCTGTAACACGATCAGATTTGAATGATTATTTGGGCTTCAGTGTGGAGATCAGGTGAAGGAGAGGAGCGAGGAGAGCCTCACCCAAGCGTGGAGGTGACGAGGAGGCGGTGGACAGGAAGGCTGCTCGGATGATAGAAGTGACAGGACCTTTGATCATTTAGCTTTGGGAGTGGGGCAAAGGGCTCGCCCCAGGTTTCTGGGAGGTGTCCAATAGTGCAGAGCCTGGGAATGCCTACAGCTCATGAGACAGGCTAGAGACATGGGTGTAATCAGGGCTTCAGAGTTTGCGTATCTCTTTCTGACACTCAGTCCTTTATTTCCAGAAACATCTAGAGGTGTGAGGTGAGGCTGTGTGGGCCGGAAGAGGCCCAGGGGAGGCTGAACCCTGCTCTGCCGGGGGCTTGCCCATGGCCAACACACCAGCCTTCCAGAAACTGCAGGCTTCCAGTACACGCTGCAGCTAAAGGCTCCCTGGAGGCACTGTGAGCTGAGGACAGTCGAGGAACTTTAACATTTAACATGACCTATTGTGTGTAGGGTTTGCTGTGCGAACTATACCACTATTGTACTTTCCTGGTTGACATTTCGCACATGGAGACTTGAAATAATTTGTACTGGTTTGGGCTGTTCTATATTTAGAGAGTGGCTTTCACACTTATTTATTTTTTTAAATGTGAGACACTCCCTCTTAAACAACTATTTTCGGAGGAAGCTTAACATAAAGCATCTAACAGTGGAGACTCTCTTATCCCAGTGGTGATGCCGCTGCTACTCCGTCTCACCTACCCAGCCCTACTCTCTTCCTGATGCGCCCCTAAGAGGCTCACAAGACTTTTCTTAAAGCTTAATGGAGAAACCTCCACACAGATTTCCAGAGTGGCTGCACCAGGTCACATTCCCACCAACAGTGTAGGAGGGTTCCCCTTTCTCCGCATCCTCTCCAACATTTGTGGTTTCCTGCCTTGTTAATGTTCCCCATTCTCACTGGTGTGAGGTGGGATCTCATTGTGGTTTTGATTTGTATTTCCCTGACGGCCAGTGATGCAGGGCATTTTCTCATGTGCATGTTGGCCATGTCTAGGTCTTCCTCTGTGAGATTTCTCTTCATGTCTTTTGCCCATTTCATGATTGGATTGTTTGTTTCTTTTTTTTTTTTTTTTTTTTTTATTTATGATAGGCACACAGTGAGAGAGAGAGAGGCAGAGACATAGGCAGAGGGAGAAGCAGGCTCCATGCACCAGGAGCCCGATGTGGGATTCGATCCCGGGTCTCCAGGATCGCGCCCTGGGCCAAAGGCAGGCGCCAAACCGCTGCGCCACCCAGGGATCCCCAAGATTGTTTGTTTCTTTGCTGTTGAGTTTAATAAGTTCTTTATAGATCTTGGAAACTAGCCCTTTATCTGATATGTCATTTGCAAATATCTTCTCCCATTCTGTAGGTTGTCTTGTAGTTTTGTTGACTGTATCCTTTGCTGTGCAGAAGCTTCTTATCTTGATGAAGTCCCAACAGTTCATTTTTGCTTTTGTTTCTTTTGCCTTCGTGGATGTATCTTGCAAGAACTTGCTGTAGCCGAGTTCAAAAAGGGTGTTGCCAAAAAAAAAAAAAAAAAAGGAGGTGTTGCCTGTGTTTTCCTCTAGGATTTTGCTGTGTGGGGGTTCTATAGATCTAAATATAGATCTGCCCTAAGACCCAGCAATTGCACTGCTGGGGATTTACCCCAAAGATACAGATGCAGTGAGACGCCGGGACACCTGCACCCCGATGTCTCTAGCAGCAATGTCCACAATAGCCACACTGTGGAAGGAGCCTCGGTGTCCATCGACAGATGAATGGATAAAGCTGTGGTCTATGTATACACTGGGATATTCCTCAGCCTTTAGACACGACAAATACCCATCATTTGCTTCGCCGTGGATGGACCTGGAGGGTATGATGCTGAGTGAAGTAAGTCATTCGGAGAAGGACAATCATCATATGGTCTCATTCATTCGGGGAATATAAAAAATAATGAAAGGGAATAAAGGGAGAAGGAGAGAAAATGAGTGGGAAATATCAGAAAGGGAGACAGAACATGAGAGACTCCGAACTCTGGGAAAGGAACAAGGGGTATGGAAGGGGAGGTGGGCGGGGGGTGGGGGTGACTGGGTGATGGGCACTGAGGGGGGGGCACTTGACGGGATGAGCACTGGGAGTTATTCTGTATGTTGGCAAATTGAACACCAATAAAAAATAAATTTATATTAAAAAAAAAGCTTAATGGAGCACATTTGCAAAACTGCAGAGTGAGGCACTTTGTAGCCCTCCCCTCCCCGAAACAGGAAGGTGAAAGGTCAGACGACAACCCATCTGCCGGGGGAATGAGTCTGTAACGCGGCGGTGGATCCTCAAAGTGCCCACCCGATGGCGCTGGTTCGTACTTGCCGCCTGTCCCGTGGGCCCTGCGGGCACCCCCTCGGCCCAGGTTCAGCCACTCTAGTGGAACAGGGTGTATCTCTTTGGAGTCCCCCAGGTTCAAAGTAAAGTTTGTCTTTTCTATGTTGCTCACGTTTTAGAGCAGAGACCGCCTCAAGCCAAGCCTCCAGGCTGGGTGAGTTCTGGCGGCCGTTCTCATGGCACCGTGACCAAAATTTTGTTTTTACAGAGAATAACAGTACTGATTCCTAGAACCTTGTTTACAAATTAGCTTGGAGACGCACTGAATGGAGAGGTGGGAGCGGGCGGCTCTGGGGTGATTGGGGCCCTGGAATCCAGGTGCCCTGCTGGCTGCCTGCGGCGACCTCTGGCAGCAGGTGAGCTCACCTTAGGAGGGATACCTGCGCCCGTCCCCGCGCTGTCGGCGGCCCAGGCGTGCTCGTGCTCCCGCGGGGCTGGCACCAGAAGCTGCGGCTCCTGCTGGGGCTACGGGAAGCCGATGCTGGAGGGGTCTGCGGGCAGCCGTCAGGAGCCCAGGCCGCCACGATCGGCCGCTTTGTGAACAAACCAGTGTATTATCTTCCTGTTGTCACTGTAACATTACCATAAAGGTAGCGGCTGGTGGCAACTGAAGTTTATGACCTTATAGTTCTACAGATCGCAAGTCCAAGACAGGTCAGCAGGGCTGCTTTCTTCTGGGCGATCTGGGGGATAATTTTTTTTTTTTTTTTTTTTTGCCTTTTCTAGCTCCTAAAAGCTGCCAACATCAGTGGGGTCTTTAGCTCTGTCTTATGTGGCTTATGGCCCCACATCAGTCTGGTCTTTAGCTCTGTCCTCGTATCTCTGATCCTGACCTGCCCGCTTCTCTCTCGTGACTACGTTGTCCACCCAGATAATTCAGGATAATCTCCCCATCTCAAGGCCCTTAACTTGATCACATCTCCGAAGTCCCTTTTACCATGTAAGGTCATGGGTTTTGGGGATTGGGATGTGGACACCTCTGGGGGGCTATGATTCTGCTGACCACAGCCAGGGTCCACTGACAAGGTGACTCAAGGAGGACTTGGTGTGCTTCGGGGTTACACTTAGATCTAGACTTGCCCTGAAGATGCTTTAGGTCACAGACTTGCCTGTGTTGCTAATGGTACTTTTGCCATCTGCTCATTGAGAATGTGGGGAAAGTCCAGAATTGTGATGCTCATCAGCTTTGGCTTTCTCTTTCAACATTCCTTTGACTGTTGGGTCTTTCCTGACAAAGCAAAAGAATGGGAGAAGGTATTTCCAAATGATGTATCAGATAAAGGGCTAGTACCCAAGATCTATAAAGAGCTTATCAAACTTAACATCGCAGAAACAAAAAATCCAATTGAGAAATGGACAGAAGCCATGAACAGATATTTCCCTAAAGAAGATACACATATGGCCAACAGACACATGAAAAAATGTTCCATATCACTTGGCATCAGGGAAATACAAATCAAAACCACGATGAGATCCCACCTCACACCCATCAGAACAGCTAAAATTAACAAGTCAGGAAACAGCAGATGTTGGCGAGGATGCAGAGAAAGGGGAACCGTCTTGCCCTGTTGGTGGCAACGCAAGCTGGTGCAGCCACTCTGGAAAACAGAATGGAGGTTCCTCAAAAAGTTAAAAATAGAGCTACTCTATGACCTAGCTATTGCACTACTGGGGATTTATACAAAAGATATAAATGTAGTGATCTGAAGGGGCACCTGCACCCCGATGTTCATAGCAGCAATGTCCACAATAGCCAAACTGGAAGGAGCCAAGATGCCCTTCAATAGATGAATGAATAAAGAAGATGTGGTCTATAGATACAGGAGAATACTACTCAGCCACCAAAACAAGAAGAAAGAAGGAAAAGAAAAGAAAGAAAGAAAGAAAGAAAGAAAGAAAGAAAGAAAGAAAGAAAGAAAGAAAGAAAGAAAGAAAGAAAGAAAGAAAGAAAGAAAGAAAGAAAGAAAGAAAGAAAGAAAGAAAGAAAGATCTTACTATTTGCAATGATGTGGATGGAACTAGAGGGTTCCGTGCTTAGCATGTTCACTTATGCTAAGTGAAATCAATCAGAGAAAGACGATTGTATGATTCATTCATGTGTGGAATTTAAGAAACAGAACAGACGACCATAGGGGAAGGGAGGGAAAAAGAAGATTAGACGAAATCAGAGACGGTGACAAACCATGAGAGACCCTTAACTCTAAGAAACAGAGTAGTTGGAAGGGCCCTGGGTGGGGGGCTGGGGGCACGTGGTGTAATGAGCACTGGGTGTTCTATGCAACTGATGAATCACTAAACTCTCTGAAACTAATAATATGCTATATGTTAATTAATTGAATTTAAATAAAACAAAATTAAATTTTAAAAAAGAAGAATGTGGGGGGGGAAAGGAGCACTCAGGACATGTGTTTTTCTTGGCCCTGAGCATCTGCTCTGTCCTGGCCTCGGTCTTCATGACAATGAAAGGAAGCCCTGCTACCCAGAAGTCCCAGGTTTGCATGCTCGTCTCACAGGAAGAACAAAGCCATGTTTTTTTTCTGCGATTCTCTCGAGTTGATCTTTTTGGGCCTTCACACGAGCTGATGAATGCCAGCGTGGCCCGTCGGTAGCAGGAGGGGCACCATGGTGATGGGGAAAGGGCCGACATGGGTAGAAAGGTTAAACTGTGTAGGACACAGAATCTCCCATAGTGTTCATGGGGGAAATCAAGTGATTATGTTATTTTATCCAGACAAAAGCGTCAGTAATATTATAGCATAATTGTATTTTTGAAGAGTAAAACTACAATTCTTTTTCAACAAAAAGGCAAAGGATTTAAATTCTGTTCTATTTTAAACTTCTGTTAAAAACATATTTAAAATTGACCTGCAGTTATCGCCTACGGCCATGCCCCCCTGAACACCTCCGACCCGTCTGATCTGGGAAGCTAAGCAGGGTCGGGCCTGCTTGGTACTTGGATGGGAGACACGCAGTCATCTACTTCTGTAAATTGGCCATTTTTAGTGTGTGATTACGGATAGTGAAAGAATACAACACAAATGAGAACTTACATCTTCTGGAGTTATTTCGAGGCGATGTATAGTCTTCTCCAAAGTGGGTTATGTGTGACTTTCTGTACCAGCGAAGTGGGTAATGCTTTCAAGAAGTAGCTCTTTGCCTCTTCGTATTTTAGGTTTCTGTGATGATCTGGTCAAAGTGCCCCAGAGCATTGCAATATGCATAACATTTTGCGTGTAACGTCAGGTTATATGTTGAGGTTTCCCTGAGATTCCTTCTTCCACTTCACTAGGGGAGGGAGGCTTCGGGCGGGGGTGGGAGATACAGGGACAGCTTTAGTTGCCATTCTGACTCGACATTTAATCATAGCCTCATCTGGAGGACTTCTGTAAAATTACTAGTTAGACATTTTTGTTTTTATGCCTGTTCTTTCTCATGTTCCCTGAGGGCACATTAGATTAAATCCCAAAGACTTCTTTTTTTCTTTTCTTTTTTTTTTCTGCCTCCTGTTATCATACTTATCTGATATGAATAGAGTTACTACACTGGTTTTCAGCTGGGGACAATTGTGTCCCCTTGGAAGACATGTGACGAGATCTGGAGTCCCTGTGGGTTGTCATAACGGACGCGGTGCTACTGGCACCTAGTCGGTAGATGCCATGGATGCTGCTAGACATCCTAAAATGCACAGAAAGCCCCTATACCGAGGGATCATCCGGCCCCAAATGTCGAAAATGATGTGGTTGACATTGTTGACTGTGCCAGACAATGGAATCATGTAGGAGCCCACATGATCTTTAGTACAGAGATTTATTTGGAAGTCACTCTTTGGGGAATTAGAGGGCAATGGTAAAAGCAGTTGGTGTTGTTCTCCGTTAGCAGATACGGGGCCACAAAATGGAGATGCTCACCAAGGTTTCCACTCATTTCTCAATGACATTGACCAACAAGGCAAGCAGAGCTTTCTCAGAGCTACTTAGAGCCTTTGGAAAGAAATTGTGCAATTTCCTTTCTGTAAATAGTGTTCACACATTGATGAAAAGAGAAATAGAAGAGAAACTACAGAAGAGCAGAGAATGAAGTAGAGATCCTCTTTGATGGACAGTGGGGTTTTGCCCCAATAAACCCATCATCGAGGGAAAATACCCAAAGCTGAAAGTACATTTAACTTATTTAACCTAAAAGTGATACCTAACCCAACAAACATTGTATCTTAGCCTCGCCTACCTTAAAAGTGCTCAGGATACTCTGTGCTTAGACCCCAGTTGCGCAAAATCATCAAACACAAAGTTTTGTGTTTGACACTATTTTAGTGTCAAACTAAGTGTCGTCTTAGTGTCCACGATTTCATGCAATTTTTTAAATGCTGTACTAAAAGTGAAAAACAGAACGGTCGTATGGGTACACAGTGGTTGTAAGCACATCGGTTGTTGACCTTGATGATCACGTGGGTCCCTGGGAGCTACGGCTACCGCCCAGCATCATGAGAAAGGATCGTCCCACGTGTTGCTAGTCTTGAAAAGTTCAAAATTCAAAGTATAGTTTCTACTGAATGCACGTCATGCCTGCACCAACATAAAGAAAAAAGGAATCATAAGCTGAAGCCTAGTAACTTGGGGATCTCCTGTATGATTCTACTGCCTTAAAAATGTGCTTAGAAATATACCTTTGTGATTATAATTTTGAGTTTTAATATGGCTTCTGAATTATGTCTTTCTTTTTCATTTCTCTCTCTGTGGGGTCACTCTCAGCATATCTATCCCCCTGCACCCAAACCCGCTCCTCCCCCTTGGCTCCCTCTCCCCCACTGTACTGTCAAAGGCAGAAGCTCAGCCATCCTGAGTCCTCCCAGTCTTACTTCTGGTGCTTAGGCTGGTTTCCCTTCCAAATCTCTTAAATTTACCCCCCTTTTCCGAGTCACACTGCTGTTGCCTGGGTTCAGAGTCTCACTGTATCTTCTCCACTATTACTTTATTTTTATTTTTATTTTCCACTATTACTTTAATTGCCTCTTAACTGGTCCTCCAAGTCCAGCCTGATCCTTTCCTCTGTCTCATAAATCCACACTACTGACAAAATAGTCTTTCTAAATAAAAATCTTGTTGTTAAACTGAGATTTACATCGAGGTGGCTTCCGTAGAATTCCTTAGTCCAGAAAACCGTTCTTTAACGCAGTAAGTGAAGCAAACCAACCAACAAACAAAAAATCCACCATGTAATATGTACAAGGTGATGATATTGTGAGGTTCATGAGCTGGTGGAGCGATCCTGGCCGTCTGTCCGGTTGGCAGTGCCAAGGTTTCTTCTGGAAGTCACGAATACATCCTTACCCTTGTGCCGGCAGCCCGAGGAGGTTGCCGGCTCTGGGCCTCAGCCTCCTAGCGGATGCTCCTGGGTCCTTTGGCTCGCTGGGTCTTCCAGGGTTAGCGTGGGCGATTCCAGGAAACATCTGGTTTACCGGGAGTTCATTTTTGAACATTGGTTTCATTTTTCAATATTGGAGAATATCGTGGACGCAAGGAATCACCCACCACCCTCCGTGGTTTCTCTTCTACTCTATTTCCTCTTTCTTCTATAAAAGCTGAACTATTTGAAAACACATGATGAGTTGAGGAAGGGAGCCAATTGCCAAGCTCTTTATATCTGAAATCAAGTAATCATGGGAGAGTTGTCTCCAGGTTTTAGTGTATTGGGTACAGATCCTTCCCTATTTGGTCTCAAACTTATTTTGCAATGATCATTCCCCACCGTCACATTCCCCCTACACCCACCCTGACACACACACACACACACACACACACGCATCCCTCCAGACCCTTCCAATCCATTCCCAGAAGACCTTCCTTGCTCTCTGATCTCTGGTTACCACGATGATCCAGATGTAAAAGACTGTTTCCCTCTTTGTCCCGTAGGAGAGCTATAATATTCTCAAATGATCACAGCCCCACTATGACGTGTCTCAGTCATTCAACACATATGTTTCAGACACTGTGGTTCATACCATTGACACAAAAACGAGTGTAGGAGTGTGAGGCCATCCAAAGCTTACAGTCCAGTGAGAGAGACAGAAAAGTCAATGGAGTCCACATGGAGTATGCGTGTGGGACAGGGACGATCTTGGGGTTTGAGGAGCATGGCCACCACCATCCAGTTCCACATGACACCTGGAAAGTACCTCTCTGTACTTTCGGCCTCTCTCATCAGACTGGAAGTCAGCTCAGGTCAGATATTGTGTCTTCAACTTGGTGCCAAGGACCTAGTACAGTGACAGGCAGGGCGTAGGCGGTTTTACTTTTTTTGTTAATTGAGTTAATGAGTCTTGAAATGCAGCATAACCTGTGCAAGTATTTATGGCAGAAACATGCTAAGAGGGGAAATTTTTTTTTTCTTTTAAATTGTGGAAACTTGTGCAGAATAGAGCCCAACTCAGGATTTGCTCTTTGTAAGGAATCCTGTGAGAGGTCCATTGCTAATGACACAGCGGAGTCACAGAAAAGATAGGAAACTGGGTCACACAGTGGTGGTATGAGACGCCGGCTTTGGGGGTCTTCAAGTCAGGAAGGAAGGAGGGCTCCAGCCTGGCTGAGGCACGGTCTCCCAGGGGTTAGCACCGGCCCCAGTTATCAGAGGACTATTTTGGGGGCCAGCAACACTCTTTCGTGATTTGTCTTGGGACCATCAGGTCATGTAATAGTGATTTTCAAAAAACACTTAAATCTCCTCTCTTCTGAAGTGTAGGAAAATCTCTGAAAAACACTTCCTCTTTGGGGCCCTATTTGTCTTTTATGTGGATTATGTGGATTTCCCAGATCGGGAAATATTTTTCAGATACTGTTACTTTTCTTAAAGTAATGACATGGGAAAGATTTTGGTGGAAAAAGATAAATAACTTATTTCAAAACCTCTCAGTTCTTGGGGCACCTGGGTGGCTCAGTCCATTGGGCATCCAGCTCCTGATTTTGGCTTGGGTAACGAGCTCCGGGTCCTCAAATGAACCCTGCAACGGGTTTTGTGTTCAACTGGGAGTCTGTTGGAAGATTCTTTCTCTCCCTCTGCCCTTCTCCCTGCTGGCTCTCTCTCTAGAATAAATAAATGAATCTTGAGAAAAAAAAAAAACAATTTTCAATTCTGAATCTGTTGCTGAATGGATTTCATGTCCCCTGTGTATCTTTTACTGGCAGCAAGGGAGAAAAAGCCTAAAGCCACTTTTGTAGTGAGCGCTCTGTTTTTTTCATCAAATCCATCTTCTGCCCTTGGTGATATGATTTGGATTGGAGGTAAGTGTCCTCTAAGCCCTGGAGCGCAGAGGCAGCCAGCGCACACGTATCGTGCTAACGTGCCCTACATTTACTCAGACACCTTCCTGCATTGTGAGTGATAACGATGCCTTATTTGTGGTCTTAAGATTTCTGGTTCTACAATTCTGAGCTCAAAAAAAAAAGTGTCACTGGATGTTAAGACTAAACACTTTCCTACACTCTCCTTTGAATGTGATGATGGTGGGAGCAATGGCTTGGATTTGGCCTCCATCAACCTCGTATGCATATTGCTCAAAGATATAAAAATATAAAATATATTTGAATATATTTTAAGACTTTATAGTTACATTTATATGACATAACTGGGCAACTCTTCAGGATGAAAGGATCACTCCTTGTGGCCAACTATATTTCTTCTAACCAGAACCTTCTCTGCACAGGCCTGAATATCAGCTGATGATCCTCGTAACTTAGAGAAATACTTTTTAATTAGATCTTTAGAGGTGTTTCTTTTTTTTTTTTAGAGGTGTTTCTTTATGCAGCTTCTCAAGAGAGAAACAAAAGCACAACTCCTTCCAAAACTAGTATAGAAAGTTTATGTCTCTGTGTTTGCTGATCTATTCTTTCTTACCTGGTAATATTTGATCTGTAGGAACAAAAACGCTCCATAATCGACACTGGGATGTACTGATGAAGACTTTATATGCATCAGCATAAAGAGACAGAAGCAAAAACTCTCTTATCTGTCCCCGAGGGGTTCTTCTAGTTAGATGCGTTACTCGGGGGCAAGCTGTGTTCATGTTTCAGTAATTTAATTTTGACTTCCTGTGTTTTTAGGGTATATATGACATCTAAGCAAGCTAAATTTAAAACAGTGAAACGGTATACAGATAGGTGCAAAACCCAGACCTCAGGCCGCTCTGTGCTGGGTAAGCCCCAGGCGATGAGTCAGAGTGTCGGTGGATTCCAGCCTGAGCTCATTTCTTTAAATCCATTCACTAGATAGCATTCCAGGAATTTCCAACTTTGAGTTATCACAAGTAGTGCTGGGTGAACACCCACTGCATGACTTTTGGTGAACATGTGTATGCATCTCTCTCTCTTCTCTTAAGATTTTATTTATTTATTAATGAGAGATGCAGAGAGAGGCAGAGACACAGGCAGAGGGAGAAGCAGGGAGCCCGATGAGGGACTCGATCCTGGGACCCCGGTATCATGACCTGAGCCTAACGCAGATGCTCAACCACTGAGCCACCCAGACTTCTCTGTCTGTCTGTCTGTCTGTCTCTCTCTCTCTCTCTTTTTTTTTTTTTTTGTTTACGTAATCTCTACACCCATCTTGGGGCTTGAACTCAGGACCCCAAGATCAAGAATGAAATGTTCTACTGACTGAGCCAGCCAGGCGCCCCCTATGTTTGCATTTCTACTGGGTATACAAGAGTGGAATTGCGGTATGGACAAGTTTTGATGAAGCAAAGAAGAAGGTGTGCCAAAAATATAAGGAAAGTGCCAAAAATATAAGGAATTATTCTTTATTCTGAAGGGAAAGGCTTGTTGAAAGCCCAATAATTATTGAACGAGAGTCTTGAGAGAGAGGGTTGGGATTGGTGCAGACAGTGTTTCCCAAACATTAATGTGTATACAAACTGTTATGGGCTGAACTGTGTTCCCCAAAGGTCATATATTGAAGCCCTTAATGTGACCATATTTGGAGACGGGGTCTTTAAACAAGTGTTTAAGTAAAAAGGAGGTCATTGGGGTGAGCCTTAATCCCTTATGACTGATATGACTGATGTCCGTATAGGAGGAGGAAGCTTGGACACAGGCAGATACAGAGGAAGAGCTATGTGGAGACCCAGAAGGAAGATCATCGTCTACAAGCCCAGGAGAGAGGCCTCAGAAGAAACCAAACCTGTTGACACCTTGGGCTTGGATTTCAAGCCTCCAGAACTGTGAGAAAATAGGTGCCTGTTGTTTAAGGCCCTCAGCGCGTGCCACTTTGGCGCAGCGGTTTAGCCATCCCGTTTAGGCGCAGCCTCTGCTCTGCAGGGCTGCGTGTGGCCAGTTTCCGCTTCTAACAGGATTGCGTGTAACACAGAGGCTGCGGGTCCGCCGGGCACACTGGAGTGGCGAGGATCTGAAGCAGAGGCCACGACCCGCCTGAGCCAGGAGGAGAACCTCTTTCTCTGAGACAAAGGAAGAGAGTTCGGGAGGCGGGAGGTATAGGATCAATGTTGCTGCAAGGGACTCCGCAAACCCCAAGGGGATGTGTAGTGTTGGGGTTGGGGGAGGTGGGAGCCCGAATAATGATGGCTGATTCCCACGGTGTGAGGGTGTGAACGCTCTCCCCGCTCTCCCCACCCCACAGCTGACTTCCTGCCGAGAGTCTCACCCCGGCCTGCAAAGCTCCTGGGAATTTACGAGTGGCCTCTGGCCACAGGGAGGAGCCAGCTCCAGCTGCCAGCTGCCCTGGAAGCCCGGGCCTCGGCCTGCTGTCCCTGATTTCCTGGGGCCAGGAAGCGCTCCCCTTTTGGGGCCTGGTGGGGGGGCGGTGAGAGCTGTCGGGCTACTTGAAGAAAATTCGCACAGCCTGGGCCTCCAGGATGTCCCCGGAGCCGACGGCGGAGAAGCAGACGAAGCCCCTGCTGTCCTCCCTTCCTCCCAGGCCCGGGACCAGAAGCCGACTCCGGAGCTGCGCCCGAGGACAGGCCCAGAGGCCTGAAGCTGCACCCGACCCGGTCGGCTCTGGCTCTCCGCTCTCAGGAAGCCCGCCGGCCGCCCTTCCTGGGGAGATAATCCTTGATTTCCTTCTCTTGGGCAGTCAGAGGTCAGAGGTCAGAGCTTTGTCTCCCCTTCAGTCAGAATGTCCTTTGACTCACAATAATGTGTGTTGCATGAATCTACATGTGACAGTTAGTTATGAGGATTTGGAAATTGAATATTTTAAAGGAGTTTAGGGAAAATAGTTCTTTTTTGAAAACCTAACGGGGGTGGGGGGGGGCAGTTGTACCTGGGCGGCTCAGTCGGTTAAGCTCTGACTCTTGATTTGGGTTCAGGTCAGGATCTCGGGTAGTGGGACCCGCTCTGCTTCCAGCAGGGAGTCTGCCCGAGACTCTCTCCCCTTTGCCCTTCCTGCTCCTGTTGTCTCTCTTGCCCTCTCTTTCTCTAAAATAAATAAGTCTTTAAAAAAGAAAAGAAAGGAAACCTCAGCTGTAGTTTTCTAGCTGTTTTACTCTTGGGTCCCTAGGACAGGGAAAACACAAGATTTTGGGAAGAGTCTGGGGTATTTATAAGGAAAATATCTGTGCGCTGCCTTGGACCCGACCTTTCCACCTTGTTGCACAAGGGGTGGGGATGGTGAGTGTGCCCCTGGACACAGGATGTCGCCTGGATTTTACGGCTGGAAAAAGTGCAGACATCTGCGAAGTTCAGAACCTGGGCAAATCCAGGAAAGCTCCTGAGGGACGTGCAAGTGTCCCTCCCCAGATCAAAGCAGAGGGGCGGCCACACGCACCACCTGCCTTCGGGTCACCCCTCCCTGTCCCTTCCGGCACTGGGAAGCCAGCAGCGCTGGACTCTTCTGTCCAGAGGAAGGTGCTGTGGCCGTCCCCGCAGGCCAGGCCGGGCTGAGAAGGCGCTGCTCGCGGTGACCACCGTGGGGCTGACCCCCCCACCCCAGACAGGCCTGGATGGCCTCCTCCCGGGCCGGCTCATTATTTGTGGGTGTCCTAGGGGCACCTCCAGGGATCTACGGACCAATCATCCGCTCTTCGTCCTGGGGTCACCTCGGAGCTTGCCACCCACCCCTGCCCACCTCGCCTGGAAATGCCAGGGCCCAGCCCCCGCGGCTCGCAAAGCTGCAGATCTTGACGCCTTCCCCCTGCAGCCATCCGGGCGCTGTCCCTTCAACAACAAGACAGGGTGTCTCGCGTCCTGCTCAGGGTCACCCAGAGAGCCCCACGTGCTGTGCAGGCGTCTCAGTGAGTCCCTGTAGTCACAGGCAGATAGAAGCCCAGGGGCTTAGCAGGAGCTTCAGGGCAGGACGTGGGGCTCCGCACACATGCCTGCAAGCCTCTCCATCGCCACCCCCTGGAAGCACCCCCAAAGCTCTGCCTGGCTCTCCTGAAGCCCCCAGAGAAACCCTCCCCAGGGCACCAACGCCTGGGAACCGCGGCCCCGTGTGGCCCCGTGTGGCCCAAGCGCATCCCTTGCTTAAGACAGGACCTCCCTACGTAAGATCTTTTTTTTTTTTTTTTTTTGATTACAGAAGAGTATGTGTTGTGGCAGAAATTTAGAAACTATAGGAAATACAAAGCAAACTTAAGCAGTCTGCAAATTCACACCCAGCGATCTCCGCTGTGGATGGTGAGTTCCAGGTCGTGGTGGGTGGAGGCGGGATCCACCCGAGACAAGCCTTGGACGTAAATTCCCTCTGCTTCCTGCAACTGCCACCCACCTGGGCTGGCCTTCTTCCCTGGGGCTCTCCTCTCCGAGCAGGAGGCTGCTTTCGACTGTACCAGGGAAACTCCGGGCGGGGCGGGGCGGGGTGTGGTGTGGTTAAACCAACACATGGATGGAAATATAAACCTATAATCATTTTCCCACAGGTTAGTCATAGACCTCTGCTGCCCTTTCTTACTCTCGACCTTCCTCAACGTAATTATCTTCCCACATCATCAACGTCAGTACTCGTACACCTCCACTGTATGATTGTCCGTATCTCTTGTGATCTATTTACTTGTAGACAATTTGGGTAATTGAAATTATTTATATTATATACTGTACCGTTATGAATATCCTGATTATTTGCTAACATCCTTAATGTTCTAAAGGAAATCCTCCTAAACCTAGTACTGTTGAGATAAAAGTTGGACGCATTTTGAGGCTCCTCCCAAACTGGTCTCCAAAAAGTAATGATTTATGTTCCCACTTATGCTACTGCTCACCGCTGCCTGATTTATTCTTTATGACTTGGACTGAACCATGGTTGTCCCTGGTCCAAATTTGGATTCACAGTTCATCAGCCTGTTACCTGAGCCATCTATTTATAGATTTTATATTATAGTTTATATATGTATTTTTATTATATATATATTTTATATTATAATACATATTTTATATTATACATTATAATTATACATCAATATAATTATGTAATATCTAATATTTAATATACTTAATATATAATATATTAATTATATATAATTAAGTATATATTAATATATAATTATATTGTGTAATTATATAATTATAGTTGATAATTATATAATTATAATTAATATATTTTATATTGTATGTACTATAATATATATTTTATATTATAATATAAATTTATATTACACCAAGCCAGGCTATGTTCCCTGTTAGACCACATCCATTTCAGGGACTGTGCTTTCTAAAATGGATTTGGAAAAAAAAATAATAATCCACAGGACCGGAAAGCAGACATCTACAAATTATAATTTCATTTCATCCTCTAAAAATTATCCCACAACTTTATTAAGGTATAATGAATACAACAAACTTCCCATATCTGACATGTACACGTCAATAAGTTGTGATCCTGGATGCACTAGTAAAACCATAATCAAGATAAGGAACACATCCACCACAACCTGAAGGCTCCTCTTATGCCTTTTAATCCTTCTTTGCCCTCCCTCCTTGCCCCATTCTACCCACACACCCTCAGTCCTCAGGCAACCACTACCCTGCTGTCTGCCACTCTGGAATAGTTTGCATTTTATAGAATTTTATACATATAGAAGCATACGACACATACTTCTTTTGGACACAGCTTCTATCACTCAGTACAAGCATTCTGAAATCCATCCATGTTGTTGTGGGTATCAGTAGTTCATTTTTTAAAACTGCTAAGTTGGGATCCCTGGGTGGCACAGCGGTTTGGCGCCTGCCTTTGGCCCAGGGCGCGATCCTGGAGATCCGGGATCGAATCCCACGTCGGGCTCCCGGTGCATGGAGCCTGCTTCTCCCTCTGCCTGTGTCTCTGCCTCTCTCTCTCTCTCTCTATCATAAATAAATAAAAATTAAAAAAAAAAACTGCTAAGTTATATTCCTTTGTACGGATACACTGTAATCTGCTTATCCATTCACCTGTTAGGTTGTTGCAATGATTTTAACTATTGTAAATAAAATTGCTATGAACATGCATTTGCAAAGTCTTTGTATGAACGGATGCGGTCATTTCCCTTCATATAGGAGTGGGGAATAGTTGGATCATACGGCAGGTTTAATTTTTTAAGAAACTCTAAAATCGTTTTCCAAAATAGTTATGCCGTTTAACATTCCCAGTAGCTCAAATGAGAGTTCCCAATGCTCTGCCTCCTGACCAACACTTAGTATGGTCGGTGTTGTTAATTTTAACAATTCCAGTATGTGTATAATGTCATCTCATTGAGGCTTTAGTGGGCATGTCCATAATGACTAGTGACGTTCAGCATTTTTTCCTGTGTCCATTTGCAATCCATATTTGTTCTCTGGTGAAATACATCTTTTAAAATCTGTCACTCAATTTTTTTTGTTTTGAGAGGAGAGGGTACTTATTGCATTTTGAGAGTTCTTATATATATTGGGTAAATCCTATTTCTTTATTATTTTTAGTCTGCCTGCATGAAGCAATTATTTCAATGCTTCTTGAAGTACAAGGTTGGTTGGTGATGAAAGCATTTGGCTTTTGTATGTCTGAAAGTCTTTATTCCACCTTCATTTAAAAAAATTTTTTTTTTTGAAAGGGACGGAGTTCTTGGTTGATGGTTTCTCTTTTTTCTTACAGTATTTGAAAAATGTATCTCCACTGTATCCCTGCTTGCATTGTTTCCAAAGGAAAATCTAATATTCATCTTTATTTCTGTTTTGCTGTACCTTTGTTCTTTGATCACTTTTAAGATTTTTCTCTTTTTTGTTTTGAGCAGTTTGATTATGCAGTGTGATGATGAAATGAATAAAAACTTAGTTAAAACTTAACAACAGGGGCACCTGGGTTGTTCATTGGTTAAGGGTCTGCCTTCAGCTCAGGTCATGATCCCGGGGGGTCTTGGGATGGAGCCCCACATCGGTCTCTCTGCTCGGTGGGGAGCCTGCTTCTCCCTCTCCCCCTGCTCCCCTCTTGTGTGATCCCTCTTTTTCTATCTTAAATAAATAAATAAAATCTTTTTAAAAACCCTCAACAATAAAGACAACCTAATTTGAAAATGAGCAAAGTATTTGGCTTAATTTTTCTCTGAGAAAGCTAGACAAAGAGCCAGTAAGTACATGAAGCATCATTAGGCATCAGGGACTAATACAGCTTATTAGTAATAGTCATAGTCATACAGTTCTACGCCATAATGAGGTATCACTTCATACCCACTTGGATGGCTAAAATAAAAAAAAAAGAACAATAGATGTCTAGAAATTGAAACCCACATACGGTGATGGTGGTAAAATTGTGCCGCTGCTTTGAAGAATATTTTGACATTTGCTCAGAAAGTTAAATATAGACTTACTATGTGAATTAACAATTCCACTGCGGGTATAGACTCAAGAGAAACAAAAATAGGTGTCTACACAAAACCTTATATGGCGATGTTCACAGTGGCATTATTGTACACAACAGACAAAAGAGGGAAACAACCCAAATGTCTATCAATTGGTGAATAATCAAAATGGATATATATGTGCACACTCAATATTATTATATTATCAGTCATAAAAAGAAATGAAGTACAGATCATTGATACCTTAAACCAGCAAGGATTAACCTTTGAACACGGTGGGTAGCAGAAGAAGGCAGCTTAACCGGCTGAGCCACCCAGGTGCCCCTGGATCATATACTTTTAAAAGGTGAGTATTAAGGTGTGCTAATCGTATCTCAATAGAGCTGTTATTATTATTATTTTGAAGGGAGACACCTGCTCTCAGGGTCGGGAAGGCACAGGGGTTGGCCCACGAGTGGGGGCCTCGGTAACTACCTGGAGCCACCTGGCTGGCCTCCTCCTCCTCAGACCCTGGGAGGATGCGCTAATTCAGGTTCATTTGAAATAGGAGGCGAAGTGTCCCGAAGGACAAGGCTTCCGGGGACACCCCTCGGCCTCGGAAAGGCATCTGCCCTGCTTCCTCCTTCTGGACATCATCACATCAACAAGAAATGCTTTTTGTTAAACGCCGAGGCCCCGGTCCGCGGCCTGGGAGCGAGGCGAGGCTGATACCCGGGGGCGGTGCCTGCTGACCCCCACCCCTACCCCCCCGGCCGCAAGTCCACTCCGCCTCACAAGTCCCTATCCCGGGCGGGTCTGACCCAGCGCACCTGTTCGGCCCCCGCAGGTGCAGGTAGCGGGGCGCTGCTGGGGTGCAGGCGGCCGGGGCCCCGGAGGGGAGGGCGCAGGTCCCGCGGGGGGGCGGGCAGGCACCTGCCGCAGGTGCGTCCTGCAGCCCGGGTCGGAGGGTGCAGGAGCGACCGCAGCCCCCGCTCCTGCACGGCGGGGACCCGCGCGGGCGCTGAGCTGCCGCGAGTCGGGAGCCGGGCGTGCGCGTCCCCCGTCCCCGGGCCTCCCTCCCCGGGGTCACCCGCGGGCGCCGGAGCCGGACCCGCCCGCGCGTCGCCAGTCGGGAAACGCCTTTCGCTTCCTCCTCGGTTTCCGAGGCCGCGGGCCGACCCGGGCGCGTCCAGCCGGAGCCGGGGGGTGGGGCTGGTGCGGCGGGGACGGGGCGGGGCCGGAGCGGGGGGGGCGGGTAGAGGGGAAGGAGGAGGGGGGAGGGAGGGAGAGGAGGAGCGGGGAGGAGGAGCGGGAGGGGGGAGGAGGAGCGGGGAGGAGGAGCGGGAGGGGGGAGGAGGAGCGGGGAGCGCGGAGGGGGCAAGGGGAGCGGCAGGGGGGAGCGGGGAGGGGGGCGAGAGGGAGGGGAGCGGAGGGGGAGAGGGAGGCGGAGAGGGAGGGGAAGGAGGAGGGGGCAGGGGGAGAGGGAGGGAGAGGAGGAGCGGGGAGGAGGAGCTGGAGAGGGGGAGAGGGAGGGGGAAGGGGAGAGGGAGGGGGGAGGGGGAGCGGAGAGAGGAAAGGGGGAGCGGGAGGGGAAGGGGGGAGGGGGGAGGGGAAGGAGGAGCGGGGAGGAGGAGCTGGAGGGGGAGAGGGAGGGGGGAGCGGACTGGGGGAGAGGGAAGGGGAGAGGGGGGAGAGGGAGGGGGAGGGGAGAGGAGGAGCGGAGAGCGGCAAGGGGGAGCGGGAGGGGGCGGGGCGTCCCACCGGGGCCCTGACCCGCGCGGGGGACCCCCGCCTGCCCCGAGGCGCCGCCCCCGGGGGCGGGAGGCTTAGAGGTGGTCTCCGGCCCGGGGCGGCCGAGCGTGGCTGCGGGCAGAGCGGCGCGCGGCGGAGGTGGCAGGTGAGGGCTCCGGGCCGCGGCGGGGGGCGGTGGCGGGCGCTCGGGCGTGGAGCCTGGGGCGGGCGGGATCGCCTCTCCCCGTGGCCGGAAACACAGCTCGGTGCTCCGCAGGGCCCCAGGGCGCCCGGGTCCGGTCCCCGGCGAGGCCCCCCGCCCCCTCCCCCCTCCCCTGGGGTCCCCGCGGGACGCCGTCCCCGCCCGTCCCCTTCCCGCTAAGGTCCCCGGAGCGCGGCTGCAGCTCTCGACCCCGCGGTCGTGCCCTCCGCCCCCCTCCGCGCCGCGGCTGCAGCCCCTCCCGTGCCCGCGGCGCCCTCGCAGGCCTCCCGGGCCGCCGGAGCATCCCCGGGCAAGGCGGGGATTGCAGGGGGGCTGCTGGGGGCGCTGGGGCGCGGGCGCGGGGAGACCGGCCGGGGTGGAGGGGGGCCTGGAGTTGGAGAAACTGTTTCCAGGGGCGCGGGGGTGACTTGGAGGGACGCAAAGGTGGTCAGGGGGCTGGAGGCGGAGGCTGCAGCAAGGGAGGCCGACAGGTGGAGGAGCTTATCCCCAGGCCCAGGCAGGTTGAAGAGGAAGGCCGAAAGGTCGGCTCCCCCGTCAGAGGGCAGAGCGCTGGGGGGGCGGGAGGGGGGGTGGACAGCTGGAAGCTCCTAGAGGGAGCAGAGGATGCAGGCTCAAGAGGAGCAGGCTGGTTCAAGGGCTAGGAGGCAGCAGAAGGGAACCCTCGGTGATGGGTGCTGATGGGCGCGAGGGGAGGAGGAGCTGCGGCCGGGAGTCAGGGAGGCCCCAGGGTGGAGGGGCCCCAGGAAAGGGGCCCTCCCTTTCCAAGCTTAGCTAATTCCCTGGCCAAATGTGGGCTGCGGGGTGGTAGGATGAGGCCGCCGGCTTCACCTGTGGCCGGCACACCTGCCCACTCACCTTTATGCTTCTGGAGCTTCAGAGCTACTGGCCTCCCCATTCTGGGCGGTTCACCTCCTTCTGGGCTCTTCTCTGCTCCCCCTGGCCTCTCCACTCAGGTGTCCCAAGGGCCGGGTCCTTGCCCTCTCAGGCACAGTCCGCGCCAGCGGCTTCTGCTGGGACTAATGGGTAAAACTCTCAAATCAGTGTTTCTGACTCAGCACAAAGATCGTAAACCAAAAACACACAGTCGCCTCACCCTCATTTCCAATGTCTGAGGGTCACTTGGCCCCTAGGCCCTAGGGGCGGCAGTGGGTGCTTTGAGTTGGCCTCCAGGTGCCGAGGCCTGGTCAGCGAGAGAGCGCACTGGCTGTCCCTTGGCCGGTGACCAGTCACTGTAGGTGCAAGGTCCTTGCCTCGCAGCCAATTTCATACCCAGCTGTAGCCTCTCTTTTACCAGCATCTCAAACATTTCTCAAGAATTAGCAGATGGATAGGGAGACTGTAGTCTGCTGCAGAGGTGAAACTCTCAGAAGTTTCCTTTGCCCTGACCCTGTGCCCCTCCACAGACCCGAAGAGCTGGTCCTTGTGACAGAGGATTGGACTCCCCTGATCTCCAGACGCTGAGTGCTCTTCACTTTCCCAAGGCTCCCGGGCTGGTTTGATCTGCTGCCAGCACCACACGTGGCTAATTACATTAAAATTGGGACTTGTTTTTTGGATGGAGAGCCACAGGAAATGGATTTTCCTCCAACTGAAAATACTTATGAGCTTTATTATCTAAAAAAAAAAAAAAAAAAAAATGCAGGGATCCCCTGGTGGCTCAGTGGTTTAGCACCTGCCTTCAGCCTAGGGGCCTAGTGCGTGATCCTGGAGGCCCAGGGGTGGAGTCCCGTATTGGGCTCCCTGCGTGGAGCCTGCTTCTCCCTCTGCCTGTGTCTCTGCCTCTCTCTGTGTCTCTCATGAATAAATCAATGAAATCTAAAAATAAATAAAAATTTTAAAAATGTACAATTCCCGCATTGCCACGTAGTAAGGCAGTAGCTTTCGGGGGTGGGTTGAAGCAGCCTTTCTCTCTCTGCTCTGGTTCCAGACCCTGCATCATGGAGGCTCTTTCTGAAGCAAATGGCACCTTCGCCATCCGCCTTTTAAAGATGCTGTGTCAAGATGACCCTTCACGCAACGTGTTTTACTCTCCTGTGATCATCTCCTCTGCCCTGGCCATGGTCTACCTGGGGGCAAAAGGAAACACCGCTGCCCAGGTGGCCCAGGTAAACCTGCTTGTCGCCCAGGGGAAGAGAAGGCCTTTGGGGGGTTATGTTCTATGGCCCAGCTTCATACCTCTGACTCCAGAGCTCCCATAAGGCAGGATGGGGGGGTGCCAGGTGTGTGCACACATCTGTGCCTCCGTGTGCCGGTGGCGCTGCTAGAGACCAAGACAGAAAGGGCAGGGCCGGGAGTCTCCTCCACTGAGATGCTTTTTGGGGGGAAGTTCCCTAATTAATAACCTGGATGAGACCATCAAAATCTTGTCCTAGCGCTTTATCTCTGTTTAGAAATCAGTACTGAAATTCTTTGAAATCTAAGCGGCTAAGAGCTCTCATTTTTGGAGTAAAAGACTGCATGGCTATGACTATTCTTTGGCAGACAGGTAGGTTAAGATCTATTTCAAGCCATTAATATGCCAACATGCCTTCCTAGCTCAGTAAGGGGATGGACAAAAATACGCACAAGTGGATAAAAAACCACATGTCTTTGTTACACATACACACTATATCATGTGGCCTAGTCTGCTTAACAGACGTTCGGCAAACATCGGAAAATGATAAAAAGTCGATCCCTGTCCTGAAGGGATGGAGCGAGCAGAGGGACATGTGCCCGAGATAAAACCTGAAAGCTTATTTTCTCCTGCCACTGTAGATACCTTCACTGTCGACGACGTGTGGATCAGTGTGGCTCTTGGTTTTGATAGGACTTTTTTTTCCCTTGAGAACTTTATCTGGGGTGATTTTTTTTTTTTTTCATTTTTTCAGCTTGCGGTAGGAGGGATTGAAGGTTTAGGTGTAGAGGGGGTCTTCTTTTTTTTTTTTTTGAGGGGGGCTTCTTTAGCCTACCGAACTTTCTATGCTTTAAGCTAGCTGATGAACCCTTCTGGGGGCTTTTTTTGAGAGCCTCAAGATCGGTTACTTTGTGTTCAGAGACATTGAAATTCCTGATCCTCCTGGGCTCGGCTGGACGGCAATGGCACTGGCTATGCTAAGTGCACGTTGCTTAGAGCACTAAGGGACCTTCTCTCACGGAACTAGCTTTCAGATTCTGTGTGCACTGGTGGGGACGGAAAGTGAGGTTTCCCCCACTGACTGTATTTCTTCCCATCTCCCCATGAACCATTCATGCTTTTAATTGTATGTGCTTTTGGGTTTTTTTCCTTGTGCTGTTGGGTTTTTTTCCTTGTGAATCTTAGATGCGAGTTTCCCTCTATATAGGATATAGTTCATACTTATGTTTTCCTTGGGATGCAAAATTTTATAAAAGCCCCTTTTCTGAGCCCCTCTTATCCTTGTCACTACTTACCTTTTTTTTTTTTTTAAGATTTACTTATTCATTTGAGAAAGAGAGGGGCAGACGGAGAGGGAGAGGGAGAGTCCCAAGCAGACTCCCTGAAGCATGGAGCCTGACAAGGGGCTTGATCCCACAACCTTGAGATCATGACCTGAGCCAAAACCGATAGTTGGTTACTTAGTGGACTGCACCACCCAGGTGCCCCTTTCTATTACCTGCCTTGAAACAATAGAGATCTATTTAGGTAGAAAAGCCAACTCTTACTCCCCTGCTCTTTTTAAATTAAAAAATGTTTAACTTAAATTCAATTTAGTTAACATAAAGTAGATTATTAGTTTCAGGGGTAAAATTTAGTGTCACATGCATACAACACCCAGTGCTCATTACATCCCGTGGCTTCCTATAATGCCCATCACCCAGTTACCCCCTCCCCCGACCCGCCCTCCTCCAGCGACCCTCAGTGTGTTGTGTCCTTGTAGATCAGAGTCCCTTGTTGTTTGTCTCCCTCTCTGTTTTAACCTTATTTTATTTTCCCTTTCCTTCCCCTATATTCACCTCTTTTGTTTCTTAAATTCCACATATGAGTGAAATCATATGGTATTTTTCTTTCTCTGACTGCCTTATTTCACTTAGCCTAATACCCTCTAGTTCCGTCCACACCACTGCAAATGGGAAGAGTTCATCCCTTCTGATGGCTGAGTCCATTGTCTATATAGAACACCTCTTCTTTATCCATTCATCTGTCGAAGGACACCTGGGCTCCTTCCATATTTTCACTGTTATGGACATTGCTGCTGTGAACATTGGGGCGCAGGTGCCCCTTCAAATTGCTGTTTGTATCCTTCGGATAGATACCTAGTGGTGCAATTGCTGGATCATAAGGTAACTCTATTTTCAACGTCTTGAGGAACCTCCGCACTGTTTTCCAGAGTGGCTGCGCCAGCCTGCGTTCCCACCATCGGTGCAAGAGGGTTTCCCTTCTGCACATTCTCGCCAACATCTGTCATTTCCTGTCTTGTTCATTTTAACCATCCTCACTGTGTATCTCACTGTGGTTTTGCTGTATTTCTCTTTTTAGTAAATGTGCTGCCGAAGCAAGCACTTGCTGTATTTCTCTGATGCCGAGTGATGCTGAGCATTTTTTCATGTGTCTGGATCATGTGTAGGTCTTCTTTGGAGAAATGCCTGTTTCATGTCTTCTGCCCAGTTCTTGACTGGATTTTTGTTTGTTTTTTGAGTGTTGAGTTTGATAAGTTCTTTGTAGGTTTTGGCCACTAGCCCTTTATCTGATACATCATGTGCAAATATTTCCTCCCATTCTGTAGGTTGCTTTTTAGTTTTGTTGACTGTTTCCTTTGCTGTGCAGAACTTTTTATCCTGATGAAGTCCCAGTAGTTCATTTTTGCTTTTGTTTCCCTTGCCTTCAGGGCCATATCTAGCAAGAAGTTGCTGCGGCCAAGGTCACAGAGGTTGCTGCCTGTGTTCTCCTCTAGGATTCTGATGGATTCCTGTCTCACATTTAGGCCTTTCATTCATTGTGTCTTACTCCCTTGTTTTCTGTTCTCTGCCTCCCCCCTTTTCTTTCTATATCTTCTCCCCACCCCCACATCCTGTTGCCCTAGTAGGTATTAAATCTGCAATTAAATTGAAAGTAATGTTCCTTTTGAAAAAAGAGAAAACAATGCCCTTTAAAGGAAAATTTTGTGGAGTATTTGGGAAAGAATTTTGCTTACAGATGCTGGAATCAGCAAGAAGGCCATTAAACTGAGACCGATTGCTGTGATCAAAGGATAGAATGCTGACTGCAGCCACCAAACTCCACTGCCCCTCATGGGATGGAGGTGGACTGAAACTCCTCAGACATCAGACTCGAGACCTGACAGGTTCCAAAGTGCACAGCTGTAACTGTCCATTCCAACGTGGCTGGCGGGCGGCTGCTGCCTTCAGGAGCCAGTGTTGTAACATTACCTTCCGGGAAGAGTAACATTGCCCTCATTTGGAAAGGAATGTATGTGCTTCCTCCCTGATTATCCCACATGTTTTAGGAAAATCTGTTAGGGGGTGGGGATAGATCAAGATACTGCCTAACTCCTCATAGAAGTCTTAGTCATGACAGTGAGCTTCTTTACACCAAGCTCTGTGTTTATATTCTGAGAGGTATCATGTAGAGCGTTCTATTAAATAAGAAGGTTTTGAAAAAAAAAAAAAAAAAAGATTTTTTGAGACATTCTTTTTTTTTTTTTTTTTTTTTTTTTTGAGAAAGAGAGCGTGCTTGAGCAACTGGCAGAGATGGGGGAAGGACAGAGGGAGATGGAGAAAGAATGTCAAGCAGACTCTGCACTGAGCGCAGAGCCCAACGCAGGGCTTGCTCTCATGACCCCAACCAAGATCATGACCTGAGCTGAAATGAAGCGTCAGATGCTCAACTGACTGAGCCACCCAGGTGCCTCCCAAAGAACAATCTTCATAAATTTCAAAATTATGTTTTCTCAACAGGTGCTTTCATTAAGCACAGAGAAAGACATTCATCAGAGTTTCCAGTCGCTTCTCGCAGAAGTGAACAAACCTGGCACCCAGTACTTGCTCCGAACAGCCAACAGGCTCTTTGGAGAAAAGACTTGTGAATTCCTCCCGGTAAGTTGAGTCAGCAGGACAATAAAAGTTGTAATCAAAGTATAGAGTCTGAAAGGAAGATCCCAAAGAACTGAAAATTATGGTAAACATGTTTTTTAAAATCCTATTTCTATAACCGTGCCTTGAATTTTTAAGAATTTGACTACTTCTAAAATTCATTTATCCATTTCTGGTTATTCATGGCTTAGTACTTCCCTCTTTATAAACTCTGCTGTTACAGTGCCTAGTGGACTAAGATTCGATCAGTTTCAAGAGATGTAGACTCATTTTAATAAAATGTATGTAATATCCCGATTTGGGGGGGAAACTAGACTTTATCTCGGAATATAGCCGCGTTGCACTTTTCTTTCCAAAGACCTTTAAGGAATCCTGTCTTCGGTTCTACAATGCTGAGTTGGAACAGCTTCCCTTTGCCAAAGCGGCAGAGCCGTCCAGGAAGCACATCAACGCTTGGGTCTCAGAGAAGACTGAAGGTCAGAATTGCTTGCAGTTACCTCCCCCTCCCCCCGACCCTCCCCGCACCCTCGGCTTTCCCCTCCTTCCCCTGGTTCTCCTCCCCTTGCTTTTCCTGCTGCTCCGACTTCAGATTTCACTAGTGTTTCACTTGGTCTGGGCGCTGACAGGTTGGGCCTCTTGCCTTATTTGCACCTTAATGGCCTCACAGGGGTTCTGGGCAGATGCTCAGGTGTGCAACAGCAGACACCAAAGAGTTTATCCGCTCCCCTGGGACCAGAAGGACTGATACAAATGTCCAAAGAAACTGATAGGCCAGGGGCACCTGGGAGGCTCAGTGGTGGAGCATCTGCCTTGGGCTCAGGCTGTGACCCCGGAGTCCTGGGATCGAGTCCCACATGGGACTCACTGCATGGAGCCTGCTTCTCCCTCTGCCTGTGTCTCTGCCTCTCTCTGTGTCTCTCAGGAATAAATAAATAAAATCTTCTAAAAAAGAAAGAAAGAAACCAATAGGCCAGATTTCCAGCTTAATAGCTTGCACTGACTGAAGCGTAGCTTCACGTGGCCCGTGCCCTTCGCAGGGCCCCTGGGAGGCGGCTCGCTCTGGTTCTGCTGTGAGACAGGCGCCTGGGCTTCCTCTCTGGAAATTCTCTGCGGCCTTCCTTACCCCCCACCTCCCCAGGCTGCCCACAAAACTGCCTTGTTCTGCTTTCAGGGCTGCTCACACTCCCCCGTGAGCTTTGCTGAGCCCAGATTGGAGAGGCCGCAGACGCTGCCTCAGGCCCGGGCAGCTCGACGGACTGAAATCACGCTCTGTTTGGCCTTGAGCCTGATTCGTTTCTCTTTTACAGAGTGGAGGGTTCTTTTTAAATTTTTTTTAATTTTTATTTATTTATGATAGTCACACAGAGAGAGAGAGAGAGGCAGAGACACAGGCAGAGGGAGAAGCAGGCTCCATGCACCGGAGCCCGACGTGGGACTCGATCCCGGGTCTCCAGGATCGCACCCTGGGCCAAAGGCAGGCGCCAAACCGCTGCGCCACCCAGGGATCCCCAGAGTGGAGGGTTCTGATCGTGGGCCGCGTGCCCGCTGATGTTGGAGCCACGCAGGACCCTCCGCGCTAACTGCTAAGCATAGCACCTCGAGGAGCACTGTGACTAAGTCGGGCCACAGAGAACGAGAGGTTGTCTGTCCTTACAGAGCCAGCAGTGGTTGCTACCATTTCTTGGAATATTTGCCCCTTAGGGCATCTGGGGGCAGCGACTCAGTAGGGCTGCTCTTGGTTGGTTGGAAAAATACATCATAATATCCAGGGAAGAAGGGGGTGTCTTTCACTGGCCCACTTTACCTTTCCCAGGAATGTCTGGTGTTTTGTTTATTTTATTTATTTATTTTTAAAGATTTTATTTATTAATTCATGAGAGACAGAGAGAGAGAGAGAGAGGCAGAGACACAGGCAGAGGGAGAAGCAGGCTCCATGCAGGGAGGTCGATGTGGACTCGATCCCAGGACTCCAAATTCACGACCTGGGCTGAAGGTAGACGCCCAACCACTGAGCAACCCAGGTGTCCTGGTGTTTTGTTTAGAGAATCAAATAGTGAAATCTCTTCCAGATCCTTCCAGAAGCTCCTCAGAGCACCCAGGCTGCCCAGCCTCAGCTATTTCCCCTTTGAGCCATTCATCCTGGCTGCCTCCGATGCGGACATAGCGCTGGTTGTGACGTCCGTGCATTAACTACACACTCCATTTTACCACTTGAGATTAACAGAAGTCCCTCCCAGCCCATCTCTCATATCCTGCTTGCCTTCATGTCTGACCTAATATAGTGTTTTTCTTTGAGTGATTTATAAATCTTGTGCTGTTATCAACTCTGTGACTGTCCCCACAGCATTGGTGACCTGGCTGTGAAATACCACTTGTATGTGTTGTTTTTTTATTTCTGCACATAACAGTCCGAACTCAGCTCATTTCAAAAAGAAATGAATATTTGGTTCTTGATTAATAACCAAGAATCTAAAAAACAAAAAAAAAAAACCAAAAAAACAAAACAAAACAAAACAAAAAAAACAAGCATCTGCCAGTAAGCCTTACCACAATTTATTCATCACACTTCTGTGAAAAGAAAAAACACCTGAATATATTCTCTACTTTTCCTGGAAGGTAAAATTCAAGAGCTGTTGCCAGGTGGCTCAATTGATGCAAAGACCAGGCTGGTTCTTGTCAATGCCATCTACTTCAAAGGAAGGTGGAATGAACAGTTCGACAAAAGGTACACAAGGGAAATGCCTTTTAGAATAAACCAGGTGAGAGAAGCTTTCAGAAATCCTCCTAGTTTCATGAAGAAAGTGAATGGAAATAGTTAACTTTGTAAAAACATAAATGATTGGCTAAAAATAATTCTGAAACTTAACACCTTTGTGAATGGAATTTTAAAGTAGAAGAGAACTGAGAAATAAAAATTATTTGCTATGATTTTTTTTTTTGCATTTTATTACTGCTCCTATGGCCTCTGATAATTTCTCCTACATTCATTGCTGCCACCTAATTCAGGAAACTTAAGACTTTTTTTTCTAAGTCCAGTAAGCTTAACAGAAAGCAAAAAACAAGTGTTCAGGAGTGTGATATGTTGTATGTGTTGGGGAGCATATAGAAGGAGTCAATATCATTTTAATCAGATATTTTAAAAATTAAAATAAGTATAGACTTGGATTATTGTTAATCATTATTGATCTAGTATTTATATGTTTGTAATATTAAAACTGACAAAGATGTTAGGCATTAAAATAGCTTGTGGAATCTCCCAGCTTGTGGAAAAAAAAAAAAAATTCATGAAATTAGGAAACTTACACTTTACAGGTAAATCCTTTGGGGGGGGCATAAGGTGTACTTCATATAATCAGCCCTTTAGTTATAAAGGTGTGTTGGGGGAGGACCTTTCTAGCATCTAATTTTTATAATAGCTGATCCATATCAGTTTTTAAAAATTTAATGAGTAGTCCAATGAACTTCTGCGTGCATATTACCTCTTCTGTACTTTAAAAAAATACATATTGCATTGGATTCGAGTATCAGAATTGGAACAAGTGGATTTAAATATGTGAAGAGACATGTAATTCCCTCTGCTTTCTGAGGGGCCGTCTGCATACACTACGGGTCACACTGCTGCGAAACTCTTCAGTTTCTTTTTCTTTATCATTAACACGTTTTCCACTTGAATACAAATAGTTTTCTGTTTCAGTTCATTTGATTATATTGTTTCCTTAGATGTATTGCAGATTTTACATGAGGAAATTGGATTTGCCTCCTACGAAAAATGCAGTGTTGCGTTTATTTCGCTGAATAAAACGTGTCCTTTCCTAGGCTGGCACCGTATTTGCTTGCACTACGGGCCTTGTGGTGGTGACAGGAAAGAGTCAGCGCTAGCACACGAATATTGCTTCCATCAGGGGGGCTGAAAACACTCCTGGAGCCAATTATAGCTGTTTTGGAAATTTTTATTGCCGCTTTCAAGAGTCTGTTTTTAATTCTGTGCTCACCTGTTTAATTCCCATCAGAAGGAGCAAAGGCCAGTGCAGATGATGTACCAGGAAGCCACGTTTAAGCTCGCCTACATCGAAGAGCTGCAGACGCAGGTCCTGGAGCTGCCCTATGTGGGCGACGAGCTGAGCATGCTCATTCTGCTCCCGGACGACCACGTGGAGCTCAGCTCGGTGAGGGTCCAGGGATGCCCTCTGCGTCCTTCCTGCTAGGCCTCAAGCGCCGCGGTCAGCGTGTGTTACCTTCCACGTCCATGGTGTGCGCAGCCAGGCAGCGGGCACAGCGTTCAGGCGCTGGCCTCTGGAACCCAGCGGCCCGCCAGGACCCACTCCTCCCATTGTTATCCACGTGATCTTGCCAAATTCCTTAACTCCGTTTTTGGGCCTCGAAAATGGGGATGGTGGGACTCCTGGGGGGCTCAGTGGTTGAGCATCTGCCTTGGGCTCAGGGTGTGACCCTGGGGTCCTGGGGTCGAGTCCCGCATCAGGCTCCTTGCGGGGAGCCTGCTTCCCCTCTGCCTGGGTCTCTGCCTCTCTCTCTCTCTCTGTCTCTCTCATGAATAAATACATTAAATATTTAATTTTATTAAAGACAACCTCTCAAGTGGACAACCTCTGCTTGAGGGTTATGAGATTGAAATGAGGGTGGTTCAGGTAACAAACTTAGCGCATTGGGACATAATAAGCCCTGAATAAATGCGGTCCATTATTACTATCATGATCATTGTTAGCATTATATTTTATTTATCTATTTTTTAAAGATTTATTAGAGAGAGAGAGAGCAGTGTGCGCTTGAGGGACAGAAGGAGAGGGAGAAGCAGACTCCCCGCTGAGCAGGGGGCAAAAGGAAAGAAAGAAAGAGAGAAAGAAAGAAAGGAGAGAGAGAAAGAGAGAAAGGAGAGAGAGAAAGAGAGAAAAGAAAGAAAAAGAAAACGAAGGGAAAGCAGAGTCAGGTAGGCCTTGACGGTTGTCGGGATAAAGCGGTGACCCTGCGGCCGCTGGGTAAGACGGGGAAGGGCCACCAGGGTGCTCCCTGCTAGGCCCGCGCCCACAGGTGGGGGGGGAAGGGACGTGCGTGTCAACCTGTACTGAGCCGTGAGATTTAAAGTGTAATTGGGGTCCTTCCAGGTGGAGAGCCATCTGACTTGGGAGCGATTCCGCGCGTGGACCGGGCCGGCGTGCATGCGGAGCACCGACGTGGAGGTCTTCCTGCCCAGACTGCAGCTGGGGGAGGAGTACGACCTGGCCGCGGTGCTTGGGCCTTTGGGGATGGCCGATGCCTTTCAGGGGGACAAGGCCGACTTCTCGGCGATGTCGGCCCGCGGAGATGTGTGTCTGTCCAGGTTTGTGCACAGGAGTGTGCTCGAGGTGGACGAGGAGGGCACGGCGGCGGCGGCGGCCAGCGCGGCCCTGGTGGTGGCCGAGTGCTGCTCCGAGTCGGGGCCCAGGTTCTGCGCCGACCACCCCTTCCTGTTCCTCATTAGGCACAACGCAGCCGGCAGTATTCTGTTCTGCGGCAGGTTTTCCTCCCCGTAAGGGCGAGCCCCTCCGTCTCCCCATGACCCCTGTCCTGCCCCGCGCCTGTCCACACTCGGCTGGCCCCGTCCTGGCCCCTCGTTGGCCCTACCCAGTGTAGGGCAGGGGACGAGAGACCTTAGTGATTCCCTGGGGTGTTCAGAGCCCAGTCCTCATCCCGTCGGATGGGACGCAGAGCTTCCCCAGACTGGGTCCCCCTCCCTCCGTAGGTAAGTTACCTGTGACACTGAGTCCTGCCTCGGTCCTCAAATCCTGCTGCATACTTGCCTTAGCCTGTTTCCCTGGTGACAAGCGCTGCGAGCTCGGGCTACTGTTCTCTGTGCGCTGGTGCATGGGCTTTGTAGAAAGTTTCCTTAATGTACATTTTTATTTTATCTTTGTTTAATATTCATGCATCACCAGCTAGGTGGCAAACAGGGCCTGGGGCATTGGAGACGACAGGGTGGAGTCACGGCCTTTGGACACCTGGTCTTAAATAATCTTGCCAGAATCATGTAGCTTTTAGGACAGCCAGATAGGACAAGGTTATGTCCTTAAACTTATCACGTGATCCCCTTGTAGGGATCATACCTTTCTTCGCGTTCTTGTATCTCTCCACCTCCAACTCTCACAAAAATTTCGTTCAACTCTTAAAGCGCATTTCCGATGTCATCTTCTCCGAGAATAGTTTCCTTTTCTGCATAAGCAGATGTGCATCTTTGAACCCATGGAGGGAGGGCATTTCTCTTATGGCATTTGCTTTATTAATCACCGTGTTCTCCAACTAGACCTTAAATTCCTCAGGGCTTGGGAAGTGTATTTTGCAGTCTATGTGCTACTTACAATGCAGCGATATGTAATTTGATCACAGCTGAGCTCTGTAATTTTTTTAAAAAGTGATTAGATATCAGTGACATTATTGGGGCCTTCTTAAAGGATTTGTTATTGAGGTGAAATTCACATAGCGTAAAATTAACCATTTTTAAGCAAACAGTGCGGTGGCCTTTAGGACATTGAAAATGTTGTGCAACCACCACCTCTATCTAGTTCCAAAAAATGTTCCTCACCCCAGAGGAAAACCTGTGCAGTCACTCCTCGTCCTCTAACCCCCTTCGACCCCAGACAACTGCCAATCTGCTTTCTACCTCTATGGACTTACTTATTCTGGATATTTCATGTAAATGGATTGCTTTTGTTTCTGGCTTTTACTTAGCATGGCGTGTGCGAGGTTCATTCACGTTGTTGTATGTACTTCATCTCTTTTTATGACTGAATAATAGTCTACCATAGAGCTGCAGCACGACTTGTTTGTCTACTCATTCATTGATGGACATTTGATTTGTTTCCATCTTTTGGTTATTTGTGAGTCATCCTCCTACACATGTGCATATTTGTGTATTTGTTTGGATCACTGTTATACCAGGGTTCCAGTTTCTTCACATCCTTATCAACACTTGTTATTTCCCACCCTTGAGAAACTTGTGGGAACAGTTTTAAAAATCATGGCCACTCTGGTGGTGGAAGTGAAATCTCATTGTGCATTTTACTTGCATTTTCTTGATGACTAATAGTGTTGAGCATCTTTTTATGTGCTTACTGGCTGTTTGGATAGCTTCTTTGGAGAGAAGTCTATTCAAGTCCTTTGTCCATTTTTTCATAGGGTTGTCTTTTTGTTGTCAAGTTATAAGAGTTCTTTATATATACTGGATACTAGACCCTTCTCAGATATATGGTTTGCAATATTCTCTCCCTTTGTTTAGGTTATATTTCCCCTTTCTTGATAGTACCCTCTGATCCACAAAGGTTTTTAATTTCAGTGAAGTCCAGTTTATCTATTTTTTCTTTTGTTACTCATACTTACAGTATCATATGTAATAACCCTTTGCCAACTCCAAAGTCATGGACATTTACAACTATTTTTCCTAAGACTTTTATGATTTTAGATCTTCTGTTTAGAATGTTAATCTATTTTGATGTATATGATATGAGGTTTGGGTCCAACTTAATTTTTTTTGCATATAGGATATCAGTTGTCTCAGCACCTGTAACTGCTTTTGAACTGAAAAAGGATGTTGATAATAAACAAAAAAGAAAGACAATATCTAAAAAAATGAAAATATCTAAAAAAAATGATAAGGTGAAATATCATACAGTTGGCATACACACACACACACACAGACACAAGTATCTCAAATCCATTCCATGAAGGATACCATAATGAGACTGAAAGAAACTATAAAAAAAAACAGTAAAGAATTAACACTAGGGTATACAAAGAACCCCTGCAAACCAAAGAGAATAAGACAGTCAATTATTAATCATAAAAATACAAATAAAATACCGTGAGGTACTGCCCTACATCCATCAGATTGGTGTCAGTTAGAAAGTTGGATACTATGCAGCATCAGCCAGGAAGTAGGGAAATTTGGGAGCACTTGTGGGACCAGGAACCAATATGGCCAAGATAGAAAGTAATCTGTCAGTGAACTCAATTGGCGTCTGCTCTGGGCTCCAGCAGGCTCCTTTCTGGGTGTGTGGCCCAGTGATGTCATCGCACAAGTCCACAGGAGTGTTCACTGCCACTTCATTTATGTTGGCAATGAGTCGGGAGCTACCTAAGTGTCCATCTCAATGGGAATAGATAATGAAGATGTGAGACATACTCTGTGATATTATATAGGAGTTAGAAACTAAAGTACAGAGTAGGTCTTTAGTCTTGGATAGCTGATGTTGAGTTAAAAAAATTATGTATATAGTATAGTAGTATATATATAAGTATATATAAATATACTTCAACAACTTTTAAGTTTTACTTCTGTAAAAATCTCTTCAGGATATGTTAAACAAGGATATACACCAATTGTATTTCTTCTATTGGTGAGAAACTTTTCATAAATTTTGTTACCATATTTTATTAATGAACAGGTTTATTCCGCCCCCAGTCAAATCTAGGTTTTTCCTTAGCGATTTTTGACACTGCTTTCAATTCTTAGAAAGACTTTCCCATTCAAGCCAGTAGGTCACCTATATTTTCTTCTAAACTATTATGTTTTTAACTGACTTAACTATTCAATCCATCTGAAATTTGTTTTTGTGTTGTTGACATTCAGGAGAAATATAATTTTATTTATTTACAACCAATTTCTCAACGTTATTTGTAAGTAATCTGTTTTTCCCCAATGTTCATGATGATTTTCTCATCTTCATTCTTCCAGGTGAACTTCAGAATAATTTTGCAATACTCAAAATAATTTTTTTTAAAGATTTTATTTATTTATTCATGAAAGATGCAGAGAGAGAGAGAGGCAGAGACACAGGCAGAGGGAGAAGCAGGCTCCATGCAGGGAGCCTGATGCAGAACTCAATCCCGGGACTCCAGGATCATGCCCTGAGCTGAAGGCGGGTGCTCAACTGCTGAGCCACCCAAAGATCCCCTCAAAATAATTTTTTAACTTTGATATTTTTTGGAGGGATTAGTGTGACATTAAACATATAAATTTGGGATAAATTAATCTATTTACAGTGTTAGTCTTGTTTTAAAAAAATGTGAGGAGTCTCCATTTATCCAAATCCTTTTTTTTAATATATCTCAGTCTATATATAGATACATATAGACATAGTTTTGTTTTTCTCATTATTTCTACATTTTATTGTCATTATAATAATTGTGAGAGCATTTTTTCCCTCACCTGGTTATGAGTTACATCTAAGCAAACAATTGAAGTTTAATACATACTAAAGAGAATCACTATTTCTGTCTCCTACTACTAAACAACCCTTCTGACACGAGTCGTGTGGGTTTTTCTACACCAAAGAATTCTCCGCTTCTCAGGGACACCGAGCGGGTGCCTTAGCAATTTAACTCAGTTTGAATTTACTTTTTCCTCAATAGGAGAATTTAATTCACTTATATTATACAATACTATGCAGAACCTTTTTTTTAAATTGTGAAGGGTCTATAAGCAGTTCCTGAAAAAGATCATGAAAACCAATTAAGTGAAAAACACAGCTTGTGTGTGCACAGCATGATGCACACACTTATGTGAACAAGCTTTGTATGTGTACATGTAAATTCATGTATGGGAGCCTATGGGAAAAGGTCTAAAGACTAAGCCTTCACTGCTAACAGAGGTTATCTCTGGGAAAGGTTTGGAGGGGAATGGGGGGATACTTCCAATTTTTACTCTGTTTTCATATTATTTAACATTTCAACTAGGAAAGTCTAATCCTGTGATCTGCACATAATTTAAAGGAAGAAGAACTCTGAGATGTAACCACATGTGTAGTTCTTAGTGACATGGTATTGGAACGGAAATAAAATCTACATAAACACCTTTAAAATGTTTTATTCTTGGCTTTTATGGAAGTATCTACTTTATTTATATTTATATTTTTTGAAGGTGTTATTTATTCATGAGGGACATACAGAGAGAGGCAGAGACACAGACAGAGGGAGAAGCAGGCTTCCTGCGGGGAGCCCAATGTGGGACTTGATCCCGGGACCCCAGGGTCACAGCCTGAACCAAAGGCAAATGCTCAAGCACTGAGCCCCCCAGGTGCTCCTGTAAGAGTTTTTAATAAGAATATCAAACATATATCTTCCTCCAATCATGAAGGAGGTTTATGTCCATCTTTTTTTTTTTTTTTTAATTATCTTTCAAAACTTTATTTCCATGTGAACTGACTTCACATGTTTGGCCCATTGATTCCCTAGGGTTGTGTGGATGAGTAGGCACTTTGGTAGTTCCACACCACATTACAGTACAGATTAAGTTCCCTCATGGAGGGACACAAAAGACAGGGACAGAGATGGATAGAGATACAGAGACTCTGTGAGTTTGACTCATGTCCCCTGGATATGTTAGACATTTGGATATTGCCCAAGAGAAACATGCAGCGCATGAAAATATCAATCCTAACAAACCCAAATGGGCCAAACTACAGTTGTTTGGTCTCTCAAGCTTCTAAGACAAAGCGGTGAGTGCAGGGACCAACAAACTCTCTTCTTGGTTCTCTGGAGCTTGGGCTACTTCTCTAAATTCCCAGGAGCTAAGGTTGTATAATGTGGGCAGAGAAGGGGAAGTTTCCAGTCCAGACTGTGATGCTAATCTTGAAGTGTGAACCGGGTCCTGCTATTTCCTCCCTACCACCTGCTGCGTGAGCCAGTCCCCCACCTTCCAGGGCGATGAAATAAGGAAGTCCATTTGGACAAGACTCCCAGCTCCAGCGTTCTCTAAGCCTGTGCTTCTGGATCTCTTCTTGACAACAGGTGGAGATGGCATCAGGACAGCCTAGGGCCCCAAGGAGACGTGGGCTCCGCTGAAAAACGGTGAGGTAAAGGAAATTAGATCTAGTAATTCTTTTCTTTCCGTGGAAGGAGGAATTAGCATTTGTTAAACCCCGGTGCGGCCCAGAGACCGTGCTGGGCACTGCACCTGCATATTTTTACTTAGTGCTCACAGCAACACGGGAAGGTCAATATTGATAAGAAAACTGCGGTTCCGAGAAGTTAGGCAACTTCACTTAGCCTTGTCCATTTAGTTAGTACAAGGCTGGCAGGGAAATGAAGCCAGAGCTCTCCACAGCAAGGCCAGAAGCGAGCGTGGGCGGGCCTGGGTGAAAGGCACGCACCCCCCTGCCCCCACTGCAAGGTGCACGGGCTCGGGCTCGGGCTCGGGGTCACCCCTGCCCTCCCAGCACAGCGGAAACAAGGGGCTGCCAGCGCCTTGTTCTTGCTTCTTGAAACATTAAGGAGGCTCTACTGACCGAAGCGGGCTGGGGGGAGAGGGTAGCTACCACCCAGAACTCCATCTCTCCAGGGAGGACGGCTTAGTGATGCCCCAGGGCCTGTGCCCCCTGGGACCCCAGCCTGGGCGGACAGGATGGAGCGGATTCGGGGGAGGAAAACGACTAGACTGAAGCCAAGCTGGTCCAGACCCGGGGGCTGGGATGGGGGACGCGAGAGCAGCTCTGCGGGGCCGGCGAAGCCCCGCCCCTTATCGCAAGGCCCGCCCCTTTATCAACAGGCCACGCCCCCTTCCCACCAGGCCTGCCCCTCCCGCCCCCTTTCCAACCAGGCCCCGCCCCGCCAGAGCCTTTCCCTCCAGGCCCCGCCCCCGTCCGCCCCAGGCCCCGCCCCTCCGGCCCCGCCCCTTTCCCTCCAGGCCCCGCCCCCCGCCCAGCCCAGGGAGGGAGGGAGGAGAACCTGGGGCCCTGATTCTGCTCCCAGCCATCCTCTGGCTCCTGCGTGTGTCCCTGGAGAGCCCCGGGGCCCCAGGGGAGTCATTTGAGCTTTAGGAGAGGACAAGGAAGGACCACCAGGATCCAGGCATCTGCTGTGTGCCTAGGATTAGGAAACACGGCCGCGTTCTTCGGGGACTACAGTTGCAGGGGCCACAAGACCTCAATGGCCATTTTCTTAAGGCCGAGGCCTTGATTCCTCTGCAGAGAGAGCTGCGGAGTAGGAGCTGGGAAGGGTCAGGAGGGAAGGCTCCGAGAGCCAGGACATTATGTCCTTGTAGTAGCACCGTTGGGACCCAGAAGTAGGCACTGACTCGGGGAGAAGCCTGATGAGGCGAATCCTTAACAAGCGAGCAGCAACAGGGCCACATTGGTTGTGTTTGGCCAGCATTTATTCCGATTGGCCGCTGCTCAGGAGATTCTCACCACCACCCTGGGGCCTGGCCTCTGGCAGATGTGCTTGGTGGGCCCCCACCGCCACCCCAACACACTTCCTATGAAGCACCCTGTGCTTGGTCAGTGGGGCCTCCCAGAGGTAAGCTGAAGATCGCTGCCCAGGTTTGGGTTCCCAGGACAGAGCTCCGTGCTCCTCTCAGGCCAGAGCTGGGGGCAGCTGAGCTCCCAGGCAGGCATCTAGGTCATCAAAGCCAGGATGGAGTCCAGGACTGGGAGGGACTCAAGTGCTGCCAGGACAAGAATTGGGACAGGGCTCCAGGCTTACCTAGGGGCAAAGAGGCCAGGGCCTTGGCATGGCAGGTGGGTCCTCCGGGGTCCACCAGAAGACCCTGGTCTGGGAGTGGCCTGGCTGGGGCCCAAGCAAACTCTGCCCCTGAGTTGCCTGAGATTTCCCAAATCAAGATCCCGGGGTGCGCTCTGCTCAGTCACGTACATATGCAGAGCCCCAAGGCAGCCCAGTGGTAGGTGCCCGAGGTCTGTAGCCGGCCAGCCTGGGTGTGACCCTCTCTGTGCCCCCTACTGACTGGACCACTGCAGCTCTCCAAGCCCGATTTCCTCATCTATCAGGATGCCTCTCTCAAAGGATTAGGGTTGTGATCCACTTGGGACAACAGGGAACTGACAGTAAGAGCTTGATAAATGTTAGCTTCTGGGACCGTTTCAAGTTCATCAGATTGTTCTCTTCCGAAGGCATAGCTAAGGCCACGGAAAATGGGGAATGAAATCTTTTGTGGGCAGATGGTGAAGAAAAGAGGTGGAAGGACAAGGAGACATATATTACTTCATGAGTGCGGGGTCGAGGGCCGGGCTCCTGGGAGGCCATCTTGGGACAACCAGAGGCAGCGGAAGGGATGGTCACGGGCGGTTGGCGGCAGGGGCAGGAGAGGCGTGATGGCAAGCGACGAGGGAGCGGAGTCGAGCAGAGTCAGGTCTGACAGGCCTTCCTTCCTCCCTGCCCGATGGCGCCTGGGAGCCGCCACAGACACCGGTCCCTCCCCTGGCAAGCGTGACCTCCTGCCTCGCGGCTGCCCAGCCTCGCCTGGCCTTCACCCTGCTTCGCAGAGTCCTCCGAGGGAGACTGAGAAGGCAGGAGAAGAGGCAGCTTCCTACGCACGCCCACTTCCCTGGGCCGTACAGCAGCCAAGCTTGTCCCCTCCAAGCCCGTGAACACCCTGCTGGCTCTACTGAGCAGGCCCCGTCCTTGACGACAGCGAACTGTCCCACACGCCGAATACATCTGTCTCTGTGCTCTGGTTCCAGAACCCCCAGCACGGATGCCCTCTCAAGCGAATGGCCCCTTTGCTGTCTATCTTTTAAAGAAAACCCTTCACACAATGTCTTTTGTTTTGTTTTGTTTCTCTTTTCCTTTCTGAATGTCTCCTCTGCTTTGGCTATGCTTCTCCTGAGGGCAGAGGGCAACACTGCTGCCCAAATGCCCAGAGGTCTCCACGGCAGCGGAGGAGGAATTGGGTGTGGTCATTAGAGTCATTTGCCAAAAGTTTCTGCGTTTTCTCCTTTCTTGCACTTGGCAGGATTGGTCTTTTTTTTTTTTTTTCCTGGCTCCCCTGTGGGGCCATATGACCCGTTCTGGCCACTGGGTCACAGGTAGAAGGGACACACACACAAGAACATTAACTGACAGCTTGAGGTCCTCCAGAATTCTTTTTGTCGCTCTAACACGGCATCGGCAACATTTGAGATGACGGCTACTCCACTTGCCTGGGACCCTCGGTGCCCCTGCCTAACCATCACGGACAAACAGCCTGAAAACTAAGTGACTCTTTGCTAGTTTAGGCCACTGAGATTTGAGGGATTGTTTGTTACCCAGTGTACCCAAGCCAATCCTGACTGATATAATCAAACACTGTTTTTTCCCCCACCACACACCTTCACAGAAGCTGCTCATGAGAACTTTCGCCAGCGCTGCTGCAATGGCCAAAGAAGTGAAAAATGTGGTAGGACCTTGAAGACCTGTGATAACTTCCTCACTTTTCACATAAACTCAGAGGTGTCGTTTTGTGGGAAGGCCCTGAGCTTAGACTGATTTAAATCCAGGCTGTGCCTCTGATCTGCTAAGGAACCTTTCTTCAGCCACATACCTTTTCAGAACCTTATAAAAGACAGATAGTATCAGCTTGGCTTGTATTCACAAAACAGAAAACATCTATAAACTAGTGAAATATGTATGTAAAAGTGCTTTATAAATTTTAAAATAATGTGCACCTTAGCCATAAAAATATTGACTGTGTAATGCCTGATGATTCTTCTAGTTCAAAAAGTTTCTGTAACTGCAGAAGAGTTTATTCAAGAGATCAAATCCAACTTTTATACTGGAAACCCATATTATAGGTGGAGAAAGTGGCTTGGACTGAGAAACAGCTCTGAATATGGGCAGAGTTACACATCAGATGTACTGGTCTAGCCCAAAGCCTCATGCCACAGGTGTTGATGAACCTGAAGTTCAGAGATTAATAAGCAAGTTGAAGTCACTTCTAGTTCTAGGCAAGATGGAGTAAGGATGACTGGGCTTGCCCTCCCAGGGAATGAACCATAAAACTGGACAATACATATGAACTAGCTGCTTTCAGGTATTGGATAGACAGTGCAAGGTTGTAATCTTTGAAAGAAAAGCCACACATGAGATGAGATCTATATTATAGCTGAGAGAGCACTTTCCAAGCTGCAGCACAGGGAAGAGGAGCCCAAGCAGAAAAGAGAAAAAGAAAAAAAAAAAAAAGAAAGAAAGAAAAGAAAAGAGGAGTGTCCCTGGGTAGAACGGACCAAGATCAGAGTCTAAGGTTGTTGGAGCAAGTTGCATTTGCAGGACATGGTGCCACACAATGGGGAGAAATATAGAAAAGTAGCTTCCAAAACATCCAGAGGAGTTCCTTTCCTTGGGTCTTTGACTGAATACTGAGCTGCAGCACAGGATGAGATTCTGTGAGACTTGGCAGAGAACAGACGGGTCATGAGGGCTGGACCAAGATTCCAGATTACATGGTGCTGCAATGGAATTAGACTGCGTTGTTAGATTTCTGGCCTTACAGAGTTAAGAAAGCCCTGCTGAACAACTAGGGCTTCTGGTTGAGAGTCCAGGAAGCCCAGGCCTTTAGGACTAAGGCTAATATAGCCCCAGAATAAGGGCTCCCTATTGATAAGGGTCCTTATTCTGGACCCTCCCTAACAAAACCTAACCTCATCAGCACCAAATAGCCACCAAGTAAGAAGAAAACTCAATTCTATTTAAAGGAAGACAACATAACCAACAATGTCCAGCATGGAATAAAAAATTACTAATTATAGGTAAGTAAATATGGCCCATAACCGGGGGAAAAAAGCAGTCAATAGAAACAGACACAAAAATGATGCCAATGTTGACATTAACGGCCAAAGATTGCAACACAACTATTGTAAATGTGTTAAAGGATTTAAGGAATACATGGCATAATGAACAAACAGATGTGAAAACCCAATAGATAGATACTCACACACACACACACACACACACGGAAAGGAAATTCTTGAATAGAAAAATCTGAAATAAAAGACTTAGTAGATGACCTTAACAGTGGACTAGACATTGCCACAAAAAAATTAGTAAATACACTATGACTTTTACTCCAAAAAACTTCAGTATGCATTTAGTTTTGTTTAAAAACAAAACAAACAAACAAAAAAACCCCAACATTTTCTGGGCATCTGTGTGGCTCAGTCAGTTAATCGTTTGCTTCGGGCTCAGGTCATGATCCTGGGGTCCTGGGGTCGAGCCCCATTTTGGGTTCTCTGCTCAGTGGGGAGCCTGCTTCTCCCTCTCCCTCTGCCCCTCCACCCTGCTTGTGCTCTCTCTCATACTCTCTCTGGTGCATGCTCTCTGTCTCTCTCAAATAAATAAATAAAGTCCTTAAAAAAAGACATTTTCCTACCTAATTATAATACCACATTCACACTTATCAAAAGAACAATTATTTCCTCACATCCAATCCACATTCAAATTGCCTTGTAATCCCGGAAATATCTTGGTTTTTTAAAGATTAATTTATTTATTTGAGAGAGAGAGAGTGAGAGCAGGAGAGCGACAGAGGGAGAAGGAGACTCCTCAAGCCGACTCCCTGCTGAGCACAGAGCCCCAGGACGTGGGGCTCCATCCCAGGGTCCTGCGATCTTGACCTGGGTAAACCAAGACTCGGATGCTCAACCAGCTGAGCTACCCAGGCGCCCCTGGAAATATCTTTTATGGTTCTTTTCTTCTCACGAGAATCCATTCATGGGTTAGGCATCATATTTGATTTTTATGAGTCTTAAAACTCTTTTATTACAGAACAGCCTCTCTGAACACCCCACTTCCTTCATTTTCTGAGACATTGAGAAGAAGAGATCATTCTTGTACCATGTCCTGCAAACAAGATTGCCGTTGGTACTCATCCTAGTGGGGTTCGGCTCAAGTAGGCTAGGGAGAAGAAAAGGTACACAAAATAAGCTCCTGCTGGAACTTTATGACTTTAGCCCCTAATCAGCCGGCGATGCCCCACTACCCACATTTCACTTAGCAAAATATCACATAGGCTTTGTTCAGTGTCCATGAATACATTTCTCTGGCATCTTCATATCTTAGTAGTCAATCTTATTACCTTTTCTTTATACCTTCTCCCCCTCCTTCTGTCGTGCACTGAACGTCTTCTCGGCACTAAAATTACATAAATATTCACCTATATTTTTCTTTAGAGTTTTAATAGTTTTGTTTTTTATATTGATCTATTTTGGAGTTTATTTCCAACTGGCATACGAGAAGCCAAAATTTTAAGCTAATAGGCTTTTGTGTTTCTTAAAAATAGTGACGATATGAGTTAATTCAGTATTATCGGACAAAGATAAGGTAGGAATCCTCCAAATCCCCCGCATCTGTAACTCTGTCCTGAGGAACAAGTCACTGTGCACGGCTAGAGCAAGGAGACCACTAAGTGCTCCAAATGTCCTTTTATTAATGAACCACAAAGGATTAACACTAATATATGAACCGAACAGCTTTGATGACCGCTTGGGCTCAGAGCACTTCTGTCCACATGCAGATTAGATGTTCGAACTGTCGTTTTTGTTCATCGTCGATTACTGAGCCCACCACATACTAACATTGCTGCTTGGTCCCTTTCAAATTTTATGCTTGATCTTTCCCTGAACGTGTGAACCTCCCAGACAATGTCACCCCACCTCTCTGTTACGACAGGAAAAGACCCAGTGGAGCTTAGTAGAAAGACTTTCCTTGAACACCCACTGTTCTTCGGGAAACTGAAGGGCGACGCCTAAGGTAATTTATTTTTCTTTTTTTGAAAAGTACCTTCGGTAAATGGAAGTAAAGTCATTTGCATGTTGATGTCACTTCTTGTTAACATTAACAGACTGGGAATTGAGTCCTTGTTTAGAATGACCAGTGGGCTCTTTGGAGAAGAGACGTATGATGTCCTCTCAGTAAGTCAGACCTCATGACTGATCAAAAGACTTACTATGAATTTAGCAACACTGTCAGTAAGCAGCAGTGCTTGAGGGGTTTTTTCTCACATGACTCAACTCTATGACACCAACTGGCTGCCCCCAAAATTCCATTTTGTAGTAGTTACAGAGTTAGTGCAGATGTCACACGTTGAAGAGCTTAGCCCCCCCAAGACTGCTCCCTGAAGTGGGCATGCTAGCCCGAAATGGAGGGTTCTATTTCTGCCCAGGTGACTACAAATTACAAGTTCCCATGGCCAATCCCTACATTCAGTAATTTATCACATTACTGATCAGCTATTGGTTTCTTAGGAGGGATATCACGGCATCGGGCAGAGTGTATGGGAGAGGGGCACAGAATTTTCTGGGCACACCACCGTCCCAAGCTCCTCCACGTGCTCCTCAGCCTGGAAGCTCTCCAAACCCCGCTCTTGAGGGCTTTTTATGTAAGTCCGATTGAGTCATTATTGGACTCAGTCTCCAGCTTCTGGTCCTTTCCCCAGAGGTCAGAGGGTGGAGCTGGAACTCCCCACTCTCTAATTGCCCATTTTAGGAGCTCTGTGCCAGGAACTGGGACCGAGAATGATGACGATGATGATGATGATGACGACTAATATTCTCTGATGGTCCCACACCCTGAATGAAACTAACTCCCCAGGGAGCCTGGAAGGGGATGGGATGACTGGTCCTGCTCCGATTCTGAGTGAGCTCCGCGGGACCTTGCAGGGTGGAGGCCGGGGCCACAGAGACCACGGTAATGCAGCCACGAAGCAGGAGGGACGGCGGGACGGCCCTTGTCGGGCTGAGCCTCTCTGCCCTCTGTCCAGGTGCACGTGTCCTGGTCACCACCGCCACCGTCCGTGCTCCCTGAGATGTGCTCCTGGATGTGTGGCCCCTCGAGATTGTTGGGAGGCAGCTCCCTTGTCAGCACTATGTTTAGGATTTTCACTTCTCAGGACAACAATCAAGTATTTAGGAAAAGAAGGCTTTCATCCTGGGTTATCCTGGGTCATCCTGGGTCCTCCAGGGACCTTCCAGATGCGGTGTAGCCTCCACCCGAGGCTCTGCGGAGGCCCCGGGCCCAGGCGAGGCGGCCCTGCTTCCAATCACCTGGGGTGGGCCAGGGGTGGGGAATCACCCCAACAGGGGCGGGCACCTGTTGGGCCGGGTCCCCGGAGGCACCGGGCCGGCTTCCCTGGGCTTGGCTCAATTTAAGGGGCGCATCCCACGCTGATTTGGGCTCCAAAGCCGAAGACACAGAGAAAGCTCCTGCCCGAGGCCCGCCTGGGCATCAGGTGGGGCTGTCCTGCGGGGCCCCGGTAGGACGCCCCACTGCGCCCCAGGTCCTGGGGCAGAGCCGGGGGTGCGGCCTGTCCCCGTGGGACCCCCGGACTCCCACCCCGACGTGCACCCTCCATGACTGGCCACGCTGGCCCTCGGGTGGGACAGCGAGCATCCTCCTCACCACCCCAGGCCCCTCTGTTCCCCCACCTGGGGCAGCGGGAGGCCCTCCACCCCTCCCATCCCTTCATAAAGCCAGGTACAGCTACAATCCACCTGCCTCAACTTGCCCTTTTAGTTTAGAAACATTTCTCTATGTAGAAATGATTCAATATTGCTCTTCTGTTTATTCCTAACGCCTTTTTAAGACCATTACAATCCAGGGGATCCCTGGGTGGCTCAGCGGTTTAGCACCTGCCTTCAGCCCAGGACGTGATCCTAGAGACCTGGGATTGAGTCCCACGTCGGGCTCCTGCATGGAGCCTGCTTCTCCCTCTGCCTCTCTCTGTCATGAATGAATAAATAAAAAATCTTAAAAAAAAAAAAAAGACCATTATCATCTGCCCTCTGGCAGAGATGAGAGGCAGCCCAAACTCTCTGCGCTGTATCTTGTCAAGAATAGTTTCAGGCACCTGAAAACTGAGGATTCCTGTTTGCGAAGTCGACTACTAGGCACGAGAGCCGTAACAGTTTGACAGGCTGGTCCCCAGCTCATGATATGTTCTTTATACGCGTTATCACTGTGCCTGGGCCCAAGTTCTACTTAGACCTCTTTATTGTCTTTCCTTTTTTTTTTTTAATTTTAAAGATTTTATTTATTTATTCATGAGAGAGACAGAGAGGGAGAGGCAGAGACACAGACAGAGGGAGAAGCAGGCTCCATGCCGGGATCCAGACATGGGACTTGATCCTGGGTCTCCAGGATCACACCCTGGGCTGAAGGTGGTGCTAAACCGCTGAGGCTACCCTATTGTGTTTCCTTTTTGAAAAAGACAACCTTGTAGAGGTAGTGCCTGCCGATTCAATTGGATCATTGACACAACGGGCCCTTGTCGATGCTGTATACTTCAAAGGAAAGCAGTCCAGGCAGTTTGATGAAAAACATACGGAAGAAAGTTTTTTAAAATTAACAACATAAAGCTATATTGACCTGTGCAGAAACTGTCTTGAGACACGGGCCTGTTGCTTTGAGCTTAATTGTGTCCCTTTGATTTCATGTGATGAAGTCTTAACCCCCAGCACCTGAGAATATGCACTATATTTGGAGGTGGGATTTAGAGGTAGCTCTAGAGAGGAATCAAGGTAAAATGAGATCAGGTGGGTTGGCCCCTATGTCAGGAAATTTGGACACAGACACATGGAGGGAAGACGATGCTAAGATGAACGTGCAAGTCAAGGAGAGAGGCTCTCAGCGGGAACCACATCTCTGACACCTTGATCTTGGACTTGCCACCTGAGCCCTGGGAAACAATAAACTTCTGTTGTATAAGTCTGTGGTAGTTCGTGAAAGCAGCCACAAGAAAGTAATTTAAATTTTAAGAATCGCTATGATTTCTTTTCGGCTTCTAAATGAAAATGAGTGCTCAAACACCAGAGCAGTCATGTGAGTATTCTGAATCAAGTTTATATTTTGAATAAGACCTTTTGCCTTCCTCTTTAGTCATCTGGTTATGGTTGCCTAGTTACACCTGTTTTCTTTTAGAATGAGAACAGATGGGGCACGTGATGGTGATGGATCAGCAGCTGGGGCTCTCACATCCTGGGTAGAGGTGGAGCTGCCCCATGTCTCTGGGGAGCTGAGCATGGCCATTCTGCTCCCTGACACCGTGTCAAGGGGGATCTAAATGCCACGAGTCATTGCTTGTTGTGCTCTTCTAAAATAGACCCTTCCCAAGCACCAGTTCTTGGGGGTAAGAGATGGATCAAAAATTAAATGCAACTGAAGTTGTGGCAGAGCAAGGACAACTCTCCGGAGGGGTGTGGGGAAGGGCCTCATCTGTCTGCAAAACTCCAGAGCAAGCCATCCATATTGAGGGTGACAGATATGTTACCCTGGAGCCAGGCAACCCCGTGGCCCTGGCCCTCTGGTGGAGACCAGAAGCATTGTTGAAATGTGCTAGGAACTGTGAGAAACATGGAGAGAAGTCAGACGTGGTCCCGTTCTGCAGAGTCAACCACATACGAAAGAAAAGCAAAAAAAAAAAAAAAAAAAAAAAAAAGAAAGAAAAGCAAGTCTACGTGTAATGCAAGGTAGAATGTGGTAATTCACCAGGCACAGGGTACTTTTACAATTTAGAAAACACTTTTGAAAAAAAAAAAAAGAAAAAAGAAAACACTTTTGATCCATTTCTGGATCAGTGTTTGATTTTATAACAGCTCAAGGCCCCAGGCGAAGCCAGAACCATTATCTCCATTTTACAAATGAAGAATTTGGGACAAAAAGGTTTAGAAACTTGTCGAAGATCGCACAGACAGTAAGTGGCAGGGCTGGGACGAATTCCACGGAAATGCCTTATGGGTTTAATTCATAAAGATCGGTTGCTCTTTTTCTGAAAATTCACTAGTACACAATTAGCTCCCTCCTCATATAAATTATCTATTTTATCATAGCACAGACTTTCTGGATCAAGATTCATTTGCATTTTGAGACGAGCGGAGACATACTTAGAACAAAGCCTCTTAGCACTTGACAATTACTCAAACGCCAGCTGCAAAACTGCAGACAAATTCAAAGGGATATATGTACCTTTATGCTTATTGCAGCATTACTTACAGTGGCCAAGCTATGGAAGCACCTCAAGTGTCCATCCATAGATGAGTGGATAAAGGAGAGGTGGTTTATATGTATATACATATACACAATGACATATTATTCAACCATAAAAAGAATGAAATCTTGCCATTTGCAACAACGTGGATGGATCTAGAGAGGATAGTACTCCGTGAAATAAGCCAGTCAGAGAGAGACAAATACTATATGATTTTACTCATATATGGAATGTAAGAAACAAAACACATGAACAAACGGGGGGTGGGGGTGGGGGTGGGGTGGGGAGAGACACACCAAAAAACAGACTCTTAACTATAGAGAACAAACTGATGGTTACCAGAGCAGAGGTGGGCGAGGGATGGGTGAAATAGGTGATGGGGTAAGGAGGGCACCTGTCTTTGTGATGAGCCCCAGGTGATGCATGGAAGTGTTCAGTCACTATATGATACACCTGAAGCTAGCATAACACTGTTAACTATACTGGAACTAAAATTAAAAAAAGAAAAAAGCTGCAGATAGGCTCAAAGACTTAGGCCAAATTCTTCATGATTAGATTCAGAGTAGCCAATAAAACATAAAAATACAACCAATTAGTAATTAGTAACTATTCAGTTATTTGAAATCAACTTGACCAGCATCTTAAACCAGCTTTTGGGATGGGAAACTCAAATGTTCTTGAACTGTAACTCCATTTTTATCTGTCACATACAGCTAAACAGCTCCCTCCAGGGCCCACGTGACTGAGGGGAGGAAATGTCAGGGCGCTTGACCTGGTAGGGTTTCCAGGCGGTGGCAGCAGGGCCTGGATTGGGGGCCACTTACCCCTAAGTTAAACTGTTGACATTATTTTCTAATGTAATTATATGTAGAGTCGTAGAGTTAGATACACTGAAAAAAATGGACAGAGAATACTTTAATTATAACATTTAGGCTCCTCTCCCACAAAAGAAACCATATAACAATGTTTTATTTATAAATCCTATAGTTAACTTGGAGATAGCACAACTACATTGCATTGTATTTTTAAAAGCATCTGTTTATTAAATACAAAAATTTAAAACATATCATAATGTTTGCATTTCTTAATTAAAAAGAGAGAGAGAGAGAGAGAAGACTCCAAAAAGTGATATTGGCCTGGGCCTTGTCTGAACCTCCGTGAAGCCCTACCTCATGGACAGAGGACTTTGTGACGCCAGAGTCCTGGGTAATTATATGGGAAAGCAGGGCAGAGTGAGTGACTGGCCCACTATCGAGACCCTACGGCTCTTTCCTCTTTTCTTCCAGGTGGAAAATGAGCTTCCACATGGAACACTCTGCAAGTGCACACAGCCAGGAGCAATGGACAACAAGGGAGAGTGCAGTATGGGGTCTGTTCTTGGCAGTTAGGGAATTATCAATGCTTTTGACAATACAAAGCCTACAAAGCCTGACTTTTCTGGAATGTCATCCAAGACAGAGCTGTCCCTGTCCAAGTTTCAGCCTCTTTGGAGGTCAATCAGGAGGGCACAGCAGTGGCTGTTGTGACCATTGCAGCGGTCACAACAGGCAAAATGCACAAACCCCAAAGGCTGAGTACAGATCACCCGTTCCTTTTCTTCATTTAGCACCACAGAATAAAGAGCATTCTGTGGAAGTTTCTCCCTTCCATAAGCCAATTACTTTTGGCTGCTGTGCTGTATTTATTCTTCTCTCTCCTGTTATAATACACACGTTTTGGCCTCAGCCCCACAGCAGCTCATTTGAAGTTCTGAGCTCGGCCCTCTATGATACATGCACTCAAACTTTATGCCGTGATTTTCAAACAACTTTAGGATGTTCTGGGGGTACCTTGGTAGTTAGAGCAGGAGTGGAATGAACATTAATTTGGGTTTAGAAAGAAAGTGACTGTTCTCAGTTTAGAGGAGCAAACGACTATTGAGTTTTCTCTACAAAGGGTTCATCTTCAATCCCCTGAATGCCTGCCTGTCTGTCAGCATTCACACCTTGACCCTTACAAAGGCTTCCAGTACTTCAAGCCACCTACTCTTTCATCTCGGTAGTGACAATTTCCTGTCCTCTGCTTTCAGGATAAAGATCCCAGATAAAGATGCCTCTGTTGTTTGACCCTTTGAAACAGCTTGAAAGTGCACTTGAGACATCTCTCCTTCTGCCAGATGATGTGGAAGGATAAAAGGGCTGATGTACTTATTTTTGAGAATTCTCTGACCTAAGAGAACTGTAAGAGCTAACAGAACTTCCTGAGCTGGTTCACTTGGCTGGACTCTGTTTCTTCTCTCAGGAGTAGCCATTATAATCCGCCCCATGGATATTTCCTTACTTAGCATCCTGGTGGGCAGCGTGGTCATGCTGCAGCACATTCTCAAGAGGGAAGCCCTTGGCCAAGATCACTGCTTGGCATTGGTTCTCTGTTCTCTTTAAGGCATGGCATCTCTAAACACAGCCTTACCAGAATAAGAAATAGGGGAATTGAGGGTTGTTTGGACACCCACATAGGCAAATAATTGGCTGTAAGTTGTAAGAAGAAACTACAAAGGTGATTTTACCCAGAGAGGGGAGCAGTTTGATTTCTGTAGAGTAAGTTTCAGACTAACTTTTAAAACTGAACAGGAAATTGTGTGAATTTTTTGGAAATATCAAAAAATTTGAAGGTTGGCGTCCACACAAACTTTCCAATGTCGACATCAGCTGTAAGTATCTCACTCTCAAGGTTACTAAGTGGCCTCAGTTATTAGGTAGATTGAAGATAATGAAATGAAATTGGGAAAATCAAGGGGGTTTTAGTTGAGGAATTGTGACTAGACATTTCTTGCCTGGTTTTAATATCAAGGAGTCTGAGGGACTCTCTGCATGCCTCTCTCTCTCTCTCTCTTTTTTAAGATTTTATTTATTTATTCATGAGACACACACACACACACACACACACACAGAGACAGAGACAGAGACACAGGCAGAGGGAGAAGCAGGATCCCTGCAGGGAGTCCGATGTGGGACTCGATCCCCGGACTCCAGGATCATGCCCTGAGCTGAAGGCAGATGCTTAATCGTTGAGCCACCCAGGCATCCCTCTGCATGCCTCTCTTGGTTAGAAGTAATATTACTAATAAACAATTAAGTAAATGGATGGTGGATGGTGGGAACAGGTTTCTCATTGTTGGAGTGGGAGAGTTACAGGCACAGAAACCTGACAAACACTACCTCGGCCCGGTGACTGAGGTCAACATCAACAGTAATAAATCCTATTAATAGCATGTATCCTTGAGATGATTTGATGAGAATGGCACTTTATCTCTGTGATCTTTCTCCCAAAAGCCCATCATCCCTGTCTAATCATTAGAAAAATGTCAGACAAATCCCAATTGAGAGGTGTTCTACAAAATACCCAACCAATACACTTCCAGACTGTTACGGTCATCAAACCGAAGAAAGTCTGAAAGCTGTCATATCCACGATGAACCTAAGGACTAAACATAATGTTTTGTCCTGACTGGGATCCTGGAATAGAAAAAGAACATTAGGTAAAAACTAAGAAAACGTAAATCAAGTATGGACTTTAATGATGTATCAGTGTTGATTCATTAGTTGTAACAAATGTACCACATTAATGTAAGACGTTAACAACAGGGGAAACTGTGCTATCTCTACAACTTTTCTGTAAATCTAAAACTATTCTAAAAAAAGTTAATTTCTTTAAAAAAAAATGAGAGACTTAGGAGACATATCAACTACTAACAGTGATACTAGCTCTCCTAGTGTAATAAGGAAAGAAAAAACTAAAAGGCATATAGATTGGAAATGAAGAAATAAAACTGTTCTTTTTCAGACCTACAAATGGCCGAATGACAGATGAAAAAAAAAATGCTCCGCATCACTGGCCATCAGGGAAATACAAATCAAAATCACAATGAGATTCCACCTGACACCAGTGAGAATGGGGAAAATTAACAAGTCAGGTAAGGACACATGTTGGTGAGGATGCAGAGAAAAGAGAACCCTCATACAACTGTTGGTGTGAACTGGTGCAGCCAGTGTGGAAAACTGTGTGGAGGTTCCTCAAAAAGTTGAAAATAGATACCCCATGACCCAGCAATTGCACTACTGGGTATTTACCCCAAAGATACAAATGGGCACCTGCACCCCAATGTCTATAGCAGCAATGTCCTCAATAGCCAAACGATGGAAAGAGCTCAGATGTCCATTAACAGATGGATGGATAAAAAAAAAAAAACAAAAAAAACAGATGGATGTATAAAGAAGATGTGTCAATTATAGCTGAAAGAAAGAAGGGAGGGGAAGAAGGGAGGAAGGGAGGGAGAAGGAAGGCAGGAAGGCAGGAAGGAAAGGAGGAAAGAAGGCAGGAAGGCAGGAAAAGCTAGATGGAGGGAGGTATCCATGTGCCTTGTTAAGAAGTTTTCATGTTATTCTGAGTAAACTTGAGAGACACTAAAGAGTTCTAAGTAGGGGGGGTGGAAATCAAATAGAAAAAAATATCATTTAAAACAGCATTTCTGAAAAATTTTGATCAGATAATAAGAAAATGTCAAAACTGACATCCAGGAGAATAAGAGGAGTATGGCTTCAGGGGTGAGATAATAGCCCGGAATAGAGAAATGGTCACTAGAATAAGGAAAATGGATGAATTGAAGAGTTTTTACAGAGAAGAAATATCCATATGACACATTTATTTATTGAATGTTTTGAATAGGGCAAAGCAGTAATTAAATCTTTGACAAATATTCCCAGGTTCCCAGCATCTATAGATCGAAAACTTTCCAGTTTTGTACATGCTGTGTCTTCATTATCTGTGGTGTCCTAGAATTAAAAAAAAAAAAAATGTCAGGAGTGTAGTTTTTTAGAGCACAGCAGTGGTCTGGATCACCTAGGGGAGATAATAAAATGAGAAGACGCAAAGGCTAGGACAGAACCAGGAGAGACAAAACATAAATATATTAACTATCAAAGACCTCTGACCCCGTTGGTTTACACTACCCTATATTTAATGATCTCAACACAAAACTACCATAGATATGCTGAAATCTATCACCAGTAGATGGTACACACACAAGGTAAAGTATATGCCAACAAACATTTTCCAGAATTAAATGTGAAATGTAGATTTCAAGTCAGAATCATTGTCATTCGAAGATATATTACGATTAATATTCATGTATCTGTGTTCGTGGTATCTAGTTCCCCCAACATAATGTCATTCACACACATCTTTCACGAAGATTACTCTTGTGTTAAATATGATATACCGCAATTCGTTTTGTTCTGTATAAACCAAGTGATTGGAAATAAACTACAATATCATATATTTTTTAAAAAATGATTTACTTTTTGCACCTTCATAATAATATGTAAAAAAAAAAAAAACTATGCCAGGCCCACTGAAATATGCTGAGATACTACAGGGCATGTAGCAAAATTCCACCAAAATTAACCCACAACTCCGTGTTAAAGTGAATGTGACAGCACAAAAGCCTGAGGGCAGATCTGTGGGAAGTAAAAGAGATAGTTTTATTCCAGAACATGTGCTGATGTCCAACATGTCTGAGTTGATAGGTTATTCTGCATTCTTTGTAACCTGACTTCATGTGCAAAATAATTTCAAAGTGCATCATACGCGCAGAGAATGTGACCGCAAAGGTGTTCTTCAGGGGGATGATAGTCTTATTTATCTTCTGTTTGTAACTTATTTGAGGATGTTTTACTTCCATATATTTTCTTGTGGTTGTCTTTTGCTTTACGGAACCTCGAGCTTTTTAGGGAGACATAAATAATACGCAGAAAATTATAGCATTCAAAAGTATAGAGTCCTGTGAATTTTCGCTCATCGATCTAACTCGTATAAAAAAAATCCTCAGCTCAAGAAATGGAACATGAACCACACCACAGAATTATCCTTCCAACCATTGTCACTCTTCCGTTCAGGGTTGTGCTGATTTTGATCATTGCTAAGTTAGCTTAGTTTGTTTTGGAACTTTTTTGTTTCAATGTAAGCCTACTGTTTACACAAACTTATGGTTGGCTTTTCCCCTAAATACATTACACAAGAAATTCCTCTATATTTTTTTAGTTCAGTTGTAGTGTATTCTCATTGCAGCATACCATTGTATCCTAGAAATATGCCGTTGCGTAAATATACCTTGTGTCTGTCCATTCTACTGCTGATAGAGACCTGCATGGTTTCCATTTGGGTCCATGACGAACAGTGATGTTACAAACACTCATGTAGTGCAACTATGAGCGGATTTCTATTGGAGACATCACCATTAGACATCCTATGATTAACACAGAATTTACGCGAGGTACACGAGGGCTTGCATAATCTTCAGGTGGTGGATTAAGAACCTGAGATTCCCTTTTAGTTTTGTTGACTGTTTCCTTTGCTGTGCAGAAGCTTTTTATCTTGAAGAAGTCCCGCTAGTTCGTTTTTGCTTTTATTTCTCTTGCTTCTGGTGATGTGTCTAGCAAGACGTTGCTGCGGCCGAGATCAAAGACGTTGCCGCCTGTGTTCTCTTCTAGGATGTTGATGGTTTCCTGTCTCACATTTGGGTCTTTCATTCATTTTTAATTTATTTGGTGCATGGTGTGAGAAAGTGCTGCGGTTTCATTCTTCTGCACGTGGCTGTCCAATTTTCCCAGCATCATTTGTTGAATAGGCTTTTTCCTATTGGATATTCTTTCCTGCTTTGCCGAAGATGAGTTGACCATAGAGTTGAGGGCCCACTTCTGGGTTCTCTATTCTGTTCCACTGATCTATGTGTCTGTGTCTGTGCCAGGACCACACCGTCTTGATGACCACAGCTCTGTAGTACAACCTGAAATCTGGCCTTGTGATGCCCCTGGGTCTGGCTTCCTTTTTCAACATTCCTTTGGCTATTTGGGGTCTTTTTTGGTTCCAAACAAATTTTAGAATTGTTTGTTCCAGCTCTGTGAAAAATGCTGCTGGTATTTTGATAAAGATGGCTCTTATCCTGCTGGTGGGAATGCAAACTGGTGCAGCCACTCTGGAAAAACTGTATGGAGGTTCCTCAAAAAGTAAAAAAAAAATAGAGCTATCCCCTGACCCAGCAATTGCACTAGTAGGCATTTATCCGAAAGATGCAAATGTCATGATTTGAAGGGGCACTTGCACCCCAATGTTTATAGCAGCAATGCCCGCAATAGCCCAACTATGGAAGGAGCCCAGATGTCCATCAACAGATGAATGGATGAAGATGTGGTGTACACAAAAAATAGAATACTACTCGCCCATCAAAAGGAATGAAATATTGCCATTACAATGATGTGGATGGAACTAGAGGGTGTCATGATAAATGAAGTGTCAGTCAGAGAAAGGCAAATGCCGTATGATTTTATTCATATGCGGAATTTAAGAAACAAAACAGATGAACATAAGGGAAGAGAAAGGAAAATAAAATAAGATGAAAACAGAGAGGGAGGCAAACCAGAAGAGACTCTTAACTACAGGGAACACACTGAGGGTCACTGGAGGGGAGGTGGGTGGGGGACGGGGTACCTGGGTGATGGGCATTAAGGAGGGCACGTGATGTAATGAGCCCTGGGTGTTGTATGCAACTGACACTAAAATTTACCCCTGAAACTAGTAATATACTGTATGTTAACTAAATTGAATTTAGAAATTTAGGGAGTGGAGCGGGGCTGTGCCCTGACTTTTTCCCTCATTAGCTACTCTAGCAGAAGTGTTTTGGGGTTTTGGGGATCCTCCCCTCTCTTCCCTGCTCAGGAGACAGCCTCTTGTCTCCTCTTCTCCGTTCCATATCCTGTTTGCTGTGCAGAAGCTTTTTATTTGAAGAAGCCCCAAAAGTAGATTGGGACTACTATAGATACCCCCTCCTGTACCTTGACATTGCCCTTTGGGGGTTTCACACACTCTCACCTCCCATCACCAGCAACTCAACAAGGCGTTGAGTTTAAATCACCTCCCAGGGTATTCGAAAGACGACTTGACGCGGTTGATGCAGATCGCACCCTGTTGTCCTGGAACAGTGCGGTCAAGGAGGCTTTGGCTGAGGATTAAACATACCGGCTTCATGACGAAGTGTGGGCAGCGGGCGGTGTGAACCGCGATGACACACACGGAGGCAGAGCCAGGGAACTCTGACCTACCCAGCCGGGGCTCCTATGCTGTGTCCTTAGGCTTTGTTATTCTTACGCTGGGCAACTGCGGGCAACAGTCTCAGCTTCTCTGTTGACCTTGTGTCTCCAAAGAATGAGCTGGACTGGACGATGGGTGAGGACCCCTGCAATCCCACCATGGGCCCGCACGCCTACGCTGTCCTGAGTTCCCTGCCCTTCCCGGACATGCCAGTCTGACCCAGAGAGTCGGGGCCCATGAGTTTAGGCGTTTAGGCGTGGTATCAACCAAACACATTTGGTCTACGCCCGGTTCCTGCCCGGGAGCTTCGAACACCTGTGGGGGTTCCTGAGTGTTCAGAGCGTCTCTGGTTCTTCATGAATAGTGCCTTTCAACCTTCTTGAGTGTATGCTGACGGAGTGACGCATACTAGGCCTTTAGAGGGTTTCAAGGGAGCGGTCGGCCACACCAGGAAGACCAAGCCTGGGAGGAGAACTTTGGAACTTTCAACACCTTCCCTCCCCAACCTGTGGGGAGGGGAAGAGGATCAGAGGTGGCCTTCAAGTCACATGCCCAGAGGGCGCCGGGGTGGCTCAGCTGGTTAAGCATTTGCCTTCCCTTCAGCTCAGGCCATGGTCCCAGGGTCCCGGGATCAAGCCTGTCATGGGGGGGGGGTCCCCTGCTCAGTGGGGGGGTCTGCTTCTCCCCTCCCTCCTCCCTGCTTGTGTTCTCTCTCTCACACACACAAATAAATAAAATCTTAAAGAAAAAAAAATCACATAGCCAATGATTTTGTCAACCATACCTTGATGAAAACCTTAAACAATGAAATTTGGAGAGTTTCCGGGTTGGTGAATACGCTGAGGTTCTGGGAAGGTGGTGTCTTAATTTTAGCTTGTGGCATCTACACAAACTACAGGGTGTTCTTGTCCGAATGAACGGAGTTGCGGGACACCTACCTGCTGGTGTCGCAGAATTGTCGTGTTGGAAGGTGAGTGGCGGCAGGTATGTCCACGGCTGGAAGAAGCTTCCTCTGCAGAGATGACCTGTGGGATGCAAAAATCTTTAAAATGACACCTTTCCCTTTTTTTTTTTATTTTATTTTATTTTATTTTATTTTATTTTATTTTATTTTATTTTATTTTATTTTAATTAATTAATTAATTAATTTATTTATTACCTTTCCCTTTTTAAAGATTCACCTATTTATTTCAGAGGGAGAGAGCGAGCGGGAGCGGCAGAGGGGGAGGGAGAGGGAATCTCAAGCAGACTGTGCGCTGAGCGCCGAGCCCGGGGGTGGGGGGTGGGGGGCCCTCCATCCCATGGCCCCGCCACTCTGATCTGGGCCAAAAGTCGGGGGCTTAACGCACTGGGCTCCCCAGACGCCCAGACAATGATGCCTTTCTGAGCATGGTTGGAAATAGGGAAACGTGATAAAAAGAGAGTGCTTCAGAAGATGAAAGGAGTTGCATACTTGGTGCTGCTTTTCCTGTAAGGGAGATGTCAGAAGAGGTCGGGAAGGGCACCAAGGGCCTGGCCAGGCAGCAGGGCGGGAGCCACCCCTGCAGGCAGGCCTTGTGCACGCCCGGCCCTCCGCACGGCCGGCCCTCCGTGGCCTGTGGGAGACAAGGCAAAAGGAGCACTGACCTCCTCACTGCTCACAGCCCACTGACACGTCCTGGCAACATGCAGATACCCTTCCTGTAGGAGCCCCGTCGCCTCCGGGCTCAGGCTTTGCTGAGGGCAGCAGGGATCCAAGCCCGAGCCCTACCCCAGGACCTGGGAGTCTCCTCTGACATAGAAAAGCCCTTTGGAAACATCCGGTTTCCACCCCCAAGATGCAGGTTGGCGACCCCCACCCAAGCATGGGACCCGCCCATATCCACCTGAAGGGTCTCCTGCATCAGGGTTTATTAGGAATAAGTGACCTTTTCCCAGCAACAGCTGATCCCCTCAAGGTCCTGGAGACCTTGCTTCCAAAGCATGTTGGGGTTTGTGCCCCCAACAACGCCCCGGCGCAGCTCTTTCTTCAGTGACAAGTGCTTTAAAGCTTTAATGAACCACCTTTCTGCACCCGAGACATCCCCAGAGATCCCTGCTGGCCGCGGTGCACCGTGCACGGGAGGCTGCCGGGACCTGCTCCTGCCTCTGCCCGCGGCCCGACCCGCTGACCCAGGCCCTCGGCCACGGCGGCCAGAACTTGGCGGTCAGCCCGTCAACTCCGCAGCCCGAGCTTGCTCGTCCCGGCCCTGGAGGAGATGCCGGCGTGGGCCTCGGCCACGGGGCGCCTCGGCCTCCCCGCGGACCTGGCGTCGCCCCGACAGCCGCGCTGCTGAAGCACCTGAGAACCCTCTCGGTCCCCAACCTCAGGAGATGCGCCCCCCGGAGTCCACGCAGGCTCCCAGGTGGGGGACTCCAGCACCTGCACCCCCATGTGATTTCCACTTTCCCCTCAAGGACAGGAAGGTCTCCCTCCCCAGGGGAAGGCTCGCACCCTCGGCTCTGAGTCCCTGTTTGCTGTTGAAAGTTCAATAAAGTGTTGTGTTAAAATGCAAAAAAAAAAAAAAAAAAAGCTGGCCCTGGGCTGGGAAGAACGAGGCTGTGGGGCGCCGGGGGCAGCGGCCGGGCCGGGGCCTCCAGCCCTGCGCCACTGCGGAGGGGGGCGCATCCCCGGTCTCTCTCCCCCGAAGCCCGGGTACGAGCGTGCCCTTACTTGTGCCAGTGTCACTAGTGGGTGAAGTTAGAGGCTGTGATGCACGGGGCAGGCTCTCATCTGTGTCAAACTTCCTGTCACCATACTCGTCTTAGGTGTCCTCAGTTGTGGGTTTTTTTGTTTTTTATTTGGTTTATTTATTTGAGAGCAAGTGAGCAGGTGCATGAGCAGAGGCAGGGGCGGCTGAGGGAGAGGAAGAGAGTCTCCAAGCAAGCGGACGCCCCCAGCCTGGAGCCTGACACAGGGCTCGAGCCCAGGACCCTGAGATGTGACCCGAGCTGAAATCAGGAGCAGGCCGCCCGCCCGCCCGACCCTGAGCTTGGCCACTGGCCGCCCCGGAGCTCGGGGCGCTGAGGGTCTGGGCGCGTGGACGGTGCAGCCGGGACCCCGGCGGCCGGGTGTGTCCTGGTCCCCGGCAGGCCGCCCGCAGGGACGTGGGGCTCGGTCGCCCGCTTCCCTCCTGCCCGTTTCCTCTTTGAATTAAGCGAGTGCAGCTGCTTTCCAGATGCCCAGCGAGCAGCCCCCTGGGTGCCCGGCCCTGGACGCGGCCTTCACAGCCACGCCGGCGCGGCAAGCGCAGGCCCTGGTCTGCCCCCGGTGCCCCCCGGTGTCCGCGGACAGGGTCTCTTGAAGGCCGACATCTAAAGCACCTGTGTTCTGTCTACCGCGTCTCCCGGTTGGTTGAGGCTGACAGGGGGGCCGCGGGCCTTCCCCGGAGCCCCGAGCGGCTGCGCCTCCGGGAGCTCACCCCGCGACCTCGTGGAGGACCCGTGTCCCCAAGTGCGCCTGGGAGCGGCTGGCGCCCTCACCCTGGCCCGGGCACGATGGCGACAGGCTCGGTAAATGCCTCCTCCTCAGTCCTCGGTTCCCGGGGCCAAGGTTTTGGTGCCATCTCGTGCCACGAGCGTCACCTCGTGGCTGTGCTCAGCGAACTGCGCTGGTTTACACTCCTGCTTGGGCTCGTCTCCAGGTCACCCAGAGCTACTCTAACCTCAGCCCGGAGGCCTTGCCTTCCCCTTCCCCCTCACCGAGGACGGCACTGGGCCCCACACCACCTGCTCACACGGCGCTGCTGTCCGGGCTGTGGCCTTCGTCCCTGTGTGGAGCTACGTGGTTAAAGATGCGTTTATGTATCTTAGAGGGGGACCGAACAGGAGAGAGTGAGTGTGCGCGCTGCGGGGAGAGAGGGCCCGAGGGAGACGCGGACCCTGAGATCAAGACTTGCATGCTGGGGATCCCTGGGTGGCTCAGTGGTTTAGCAGACTCTCCGCTGAGCACGGAGCCCCACGCGGAGCCAGATCTCATGACCCCGGAACACAGTCTGAGCCAAAACCAAGTGTGAGATGCTTCACCAACTGGGCCACCCAGGCGCACCCAGGCATTTTCCAACAGTACGTACCGAACATCCTCTACGTGTTAGGTGCTGTGCTGGAGCCTGGGGATATGGCGGTGAAACACGGGTCCAAGGGCCATCGCCGTGATGGGACAGTTTGTTGAAAGAGACAGACGATGCCTTCATAAGTGGGGTCATTTCCGATGGCGACGGTGCTGGAAGACAAGCAGAAAGCAACCGGGAACAAGAACCGAGGCCCAGTGGCCGGGGTTGGTGTCAGCGGAGGTGGCGCAGCGCAGAGGCCAGCCTGGTGAGGAGTCCCCCGTCATTCCGGGACGAGGTAGGAGCCTGACAATGACCTGGAAGAAAGAGGGCCTTCTAGTCTGAGACACTGAGAAAAAGGATCTATGAAATGAGGGGGAAAGAGAAGGAGGTGAGGTCAGGTGAGGTCAAAGGAAGTCGCTGCTGGACGTGCGCATTTGTAAGAGGAGAATAATTGTATGGAAATCTCAGCTCTCGGAGCCAGAGCAAGGGGATCTGGTCTAGCGGAAGAAGTGCGTGCGGGAGGCCTCCTGGTCCTGGACGGCTCCGCAGCCCCCTGCATGTTTCATGGCAGTGACATCCGGCCCTCTGGTGGACGAACCTGCGTCCCACAGCTGAAATTTTAACACTGGGTTTGTTCCTCTATTTGGCGGAAAATAAAGGCCCTAGAAGACCCTTTGAAGGGTTATTTTTCTTTAAAGATTTTATTTATTTATTCATGAGAGACACAGAGAGAGGCAGAGACACAGGCAGAGGGAGAAGCAGGCTCCATGCAGGGGAGCCCGACGTGGGACTCGATCCTGGGTCTCCAGGATCACGCCCTGGGCTGGAGGCAGATGCCAAACCGCTGAGCCACCCAGGCGCCCTATTTAATACCTTTTCACACATTCTAAGCCATTTGGGTTTTCTCCTTTGAAGTGTTTATTCAAATTGTTTCCCCCCTTTTTGTCCTAGTTTTTAATGTGATTTGCATAAGTCATATACATGCACGCACAAGTGATACCAGTCTGTCCATCATATGCCATTCAATTCTCATTCAACTGTGTGGCTTGCGTTTTTGACTCTCCTAATGATATCTTCGTAATAAACAGAAATTCTTATTTTTAAAGCAGATTTATTCATCTTCCTGTATAGTAAATGTCTTCTTCCTTGAAAACCCATGGAAAAATCTCCTACATTTTCTTCTAAAACTTTATTTAATTTTATTTTTCAGAGTACTTTTCATCGATCTCAAACATCCATGGAATTGACTTTTTGGTATGGTATAAGGTAAGGATTTTTTTTTTCTTCTTTTTTTTTCTTTCTCTCTCTTTCCCTTTTAAAAAAAATTTTTTTTTTTTTTTTAAGTAGTCTTGACACTTGACATGGGGCTTGAACTTATAACCCTGAGATCAAGACTTGCATGCTGGGGATCCCTGGGTGGCTCAGTGGTTTAGCGCTGCCTTCAGCCCAGGGCCTGATCCTGGGTCCTGGGATCGAGTCCCATGTCGGGCTCCTTGCATGGAGCCTGCTTCTCTCTCTGCCTCTCTCTCTCTCTCTCTCTCTCTCTTTCTCTGTGTGTGTATCATGAATAAATAAAAAAATCTTAAAAAAAAAAAAAAAAGACTTGCATGCTCTACTGACTGGGCCAGCTAGGCTCTCTTCTGTCTCTCTCTTTACTTCTTACATATAGATATTCAATTGTCTCTACCACTTATTAAGTATTCCACCCTCTCCCCATTGACACCTTGCCATTTCTGTCATCTATCAATATGCAAAGGTCTGTCCCTGGACCCTTTGTTCTATCTCATTGATCTGTCATCTCTCCTTGCACCCATACGACACTGTTTTAATTATCACAGCTTTATAAGTTCTGGTATATAGCTGGGTGTGTCCTCTTGCCTTGTTCTCTTGCAAGAGTGTTTTGATCAATAATTAATAACAACAACAAAAAAAGGGTGTTTTGATCATTTAAAACACTGTGCATTTTTTTTTAAGATTCTACTTATTTATTCATGAGACATACAGAGAGAGGGAGAAGCAGGCTCCACACAGGGAGCCCAATGCAGGACTCCATCCTAGGAACCCGGGATCATGCCCTGGGCCGAAGGCAGGCGCTCAACCACTGAGCCACCCAGGGATCCCCAACACTGTGCAAATTTTCAAATCAGCTTGCCTAGTTTCACATGCACACATACACACATACATGCTTCCTTTGGAATACTGTTTGGGATTGAGATTTAAAAAATCAGTTAAAGTTAAACAGCCACCTTTGCAATAGTGAGTTCCACTCAATGAACATGACACATTGCTTCATTTAGATTTTTAAAAAAATTTCTCCTAATAATGTTTAAAAGCTTTCTGTATAGAAGCATTTCCTTTTTTTAATTTTAATTTTTTAAAAGATTTTATTTATTTTTTCATGAGAAACACAGAGAGGAGAGAGAGAGAGAGGCAGAGACACAGGCAGAATGAGAAGCAGGCTCCATGCAGGGAGCCCGATGTGGGACTGGATCCAGGGTCTCCAGGATCACGCCCTGGGCTGAAGGCGGCGCTAAACCGCTGAGCCACCCGGGCTGCCCTAGAAGCGTTTCCTGCTTGATTTTTTGATGCTACTTTAGTGGTATCTTTCCTTTAATTTCATTTTCCATCTGTTGGCAGTTAGTAGAAATACTGATGTTTAGTCCCTGTGTTGCTAAATATGCTTGGTAAATCTAAGTGGAGAGTTGAATGAAATGATTAGGCTCTTATCCTAATGGTCACAGATACAGGATACTGCCCTTAATGGATTTAGGATATATCTTTTCTTCCGATACAGAGGAGTATTTACAAAAGTTGACCATCATGTGGATCCTAAAGGAAGTCTGGAAACACTTCCAAAGATGAAACTAATATAAAGGTCACATTCTCTATCCACAGTACAATTCTCTAGAAGTCAGTAACAGACACAATTAGTTCTCAAACACCTACTGGTGCTGCTTGGAGATTTTCTCCTGGGTTTTATGAATCTGGCTGTGGATCTTTGAAAGACTTATACTGCATCTCCTTGATGTGTGCCCACATGTGAGAATAGAGGGGAAGGGCTTCTTACCTGGATTTGGAGAGCAGTGTGTTGCTGGACGTGGGAAGGCAGGAAGAGCACGGGGTTCACTAGCTCACCTGGGTCCCTTGGGCATAAGCCGCTGACCGCAGTTAGGGGTGGACATGCTGGGGGCCATGGCAGCCAGCTTCAAGCCAATTGATCCTGTGGCAGTGGAGAAAGAAGAAACAGGAAATAAGATAATCACATACATCTGACATTTTTTTTGTTGCTACTTCTTAATAATTTTTATTAAAGTATAACACACATGCAGAAAAGTACAACCATATGTGTACAACTCGGTGCAGTATCACAAAATGAAAACACCTGTGTAACCCACTACCTGTGTCAAGAAGTGCCACATCATCAGTACACCGGAGCCCTCCCCACCCCGTCTGCTGCGAAACATGACCCTATGTGTTAAAAATGAAACTTGGATGTGGTTTTGTTGGCTGTGGCAAGACATGGAAATGAGAGTCATGAAGGAAGTCTATTATCCCTAAAAATAAAAGGCAAACCATGTCACGCCATGCCAGACCATTGCAGGACCTGGGAAGCACAGGTCGTCCGGGAGGCAGGAGGCGAGAGGGTAGAGGACGGCCTAGAGCCTTTACTGGGGTTCTTGCAGGAAGGAATGGGCAGGGCAGGGTAGCTACACTAAGAAAACTTAGGATTGGGTAGTTTAAATAATTTTTCTGGGCTCTGGGCTATTCAGGTGGTCTCCAGTTGTCCGATACCTGGCCCGGGGGTGGTTTAGGGCAGGGGGAGCACTGGCTTGAGGGATGAGAGTTTGATAAAAAAGAGCATTGAGAGCACGGCCACCGGACTGGTGGGTTTATATATCAAAGTTCCACTATCAGGGGAATCACTCGCTCTCTCTAGGAATTAGTTGGCGCTGGTAGGGGCAATCTCTCTGGGAGCAGGGCCCCAAATTCCAGAGCACCAAGAATACAGAAAATAAGAAAATACAATCAGTAAAGTACTCCTCCCTCCCCGGAGAGATCGTCTTTCCTGACTTCAAACACCACGAATCAGCTGTGTTTCTGAACTTCCCGTGACTAGAACCATACCCTTTGGCATCTGCAGTCTTTTGTTCACCGGTGTGTTGGTGAGATGGAGCCGTGTTGTTGTGTGTTGTTGTAGTGTGTTCATCTCCACCGCGGTATATTATTCTGTTGTATTAATTTAATCTATTCTTCTGTTGATGGGCATTTAGGAGGCTTCCAGGTTGGGGTTCATATAAAGGACATTGGTATGACATTCTTTTTAAAAAGATTTTATCTATTTATTCATGAGAGATACAGAGAGAGGCAGAGACACAGGCAGAGGGAGAAGCAGGCTCCCTGCGGGACTCGATCCCAGGAACCCGGGATCATGACCTGAGCTGAAGGCAGACGCTCAACCCCTGAGCCATCCAGGCGTCCCTGTTATAAACATTCTTGTACACATTTCCAGGGGCACACACTCACACCCGGTTCCTTGGGTGTATTCCTGGGGGTGAAACTGCTGGATCATAGTTAGGGTAAGCATGTGTTTGAGCTCAGTGATACGCCCAACACTGTCCAAACCGGCCGGGCGCCACCGGTGTATGGGGGCATCTCTGCGCGACCTTGATAGCGGCCACGCACAGTTTAAAGAGTCTAAAGCTACAAGTAGAACCCTCCACTGTTATTCAACCGAAGAGTTACTTTGTCTTGACCTTATAGAGCAAATGTGTTGATTTAGGAAATGGGTTTATTTCATATCTGACCCACATTACTAACTCCAGGCTAGCACAAATGCAAAATGTCAGGAGAGAAAATAAAAATTCAGAACGCTTTCTTTTGGTTTATGTATTTCAGATTTTTTTGTTGTTGTTGTATTTCAGATTTTAATTTAACACATTTTCAGTGCAACTTTGCGCTCTTGACTTTCTCACCTCGGCCTCTTAGCAGAAGCTACCAAATGGTTCTCTAGTTCTGTGAGAAATGGTGGAGAGCTTACCAGATTCCATCGAATCACTTCCACCTGACTGTGATTGCCTTTCAATTTTTTTTAATTTTTTTATTTTTATTTTTTTATTTATGATAGTCACACAGAGAGAGAGAGAGAGAGAGAGAGAGGCAGAGACACAGGCAGAGGGAGAAGCAGGCTCCATGCACCGGGAGCCCGACGTGGGATTCGATCCCGGGTCTCCAGGATCGCGCCCTGGGCCAAAGACAGGCGCCAATCCGCTGCGCCACCCAGGGATCCCCTGTGATTGCCTTTCAATAAGTGCTGATTTCTTTATTCTAATAAACTGTATGGCAGCCTACAATCCTAGTTCTTTAACTCTTGCTGCTTTTTTATATAACAATGGAGAGTATTTTTATTACTCATCACTGTGATCTTTTTTTGCTCCTTTTCATTATAAACAAGTTCTGACAGTTGAAATAAATCTACAAATCCATGCATATTGTATTATCCCTACTAATAAAACAATAGGGTGTTTTCCTTTGTTCCCTTTACGAGTTGAGATTTGCAAAACAAACAAAAACAAAAGCACAGGAGAAGTTTCATGGATGCAGAATTATTTTTTTTTTAAGATTTTATTTATTTATTCATGAGAGACACAGAGAGAGGCAGAGACACAGGCAGAGGGAGAAATAGGCCCCATGCAGGGAGCCCAACGGGGGACTCATCCTGGGATCCTGGGGACCCTGGGGGGTCATGACCTGAGCTGAAGGCAGGTGCTCAACCACTGAGCCACCCAGGGATCCCCATGGATGCAGAATTATTTCATACCCTCGAGCGCTATAAATTTTGGTGAAATTACGTACCTGGACCTTTCAAGGGAGAACAAATAGACAAAAGCCCCACAGAAAGAGTTAGGGGGTTTACTCTGCAACCACAGCCATCCCATTTAACAGTACAGGAGGAAGAACTGCGAGTCTCCGTTCTAGTCCAGGGGGTAAGACACTCTTCAGTGACCAGATGTGAGTCACCGTGGTGTGCGGCTGTGAGTGACTCAGCGGCTGTGGCCCTGGCCTGTGAGGGAAGTCCTGGGGCGGCACTTTGGTACCTGAAAGACAGGGACCCCAAGGCCGCGGTTTGGAGGGCACCTGGCTTTCTCTCTCTGGGGGCCCACTTTTGCCCCGTGCCGGGCGTCCCGCATTGCGCCCCCCGTCATCGTGGAGTGCGCGGTACCCACGGCCCCGGCTGGCCGTCCCCAGGGGCGCCACTTGCTCCGCGCGGCGGGAACTAGCCCATCGCATCCCCGCGGCCAAGCGACCGCCTGGGGCCCAGAAAGGGGCCGGTAGTCGGGGAGGCCGGCGGCCGCGCGGGGGCGGGGGCGGGGTCACTTCCACCCGGGCTCCGGGGCTCCGGGCGGCCGGGCCTGCGAGGCCAGGGCCCAGGAAGTCCCCGGGGGAGGCCGCGCCCCGCGCCGCGCCCCGCCGCCCCGGGACCCGCCCCGCCGCAGCTATAAGGGCCCGGCCCGCCTCGGCGCCCGCCCCGCACCCCAGCGCTCCTGGTGCCGAGCCGGTAGGACCCGGAGGGCGGGAGGGCGGGGCAGCCCGGCTCCGGCGCCCCGAGCCTCGGGGACCCGGCGATCCCCGCGGGCCCCCGCGGTCCGCGCCCACTGCGCCCCCCCCGGACCCCGCAGTGCGCCGCCCCCCGCGACCCCGGACCCCGCCGTGCGCCCCCCGGGACCCCGGACCCCGCCGTGCACCCCCCGGACCCGCGCACCGCGTGGAGGGCGGGGGGCGGGAGGCGCTGGGGCCCGCGGGCCTGCGGGGCCGAGGTGGCGGCGGCTGCCAGGCAGGACCGAGGCCGGGATCAGAATGTTTTTCCGGCTCCAGCCCGAGCTGTGAGCGGCCGGTCCCGCCCGGCTTCTCCTTCCTGGGATTGGAGGCAGGAGCGCTCGGCGGAGCGGCGGGGGGGTCCTCCCGGGGACGGGGCGCACGGCGGGGAGGTCCTCCCGGGGACGGGGCGCACGGCGGGGGGGTCTTCCCGGGGACGGGGCTCACAGCAACGGGGTCCTCCCGGGGACGGGGCGCACGGCGGGGGGGTCCTCCCGGGGACGGGGCGCACGGCGGGGAGGTCCTCCCGGGGACGGGGCGCACGGCGGGGGGGTCTTCCCGGGGACTGGGCTCACAGCAAGGGGGGTCCTCCCGGGGACGGGGCGCACGGCGGGGGGGTCTTCCCGGGGACGGGGCGCACGGCGGGGGGGTCCTCCCGGGGACGGGGCGCACGGCGGGGGGGTCTTCCCGGGGACGGGGCTCACAGCAAGGGGGGTCCTCCCGGGGACGGGGCGCACGGCGGGGGGGGTCCTCCCGGGGACGGGGCGCACGGCGGGGGGATCCTCCCGGGGACGGGGTGCACGGCGAGGGGGTCTTCCCGGGGACGGGGCGCACGGCGGGGAGGTCCTCCCGGGGACGGGGCGCACGGCGGGGGGGTCTTCCCGGGGACGGGGCTCACAGCAAGGGGGGTCCTCCCGGGGACGGGGCGCACGGCGGGGGGTCCTCTGGGGAAAGGGCGCACGGCGGGGCGGGGTCCTCCCAGGAGGGGGCGCACCGCGAGGAGTGTCCTCCCAGGACGGGGCGCACGGCGGGCGGGGTCCTCCCGGGGACGCGGCGCATGGCGGGGGGTCCTCTGGGGAAAGGGCGCACGGCGGGGCGGGGTCCTCCCAGGATGGGGCGGGCGCACCGCAGGGTGGGTCCTCCCGGGGACACGGCGCACGACGAGGGGGGGGGTCCTCCCGGGCACTGGATGGGGGCACTGAGGGCCGCCCGGCCCCACCCCGGAACCCACGGTTGGGGTTTTGGGCCTTCCCATCGCACGCGAGCGGAGAGTCGGGGTTCGCGGCCTCGGGACACAGGACACGTTAGGCTGCCTCTTGGTGATGAGGCCACTTGGCTGTGGGGTGGGGGTGGGGTGGGGGGGGACTTGCCTCAGTGCGCGGGCAGGGGGTTAGGATCTCCTAATGGAGACACTTCCTTCGGGGAGGCGGGCCGGGGGCCCCGTGTCCCTGCCGGGCCCTGGGCGGGCATCCGTGCGCGTGGGGAAGGGGGGCGTGCAAGGTCCCGGGTGCTTGGGGGTGTTTGGGGCGCCCCAGGGCCCAGGCGGAGGAAGACGCCTCACGGGACCCGGCCCCCGCTCCGCTCCGCTTGCAGCCCCGCCATGGAGCAGCTGAGCGCGGCCAACACGCGGTTCGCCGTGGACCTGTTTCGGGCTCTGCGCAAGGACAGTCCTGCTGGGAACATCTTCGTCTCCCCCTTGAGCATTTCCTCGGCGCTGGCCATGATCTTCCTGGGGACTCGGGGCAGCACCGCAGCTCAGGTGTCCAAGGTGAGCAGGAAGAGCAGCAGCGGCCCCGTGTCTCCCTGCTGGCGGCGCCCGCTGAGAAGCTGCGCCCTCCTCGGTGTCCTGTTGTCGTTGTTGTTCTTAAGATTGTGTTTAAGATTGTGTTTGTTGGTTTGAGAGAAAGAGAACGGGGGGGGGGGGGGGGCTGTCAGAGGGAGAAGCAGAGCCGCTGAGCGGGTGCAGGGCTCCATCCCAGGGCCCCAACCATGGCCTGAGTGAAGGCAGACGCCCCCCAGGCCCCCAGGGCCCCAACCCCCCAGGCGCCCCCTCCTACAGAGGTTCCTAGAAGTGTATTTCTGTGTCAACAACCATGCACCGTGAGGTCAGAGCTTGGGAAGAAGCCCCAAGAACAGCGCAGTTGTGGGCAGGCTTTCCTTCCCCAGCACATGCCTCCCGAGCACCTGCCACCTGCCACCTGCCACCTGCACCAGGCCCTGTTGTGTGTGCGGCTGAGGGCACAGCAGGGAGGCCGCGGGCAAAGCTGGGCGCGGTGCCTGCCTCGACAGCCTGCCTCTGAGCCATCGTGCCTCTTCCTGGAGGACGATTTTCCAGTGTCCCTTTTGCATGTCATGACCCGCTGCTCATGAATGATGCCCGTTGACATAGTGTTACTTTCGAGCCTAATGACACATAGACGCATCACAGTGCCGCTGCTGGCGGTGGCGCCCTTTCGAGGGGACAGGGCGACTGGGGGATTCCACGTTCCCTCCACTAGCCCCGGGCCAGGCCCCCAGCGTGGCTCTGTGGGCTGTGACCCGGGGCGCTGGTGGGAGCAGGAGTGGCAGGGACAGCGAGGCCGGGCAGCTGCAGGCCCAGCACCAAGCCCCTAGGGGTGCGGCCGGTGGCTCTGGTGACAGGAGAAGCAGCAGGATGCCCTGCCTTCCTCCCGGCCCTGCTGGGGGTGGAGGGCCCCTCCGCACCAGGTGTTCTTATATTCTGAGAGGGGAACTCTGGTTTTCCCTGGATCTAGGGGAAGGGGTGGCAAAGTGAAGGTCTAACAAAGTGAAGCCACCAAGCGCAGGGCCCCGAGCCGCCAGAGAAGGTCTAGCCGCGGACTCAAGTTCATGGATCTCCTCCAGCTGCAGAGCTTCTCTTCCTCTACTTTACGGCGAACCAATCATCGTCATCACTGCAGTTAGGAAAGCATTTTAAGATTTTTAAAAATCCACCTTTTTTCCCTTTTTTTTGAAACCCCCTGGTACTAACTGTTAGTTGCTCCTGGCAGGGTAATATCAGCTTCTATTTGGAGGCTTTCCAGGGACTTTAAGCCTTCAGCAAAAAATAGCTTTAAGCCCCCCCCCCCCCACCATTTCCATTGAAGCAGATGGGTCATACCCTCCGTGTAGACATTCAACATCTTGGTGAGTAACTGGACTTTGTAACTATAGGTTTGTTCTTTGTGTCTTAAAAGCAAAGAACCAGCCCAGGCCTCATAAAACCATAAAGGGACTCTTGATTTGGAATGGATACATGAGGAATTAAACTTTTGCCAAATGTTAAGCTTAAAGAAGTCATTTAAAAAAAAATAAGTTATTTTTAAGTAAGTGAGTTACTGATGCTAATAGTATCAAAAAATCTTCTATCTGTAATATCTTTGTGTTCCGGCCTAGGTAATAATTCTTATTTCTGCTGTTTATCTCTGAGAACTTTCAGTGAAATTATATTAGATGCAGAATAAGCACATGAACGTATCATCTGTGGTTTTCTTTGGAAAAAAGTAGACTTGTATAAATATTTATTAACTCATAGAACGAGAATTGTAACAAAAAAGTGATATGAAAGCAGTTTCTAATGTTATGATTATTGTGTCTCACAAAGCTATACATTCTGGATTCTCTATTACTTGTTCTCCAATGAGAAATTAATAAAATTTTGGGTGGAGATCATGAATAATCAGTCAAAAAAAATTAATTTGATGGAAGCAAATGCCAAGGGATCGCCTTAAAATTTCAAAATAAGTAGTTATAGAAAGAATGTTTTATTTATTTTAGGCTCTTCATTTTGATGCCGTTGAGGAGATTCATTCAAAATTTCAGAGCCTGAATGCTGATATCAATAAACGTGGAGCTTCCTATATTTTGAAACTTGCTAATAGGTTATATGGAGAGAAGACCTACAATTTCCTCCCTGTAAGTACTTTGCACTTCCTCTCCAGAAATTCACTAGACAATGCACACTTTTTTCAAAGTCAATTTTAATTTTTATAAAATTTCAGAAAAATGATACCGAATGAAAACACATGACAGCCAGCACTCCCACTAATTGACGTGGCTTCAGTTTATAGTCTTCACAGTGAAAAGATCGGCTCTTGGCTATTTTACTAAAGCAAGAGCGAATCCCGTAATTCACTTCCAAGTATAATCAGTGTTTGCTTATTTGTGAAAATGTTAGCCAAACGTTGGAAAAGAATTGGCAAATTTCATACAACACCGAAACTACCAAACTATACACTAAAAAATGGTTAAGATGGTAAATTTAATGTTCTGTGTCTTTTTTTTTTTTACCATAATAAAAATGTTCAGAGTTAGATTTTTTTGTTGTTGTTGTTACAATGCAATTTGTACCTTTTAGGACCATTTCTGCTTTAAAGGATATTTGAAAACTATCTCTGTATGTAGTAGGAGTTATTCATGATATTTCCTTTAAAAAAAATTTTTTTTAAACAGGAATTCTTAGCTTCAACTCAGAAAATGTATGGTGCTGAACTGGCCAGCGTGGATTTTCAGCAAGCCTCTGAAGAGGCGAGGAAGGCGATTAATAAGTGGGTCAAAGGGCAGACAGAAGGTAAGAGACTGGCAGTCGGACCTTCTTCCCCTCCTGCCTGCTGCCCCACCTGCAGGTGACTTTCTCTCCCTTTTTCCTGTCCCGTCGTCCTGGGAATCCTCGAGTTCACCCTGGGAACGGACTCTGCACTGCCCATTGGACAGTGTTCGCGTGTAAAAATTCTTCACAGAGGAAACTTCAACATGATTTAACTGAAGCAGCTAAATACGTTTTCCCCATACATTCCCCAAACTGCATTTTAACATTAAAATTCACATTGAATGTAGAATAAAAGGAATAAAAATTTTGAGGGAAGCCCAGCCTGGCCTAAATTATTTAACATACACGTGGAGAAAAAATATCCTAATACTTGGGAACAAATATTCACAAACCACCGTGGTCATAAATAATTTTTGCCAGCCTCTTGTCTGAGAATTCAAGGATGATACGTGTAATTCTCTCGCCAGTCGTGGGAGGGTCAGAGCATCTGCAGAACGACTGTCTTCCATACCATGACTCGTTCGTGGATACACCGCAGTCAAGGCTGGCTCTCCTGTTTCAGTGCAGTAACTGTCCTACCTTTTGGATATTTACTAAAATCTTTTTTTTGTGTGTGTGTGAGAGAGAGTAGGTTTCTATTTAGAGGATTTGAAAAAGTGATTTACTAGTCACTAAAAATATTTTTGTTCAGGACATTTTTTTGTTCCTGAAAAAGAATGGTCACTCTCAAAATAAAGCTCATTGTCTACCCTACACTCCAGAAAAGGAGAGTTTTCCTGTTGTAGCCTGTTAGCCCTTTCCTTGGCTTATTTAAAGTAGAAAACTGCTGCTAGGGCTTTCCTAACTTCATGCCAAGTGAAAGGAAAAGTGGGTACGGAATATGCTTCTGGATTGCGTTTCACTGCTAATCAAATGTCTGTTCCAGTTTGAAATTCTGCTATGTGGATTTTTTTTTAAAGCTTACTTTATCTTTTTAGGGAAGATTCCGGAACTGTTGGCTGCAGGTACGGTTGACAGCATGACTAAACTCGTGCTGGTGAATGCCATCTATTTCAAAGGCAGCTGGGAGGACGAGTTCTCGAAAAAAGACACTGCCGATGCCCCGTTCCGATTGAATAAGGTAAGGTGGGGCAACTGCCTAAGGTTACCCTTCGGTCCACGAGAACGTGGATAAAGATGTGAGTGATGTGTTTTTCCCCCAACCGCTCAGAAAGACAAAAAGACCGTAAAAATGATGTATAAGAAGAAGAAATTCCCATTTGGCTACATCGAGGATCTGAAGTGCCGGGTGCTGGAACTGCCTTACCGAGGCAGGGAGCTCAGCATGCTCATCCTGCTGCCGGATGACATTGAGGATGAGTCCACGGGGCTCAAGAAGGTAACAGCTCCCAGCTTCACGCCTCACGTTTCCTCCCGACCTATCCACTCGGCCTTGTGTGGTGGTGGCTGGTTTTGCTGGTGGAAGGTGCTTGGTATGTGTCTGCGGCTGTTACTTCCCTTCCCGGTGCTTGCTGCTCTGTTGTCAGGTGGCCCATGGACGTTACTGCTCCCAAACCTTAAATTTTCAGCTGCTGTCAGTGAACAGAGGTGATGGAGAGCATCTAACGACGTCTACTAAGCGTAACACAAGTCAGTGGCTCGTGCTCATGGAAACTCTCTTAGAAGGACGTTAGGGGAAAATGCAATAGAATGAGGATTATCAAAACAAATGTTTGAAATTTAAAAACCCCAAACCATTATGGTACATAAGCTTCATCGTGTACTACAAACCCTACTACACTGCTCCTCCTGGCTGCAATCCATATGGGTTGTGAGTCGAATTTCCAACAGTCACACAGCAGAAAAAGATTCATGTGAAATGTCGGCTTGAGGGTTAAGGCTGATGCCTAACGCGAACCTTGTATGAGGTTCCCATTCTGTGTCATTTAAAGGCTGTGCTGTCTCTTGCCAGGGCTGAGACCAGGCAAAACTGTGAAGATTATGATTTGGGGGGTGGGGTGCCTGAGTTGCTAAGTCAGTTAAATGTCCAACTCTTGATTTCAGCTCTGGTTATGATCTCAGGGTCATGAGATCAAGCCTTGGGTCAGGCTCTCTGCTCAGCATGGAGTCTGCTTGAGATTCTCTCTCTCCCTCTCTCTCTGCCTCTCCACTTACCCCCTCTAAATAAATAAGTCTTAAAATAAGATTATGTTTTTTCTTCAGTGTCTCTAGGCTGCTGTGTGGTTTTTCTCCATGTCCACGATCAAACTTCCTTTCCAGAAGGGGTGTAATATTAGCCATTTCCATGTATAGAGTATGTTAGAATCATATGTTCCTTAGACTGGAATCCTGCATTCCATTAGAATCAACATGTTCCTTCTTTCAATTGTATCTCCACATTCATCTGTTTCTCTGATTATAAAAAGAAAGTCTCTAGCCTCATAAAAAGAATAATCAGCATCAGTAGAACAAGTGGGTAATGGTTCTGCTCTCGTCCAATAGTAGTAATTATAAGAGTAATGAAAACGGCTGTCATTTATGTAGCACTTACTATGTGCCAAGCATTTGATATATATGTTAACTAAGTTTATACACAATGCTGTAGAGTAGGTACTATTATTACTCCCTTTTAAATGAGGAACTAAGTTTTTTCTATGTCCCCCTAGGAGCTAAGTCTATTAGAGATTACAGCTCTGTGAGGTTCACAGATGATCACTGTGATCAATGGGGTTCAGAATAAATAGAAAAAGGCTTTCAAATTTTCCTTTGTACCACTTGACTAATTAGGTAATACAGTCATCCTGGCACATCCCATGTGTAAGCTGGTATGGAAGGGGCTTAGTAAGTCCTGGGCGGATGGATGGGTGGGTGCATGAGCATATGGGTAGGGAGGTGGATGGATACCTGATGGACCCGACGTCCAGAGTTCCTGCACTTGGGCACCTGGTGGCCTGGAACACAGCTCTGCTCTGTTATCCCCAATCACTGGAAAGAAAGGACATCTTCCAAGTGGAATCTGTTCTGGCACAAGATGTGCGGACTAAATGGCAGCTGATACAACGGGCTCGTTCATTTCAGTCATGCTTTATTAGTTCACTTATGTTAGATTGTTCTCACCTCTCCTTCTTGCCCGTTCTCCTCCAGATTGAGGAACATCTGACTTTGGAAAAACTGCATGAGTGGACCAAAGCGGAGAATCTGGATCGCGTTGAAGTCAATGTCTACTTGCCCAAGTTCAAGCTGGAGGAGAGCTACGAACTCAACTCCCACCTGGCCCACCTGGGTGTACAGGATCTCTTTACTGGCAGGGCTGATCTGTCTGGCATGTCAGGAGTTAGAGATCTTTTCATATCAAAAATTGTCCACAAGTCCTTTGTGGAAGTGAATGAGGAGGGTACAGAGGCGGCGGCCGCCACAGCAGGCATTGCCACCTTTGCCATGATGATGCATGAGGAGAACTTTGTTGCTGACCATCCATTCATTTTCTTTATCCGGCACAATCCCTCATCTAACATCCTGTTCCTTGGTAGACTTTGCTCCCCTTAGAGGCTGGAAGTACCAAGGTCAAGCTTAGAGCTTTGTTACCTGTACTTCCAATAGTGGCAATTTCGTACATCTTGGCCAGTACAACCACTATCCAAAAACATCTTTAATTCCCCTCCTAAGTGTAGCTCTGTTTATATACGTCTATGAACTTTGGCGCGGGTATCTATTTTCCTTTTCGTTATAGTATATGTGCTGCCGAAGCAAGCACATTTCCTTTTTGTTATATTGATAAAATCCAGCGATTGCTTTGAATGCAACGTAAAAAAAAAAAAAAAAAAAGGCAAGAAATGAAATCAGGTGTGTAGATTCTTGACCACATAGTAGTCTGTGAAATTGCTATGCTCTTCTGACAGCCCAAAGGAAACCTGATAATACTGTAATTTATTTTACAGACAGAATTTTGGAAGCCCAAGTAGAGACACACTGATTGTGGAAGAGAGCCTTAAAATCAGATATCTGATTGAAATATAGGGCCTCAAGGGCTTGGGTTATGAAGGCAAACTTGTCTTGGCCAATATTTCTGATTCCTTGTTCAAACAGCATTAGTATTTTTTGTTGCTGTTGTTGTTCTTATTCTTTCAAACAATTAAAGAGCCACCTGGTGATAGCCTGCCTTGCCTTTTATATTCTCCTTTATCCTACCTGCTGTGGTGTTTGTGTGGGATCACATGGAGTCAAGAAGTGGATGTCTTATAAAAGATGCCAAGAAATGTCAAAAAGACTAATGTAGTGGGAGAGATGGTTAAGCAAAGAGGGGATGCCAAGATCTTACTTGTTAGCAGTCTTATTGCGTGTTTTCTGTTAAAGGTTCTTGACTTCTGTCATGTGATATGGGTTTTTATGGCGATGGAATGGCTTTTGGCAATTCTGTGGAGGGAAATGGGAGGATGGACTCTGAATTATATACATGTACTTCTTGGAACAAGGCTTGAAATGCTGCATTTTCTTGCTTCCACAAGACTTGTGGGCTGGTTAATAAATGTTCTTAAGATACTGCAAGCCAGACTGATCTCAGTTCTCTTTTTGTTCTCCTGGATCTTATACAAGCCAAGAATAGAACAGGGGGTTCTTGGCCTGAAAGTACTGGTGTCCGTGGTGATAGTAAGAGAGTCCACAGAATGAAAACAATATGTTAGCAAATCTGTTGTCAGCAAGCCTTCCTTCCTTTTTTTCTTCTTATGGAAGGAAATATAGTAAAAATTCTAAAGTCTTTGCATTGTCTGGGAAGAGAATAAAAGTATAATTACAATTACATTCTATTTTGTTAAGGATGCATGTTGCACAGTCTATGGTTAACCACTAGAAGAATAGTAAAAGGGTTTATAACTTTTTTAAAAAATATTTTTTTAATTTATTCATGAGAGACACACAGAGAGAGGCAGAGATACAGGCAGAGGGAGAAGCAGGCTCCCCACAGGGAGCCCGATGCGGGACTCCATCCCAGGACCATGGGATCACGCCCTGAGCCGAAGGCAGGTGCTCAACCACTGAGCCACCATCCCAAAGGTTTATAACTTTCAAAATAAACCAAAGAGAAAAAGAGAGTAACAAGAAATAATCCAAAAAGAGGAAAGACAAAAGAGAAAGAGGTGCCTGGGTGGCTCAGTTGGCTCCCGAGTCCCGAGTCGGACTCCCTGCTTGACGGAGAGTCTGCTTCTCCCTCTCCCTCTACCTGCTGCTTCCTTTGCTTGTGCTCTCTCTGTTGGATAAATACATATAATCTTTAAAAAGAAAAAAAAGGGAGAAAGCTACACAAAGCAGGCATGACAAATACCAAGATGATATAATCAACTCCAAAAGTTTAAGGAACTACTTAAAATGCAAATTGGCTAAATGTGCCAGTTAAAAGACAAAGATGGTTATGCTAGACTGGAAAAATACTATCTGGTGCTTACAGGAAATGTGTCTATAACACAAAAGTAGAGTTTGAAAGGAAAAGATCTATGGCACTAAAACCATAGGAGTAGAAGTAGCTATAAGTATTTTTGGTAAAACATGGCAAGTGGTTCTAGTATTTATACAACACTATAAAAGACCAAGAATATCCAAGACAATCTTGAAAAAGAACCAGGTGAGAGGAACATAATTGAATCGAGACTTTAATTAGTATCAATGCCCTCTTTTACTCTCAAGATGGAATCAATTTGGATAATAAACCATATGGTCATCATAGTTACGATGAACGTGGCACTTCTAAGTTGGGAGTGAAGGGAGGACATTTTCAATACACTGTTCTGGGATATTTGGGAACCCACATGGAAAGCAATTCAAGGTGATTCCTGCCTTAAGCCCAGACAAATATTGAGACCAGCTGGACCCAACTATGGGAGCAAAACCATAAAAATTTGAGGAGATCGTATAAGAATATATGTTCATGAACCTGTGATTTCTTAATAGGACACATGCACAATTTTTTGTTAAATTTATTTCTAGGCATTTGGACACTTTTTTTTAAATGACAAATTGGGCCAAATGACAATTAAGAACTACAGTTCTGTATCACACACCATTAAGAGAGCGAAAAGGCAGGCCTCGGGCTAGCGGGTGCAGGCCAGCGCCCCAGGGAGGGCACCCCGCTGTCTCAGCGAATATGCCCCAAGGGAGGGGTCCGAGCCTGGAGCCTTTCCATCCTTATCTCCCAAGTTAGAACTAAAAACATGTGGGTAGGGCAGCCAGACTCCGGGAAGGTACAGCTTTGGACACTGGCTTCCGAGTATCTTCAGAGTTTTTATACATCAGAGAGGCTGCCTTACATTAATTACCCGGAGAAAGTGGGCCCATCTCAGGAGGGAAAGGGGAATCCGGTTGGGTCTTGCAGAATCAGGAGGGCTTTAACGTCATCAGATGTCAAATGGGCCTGTGATTTCTACACCGATCTACATTGATTTCTACAGTGATTAAACAGATTACTGCCACCTTCCCGCCGCCCTGAAGTCTCCCTCGCTCAGCAACAGAGCCCACTCTACCCCAAGTTCTGCTCGTTGAGGTCGGGGGCAGCCCCGGCAGGTGTATTAGCACCTACCCCACGGCAGGCACCAGGGGAAGCCGCATGCGGCTGGGGCTCGAAGCTCCGCAGGGCCCAGGTCACCCTGGTTCATCGGGACCTGAAGCAACTCTGAGTGTCACCGAGTCTCACCCAGAGGGATGAGAAGTGCCTTCTAAACGGGTCTCCAATCAATGCTCCAGTCCCCTCTCAGCTGACAGTCGCAGCCACTGCAAATGAAACCTTCGATAATTTTATGATTTCAAATAAACTTGCTATTGAAAAGGCAAAATATAACCTGAAATTGCTGGGAAACAGGAGGCAAAGGGCATTTCAGCAGAACCTGCTGAGTTACCGTTTTTCCAAGGCATGAATCCAGCACCCTTTTGGCTTCCAATGTCACTGCCAAGAGCTGAGATCACTACAAAAAAAATGATACATCTGGGTGGGGACAACAAATATCCTGGAGGAAGAATTTGTCGTTTAAAAAAAAAAAAAAAACAAAAAAACAGTTGGAGACCGAAAAAGGATCGGTCACATTTCAACGGTGGGGAGGTGACTGTCTTATAAACATGAACAGCTAAAAAGCATTTCTTCATCTAAATGCTCAGGTTTCGAAACACATGTGCAGAATTGGACATCAGACAGTTTCTGATCTGAAAAAGATAAAATGGTCAGTAGCTGTGGTGACAGGAGCCCAGTGTACAGGGTGTGATTGGAGTGATGTGGCGTGAATGAGTCAGCTCCAAATTACACTGCCAAAGAACCACATGGGTGCCATGGAGCAAAGGTGACTTTCCAGTACACAGGAGGGACAATTAGAGAGAGAGAGAGAAAAAAAAAGCAATGCATAGCAAGAACAAGAGGATGTTACTAGAAGAGGTTTTCAAAGAGCTCTTGCATCAGCCCTTCCTTGGTTTTGTAACTATGTTACAACAAATCCTGATAATAAGCTATTTTGCATCAGCAGATAAATGAGTTTCCCTGTAAGTTAACAATTTATTTATTTATTTTAAAATATTTTATTTGCTTATTTGACAGAGAGAGCTTGCTCAAGCAGGCGGAGCAGTAGGCAGAGGCAGAGGGAAAAGGACCTGCTGAGCAAGGAGCCCAATGTAGGGCTCGATCCCAGGACCCTGGGATCAGGACCTGAGCTGAAGGGAGATGCTTAACCACCTGAGCCCCCCAGGTGCCCCTAAATTAACAATTTAAATATCACTGTACAGTATTTTAAGAGGTCAGTTTTCAAAGACTGAATATACATGGCAAATTTTAGTTTTCTATGCAAAATTTGATATATTTAGGAAATTGAGTAAAATTTTTCCCCTCCATTTTCAGTTAATCCCAGATATTTTCTATAAAAGCAAAATAAGAGATAATTAAAATTTTCAGTTGCTTTCACATGACATAACCATATTATTGTAAGGACTTACATGCTTCTTATTTATTTATTTATTTATTTATTTATTTATTTATTTATTTATTTAGAGAGAAAGAGTGTGAGTGGAGGGGGGTGGGCCAGAGGAACAGAGAGAGAGAATCCTAAGCAAGATCTGCACTGAGCATAGACTCGGGGCTCAGTCTTACAACCCTGAGATCATGACCTGAGCTGAAATCAAGAGTTAGATGCTTTTCTGACTGAGCCACCCAGGCGTCCCAGGACTAATATACTTTTAAGATTCATTAATACGTTCTTATCGTTCATGTTCTACATTACTTGTTGAACTACTGTTAAAAAATTAATGTTTTTAAATCATTGTGAGTGTTTTTTAAGTAAAAATAGATTAACTCCAGTAAAATTGCTAGTCTAGAATAGGTAAGGTCCTTCATATTCAAGGCTCACCATGTTCCACTGAACCGTGACAAATAGCATGAAATATCTCTTAAGACTGTTTAAATCAATTCTCTTTGTTCTAGTTTCAAATTCACTCATTTTTCTAATTAATTTTCCTCCTCCATATATTATGTACTAAACGCTGGACTAGGCTCTAAGGATGAACCCAGTAAGACCCCTGCCCAAAGGTAGTCTATGTCTAGTTCATAAAATAGTTCTCCAATAACTCATTTGGTTAACTGGACCCATTAGCTAGCAATGGTATCAATTTGGTTGCTGCATCCTTAATCCTGTGCTTTTGCTCCTATCTTTCCCTTTATTGCAACCCAGGGGGTTGTCTTTGGTATTGGGTGCCAACACTCTGGGAAGCTTTTCTCTACATTATTTAGTAAGCTGGCAATTAGTGGGTCTGTACTTATCTTGTGTGCTTTTTTTGTGGTTTTCTTTGTTTTGTAAAGATTATATTCATTTATTTGAGAGAGAGAGAGAGGGAGGGAATAAGGGAGGGAGGGAGGGAGAACATGAGTGAGGAGAGGAGGCAGAAGGAGAGGGAGAAGCAGACTCCCCACGGAGTAAGGAGCCCAATGACCTGGGTTCCATTCCAGGATGCTGGGATCATGACCTGAGCTGAAGGCAGACGCTCAACCGATGGAGCCACCCAGTTGCCCCTTTACTTGTCTTGTTATCAGTGTAGGTATTCTGGTATCTACTCCCCCTTCTAGATATACCTGGGGTCTTCCGTTGAAGCAAAGTTGTGAATCCCCAAAACACAGCTAATCCAGGAGCAGGTGGACGCTCCCTTTACAAAGGGAAAAATATGAGCAAAGGCACAAGGTTAGGGAACCACAATCAGGGTGGGGTGATTGGAGATTAACAGGAAAAGGGAAGAACAAGGGGCATGTGGCTTGGGAGTGGAGAGCCTGGGTCCTGCAGAGCACTGAAGGCAGGTGGACCTGGGGATTTCTATCTTAAGTGTAATTACTCCATTCACCTTAGTAGGTCCCATATCCTGTTTTAGGTACTAAAGACAAAACGGTTAAAAATTGGAGTGAAAACGGTGTTTTAAAGCAAATAGGCCATGAGAAACATTTACTGTGCCTGGCATGTGAAGACACATTGGAGGGTAGGAGTGGGAGTCAGAGGGTTACTTAGGGACTCTTCCAGGAGTGAGAGATGAGGGTGGCTTCAACCAGGGGCCAGCGAAGATAGATGTCAAAAGATGGATTTGAGACATACTTGGAAGCAGCCCTTTGCAGGAGGTAACTTGTGAAGAGTGAAAGAAAATGAATTATCAGAATTTCTTCCAGATTTCTAGCAACTGAGTGAATGAACAAAGATGGGGGGTGGGGGTGGGAGGAAGAGCAGTTCTGGTGAGAAAGCTGGGAGTCTAACCACAGAGGTTCCTGGTGTGCCTACTGTGAAGTGGAGGGAGAGGAGAGAGCCTGAGGGCCAGCCAGTGAGGACAAAGGATGCCAGAAAGAAGAAGCTCAGGAGATGGGACAGAATGGGAGAGGGAGGGGTCAGCAGACCCACAGGAAGGGAGAGTTTCAAGGAGGAGGAAGTGGATAAATTGCATCAAATTCAGGAGAGGTCGAGGAGGTGAAGATTGAACTGCCCTTTTGATTAGCAACATGGCAGTTACCGGGGACCTTAGCAAAGGAACATTTATCCAGTGGTGATAATGGAAGCTAAATGGAAATGGCTCAAGGAGTAACCAGCAACACAACTTTTGGCTGCAAGATTGTGGCAACAGCATAGATTTCTTATTTATCAACCTACTGAGGCATAGCTTACAAATAATCACCCTCTCAAAGCATACATTTGTAAACCACTATAACTTACTAGTTATGGGACCAACAGATAGGTAAATTTACAAAAATTAATAGGCTTCTATTTAATCACAAAAGTAAGTCAGGAACTGTAATAAAAAATCTCATTTGCCGTATCAACAAAATTTGAAAATATCTAGAAATTAATAGAGGTGGAAGAGTAGAAAGGAAATCATTAAACTGAGTGAAAGACAGGAAAATGATGACATGACAATCATATTCTAAGACAGAATCCATGTGGTAGATGCATGAGTTCCCCCAAATTAATCCATAATTCTAATGAAATTCCAATCAAAACCCCAATCTGACAAACTAAATCTAAGGTTTTCTTGGAGAAGTAAATGAGTAAAACAAGAAAAAAAATTTTGAGAAGAGAGAAAAATGAGAGAAAACTCGACCTCCTGTAACAGAAAGAGTGTGGCTATGGCTCAGAAATAGACAAATCAACAGAATAAAACAGAGTATCTAGTAGTGAGTCTGTGAGAATATGTGGCAGTTTGTTACAGGATTAAAGTGGTGTCTTAAATCAAGAGAAAGAATGGATTGACTAAGTAGGTGTTGGGGCAATTGGCTGGGGAAAAATACATCTGCACTTCATACCCTGAAAGAATCTCAGATAGATTAAAGGCCTAAACTTAAAAAAAAAAGCTATAAATTAAGAAGATAAAGTAATAAAAGTACTGGAATAAAACCCCAGAGAATATATTTAAAGTCCAGAGCCATGAAGTAGAAATTTATAAATTTGATTTCATAAATTTTTTCTACCTGTAGAAAATATTCGCACCATATATGACAAAGGTATAACATCCCTAAGATGTGTACCAAGAGAGATAGCTACTGTGTCCAGGCATCAGGGACAGAGGCTGGGTGGACGACCTCTCAGGTGCCATCCGTCCTGTGGTCTTAGGATTCTTCAGGGACTGGAAAGCTCCCCCACCAGGACCCAAATGGAAAGTCCTCTGTCCTTGCAAGCATTAATCCGGTGAAAAGTGAGCACCTTCTATACATGCCTCTCATTGCCCTGGGTGCTAAAGATGAAAAGATAAGTAAGACAAAATGGTTCTTTTGGAAGGTGACTTTCTATTTGGGAAGACAAGAAGCAAATTACCACAATAAAGCATGAGAGGTTCAGGACTAGGGAGAGGCAGAGCATTTTCAAAGAAAAGGAGTGACTCATTTGGCCCCAGGGGGCTGGAACGGGGAGGGTGTGGGGAGGTCAGTTAATCCTGGGACTGGAGGGACGCCTGGGTGGCTCAGTGGTTGAGCACCTGCCTTTTGGCTCAGGGTGTGATCCTGGGATCTGGGATCGAGTCCCGTGTCCGGCTCCCCGCGGGGAGCCTGCTTCTCCCTCTGCCTGTGTCTCTGCTTCTCTCTGTCTCTCGTGAATAAATAAATAAAATCTTTTTTAAAAAAACCCTGGAACTGGATGATTTATCCACACAGTACCATTCAGATCTGCTTTTTGATAATATTTTTTTTTTGTTCAATCATTGCAACCATCAAATTTCCTAACTAGGGATCACCTTGATGTGACTTTATAAAACTTCTAAAACTCTTTACGAAGTCTACATTTTGATAAATGACATTTGCTAAGAACTAACTAGTGTTTTATATAGCGCGCTCACTACCTTTGAACAGTGCAGCTCAAAAATGTCTCACAAAGTGGACATACTCCTGTATTTAGTGCTCAGATCAAGAAATAGAATCCTCCCAGCGCTCCAGAAGTCACAAACCCAGCCAGGATAAACTCTCCTCTACTCTCTTAGAGGAGTTTTGTCTATACACTGTCTGAATTTTTCTTTTTTTTTTTTATTTTCTATCTGAACTTTCTTACTGTTATATTTTGTGTGTACATATGTGTGGAGCCCATATAAATCTATTCCGAATGGCCAACTTCTCTTGTGAAGAAAGCAACATCCCACAGGACTGAAGTTCTGTGTTTGGCTTTTATGTGTCCAAGTAATAATAAAGAATTCTCACCCTGTTTGGATTTTCTTTCTGTAGCCTGCTCTCTTCTCCTGGATGTTAAGAAAGGCTTCTAAATATGAGCTGTCTTGTTACCAGTTGAGCAGGAAAACTTTCTTTTTCTGAGCAGTTCAACCTGTTTTGTTACAACAATGAGTAAAACTCTTGGTAAACTTCTTTGCTGACTATTCTTTAAAAGAAATAATAGTAAACCAAAATCAGCAATGACATGGAAAATCCAGGGAGGAAAAGCCGGATAATTGCTTAATCTATGTTGCTCAGAATCACCAACCCAGCAATCATGCGGCTCATGTAGTAAAAACCCAAAAGGAAAGAAAAAAGAAAAGGTGCTGGCCTTCCCACCACCACCTCTGCCAACCCTGCACCCTGCCCCTTGGCACTCCTTTTGAGCACAGCCCTTCCGAGTCCCAATCCCTGGGAGAAGTCGCTTTGCAAAGGTCACTGATGATATTAACCTCGATCTAACTCTAAAAAAAAGAAAGATAATATCTCATACATAATGTTTATGTGACAGGAACTTTTCTAAACTTATTGGTTTACGTATAGCTTGCTTAATCCTCTCAACCATCTGAGGAGTTCACATATAACCAATATCTTTGGTTTACAGATGGCAAAACCGAGGCGCAGAGTCAAGTTGTCAGGGGTCACGAAGAGCCAAGGTTCAACCTGGACAGAGTTTTTGTTCTTAGCCACGGTACTGCTTTCTGCAGCACAGAGCGGCGGGCAGGTGTGTAAGACACCCTCTGGCTGGTTATGATGAACTCTTTGTCTTCAAGATCATTGCTCAGGTTGATGTATTAATACTCCTGTGAAATGATGTGTTAACGAGCTGCGCCAGTGGCCAGTGATGAGGGATGAGTAGAGCAGAGTCCTCTGTCAAGGAGTCCTTTCCTGGAGGAAAATGACAGGATGAGCACAGCTGCAGAGGACTCCAAACACAAAGACTATTCCATTCTATTTGGAATGTAGACTCAAAGAGCAGGAGGAGATGCCATTAGCATATCAATCATAGAAACCACATTCCTCCCTTGGGAAAGTGAGGATGTGGGTCTAAAGTCTTCTAAGTTTCCTCTAAACCCTAACATCCTGCAGTCTTCATGCCTGGTCATGGTCTCGTTTATGAACGGGACTCGGTGGCACATGTTGGTGATCAAATCAGCAAGACTTTGCCAGCCTCGCAAAACAAGATATTGGGCACGATTTGGGTGCATCTTGTGACTGTGGTTGATGGTGCTGAGTAAAAATATCGCATACAGCTGGAGGTACAACTATAGAAAAAAGCCACAAAATGCTCCACTTAGCAAGGACGCTACACCCCTCAAATGAGCTAAACCCCAGGGCCTTATATTTACAGCACGGTTCATATTATGGGATGGAATGGGATAGCTGGATGCTTTGGTTCTTTGGAAAAGTATTTGCCTTCACCCACTCATGACAAAGACATTTAGAAAATGTCTCAGAGATCTATGAGCTATTATTGAAGATTGCTCATCGGTTATTACTGAAGAATGCTCTATCTCTTTGACAACCAAGCACGTTGCCTGGCAACAATTTCCTTGTTGATTCCATATCTCCCCTTATCACTGTTTCTATAACCTCAGCAAATCTATCCCTATTTTGTTTCCTCCTACACGGAATAAAGGTCCCTTTATGTTCCTGAATTACCAGGCAGCAGAACTAGAGTGATATAGATCATCAGGATTTATTATAAGATAAGACATTGGGTGTTTCACTGCTATAATTGCACCTCAGCTTTGGCTTGCATTTGAAGCATTATGGGACAGATTCCTGTTGAATTTTAAGAATACAACCGAGGCCTATGACAGAACACACAGTTACGTCAGGGGAAAGCCAAGGGGAGAAACTTCAGATTCAGATTCAGGTTCCTATGCTGTAAAGAATTTGGTCAGAACTGGATTTTCCTGGAGAGCAGGAAGAGTGTGGTATTTTGAACACAAAGCAACAGGGCATGTTTCCTTCTTTTAGTTGTAAGAGTGGTGGAAGATTCTTACACAGTTGTAATTCCAACTTGGAAAACACTTAGCATTTACTGTACCTGAAACCAGGCTGGTGTAAGCCAAGTAGACACCCTGATAGTCTACAGCTGTTCCTTGAGGCTTCCAGCACCTCTGCCTCCAGAGACTTTACTTATCCTCTGATTAATGCCTGAAATTCCAGGACGAACCTCTATCCTGTTACCTTAAACATTTAAGTCCTCTTTAAAATAAAAATGCTCACTAAAGGAATAATAGTCTTTAGCTACCATCTGCATCTTAGTGAAGATCAGTCATTTATATATTTGTTGGACTGAGGACTGAGAACAAGACATGAGTAGGAGAGAGACCATGGGCACACTGGGCTCTGAGTGAAATGAAAAGATAATGGAAAAAAAAAAAAAAAAAAAGAAAAGATAATGGACCCAAATCTCAGACTTCAAAAAAGCATTGGCCTGGGGTTGATCCTGACTCGGGTGCTCTTGTCCAGTGACTTATATAAATACCTGAATGTACAGATACCAGACAAGTACAGACTTATTCGGATTCCTCCTTCTTCTTCATCAGCTCTCCCATTCTGAAAAGCCACAGAGTTGTAAAGAATTGTAGATTTCCCCCCAAACCCATTTCTGTTTATGCATGTAACAGAAATTCAAAATACATTGAGTAATAGTAAACTATTGTAGAGACTGTAAGTCCTTTGGATTGCTCCATAAGGGATAGAATAAGTACTCAGAAAATCAGTAAAGATATAGATTAACACTATGAACCAAACTGACCTAGTTGACGTTTATAGGACACTCCATTTAAACAGCAAAACAGACATTCTTTTCAAGACACAAGAAGCACCGATCAAGATAGACCATATTTGGGCCAAAAATCGAGGCTCAATTTATTTAAAATGATATGAATCATACGAATTGTTTTTCTAATTACAATATAATTTAATTAGAAATCATTAACAAAAAAGTATGTGGAAAATCTCGAAATATTTAGAAACTAAATAATGGACTTGAAAGTAACCCATAGGTTAGAGAAGAAATAAAAAGAGAAAAAATTAAAAAAAAATAATAAAATAAAAAGAGAAAAAATTATGCTCAACTGAATTACACTTTGAAATTGAGAAATGATGTATTAGAATTTATGGTATGCAACTAAAGTGGCGAGAAGAGGGAAATTAAGAGCTTCAAATGCCTATAATAGAAAAGAAAGGTCTCAGATTGATGACCTAAGCTCCCATCCTAAGAAGCAAGAAGAAGAAAAACAAAATAAACCCCAAGAAAGCAGAAAAAAAGAAATATAAGAACTGAAATCAAACAGAAAATAGAAAATAGAAACAAAAATAGAGGAAGTCAGTAGAGCTAAAAGCTAACCTTCTGAGAATATAAATAAAATTGGTAAACCTCTAGCCAGTTGATCAGAAAAAAAAGAGGAAAGATACAAATTACAAATACCAACAATGAGCAAAAGACAGCTCAACAAACTCTGCAAACAATAAGGAAATATGAGAAATACTGTATTAAAACATTCAACCACTTAGATGAGATGAACAATTTATTGAAAATTTAAAACTACCAACGCTCACCAATAACAAATTGGTAACTTGACTATACTGTGTCAATGAAAGGAATTGAATTTGTAGTTCAATACCTCCTCACTGAGTAAACTCCAGTCCAGATGGCTTTCATTGCTGAATTCCACCAAACATTATGGAACAAATAATGGTAATTCCACCATTGTGGTGGTGATTTCCCAGGTGCGAGCATACGTGACACTCGCAGATGACACCCTTCAGTCTGTGCAGTTTACTGTAGGTCAACGCGGCCCATCCAGCCCTCAGGGCCCCTCCCCACAGCTGTCCCTTCTGTTCCACTCTCCTGACGCCGAGGACTTGCAGGCCCCTATTATATTGCGTCTGCCCACCGTGCTCCCCGCTTACTACTCACAATCAACGCCTTCTTTGATGCTAAAAGGTCAAAGAAAAAAAAGATCCACAGAAAGTGCTAAGAACACAGCAGCCTCTGCTCTAGGCTCCCGGGAGCGTCCACTAAGGAGAGGAACCAGCGCCTGAGGCCTCACATACAAGGTTTAACGTCTAGGGACTTGCTGCGAACCCCGCGAGCTGCACCCCCACCTCCCAGGCTGCCCCCAGCCCCAGAGCCGGAGCCGGGCAGTGCCGGGACCTGTCCCTGGTTGTCCCGACTGGCAGGTGCTATTTTCTTTTTAAGGTTTTATTTGTTCACGAGGGACACAGAGAGAGGCAGAGACCCAGGCAGAGGGGGGCGCGGCTCCGTGCGGGGAGCCCAACCTGGGGACTGGATCCGGGACCCCGGGGTCACGGCCTGGGCCCAAGGCAGGTGCCTGCCCGCTGACCTCCCCCACCCCCCGGGCGCCCCGAATTTTATGTTTAAAACGCCCCGTCCTTGTGCACCACCTCGCGAGTGTGTCTACATCTTGACAATGTTTATTTTTTTATTTTTTAATGATAGTCACAGAGAGAGAGAGAGAGAGAGAGAGAGAGAGGCAGAGGGAGAAGCAGGCTCCATGCAGGGAGCCAGACGTGGAACTCGATCCTGGGTCTCCAGGATCACGCCCTGGGCCAAAGGCAGGCGCCAAACCGCTGCGCCACCCAGGGATCCCTTGACAATGTTTAAAAGTACCTTTGTGAGGCTGACAAAGCTGAAACCATGACACCTGGACAAATGGGGCGCAGAGGAGTCGTTGGAAGAAGGTGCAGAAGAAGGTGCAGGCTCAGCTGCAAGTGGCAGCGGCCCCGCCTCCGGGTGAGAGGCGCCGGCCCCCTCTCCTCCCTGAGCTGCACCCGCTTCTCCCCACACCTTGTGGCAGCTCCTCCGTGGACTGTGGGGACCTGCGGGGAGCGGGGAGGGGAGCAGGGAGGGGAGTCAGCGGGTGTATGGGGGGGAACAAGCCCCAGGGACTCTTCACTACAGGCACCACACTGCGGGTCACTGGAGGGAAGGGTACCTGGGGGACAGGTGGGGGGGACCAGGTACTGGGGGGGTACAGGGTAGTGGAGGGTGGGGGACGGGGCGATGGGATACTGGGGGATACTGGAGATATGGGGTACTGGGGGGATGGGATACTGGGGGGGCAGGGTACTGGGGGACAGGGTATGGGGTAATGGGGGTACGGGGGGTATGGGGTACTGGGGGGGACGGGATCTTGGGGGACAGGGTACCCACAGTGGACGGGTACTGGGGGGATGGGGTAACGGGGGGGATGGGGTACCTGGGGGACAGTGGACGGGGGTCGGGGTACCGGGGTGGGGGGCCGGGCACGGGGAGGGCACCTGAAGGAGTAAGTGCCGGCAAGTCACCGAGCACTGCTACTTTGGATCGAATGATGGACTTACGTACACGTTGGGTAACTGAATCTAAATTTAAACGACCGCCACCACACCCGGAGAACCACAAACCCAGGGGTAACCGACTAGTGGGCCAGGGTTCACGTTGGTGGCGCCCTTGCACACTGCGGGGAAGCCCATCCTGCCCCCGCGGGCTGTCCCCGGGGCCTGCAGGGCCGTGTCCCCGCGACTCTCGGCTTCTGTCCTGCAGAACCTACAGGCTTTACTGCCCCCCTGGGGTCAGTGACCCTCCCAGGGCGAGCGTGACTTGGGGAAACGTTGGTGAAGGTTTCCTAAACCTCCTCGACGTTGTGACACCCCCGGTGCCCTTCCCGTCCTGCTCCCCGCGTCGCTGTGACTCTCCTCCGACAGGAGAAACTTGGAGAGAGGCTCCCGGTGTGATCCTCGGCGTCAGCTGCCGGGACCCCTGGTGACTTCCGCGGCCCGCCAGGTCCTGTTCTGGGGGCGGACGGGGACAGGGCCTCGGCCACCGGCCCGCTGCCAGGTGGCGGGGACAGTGGAGGGCGGACGTTCACTCGGGCCGTTAGGGGAGGAAGTGGGCAGGATTGCAGGGCGACGGGCCGGGGCCGGGGGGCGGGAGTGGGGCCGTGTCTGTGCTGCTCGGAGGCCCCCGCATTCCTGCGTGGGTAGCAAGCAAGCCGGTGAAACAAATCTGACTCCCGTGGCATTTAGCCTCTGAAACTCGCTACTATTTCGTCTATAAATGTCCAAAAAAAAAAAAAAAAAAAAAAAGTAGTCCCTCATTTTGGATTTCCCTGACAGTTGATGAAGTATCCAGGGGACTTATCCTACTTGACTTTCATAAGAAACGTCCAAAGTCCAAGTGAGCCCAGCAGCCACCGTGACCCTCAGTCCAGACCTAGAAAGCGGCAGCACAAAGAAGGAACGTGACTCGCCAGAGATCGAACAACAGCCTTGTCTCAAAATTTCATTTTCCCGACATTGAAGAATTCTAGAAAGATCTAAAATGGGCCCTTTAACGGAGTGACTCATCAGCAAAAGGGGGACTTTCCTGTGAGTGGTTTTAGGACGTGAATAACATGCACGTGTCTTCAAACTGCATGAGTTTTTAGAGATTAATCTCCGCTCCTTCGAGAGGTGAGGAGACAGAGGTTTAGAGAGGCTAATTAATATTCTTCCGGAAGCTGTCCAAGCCTGTTTTATGATTTACCAGCTTAATCATATTAATTATATAGTACGTGTTCGACTCCAGGAAGTAAGGCCTCACGGAAAGGTCGAGAAACACCGACTCTTCAATCAGTGTTGGGGTCATTGCTTGAATAAAGATATTGCAAAAGGGAGATGGATCCTGTTTGCAGTGCCGAGGTGGAAACTCAGACCTCATCCTGAACGGCCCCTCCCGCCCGTTGCCCTGAGCCGGCAGGTGCCGCCTGCGCCGTGTGGGCCGCGGGTGTCTGCTCTTGAGGGTCACCGCCTCCCCAGGGGACGGCCCGCTGGACAGGTGCCCAGAGCCCCTCGGACCGGCCGCGGCGGGCAGGGGGCCACGAGCCGGGCAGGGGGCGGCTGGCTCTACCGGGCGGCCTGACGGAGGCCTTCACACCTCCCACGGGGCTCGCCCGGGCGACGCGTCAGCACGTGATGTAGCGGGAGACGTGGAGCCGCCCGAGTGCTTCAGCCTCAGGACGCAGCTGCGGCCGGAGGCTGCCCCCCGCGCCACCTGCACCCCCACCAAGGAGCCCCCTCCCTCCACGGTCACCTCTGGCCGTCTCCATGGTCTTGGCCCCATGGGACACCCTCCCTTGGGTCCCAGAGCGGTGCCACCACCGCGGCCCCGGCTCCCCACTTCTGTCCCCATTTCAGGGGCCGGGGCTTGAACCTGCTGCACTGGTCTTCGAGGGGCGGAGGGCGAGGGGGGAGGCCGGACGTGGGCCCAGCTGGCGTGGGGACTTGGGACAGGCTTCCCGGGCCTCCCCTGGGTCTCTAGAGGGAAGATAACGGCCCACGGGGGTGGGGGGGCAGCGGCACCTGCCAGCTGGGCGGGGACAAACTGTTGACGCTGGTGGCACAGCCCGGATGGGACGTTCTGGGCCCTAAGCAGGCACCGCAGGAGCCCATGGGGTCACAGGGCAAGAGCCCCCGCCCGGGCTCCCAGCCTGGATTTGCCACCCGGGAGTCGCCACCTGAAGTCCCAAAGCCTTCAAACTTTTCTATTTTTTTAAGATTTTATTTATTTGAGAGACAGTGAGAGCACGAGGTGGGGAGTGGGTGGGGGGGTCAGAGGGAGACACAGGTGTCCGCCCCACCCCCACCCCCCCACAGCCGGGAGCCTGGCTCGGGACTCCATCCCGCACCTGGGATCATGACCAGAGCCTGACCACCGCACTGAGCCCCCCGGGGTCCCCCGAAGCCTCTTCTGTATTTAAAATGGATGTGAGATCAGTAGAGCTCAGTTAGTTACCTTGTTACTCAAAGTAAATACTCAGTGACTTAGTTACCACTCGTTAGTTAGTTACTTTGGAAATGGGATCCTAAGGGAAAACCCTTTGGTGCCCACCCCAGCGGTCAGACACCAGGGAACCCGTGTGCCCGCTGTCCCGGGAGGACGGTGCCCCCGCCCCCGGCAGCCGGGAAGGGAAGTGGGAGGGCGCAGGCTGCGCACCAGCCCCCACCTGGCGCAGCAGCTCGGAGGGGACAGAGCGACATGGGGACATGGGGCTCACAGGGCTACGGCAAAGCACACGGCCCCGGGGGGCTGGGGGGTCTCCCGGGCCTGCCTGGGCCTGAGGGTCAGAGGAGCCCCTGGTGATTCAGGGCGCTGTGCACACTCACAGCTACCTGCCTGCGCGCCAGGCACGCTCTCTGCACCCAGCTCCGTCCTCATTAGGGATCATTTCGTCCCTATTCACGCAGGAGGAAAGTGAAAGAGATGATGACCTTGCCCAAGGTCACACGGTGGAGAAGCGGCCCAGACGGGATTCGAACCCAAGCAGATGGGTGCAGGGGGCCCAGGCTGTTGACCCTCGTAGTTGGCGGAGTTGCTGCAGGAGCCTGGGCCGGGGCTGCAGGGCCCGAGTGTGGGGAGAGGCTGGGGAGGAGGTCGGGGTGGGGTCGGGGACTTTGCTTTTATGCCGAGGGCAGAGAAGCCCCGCGGACAGGCTTGAAGCAGCAGGTGCCAGGGCCCGATGGCAGGGGATGGCACGGCTGTGCCCGGCCTCCCTCCCGGGGGTCACAGGGTGGGGTGCTGGGGGCAGGGCCCAGGTGACCAGCCCCGAGGCCAGGAAGTGGCCCGAGGCCCACAGGGTGTTTCTCCGATGGCACCGCACCCAGCCCTCGGGCGGCCACGTGTCCTGGCCGGGGTGGCTCCGGGGTGCCCTGCAGGCCGCCGGGGGTCACAGGTGAGCTGTGAGAAGTCGGGTGGGGAGGTGAGAACCGGCGGGCGGTGGGGCCCATGCCCTGTGCACACGGGCACACACACACACACACACACACACACACACACACGTGCATCAGAAAAATACCCGAAGGGCATATAGGGGGCCGTGAACAGTGATCGTCAGGAGGATGTTAAGGCTGATTTTTATTATTCTTTTCCGCACGTGTGCACGCTGGTTCGGCCGCCTCCTTCCTGTGCCAGTCTTGCATCACGGGCCGCTCTTGTAATCCAAGTCCTTTCAAAACCCTGTTTGTGGGGGGGATGAGGTGGGTCTCCAGTGGGGGGATGACTCCTGGGGGCAGCGCGGCTCTCCAGAGCACGCAGGGGTGGCCCCATCCTCAGCTGAGACCCAGACCAGCGAGTTTCAGCGGGTGTTTCCCGGCCGCGCTCGTAGTCACAGCGAAACCCTGTGCGGAGCCGGCTGCCCGCCCCCGCGCCCCCCAACAACGCAGCAAGGGCCGCCCTAGGACGTTTCGGCGCCACCACGCCCCCTTTGCTAGATCCTTGAGTAAACGATTTCCCAGGACGGCCAAGGTTAGTACGAACCCCCATCACCTCTCCTCAGCCTCTATCCTTCCTTCCCTCCGTTCCACTGGCTTCCTTCCTGCCACCGAGCCAGCCCCAACCTGCCTTCCTCAGGCCCTCGGCACCTGCTGTTCCCACTGCCCGGAACCATCTCCACGTATTTGAAGGGCATGATCCCTCCTAATTCTTGACTCAGGTGTTCCCTTTTGATAAGGTCTACGTTGGCCACTCCAAATACAATCGGGGCGTCCCCGCCCTTTCTAGTGGTTCCCTATTTTCCCCACGGCACCCTTCATGAACATATTAGTTTTTTATGAGCACAGTATGCTTTTTTCTTCACTGATGTGTTCCCAATACGAGTGCTTAGCATGAGGCTAGTACCCCAGACTTACTGAACGGATAAAGAAACTTTCCCAGAACCAAGAGACCCGGGCTTCTAGACTGAAAGGGCCCGCTGAGCACCCGGTTAAATCACTGTGAATCTTTCTAACACTAGGAACAGAAGATTCTATCAACTTGCAGAAGTCACAAATCAGAATTTCTTAATAGCAACATGGGAAAGAGGAAGACAACTGACAATTTCCAACCCAGAATTTATTCCCAAACTACCAGAGAAGTCTGAAAGTTGAAGAAAAGCATTTTCAGACCCTTTTAAGATCTAAAAATTTTTTTGTCTTCCATGCATCCTTGCTCCACGAAGCTCCGAGGGCATGTGGATCGCCTCAGCAGATAAAGGAAAGCACTGGGCCCCGCTGACTGGAACACGTGAGGCAGTGCCAGGGGGATGTCGGGATCGAGGAGGGGAGTTCGCACAGCAAGGCCGGCTAGTGATACCTCACGGTCTCTCCGGCCTGGTAAAACCAGCAAAGGACGTGTTGTGCAGAAATGATGGAATAAACCGGGAAGGCAGGGCTGGTGTGAAGGCAGGGGGCGTCCCAGGGGACCAGCTGTGCAGCATTCCAGACACAAGGACGCAGCGTTGTCCTGGAGGGATCACACCAGACGGGGTGGGCGTGGGGTGGGGGGCGTGGGGTGGGGAACGGAACCAACTCGTGAACGACCATCAGGTAGTTGGAAAACAATTAGCAGTAGGCGCAGAGGAAACGACGCTGTGTGTGTGTGTGTGTGTGTGGGGGGGGGGATTTAGGTTTAGGAATCACAAAAATCAAATAGCAGTGTGTCATTTAGAAACACGGAGCTGCAAGAAGAGGCTGCGGGAACGACCAGGCTACTGGATCCTTCTATAAGCCATTTAAACTTGTTTTCCTTTAAAAATTAATATGGATTGTCCCGAAGATACGGACTTCTCCCTAAGCTTTCCAACCTTCTCACCTGTGGGCAGTTTTCTTTCCCGGTACTGACCTACCATCATGTGACGGGGACAGATGTTGGTGGCTAGGCTCCCGGGTGGGAAAGATGTGAACCAATTGAGAGTACTTTGAAATAGTTTTATTGGCTCATAAGACCTTTGCATATAAAAAAAATACCCAAAACACTATGCAGTATTAAATCACAATTACATTTTTTTACCAATTCAAACTACCCTGAATATACATCTCTTAAAGAAAAAAGAATCCTACAGAACTGAATTCTGAATGACATTATGACTTAAATACTATGACAAAATAGATAATTCCTTATAACATTAATTCATTGCACAAAGCTGCCAGATATTTTCATAAGCATAACCATTGCACAGAGTGCAAGTGAACACAATTTCAATGTTACACATTTAGTTGAAGTACATGTGCCTCCCTCTACAGAACTCTGACACTTCTGGCACAGAATGTCGGTTTAACTTCCACCGGGCAACCAACTTCACAATCCAGTTACTCTTGCTCTCCTTAAAAACAGACACACCCTTCTGCGGTCAAAGCCTGCGAGTCAGCACCGCCTCTGCTTGAAGAAATCGACTCCCCGCAGCTCCTCCGGCAGGTACTCCTGATCCACAGGCTCGCTGTACATGGGGTTGTACTTGTAGCCCTTGCCGTAGCCCAGATCCTTCATCAGCCTGGTGGGCGCGTTCCTCAGGTGCAGCGGCACGGGGGGCAGAGGGCCCTGGTGGTTTCGCAGGCAGGCTTTGACGTTGTTGTAAGCGCTGTACACCTCAATGGACTTTGGGGCTCTGGCAAAATAGACTACGCACTGGGCCAGAAGCACCTAGGACACAAAGGAAACGTTATGAAGGTGCCAGAAAGTTTGTTCTGCAGAATATTTTGGGACACCTCTAGGTAATTCTGAAAAGATTCCCACAGGCTTTTATGCCTACAGTCTAGATAACCACTCGGGATACAAAGAAGAAATTCCAACAGGAGGCGACAGGTTTAACCAAACCAACGGTCTACTTTTTTCTGTCAAACAGAAGCATTTTTATTAAACGAGTCTTTTCTTACAACCCTAACATTTAAGAGTTAATATGAAGCTGCCCCGTTTGTGGGTGAACTTACAGAAACTTCCTGTTGAGCTCTCTCAATGCTTCTGGCCCCAGGAAAGCCTGAGCACTTCCTCTGAAACCACGACTACTGAAAAGTTCCAAAACATGACCCTGTCGATACTTAAGGTCCCTCCCTTCTCTCTCAAGTCTGAGCTTCTAAAATGGGAGTTGAAGAGCCAAGCGGCTTCTCCGGGGCCTGAACATTAAAGGTGAAGGCAGGACACACACTCCGGTCCACCCAGGGACACGGCACAAGGGAAAGGAACCGTTTCGCCAAGAACTGAGCTGATTACCTCACATTCGGGCATGCCTATGAAGTGACAGCCTTGGTAGGCAGCAACCGCCTGTGTTAATGCAGAAGGGTCAGCCAGACCTGTCGCACACGGAGACAAAGGAAGTTTAGGTCATACTGCACACTCCCACCCATACCTGCCCACGAGCTGCTGCGGCCAGACCGCCGCCGCGGTGCTCCTCGCGGAACAAAAAACGTCCCTTTGGCAAAATGGACAGACTGCTCTAATCTCATGAGCTTATTCAAGAAATGTTTACTGACTGGTGTCAAGAATGGTTTCCTCGTGGATAAAACGACATCTAGTAGGAAGAACACGGGAGTGCGCACCACAAGCACGAGGAGCAGAGGCCATGCAGTCACAGGACAGACGCGCGGGAGACAAAACATTGACTAACACCGAAGAAAAGTCTTCCTAATGTTCTTCTTTACTGAGTGTCCAGAATCTTCCATGACTATTTCAGGAGCCTGTCCAATGAAAACCTGAACACACGACTGCAAAGCTTTTAAAATATTTATTTCAACACTCATGTTAGGAAAATCACTCCCGGAGAGGAAACAGGTAATGATGATGACTTCAGAACACCGACACTCAAACACACACACAAGCCAAGAAATAAACCAGTGAGTTCATACTCGTCGTCTTCTCCTCACCTGTCCACATGGTCCCAAGAAAGTCCCAGGCCCCAAAGCAGCAGCAGCAGTATTCCTGCCCCTACAGCGCACAACCCCATCCTCCGTGCACACACAGGCCCGGGTCCTGCCCAGAACACTCACCTATGTCCTCACTGGCAAACCTCACCAGCCTCCGTGCCACGTACAGCGGGTCCTCGCCGCCTTCAAGCATGCGCGCAAGCCAGTAGAGGGAGGCGCTCTGGTCTGAGCCCCGCATCGACTTATGAAGCGCAGAGATGCAGTTGTAATGCTCTTCTCCTAGATCCCACAGAAAGCACACGCTCAATTACGGGCCAGAAGACAGAATTCACAGGGCTCATGGGAGGGTCATCCAAGCCTGAGTACGGGACCTAGGACAGTCTGGGGGAGAGGGAGGTTTGGCTGCTGTCCCCAAGGTGCTCGGTGGGAGGGCGTCAGGTCACTGGTGACCCGTGCAGCTCCATCTAGTAACCTGCTCCCCCTTAAGCAGGAGGCTGCTGGAGCATCTGTGCTGCCCGTGCTGAACACGAACAGAGACCAGGGGAGGCTGGTGTTCTCTTGGGCCTCAGTGGATTGCCACAACCAGGAGGTGGAGGCGACTGCTCTGATGTTCCACGTCTGCCATGTGTCCCCACTGCCATTTTGAGGCAAACTGGGCCCGGCTGGAGCCAGGATGGAGGGTCCATGACAGGGTCATCTGTTATGGACGGCCCCATATGTTTCTCTGTGTCCTTTCCAGCTGCCTTTCTGGGGTCTGAAGGCTGCAGTCACTTAAATCTGGTGTGGGGACGCCGGTGTGGCAGGATCCCAGAAAGGCCGAGGTGTGGACTAACAGCTCTCCCCCTGAAAGCACTGTAGCCCCTCCCTCAGCACCTGGATCTCCTCCCCTTTTCACCCAGGACTCACATGCAAACAAAGCAGTGAAATGTGCTTTAAAAAACATATTTAAGAAGAGAAATTAAAAAAAAAAAAAAAAAAAAAAGAAGAGAAATTTCATGATCTTCTGACCATCACCCCTTCCCTAAGTTCAAGGAGAGGACAGCCTTGTCATGAAGGAAAGCAGGGGAGTTACTCTTTTTCGCATTAGTCCCTCCAGGGAAGCACCAATGTGGACAGAGATCATGGCCTGCTCTGCACGGCATTCAGGCCCCAGGAACGAGTCCCAGCAGCTGACCATGCCAGTATGACAATCCTCTGAAGACAGCATGGGACAAGCTGCTGGCCTGCAGGGAGGAAAGAGCCAGGAGGCCGACTGCAGGGGCCTGAGCACCTCCTGTTCAGGAAGACAGCGGATCAGTGGTTTTCAGTCCAGCCACCAGATTTCTGGGGACAAATGGAATGGTCATCTATCCCCAGGCTTCCTACCTACGTCGCAATGTCACGGAGACCGGCTGGGAAAGGGTTCTGGGTGACATCCACAATGGGGGCCTGTCACCCCCCATTCACAGGCCTGGCCACCTCACATACACGTGGGAGATGAAAGCAGCCACCTCTGCTTCACTTTCCACGAAACATAAAGGAGGAGGAGGCAACGAACCTCCCTGACGCAAAGGTTACTACTGCCTCATACCTTTACGGCAGGTCAGTGCTGAGAGGCAAGTACGTGAAGAGCACGGGCTCTACGGCCAGGCAGCCTGGGTGTGAGCCAAACTCACCAGCCAGGTAACCATGGGCAAGTTACTGATCCTCTCTATGGCTCGGGCTGCTTGTCTGTGAACAGTGGATTACGGACTCCCTGGCTCCTAGGACTGTGAGTCTTAAGTAACGTCTGCCTGGTATGGAGTAAGCACTACAGGAACATCTAAGTCAGATATTACTGTATGCTAGCTTCCATTTTTGCTTTTATCATGTATTGTTTTTTTTTTTTTTTTTTAAAGATTTTATTTATTTATTCATGATAGACACAGAGAGAGAGAGGCAGAGACACAGGCAGAGAGAGAAGCAGGCTCCATGCACCGGGAGCCTGACGTGGGATTCGATCCCGGGTCTCCAGGATCGCGCCCTGGGTCAAAGGCAGGCGCTAAACCACTGCGCCACCCAGGGATCCCTCATGTATTGTTTTTTAACCAAAAATTTCACATTATTTATGTAGAACCCTGACCTCAATGCAAGGCAAAGAATCTATTCTCAATTTGGAAATTTCTTCACTCTGATACAGAAATATGTGAGCTAGTTACTGGTTCCCACAAGTGGGTAACTGTACATTAGATGGCATTAAAAGAAATAATTAAAATCTTAGGGCTGGGGATTTTTGTCTCACCAGAGTTATAAAAAGGCCCAGGAGCATAAGCTAGCAGGATTCCAGGGCAATGCTTCTTTCATCTCTATTTATGGAACCTAGCTTGGAAGAGAACAATTCTCTAGGATCTGAACTGTATTTATGAGTGTCTATGGATCCACCGTTGTGCTGTTCTACTACAGTGGGGTAGTGGCGGGAGTGGAGCGCATGGACACATTAAGTCCGAGACTTGCAGAATGCGTGGGTTCTCAGGGCCTGACCCCAGGCAGCCGCCACTGTCCCCAGCTCTTCCTGGGGCAGCACAGAGCTACAGAGAAAGTAATCCCCACCGTGCATGGCTCCCCTGGATGGAATGGGAGCCTCAAGGAGTAGAAACCCTAGGACTAGACATGTCTGGCATCTACTGTGTGTGTATGGGTGTTAGTATACTCACGTGAGTGTGTGAGTGTGCTCTAGAGGGAAACCGGTGACCTGAGGGAGCGGCTGGCGTGGAGGTTCCTAGGACTGTGTCCTTCCGAAAGGCAAAGTCCTAGGAACCTGTCTTCCACTTGGGAGTTGAGAATGAGTTTTACCACTTGCTTTGTGAAGTAAGGCAAGCCTTGTTATCTGTAAAATGGGGATAATATTAACTACTACCTCCTAACGTAATTTTGAGAATTAAAAAAAAAAAAAAAAACACGACAGTATATATACTCAAATATTCAGTGTTAGTTAATTTTATGTTAAATGGCAGCTGTCTTGATTTTATGACAGTCTGCTAAAGTGTGAAAGAACAGTTCCAGTCCATCCAGTCAAAATGAAGAGTCTCCTTTAGGACATATACAAGGGGGAGAGATCCCTTGCTGGAACCCCTCGAAACCATGGAGAATGTAGCAGGTGGGATATTTTTACCTCTTAAAATTTTACTTTTTGTTCATATCCTCTATTCTTGTATTTGCCAAAACAAAACAAAACAAAACAAAAAAGCAAAGCTCTATGGCCAGAATGCTTTAATTTTCAGACTTTTCAAGCCTTCATATGACATTCAGGAGAACAGAGAGCTGGCCACCTGGGATCTCTGGGCTGTGCTAGCAGAGGTCCTGCCAAGAGGCATGCTCATACCGGAGAGGAGATAGGACTATTAGATGCCTCTGATGAGTCCTTACTAACGTGTCCATTAGGTTTATTAGGACTATGCCCACACCTCTGCCCACAATCAGCTGAGGCACACTAAGGCTGAAGAACCTCTGTCACTTCTTCAAAGTCACACAGTGTTCTGTTCAACTTAACAGGAGGCAGTGCCTGGAACCCAAAGTTATTCTTAAGCTCCTGCACCTGCCTTCTCTAACCAGTAAGAAGTATTCTCCATCATCGAAAAGCATCTGGGAATATTGTAGTCAAGGTACCACCTATGTGATGCTCTGGCCTCTTCAATGATCAGCTCTTTTTTCCGGCATAGCTTTTAAAGGTGTGGATATCATTCCAGTTACTGCAATATGACTCTACAGAGAATCACAAATAGGGCAGCCCAGGTGGCTCAGCGATTTAGCGCCACCTTCAGTCCAGGGTGTGATCCTGGAGACCCAGGATCGAGTCCCACATCGGGCTCCCTGCATGAAGCCTGCTTCTCCCTCTGTGTCTCTGCCTCTCTCTCTCCTCTCTGTGTTTCTCATGAATAAATAAATAAAATCTTAAAAAAACAAAACAAAAACACAATCACACAAATACTCAAGCCCCAGAGTCCAGCCTAATCTATAATATGCTGATCTTCACCACCCACTTCTTTTATAAAAAGATACAGCTGTGCTATGCTTATGACATTTAATATTGCTAGGTAACAGATCTAATAAGAGATCTAATCTAATATCGTTTCAAATCTGTTATCTGTAAATGCAGTTGTACAAAAACAGAAGTGTACCCAGCAAAATTCTTTAAAAAAGCTATGACAAACTAAAGGAATTACATCAAGATCCACATAAACTCCATTTTTAGTTGAGACTCTAAAAATTAAGGACTTTAATTCTCATTAACCTAATAAAAATAAGTCACTTATTACAAAAGCGTTCTTCTTATTTCCTACCATTATATATGATCACAAAGATTACTGTCAACTGTAAATGTAGGGGCTTTCAAAAATGTATTTTAAAAGGCACCACCAGAGAATAACAGAAAGAATACCTACCTACTTTACAAGAGAAGTTTGAAGTCTGCAATTTTCAACATGAAAGCTCCTCTCAATTCTTATCAGGATAGTTGCTACTCTGTGGCCTCTCACAAGAAAGATCAGGAAGCTAGGTCTTTGAAATCAGGCTCTGAGTTGGAGGTTTAATTCAATTACCAACGTGGAGATCCAACTGAGAATCAAGTTCATGTTCTGAACTCAGCTGAAAGCAACCTGGGATGCGAATGTGTGGACACAATTTATTTCATTAAAGTTCTCCCCTTTTCACTTTCTATTACTTACCTGCTCGGTCATATAAAATATGAGATCGCTGGAGGCCTTCCTTCACATCATTTTCAGTGATCAGAACTCTACTGGGAGAGTAGTTTTGCCCACTCTTCTTACAGAACATCTTCCTAGAGCTTAACCTGGCCAGCACTGCCAGCTGTAGTCCATTCAACCCAGCTCGGGCGTCCCCATCACTAAGATAAGCCAGAGTGTCTACTGCTTTATCCTCTATGAACACAGATGGCCTGCAACACAAACAGGGTTACCGTGATTTTCATGTTTGACACTTCTCATTCTGTAGCACTTCTTACAGAACAGCTATGTCTTAGCAAGTTCATTAAAAAGCTACCTTAGGTTCAAGGCTCCCGCCCTCTCTCTCTAACTCATGTTGTCAACATGGCTAAGCATTATCAAGATTTGAGAACTCTCCTGATCTTGAGTCATGAGATTATTTTACTGTACAAGCACACATGCATAAGCATGCATGAAGGAAACATGGAAAGACATACGGCTTCTCTGGTTTTATCCTACAAAAGAATAAAAACTATAGAAACCTCTAGGGCTTCATTATAATATACAGAAAACATACTTCAAACACGGTCCACATCCTGATGAGAGGGGTATGTTCACACTACTTCCCAAACAGGGAAGGGCCAGGATCACATCACGCAGCTCAATTCTCTCATTTTACAAACAAACCAGGTCCCCAGTTACTCTGGATACAGCAGAACCTAGAAGCAAGCCTCTGGGATTTCGGCCTGGGGCGTGCTTCCAAAAAGCCTGCCCAGAGTAGCAGAGAAGTCACTCATCTGGGTATCAGTCAGAAGACTCTGGGGGATCCCTGGGTGGCTCAGCGGTTTAGCAGCCTTTAGCCTAAGGTGTGGTCCCGGAGACCCGGGATCGAGTCCTGCTTCGGGCTCCCTGCATGGAGCCTGCTTCTCCCTCTGCTTATGTCTCTGCCTCTCTCTCTGTGTCTCTCATGAATAAATAAATAAATAAATCTTGCTTTTTTTTTTTTTTAAAAAGAAGATTGACAGAACTTGGCTGTAAGACCTGGGGTAAAGTCACCATGATATTTCTAAGTGTGGACCTTCATAAAGATCTAATTAGGATTCATTCTCAAGTCTAATTCAGCAAATCTTTCTATCTCTAGTCTAATCAGAAAAAATATATCACATATTTAGTTATTTCAAAGGGTCTAATTCTTGCTTGTCTAGCTGCTAGCTACCACATTTGCAAAGGAAAATATGTTTTTCGAAGTTACAGTTCACCCATGTCATTGCAACCTTCATCTGAAAATGTCTCTAGTAATTAATAAGCTGATTAGGACTGTCCAAATCAGCTACCTAGAAAACAAAGCACAGGCACCAACTGGGTTGGGAAAAGGTGAGGCGGTGGAGGTCCAGTCCCTCAGAGGGACCCAGCTTGTCTCTGAAGGTCTATGCATAATTCTATACCATACACCCACCTGCTACTTCGCTTTGGTGAGTATCGTGAATAAGAGCATTTGCATTTCATTCACTAAAAGATGTTTCCAACATTTTAAAAACAGCCTCATCCCAGAGCCAAGACTTCCAGTTTCTCATCTATCACCACACATAAGGCACCTGTTTTGTCTTAACTTGATAATGAATGAGTCTCTCATCAGATTCCTGACAGCTGCCTGGGCCCCAAGAACCATGGTTACAGTTTAGAAGCCCATCTTCCTCCCTTCTGACCAGATAGATACGCAAAACATACACCAAGCCCACATCACTGGTGTCTGTAAAGCTGAGGAAGCATTTCTCAAACAGATATTGTTTAGCAGATTCTAGATGATTATGAAGAAAATGACAGACACATACTCAAGAAAATGTGTTAGGAGGGACTAACGTCAGAGGGGCGTGGTAGCAACTGATGTGCCTGAAAGGGAAGGGCACTCCGGGGGCTTGGTTACAGTACATTATGTCTGAATGTGTGCATGTATGTGCACATGTGTGTATGTGGGGCGGGGGGTGGAGGTGGGTAGAGAAAACCAAAACTGCCTGAATATCTCATTTCAGCCTCAGAACTAAAAGCAAAGCTTTCCATCTCTGTGGAAGGCTTCCTAGCAACAAAGAGCCTACAGGATCATTTGGAGGAAGAAAAAGGAGTAAAGCAGGAGCCCTAATCAATCCTAACTGACTGAGCCATCACCAGGAGTCGGGCCATTAGTGGATCACATTTGTCATCTCTCAATCCCCACTAAAGGCTGAGGCCTCAAGGACAGGAATTATGTTTTATTCCTTTTTTTACATCCCTGGTACCTGGGAGAGAACAGGCATTCAGTATCTGCACAATAAATGGACTAATTTCAATTTCCCCCACAACCTCAGAGTGAAATGTTTATTTTTTTTAAGAATTATAACACATGGGAAAACATTAAAAAACAACAACAAAAAACCCGTTTTATGTGCTACCTAAAGATAACAATAACTACTAGGTCTTGGTGAGTTTTCTTTATGGTCCAACCACCTATGCAACCATCAACCTTACATTTAATTTTTAAAACAAAATTTGGATCATACTATATATAGTTTGCACCCTTAACAGTTAAATAATATTTTGCAAAACAAAATAAACATTATATGAAATTTGAAAAACAGACATAAAGGGGCAAAAATCACCTATTGCTGTACTACCTCAGCGTTAGTATTTTGGTATAGATTCCCTTTCTAATGAACTTGTCCACTGTATATATTTAGCAGCATGGCATGCTTTTGGGACAGAAAAAAGACAGGTGTCCTTATATACCCCTAGCACTGACTCTGCAGCCTCAATTCCATTGGTCCTCATACAAAGTCAGCGAGTAGGCCGTAATAATTATGAGAGAAGCCAACTACAGACTGCTCCATAGATTTATAAATAGCACAATGTAAATAGGCCTTTAAATGGGTATTTTATGCCGTTGGAAAAATACTATCTCTCCTTCAATTTTTAAACTCTTAACTAAAGTCAGAATCATTCTATTGTTATCCTTTTTAATCAGGTTTGGAGTCATGGGGAGTGGGAGAGCTGCCACAATGAGAGCTACGAGCTCTCCCACTGCTCCACTCTTCCTCCCCCTTGATATGATCCACATTTCAAATTTCACCCCTGTCCGAAACGAGTATTTTTAAACACAAATGAATCTGTCAGCAACTCTGTTCAAGTAATAAAAGGTGACTGCTGACGGCACTCACAATGGTCACATAAGCAAATTACCAAATGGAAATTTGCTATTAAGAACACGGTACAGGATTTCCAAAAGGTTCTACACCTTATTCTCCAGTAGGTCCTGAACCCCAGTTTACATTACCTTGGTTCTGAAAAGTCATAAGGTGTATTAAAATATCTTGAAATCTTAGAAGAGGGAGCACATAAGTACTCATGCCAACAACATGAATATTTATACTGATACTTGCAAAACTCCTTGATAAACGGTAACTATTGCACAAATTATCTTGGAAGAGTGCTCCTTGTCCAGAGATATTACTTCAAAATTTAAGCATAAACTTATTAAAAAAAATGGCTAAAATAAGTGTACTGGAGAAGATCATCTTCCCAGTTAACATGTAGAAATTAAAGACTTAACTTTGTTTCTCTAACTGAAGAGAGATGCTTTGGTCTTAGCAGGTGTAAGGGAAGCATGCTGTAAAGTCAACTTCCTCCTTTCCTTTTCATTTCTAAGGGCCTGAATCTTTCTGCACACTGTTTTTGTAGTGGGTAATACCAGGATTTGGAGAATTCTTTTTAGATGCTTAGCTGTTTAAGTTGGAGGAGGAGTGAAAATAAGTGACAATGTACTTGTTATTTTGTGGCAGAACAAAAAAATAGGTGTGGCTCAGTTAAACTCTCTCTAAATCATGAAACAATACTTTGTGACTCTCTCTTACTACAGAAAAGGAACATTCCATGGTCAGGGTGACAACTGCACATGAATGTGCAGGACATTACAAAGAACTATCCTAAAATACAGACATGTGTATCTAATCACAGATATACTGATTCTATAATCTCCAGGACAGACCCTGGCACATGTAAAGATGACCCTTCAACAATGTGGGGTTTAGGGACAATGACCCCCAACATAGTAAAAAAATTCATATAAAACTTATGAGTGGGCAGCCTGGGTGGCTCAGCGGTTTAGCGCCGCCTTCAGCCCAGGGCATGATTCTGGGGACCTGGGATCAAGTCCCACGTCAGGCTCCCTGCATGGGGCCTGCTTCTCCCTCTGCCTGTGTCTCTGCCCACCACCCCCCTCTCTGCGTCTCTCATGAATGAATAAATAAAATCTTAAAAAAAAAAAAAAGAACTTTATAAAAAAAAAAACTTATGAGTCTCCCAAAGCATAACTACTAATAGCCTACTGTTGACAGAAACTGTATCAATAACAAAAATCAGTTAACATGTCTTTTGTATGTTACATGTATTACATGCTGTATTCTCAAAAACAAAATAAGCTAAAGACAGATTATTAAGAAAATCATAAGGGTGAGAAAATCCACTTACAGTACTATACCATAAGAAATCTGTGTGTAAGTGAATCCATATTGTTCAGGGGTCAATTATATTTTCAAAATGTATTCTCGGTAAATGTGGTATGTAGATCTGGCTAAAAGGCACTACTGCCAAATTGCAGATGGGAATCTTTAGTTCTTAATCTCTCACAAGTTAAAACTATTGTCTTTACACAAAGAAACACAGAGGAAGACTGGAACTTTAATATCCACCAGTAGCATTTTAACTTGATACTAAGCGCAAATAAGTAACTTGCTTAACTTGGTACTTAGACCCCTTCTAAACGGAGTACAGGCACACCTCCCTTACCTTGCTTCCTTTCACGGCACTTCACAGACACTACATTATTACAAATGGAAGGTTTGGGGTAAGCCTGCACTGAGTAAATCTATCGGTGCCATTTTTCCGGTAGCATTTGCTCACTTCATGTCTCTAGGTCACATTTTGGTAGTCCTTGAACTACTTCAAATTTTCACTATTATTTGTTATGGTGAATTATGATAAGTGATCTTTGATGTTACTATTCTAATTGCCTTGAGGAACCACAAACCACATTCACATGAGACAGAACTTTTACCGATTAATAAATATTTGTTCTGATTGCTTCATCAACCAACTGTTTTCATTGCTCTCCCCCTCCTTAGGTTCCTCTAGTCCCTGAGACATGATATTTAAATCAGGGCAACTAATAACCCTATAGTGGCCTCCCAACATTCAACTGAAAAGAAGAGTAGCACATCTCTCACTTTAAAAACTGCAAATGATTAAGCTGAGTGAAGAAGGCACAGTGTGAGCCCAGACAGACCAAAAGCTAGACCTCTTGCACCAAACAGCCACGTTAAAAATGCAAAGGAAACTATTCAATGTTATTTTCAATGCAGACAAAACAGGCTTCTACTAGAAGAAGATGCCATCTAGGACTTTCATAGCTATAGAGGAGAAGCCAAAGCCTGCCTTCAAAGCCAGGAGAGCCGGACTCTCCTGCTAGGGGCTAATGCAGCTGGTGACCTGAAGTTGAAGCCAATGCTCTTTTATTATTCTGAAATCCTAGGGCCCTTGAGAATTATGCTGAATCTATCCTGCCTGTGCTTAGTACATGGAAGAACAAAGTTTGGATGATAGCGCATCTGTTGACAACATGGCTCACTGAGTATTTTAAGCGCACTGTGGAGACCTGCTCAGAAAAAAAGGATTCCTTTCAAAATATTCCTACTTGTTGACAATGCATCTGTTCATCCTGAAGTTCTTTTTTTTTTTTAATTTTTTTTAATTTTTATTTATTTATGATAGAGAGAGAGAGAGAGAGAGAGAGAGAGAGAGAGAGAGGCAGAGACACAGGCAGAGGGAGAAGCAGGCTCCATGCACCGGGAGCCCAATGTGGGATTCGATCCCGGGTCTCCAGGATCGCGCCCTGGGCCAAAGGCAGGCGCCAAACAGCTGCGCCACCCAGGGATCCCCATCCTGAAGTTCTGACGGAGATGCACAAAGAGATGAATGCTGTGTTCAGGCCTACTAACACAACATCCGTTCTGTGGCTAATGGATCAAGGAGTCATTTCAATTTTCAAGCCTTATTATTTAGGAAATACATCTTGTAAGGCTAGAGCTTCTGATGGATCTGGGCAAAGTCAACTGAAAACCTCCTGGAAAGGATTCACCATTCCAGATACCATTAAGATCATTCAAGATTCATGGGAAGAGGTCAAAATATCAACATGAACAAGACTTTTGGAGAAGCTGATTCCAGTCTTTGTGGATGACTTTGAGGGGTTCAAGACTTCAATGGGGGAAGTAATTGCAGATGTGGTGGAAATAACAAGAGAACTAGAATTAGAAGTGAAGTCTGGAGATGTGACTGGAAGGCTGTAATCTTGTGATAAGACCTGAATGGATGAGGAGGTCCTTCCCACCCCCCCCCCCCTTTTTTAGAACTTTATTGACAGAGAGATCACAAGCAAGACCGAGGGGTAGGGGGAGAAGCAAACTCCCACTGAACCAGGAGCCTGATGTGGGACTCGATCCCAGGACCCCAGGATCATAACCTGAGCCAAAGGCAGACGCCTAACCAACTGAGCCACCCAGGTGCCCTGAGTTCCTTCTTATGGATGAGCAAAGAAAGTGGTTTCCTCATGTGGCACCTACTCCTGGCGAAGATGCCATGGAGACTGCTGAAATGACAAGGGAGGATTTAGAATATGACATAACTTAGTTGATCAAGCAGTGGTAGGGGGTGAGACTCCAATTTTGAAAGAAGCTCTACTGTGGGTAAAATGCTATCAAACAGCATCACATGCTACAGAGAAATTGTTTGTGAAAACAACAGTCAATTGATGTGGCAACCTTCGCTGCTGCTTTAAACAAACTGCCAGAGCCACTCAACCTTCAGCAACCACCACCCTGGATCAGTCAGCAGCTGCCAACATCAAGATCCTCTACCAGCAAAAAGATTAAGATTTGCTGAAAGTTCAAATGATTGTTAGCAATTTTTAGCAGAAATGTTTTTAAATTAAGATATGCATGTTTTTTTTTTATTTTTTTATTTTTTATTTATTTATGATAGTCACAGAGAGAGAGAGAGGCAGAGACACAGGCAGAGGGAGAAGCAGGTTCCATGCACCGGGAGCCCAATGTGGGACTCGATCCTGGGTCTCCGGGATCGCACCCTGGGCCAAAGGCAGGCGCCAAACCGCTGCGCCATCCAGAGATCCCTGCATGTTGTTTTTTAAAAACATAATACTACTGCATACTTAACACACTACAGTGTAGCATAAACATAATTTTTATATTCACTGGAAAACCAAAAATTCACCTGACTTACTTTATTGTAGTGGTTTAGAACCAAACCCAAATTATGTCTGAGGTATGCCTGTGGTTAGAAGCATGCCTTCAGATACCAGCCCTACTGCAGTCAAGCTGGGTGATCTTGGACACATTGCTTCACCTTTTTGTGCCTTGGTTTCTTCATCTAATAAAAGGAGCTAATGACACCTCATTCCAATTAGCCTAGAATTGCAAATCTTCAAGGCAGAGCTCTCAACTCTGCTGCTTCCAGGACAACCAGACTAAAAATAAGACAAAACAAACAAAAAAACCTTACTTTTTCCAAAAATTGCATAAACTTCACAGATGATTTCCCCTTTTTGTTTAATCCCATGGAGGCATACATCTTTCCCAATTACCTTCCACCTGGGAGAGAACAGTGGGATGAACAGTGGCCTCCAAAGATGTGCCTAAATGCTAATCCCTGAACTTGTGAATTTAACTATATTAAGGATTTCAAGATGAGATCATCCTGGATTTAGTATGGGGCCTAAACCTAAATGTCCTCATAGGAGACAGAAAAAGAGAAGACAGAGGTACAGAGACAGCCGTGTGAAGATGGAAGGAAAGACTCTATCCTAGAGCCTTCAGAGGGAATGGGCCTGCTGACAGCTAGATTTCAGACTCAGAGCCTCCATAACAGGGAGAGAGAGAATAAATATCTATTGTTGTAAGCCACCCACTCTGTGATACAGGTTGTCCCCACTACCTGAAAGTACAGGGTTCCCTTGAAACCTTTTGCAAGCCAAAAAGGCATAAATAGCCAATTACCATTAATTTATAATGGAGATTTTTTTTTTTAGTGTTCCCAGACCCAAAAAGTGACCCTCTCCTCTCTTAGGCTTTTCTGAGATCTTAGGACACATCTTGCTAACAGATGCACAAAAGGAACTGAGATAAAACACATGCTCACAGACAGAATCCAAAGCTACGGTGGCCTGACGCGGAGAGTGGCTCCCAGATAAGGAGCTGGGTAGGGCCGTTCCACCTGCTGGGGGCACTGCCTCTGTAAAGGACTCACTGCGAAACGAGTGCTGGATGCTTTTGCTTTTTGCCTTTTTTTTTGGTAAGAGTGAAAATCCTCTTCATATGACCTATGAATGCAGGTCTTTTTGTGAATATGCAGCATGTGTAATGTGAACTTTCAAAAAGATACCCATAATTTGTGATGCCAGGAATACAAGGTCAGGAGAAACCAACTGGTGTTTCTTTCCAGTTGTCATTATTTTTGTCATCATTTATATAACATATGCTTATATACCTTTTTTTTCTCTTATTTTGAACCATTTCTAAGGAGAATTATTAAAATCCACTCTAAATCCACAACTCATTCCAACCAGTACTTTCTATACTGGTGTTCCACTAACTTTTCTCCATTCAGTGTTAAAAAAAAAGGTTATTTTTGAAAGGCAGGCAATAGTATTAATATTAATAATATTAATTAGTGAAAACCAACCAAGCCAGCCTGCAGCCATCTTGTGCGGGCTCTCCCTTCCCAGACTCCGAGTCAGGCCGCAGCACCCTCACTTCCGGAGGACAGAGCTGTTTTAACTTCAACCAACTGTTGGAACTGCCTAGCTAGACAGCGACAGGGCAGCCCCGACTCCTCTCTTCAGTCTCCTCACATCCACACACAAATGCACTGGTATCTGGCCCACACACAATGGATTCTTTCTGGGTGTTTCTGAATACGCATGGATCCTATTATGTGGAATCTTTAATCCTTCAAAGCAGCAAGTTCTCAGAGTGACTAAACACTAGTTCACATTCTCATTTCCAGCAGCACAAGTTCACTGGATGACATAGATCATGGGTATTTTTTCCCCTGGTCTCCAAAATTAACCCAGCGCACAGATAACATGCTTCACTGTTTGTATCATGTGACCAGATGGGGAAGATGCTGTTCTTTGGCCCTTCTTCCTTTCTGTTGCCTGGAATGCAGGTATGATGGCTAGAGCTCCAGTAGCCACCTTGGGGCACGAGGCAGAAGCCCTGTGCTGAAGGTGGGAGAGCAGAAGGATAAGGGCCCAGGTCCCTGACACCATGAGGCTGACTAGCAACTGCATTTTTTACACTTGTCTACTTTCAGGATACTTTTACATGAGAAGGAAAGTTCTATCTTGTTTATGCCAGTTAGTTTGATTTTTTTTTTTCTTCCTGTTATATACAGCAAATCTATTCTTAAATGGTTCAATAATGTTGAGTACTCTCTCCTTCCTGAAGCTCTTCCCTGTGGAGCATCCTTCTGGTTTTCCTACCTTTCTGAACTTTGTCTCTTCTCCTACACTATAAATGCTGACAATCCTCAACTTCCTACCCTTAGTTCATGGCTCTCTTTAGCTCTTGTATTCAAACACATGGACTATACATTCTCTGAAGTGTTGGTGGCTCCCAAATCTCTGGCTCAAGACATTTCTATTGCTCTCCTGACTTCTTTATCTAACTGCCTAGAAAGTCTCTTCATATGAATCATCCAGAGGCCCCACAAACTAAGTCCCAAACTGAACTCCACCCCTCTTCTGTTCCTCTTCTTATATCCTTTTTTCTTTTTTAAAGATTTTATTTATTTATTCATGAGAGACACAGAGAGAGGCAGAGACACAGGCAGAGGGAGAAGGAAGCTCCATGCAGGGAGCCCAAGGCAGGACTTGATCCCAGGACCAAAGGCAGATGCTCAACCAGTGAGCCACCCAGGCGCCCCTCCTTGTATCTTTCTTGTCAAAACTACAACTGTTTGCCCAGTCACAAGGTAGGAGAGTCATCTTAGACACTCCTCCTTCCTCTCTCCTCACACCTAGGCCTACCACCTTTGCGACTTCTCAGAGCAGCTCTTGCCTTTGTTCAAGTCACGTGCATTTGTTATGGGTCTTCAGCACCACAGTCAGAGCTTCCTAACTGGTCTTCCTGCTGCCTGGTGAGGGGTAGGGAAGATTGGACTTACTCCCTCCAACCCACCCTCTCCAATGCTGTTCCCATCTTCCTAAAATGTAGAGCTGATATGTCATTCTGTTGCTCAAAATCTTTCTCTGGTTTCCCATAGCTCTCCACATCACTCACCTTATCTTAGAACACAGATCTTTCGTAATCTGGCTCTGCCTCCCTCCCCGGCTCCGCTGACCATCACTTACTCACACCCATTCTTCCACTCTGCTATAATGAATGAATGGATCATGCTATTTATTACCACCTTGTCTTTCACATGCTATATTAACTAGCCAAAATGAGCTTTCCATTTCATCTAGTTTAATTCCGCTTATCTTTCAAAATTCAACTCAGCCATCAGACTTCATATACTCTAGATGCCTCTTCTCTATCCCCTACTGCTCCTTGGTCATAACTCAATCACAGCACATCCCTGGAAGCCCATTTATCCATCTATCTCCTTATCACACACCAAGCTCTCTAAAGGCACAGGAATGTGCTTTTCAATACTCAGCTAATGCCTAGCATATAGGGGGCCTTCAATTCATGCTGAATAAATTTAAAGGAAAAATTTAAAAAGAATACTTTTATCTGACTCTAACGGGAATCTGTCACATACAAATGCATACTAGATGAGAACTCACAATTCCTCAAGAAAAACCAACAATGGTGTTAAGCCTCAGCTCGACTAGTTTCCAGACCAGTACCTGCTCAGCTCCTCTCATACACAGCCATAAGTAGTCTAGATTTCTCTGTAAACTAGGGTAACAAGACACAAGGCTACAAATGCACTCATGCCTTCCCAGAAAAAGTAATTATTTGGGGTTAAAAATCTTTCCTTCTAACTATATTAATATAAACCGAATCTAAGTTATGTCCACAAGAGTGCATCTACATTTGAAGCCAATCAAAAGATATGAAAGTACAATTTTATCTAAAACCGATAGAAAACAAAATCCATTTTTTATTCTCCATGGCAACTGGGGTGGTCAGGTGCTTCTGTCAGAAAATCACTTATACTGTAAGAGTTATTTCTGTGGCCTATGACATCTCCCAACTTCACTTTCTTGTCAGAATTGCTAACAAGTAGACCAATTAATTAAGCTTAATAGTCTTTAATTTCACTGTTTGCTTAGGCAACAGTACTAAAGAAAAAGGTTCTTGATACCTGGGCAATGGGGCAATCATCCCTTATTCTGGACTATCCAAAAATAAAATCAAACTATTTCTCTCCTACTGAAAGTTAGAATTTACTCACAAATCATTTACTTAGCACATATACACTAGGCAGTGTGCTGGGAATATGAAAAAGAAGGATAAGTTTTTATCCTCTTAGCCCTTCCAGGAAGGGGAGTGGTAGGAAACGAATGAATAAAAATAATAACTGCTCAATTCCAAATGAGCAATACTGGAAAAAGTATATAATCCATTGGACACAGTTTTCTCTGACTGAAGTGCAATTTTAGGAGATTAAGAATCATTGGTTCACTTTTAAATCAGGCTCCCAAGTATCAGTAGTAAGAGAAATCTTAATTCTTTCACTTGATCCTCTCTGATTTTAATGTGCATGCAAATGATTTGGGGATCCTGTTAAAATGCAGAAATCCTTTTTAAGATGAGCTCCATGATTATTCTACAGTCCTCCTCATTTCACCTAATTATGGCATGGCAGTGACTGGGGAGAGAAAACCTCAGGGTAACTGTGTAACAATTCCAAGAAATCATGATGTGACTGAAATCAACAAAACTACCCTAGATTAATAACAATGTAGGATAATAGTTGTAGATATATTTTGATCATCAGCACACATAAATAAAAATACACAGAAGTATGTTGGGATATTTATCCCTCTCTTTCCATTTTCATCGCTTGGTTCTAGGAATTTTGCAGTGAAAATGTTGTTTAAAAGACAACCCTACTGGATGTGACAGGCTAGCTGTATTAGCCCTTCTGACCCTGACAAGTGCCCAGCACGTAAAGGGGCTCCTAAGTGTGAACACACTTAATGATACCAGCAGGTTCCTTATTTCTTTTAAGCCACAAATTTGATGGCTATGCCATCACAACCCGAACCTAAAATGATGTGACTTCATTGTGCCTGGGGGTTCTTGGCCATGTTTCAAGGCTTTTGTGAGGCACAGTATAATTCCTCCTACATGAGACAGGGGCAAATGGGAGAGGCCAGATGCACAGGGAGAGACTTTTGAAACCTAAGCCCTGAACCTCAAACTATGTCTCGTACTTTAATCCTCACAGAAGAGCGGCTCCAGAACTTGGCCTCAGGGCAGGCACCAGCAGCTGTGGGGGTCCATAGCATGAAGAGGCAGGCATTAGTCTCTCATCACACCAGCTTATGTTCCACTGCGTTATTTCAGTTGACACATGAATAAACGACATCTGAAGAATATATTCGAATATAAAGAAAACCTCTGACCCAAGTCATCTAATTGATTATATACTATATATACATACATATTCTGTATGTTAACGAGCTCACATGGTACTCATGATACAAATAGATTACCAAAAGGAAAGAGAGAGCTTTTAATGTGTCATTTTCAAGTAAAATTTCTCTACTTTCACAGAATTGAGCTTGACTTTTAGAATGTGAATGCGCAAAAATAATTCTATAAAGATTTAAAAATTATTATAACATTTACATCAATTTATACTTAATATTTCTAAGAGAGCAGTAAACTGCAGGAAAAAAGAAATTGGAATCTGAATATAAATCTCGACTTGTATGTTAAGCCTATTCCATGATAAGAAAATAATCAGTAAGGCTTCCCATAGTCTTTCAAGCCTTTAAAAAAAAGTGTGTTAGGAAAAAACAAAATCCTTAAGCACAAAAGCAAACACCCAAGACTGAAATAATGGGCAAGACAGTTTAAAGCTTGAAAAATTAGATGCACTCCCCCCTCCCCCTTAAGGGCTATAAAATCCATCAAAAAGAAACAAAATGTTTGCAGAGATAGATTTGGTACATTTGGTACAATTGAGCCCTTTCCTCCACTCTTGTTTTCATTACTAGATCAACGTATCTTCTGTCCCCGCCCTCTCCTGACAGCCAGCCTTTTCTGGCCCCGTGCCAGCGGATTCTCTGAGAGGTCTGTGCCCCCAGGATACTGCCCACAGTCAACTTACTCTGAACTGCTGTTGCTGCTGTGGCTCAGAGGGTCAGTGGGACGGCTGGAGTCTAGGACGTGGATTCCCAGTGAGTTGATTGCTCGCATTAAAATAGTCACCATTGCCTCTACGGGAAGCTTCTCAAGAACAATAACCCGGCAGCGGCTTAGGAGAGCAGCATTGACCTGGAAGGAAGGGTTTTCTGTGGTTGCCCCAATCAGAGTGATTGTTCCACATTCCACGTGAGGAAGGAAAGTGTCCTAATCATGGGAGGAAAACAGAAGAAATTGATTCCAGTCAACAACCTGCAGAATCCTATGTAAGTTGGCCATTCCTTTCTTTTCCTAATTTTGAGTTCAGAAACCACAGCTTTATATTCACTGAATATGGATGCACTGTTGGGAGAGTGCAACTCATGCTTTTCTTTTTAAGCCAAAAAACACATCTTTTGGGATGTGAATGTTTGAGCCCGGCCACTTGCTCAAAGTAGAAGTGTAATGTAGTTACAGCATAAATGATTTTTTTTTACTTAGGAAATTCTTTTCTATCCTAAGGCTTCTATTTAAATTGGTAGACAACTTACATATAGCAGCTATTTAAGCCTAAGAAAGCACAAAAACATTAGTATTCCTAAAATCTTTCGCTGGAGTACTCAAGCCTTAAGAGTTATTCTTCCTAACAAACTTGGTAAATATGCATTGGTGAATATGTAACCAGTGGATGTTCTCTTACAGGGAAGAAATGCTAAGATAAGTCAGTGGTCTAATGAAACTTGAAGTGATAACATCCTGTCAGAACTCTGTAGAATCTACTTAAAAAGGGACTCAGATAAAAAAAAAAAAAAAAAAGAGAGCGAGAGAGAGAGAGAGAGAGAGAGAGATTCAGATCAGAAACAAAAGCTTAGTAGGTTTCGTAAAATATCTCTGATTAAAGAGCTTTAACAAATACGCTAAAGAAAAAAGCATACTTGAAGAAAAAAGTTAATGTTTATTTAGAAACAATACAAAAGTGGCTTGGCTTTATTAAAATAAACTGTCCTTATACTTTTATTTCAGACAACTGTTTAAAAAACTAGTGATGATCAGATCTTGTAACATTCACCCTGCTGAGAGCCTGAGGTCACAGAAACACTCTTTAATTTTGAAAATAAAGGAAGACTGTACAGGGGAGAAGTTTAAAAATATGAAAATAAGAATCTTAAAATCAACTTAAACTGCTTACTATGACTCCTAATATTTAGATACAAAATCTGTAAAAAATGAGAAACATGATAAAGCTGCTTTTCAGATATTGTATAGCTCTGAGCCATATTCATAATTTCACTTATCTGATAGAGAAAACATTTGCTTGTCAACAAAAACCCTAGGAAAAAGTGAGGAAACAGGCTCAAGAGAGGTGCGCTGACAATTTATACCTCTCTGTATGCAGAAAATCAATGACAACAATCCTCACATCTGCATAGTGCTTTATGCTTTTTAAAGTGACTTTACATATTTTATATTCACCTTAATGTTCACAATGACCAAAAGGTAAAGAATGTGAATATACCTGCTGAGATTTATTGAACCGATGAATCTCATCAATAAAAAGGATAGTTTTCCTCTTGAAAAAGCTCTTTTCATTTTGAGCTTGTTTTATGACATCTCGCACATCATTTGTCTTGGCATTTGTTGCGGACAATGTCACAAACCGTATGCTATGTTTCTTGCTGTTGTTGGCTATGATGTGAGCCAGAGTGGTCTAGAAAATAGGACACAGATAGTTTCGAAAGCTGATCAGACACAGAGAGAAAAGCACCCATGGGCACTAACACACGCAGCATCAGCACTATCTACCAAACAACTTGAATTCTAAGAATGCTTAGCACAGACACAATCCAAAATACCAGAGCACATTTTTAAAGATTAAAAAAAAAAAAAAAGTTAAAAATAAAACAGGAAAGCAGCTAAACCTTAGGCTAATCCTGACCTTTTCTCTTTTATACCTAACCCTGTTTGAGTCCTTTTTTGGGGACTCTAAGATCTTTGGAATCCCCGTAAAGAGCGGCTGTCTTGATTTAGCAGAGCCTGAGTGACAGCTGTGACCTCTTCCAGCCAAGAAAGCATTACTGCTGAAGGACGAGCTATGGAAACAGTGCAGAACCACAGAATCAATCAATCCTACAACTGGAGGCTCATCAGTGCAGCTTAGAAAAGGAGTGAGCCTTTGAACTGAAGGAAAGACCAATGACAACTATCTTACTAGATAGTAAGATGCTGCCACCTCTGAATGTCTACCTTGGAAGTAGATTAAACAGCAGCACCTTGATCATGTTACAAGTTGCAAGACAATGGCGAGATCCAAGGAAGGCAGCGCTCAGGTGCCTGGCACTTAGCAGGTGCTCCATAAATGTGCATATACCGTTATTGATATCTGACATTATTGTTAGCAGAAAAGGGTAATAAGAATGAGAATAAACAAAACGTATGTTTAAAATAGAGACGGCCAAAAAAAAATAAGACAGAGAGGGACAAATCTGGTCCTGAATGAATGGAAAGGAGCACTTTACTTTCTAAAATTTGTAGAGTACCATTCAGATACTACAGTTGCTTCTCCATCAAATCCCACACCACATACGTCTAAAGCTGGTGACCATCAACCACTTTGCTGAGCGGCCCATCGCATCTCTTGCCTGGCATCTTCTATTAGTTCATCCTACTCGTTTCCTTAGGGAGTTTTGTCCTTGCCATCTGGTTCACCAACAGCTGATTAGCCATTCCATGATCTTACGTAAAGATTTTGCGAACAATCACTAATCGTGCTCCTGCTCAATCTCCTAAGTGGGGTAATAACAAGTCAATGTACCACCAGGTATCACATTATTGGGATAGATGGGATTGATTGCTGGCCAAAGGGAAAGTATGAGTGCGAACAAGGAGGCACAAAATGGGCAAGATGCGTTCTAGGAATTAAGAGCAAAGGAAGGTGTGATTAAGTCAGAGATGAAGTCAGAAAAGAAAAACCGGGACAAGTCGTTCCAGTCCTTGTCCTCGTACACTAAACTCAGGAGTCTGTACCACGGAGCTACGAGAGCCCCTTTACACCTGGATCCCGAGTTTTGCCTTTTCACTCACTGATGCTCATCCTCTCTTCCTGTGCCTAGCAAAAAAAACAAAACAAAACAAAACAAAAAAAATCACAGACCTAAACACCTCTTAGCCTGGTCTGTTTGGCTGGCCTCCACCAGTGTCCCTCCAATGTTCTCCAGTGACATGTTTCCCAGACCCCAACATCCAAACCGAACTTCCTCCGGCCGTGTGCTAATTCCTAACGCCCTGCGTGGAACTGGTACACCGGAAGAAAATGTACTGACGTGCTGCCTAAGGCAGACGCGAAACGAGGAGGCTCATGCAAAATGCAGGGTGAAAACGACTTGGAAAAGGAAAAGGAGTCCACCTGTCATCCTGGTTACCTACATACACCTTCCGAAGGATAAACAAACGCCCGAGTGTTAAAATAAGCTGACAGCACGAGGGACGGGAAGCAAACAACTGAAACAACAAAATTTTGACTCCCCACCTCCTTCCTTCTCCTCCTCCCCCCGGAATGCTCACACCCATATAACCTCCAGACTGGCTACACGGATGCTCCTGTGCAGTCGCCAGCACGTCCTCCCCTGGAGGGCTGGGTCCTCCCCGGCCCACAAAGCTCGGACGCGTCTGCAGAGCCAGGTGTGCAGGCACCTCGGTTCCGGGGCGGGGGGCGGGGGGGACGTCGTGGTGCTCGGCGCGCACCCCGGGGGCCGTGGGGGGCCGTCGGGGGGGGCCGCACTCACCTTGCCGCAGCCCGGCGGGCCCCAGAGGATGAGCGACGGGATCTCGGTGGTCTCCAGCAGCGAGCGCAGCAGCGTGTCCTGCCCCACGGCCCTGCTCTGGCCGATGTAGTCCTGCAGCGTGTCGGGCCGCATCTTGTCGGCCAGCGGCTTGCCCTCCAGCATCTGCCTCACCGCGCCCGCCCCGACGTCGGCGGCGGCGGCCTCCCAGCGGCCCGGCTCGTCCTCGCCGTCCGCGTCCGCGTCCCCGTCCCCGTCCGCGTCGCCGTCGCCCGCCGCGTCCTCCTCGTCCGGCGCCTCCGCCTCGCCCCAGCTCCGCGGGGACGCGCTGCCCGCCGCCGCCGCCGCCGCCCCCGCCGCGGCCGCCGGCCTCTTCCCCGAGCCCTTCCGGGCGGGGCTGCCGGCGCGGGCCACCGGGAAGTCGGGGATGAGCCTGGCGCCGCTGGGCGTGGGCGGCGCGTCGTAGCTCTCGCGGCTCTCGGTCTCGCCGCCGTCGTCGCCGTCGTCGCCCTCGCCCTCGCTGCTCTCGGCCGCCGTCGGGGTGGCCGGCTGCTTCAGCGCCGAGCTCTCCGACAGCCGCCGCCGCTTGGCGCCCGGCGGCGACAGCGCCTTGGGCCGCTCCCCGGCGCGGTGCGGCCCGGCCGCGGGCTCCGCGTGGCCCGCGGGGTTGAGCAGCAGGCAGCGGTCCAGGTGCGAGTTGATGTGCGCGGCGGCCATCATCTGCTGGCACACGGGGCACTGCACCTGGTGCAGCTGCGACAGGAACGGGTCGTCCTCCGGCCCGCTCACCTCCATGGCGGCCGCCGCCCGCCGCCCGCCGCCCGCCGCTAGGCCCCGCGCCGCGCGACCCTCGCTCGGGGAGGCGGCAGGACGCGCGCGGGCCGGGGGAGGGCGCCGCTCATGCCTCACGTCCGGAGCTTCCCGCGTCGGCCCGCCCTCGGCCGGCGGCCGGCGGCGCCTGGCGCGAGGCACGCCGGGAGGAGTAGTCCGCCGCCGCGCCTCGCCGCCGCCGCCCGCAACGCCCCCGCGCGGCGCGCCGGGAAGTGTAGTCCGCGGCTTGCGCACCGCGGCCGCCGCCGGCCGCGGGCGTCGCCTCGCGCAAGGCACGCCGGGAAGCGTAGTCGGCCCGGCTCGCGTCCCGCAGCCTTTCGGGGAATGTAGTACACGGCGCCCCGCCCAGGCCGCTGCCCGCTGCGCTTCCGGCCGGCCGCGGAAAGCCGCTTTGCTAGAGGCCCGGAGGCCGGCGGGGCGCGCATGCGCAGGAGCGAAGGGAGGGGCGGGGCTGGGGAGCCCGGGTTGCACCTGCCGCCGCGGTGATGGGACCAGGTCCGCCCCGGGAGAGCCGAGCGGGGGCGTGCGGCCGCGGGCGGGGGGGGCGGGGGGCCTCCGATCCCAGGGAGGCTGCACAAAGGAACAATGCAAGCAAAAGACAATGCAAACAGCCGCACGTCGTCTGGGAGGCGTTTGCGTCGCAGCGATGCGCGGACAGAGCATCCCTCCTTCCCTCGCGGCCTTTTCGCCCCCGGGCTGCTCACCTGAGGCCCCTCCGGGTCCGCTGCCTCCGGGTACAAAACGACCAGCAAGCACACTTCCTTCCAAGTGCGGGATGGCCGACTCAGGTGTATTTACCCGCTTAGCCACCCGGTGCCAGGAGGCCCGTTAAAGTCACGTATTTGTAGGCAGTGACGGATGATGCCCGCCATAAAGGGGGGGAAAGAGAGATGAAAAAGTGATGTTATAGACGTCTTTGGATGATAGGGTTACCGTTTCCGTGCTCTTATTTTCTGCTTTTCTGTAAACCTCTCCAAACATGTATCAGAAGCATGCATTTATTTTTATTATTTTTTTAAATTTTATTTTATTATTTTATTTTATTTTATTATTTTATTTTCTGGTATTTTGGAAGGAAATTGAGGGAGAGCGAAGAAGGAAACGATAATGAATTCCAGGGAAAGAACGAACTTTTCTAAAAGTTGACAAGCATGAGTTTTTTTTTTTTTTAATTTTAATCTGCCCAAGAGCATCTCCATGCACCTTATTCCAAAGCAAACGCCTAAGGGTTTTATGACTCTTCGTGTAAGGTGATTTTACAAAAAGGACAGTGACTCACAAGGAGCTAGAATTAGATAAAGAATAGTAGTCGAAAGATAGAGTGGAGGAAGCATTGTTTCAGTTGTTACGTGTGGCGCCTGGTAACTCTGAAAAGAGGTGAGACTTGATTTTTTTTCATGGCTTTTCTGACTAGATATGTTAGGCTCGAAAATAAGATTAATAGATAAGATATGCAAAAATGAGTTAAGGGGAGCACCTGGGTGGCTCAGCGGTGTAGCGCTGCCTTCGGCCTAGGGCATGATCCTGGAGACCCGGGATCGAGTCCCATGTCCGGTTCCCTGCATGGAGCCTGCTTCCTGCTTCTCCCTCCTCCTGTGTCTCTGCCTTTCTCTCTGCCTCTCTCTGTGTCTTTCATGAATAAATACAAAATTTTAAAAAATGAATAAAGAGGAGCACCTGGGTGGCTCAGTGGTTGAGCATCTGCCTTTGGTTCAGAGCATGAGCCCAGGTCTGGGGATGGAAACCTGCTTCCAGCTCCTGGCAGGGAGCCTGCTTCTCCCTCTGCCTCTGTCTCTGCCTCTTTCTGTGTGTCTCTCACGAAAAAATAAATAAAATCTTAAAAAAATGAATTAAGAATCTTTATTGTTTGTCATCATCTGAAATTGTGCAAAAATGAAGGAGCATGACGTTTTATAGTGCCTTACCTATCTATCTCCCAGCAACCATCTCAGGAACATCACAGAAGCAAAGGCTTTGAGAATAGGCTGGTAAGGGAAAGAAAAAGTGTTTTCTTTTACCCTTCTAAAGTTTATTGGCCCTGGTGAATTAAATTTGCAAAAGACAGATTAAAAAGAGAAAACAAATTAAAAAAAACCCAGATTAACACAAAAGCACTCATGCACATGGAAGTACTTAATGATGAACGTGGGCTTATTACATCTTAACAAAATAATAATAAATCTGTAGAGCAGTGACAAGGCAAAGGAAAAGGACCAAGTTTCAAGAGCGGCAAGTTATGGAAAGGTAAATCTATGGGAAACTAATGGAAGATAAGGGCCACTTAAGTTCCATATGTAGATTCCTCTGGTGCCAGCTGTGGGCTGATAAATATCTAGAGTTGTCTCTGGTAACTTTTTTTTTTAAAGATTTTATTTTATTTATTTATTTATTTATTTATTTATTTATTTATTTATTTATTTAGAGAGTGAGAGTGTGAGCAGAGGGAAAGAGAGAGAGAGAGAGAATCTCAAGCAGACTCCACGCTGAGCTTGGAGCTGGACGTGGGGCTTGATCCCATGACCCTGAGATCATGACCTGAACTGAAGTCAAGAGTCAGAGGCTACAGGACTGAGCCACCCAGGCACCCTCTGGCAATTAGCTCCCTATCCTTTCTGGTAGAGAGGGGGAGGAAGGGCGCCTTTACCAATTTATGTTCTGTTTTTGGGCAAATGGCGAGGAGAGCAGAGAGCTTATCTTATATCTGCTGCTGCCTAATTGCCTTCAGCTCAAAATACAGCTAGTTGACCCTGGAACAACTGTGGTGTTAGGGGCAGTGATCTCCCCACCGCCACTCAGTGGAACATCCATGTATGACCTTTCAATTCCCCAAAACCTAACTACTAATAGCCTACTGTTGATCAGAAGACTTACCCATAACATCAATGGTTGATTAGCACATATTTTATATGTTGTATATGTTATATACCGTATTTAAAGAGAAAAGAAAATATCGAGAAAGTCATAAGGAAGAGAAAATCCATTTACAGTACTGTTTTTAATTTTTAGCAGTTTCAAATATTTTATTTTTAAGTTTTTATTTAAATCCCAGTTAGTTAACATACAGTGTAATATTAGTTTCGGATGCACCATACAGTGATTCAACACTTCCATACATCACCGGGTGCTCATCAGGACAAGTGACCTCCTTAACCCCCATCGCCTATTTCCTTAACCCCCATCACCTATTTCACCCATCCCCCTCCAACCTCCCCTCTGGTAACCACTGATTTGTTCTGTTTCTTGGCTTCTCTCTCTTTCTCTTTTTTCCCCTTTATCCGTTTATTTTGTTTCTTAAATTTCACATTATCAGTACTGTTCTTATTGATAAAAATTCATGTGTAAATGGACTCGCCCAGTTCAAACCTGTGTCACAATGATAATCCTTATGCCAAAGTGGTATATTTTGGTGGGGCAAATTCTGCTACCCTTCAGGTTCTACTACTGCCCTCAAAACAGATTGTGAAGGAAAGTATTACTAAATATGGAAATGTATTTTAAATGATTATAGAAAGATAGGGACATATGGTCACCCCAAATACAAGCACATTATTTTTTATTTCTAAATAGCTACAATAAATTAGGTAACTGTGGAGTTTCTTGAATGTCTTTTGGTGAGTGTTAGACTTAAAATATGTATATTTTTAGAAATAATTCATGTTATTAGGGAAAATCTACTCAGAGACCAGTGTTGTTAATATTTTAGCAGCTTTTTCCAGTCTTTTAAAATGCAGTTCAAGATCACATATATATATATATAATATATATATATATATTATATATATATAATTAGAATACAAAACCATACAGTATTTTCTTTTAATACACATGCTTTGCTCACATATATACTATATATAAGAAATAAAAGAAAACAGGAAAACATAAAGAAAAGACAAAATTCTCCATATATGTATGTATATTTCACATTCATGGTCATATCCATGAATAAAATGGAGCCATTTGGATGAGGTGAAAATGGACTTTGACATGGACTTCAGGAATATGGGCTTGAGTTGGCCACAGTGTGACCTTGGGCGAGATACTCAACTTCTCAGATTCAGTTTCCAAATCTGAAAGTGCTCACGGAGGTGACCACTGAATTATCTGTGCGAGAAGCAGAAGACCTTATATATGCAAAGTGTATAGTATAGTGCCCGACACACAATGCCTCTATTTTTTTTTTTTCCTGAACCCTAACTCATTCTGTCTGAAGTTCAAAGTTTTCTCCACTAGATGGTGATGGTAGAAAAATAAAGTGAATCTACCTTCCCAACTTTTCTAACCAAATTTAAACTTTCTTTTAAAATCAGCAAAATACAAATAAATTTAAACCGTATTATAAGGTTGCAGGAAATGAGACCCATTGTAAAGTAATAAAATCTAGGCTTAAATTTTCTCTTTAAATAAGCCGTTGATTAATTGTTTTCACATGGCCTTGGCAGTTTGAACAATTTAACCATCTTCTATGTCCTCCTTCTCCAGAGTCAGTATGGGAATGATGTATTCAGTGGGTGGCTCAAATAAGCCCTCTATTCAGTAGCCACAAGTATTACTGCCTCCAGGTATCATCTTTCCTGCTCATGTTCATACCGAAGGTTTGTTGGATATTTTGAGTCCAGTTAATCTCATCATGAAACATCCCTGACGTCTTTAGTCACCATCCTAGAAGCCCTATGATTATCTGTTCTCCTTCCTGCTTTGTGATTACTCTCCTTTATTTATTTTTTTTTAAGATTTTATGTATTTATTCGTGAGAGATACACACACACACACACAGAGAGAGAGAGAGAGAGAGAGAGAGAGAGAGAGGCAGAGACACAGGCAGAGGGAGAAGCAGGCTCCATGCAGGGAGCCCGATGTGGGACTTGATCCCGGGGGATCATAACCTGAGCCAAAGGCAGATGCTCAACCACTGAGCCACCTAGGCATCCCATGATTCCTCTCCATTAACCTAATCTCATGTTCCTTTCTTTCCTGACATCCCCCCTAAATCTTCCAGAATCTATGCCACATTTTTTTTTATGCCACATTTTTAAACTAAGTTTATTCTCCTAAATTGTATACATTTTCTTAATATTATGATAAGGTCTTTTGTTCTATTTTCCTACTGGTCTTATTGCTATAAAAGAAATACATTGATTTTTTATTGATTTATTTCATATTTGGCTCTTTTGAACACTTTTATTAGTTTTAAGTAGTTTTCTATTGATATGATATAAAAATAATATATCTGAACTTTGTCCCTAGTTCCTGATACAGAGCTTCAAAAACGCTTGGAATCTCCTGAGTGACAGGAGAGTTTTTATTATGCCAATCAGTTTGCCTCTGAGGGGTTCTTATATAGCTTCAGAAAGGTGGCTGGTCACCAGAAAGGCCACCCACATGATTAGAACTTGAGAATAACCTGGGTGGTGAGAGGGACATTGGAGATTGAGTTCAATCACATGGCTAGTGAGCTAATCAATGATGCCTATATAATGGAATTCCAGTAAAAACCCTGGACACCAAAGCCCAGTTGAGCTTCTTGGTTGGTGAACATATTAACGGGCCAAGAGAGTAATGAGCCCTATCTCCACAGGAGAGGGCATGGAAGCTCTGCATCTGGTACCCTCCCAGACCTGGCTTTATGTGTATCCCTTACTAAAAAATTGTAATCATATGTAGAGTGCTTTCAATGAGTTACGTGATTTGTTTAGTGAATTATGAAAACTTAGGGGGTCATGAGAACCCCCAGATTTGTATCTAGTTGGGCAGAGTGTGGCTGGCTCCTCAGGCTGGAGGATGGTGTGGGGCAGTCCTGTGGAGGATTTTCCCCTTAGCTTCTGCTACCTGGTTAGTTGCTGTCAGAATTGAACTGAATTACAGGACATCGAGTTGGTGTCAGAACAATACTCTTGCCTACTCCTTTTCAATACATTACTATTACTGTTTTCTTTTTGACTTGCATTAGCCAGTATAAGGTATTATTAAATTATTGGAGAAAGCAAGTCTCTTAATCTTCTAAAGTGAAATTTGAACTGGTATAGACAAAATTCTAATTCAATCCCCAATTAAAAAAAAAACCCTTCTATTAAAATAGGAGAAAGATGCCTCCTTAAGACATTTCTTTCTTTCTTTTTTTTTTTTTGCCACAGATTAGCAGCCATTGTTATGTTTAAAGGTAAAAATACTAAAGATATTCATCACATTTTCACACATATACATCTTGCTTCCTCATCATAGAATTCCCTTCTAGCCTTTTGCTATGTCTGGGTTACTGGTTACTCTTCAGTTTGAATAAGTCCCATTACCTGCCCTGACCAGGCTGCTTTGGTGTCCTTTGCTATATGCTCTGGTGCCTTTTGACACCTTATCTATTCCTTATAATGGACACATTATAGGATTATAGTTGCACATTTCCATGTCTATTTGCACTCCTGCCTCTACTTCCATTATAGGCTAGAGTTTTTCACCTTGCATGCTCAGGACCAGGCCCCACGCCTGACATGTCGTGGACATTAGGAATGTGGTTGCATGGAATCCATGAATAAAAGCAATCAGGCAGGCTTAAACTAGAGACTTAACTCTTCTAAGGTTCACATTTGGAGCATTATGTTTCTTCTGTAAAAGTCATCTGAGTTTGAAGGTATGGAAAGGTTTGGTGAAGACTCTGCTGACACGGAGATGGTTAGACAACATCCCATGAAGAAAAAAGATACTTTTTTTTTCCTTCAGGTGAGAATAAGATGGTCACTTAGAGCAAAGGAGAATTACCACTGGGAAGAAAGACTGGGTTGCTTTCGGGAGACATGGATTTTTCACTGAAGATGGCAGAGAATGTGGAGGGTATGCCATGACATCTGGTTTCTTTCTTGCTAATCAAACTGCATTTGAAACCTTATGGTGAGAGGGCTGAAGACCAGAGGATGAACAGACTGTGAGAAACTGGATGTTCTGGCCATTAATGGTGCTGCTGTGGGAGCTAGAAAACCAGCAGCACTGAATTGGGGTGGGGCCAGATTCCCCAGCTCTGCTGCAGCCCCCGAGGATGGACTGCTCGAGGAGCACGTATGGACAGCACCCACCCCACAGACTTTGGTGTTGGCACCATGGACTTCATGAGCAGTGCCCATAGCCAGGCTTTTTCAAGGAGGCTCTTGAGCATCGCCCTTTACTACATGCAGAGCCCTACAGGCGCAACGTGATGACTACAGCCAACAGAAGAGTTTGTAACACATTTCAGCAACTCTCTGAGGAACTTCCAGAAATAAGTAGGGGATACACTGGGAGCTGCTAAATGGCTGGTTGGAAGAGTGAGGCATTGCAAAGGAGAATCTCAGAGACTTTTTATAAGTCTCGGAAGACAAGAAGCAATTGGTATTCTTATGCATTGCTCGTGAGAGTATGAAATGATACAACCATTTTGAAAAATCATTTGGCAATTTTCTTAAAAAGTTAAACGTACCCTTGCCACATAACCCAGCGATTCCCAAGAGAATTTACCCAAGAGAATTAAAAAAACATGTCTACAACACATCCATGAAATGACTTGCATGCAAATGGTTATAACAGATTTATTCATAATAGCCTCAAACTGGAAACACCCCAAAAGCCCATCAACGGGTGAATGGAAAAACAAATTTTGGTTTAGTCATGCGATGTGATTCTACTTCGTAAAAAATAAACTGCCAATACATACAGGAAGATAAATAAATCTCAGGAACATGATGTTGAATGAAAGAAACCAGATACAAAAGAATATATGTGGTATGATTCCAATTAAATTCTAGCCTGGGAAAAGCTCATCTCTAGTGATAGAAATCACATAGGTGGCTCTCTGGGGCAGAAGGATGGGCATTATTGATGGTGACAGAGCATCAGGGATTTGGGGGGATAGTGATAGCAATATGGTGTTTATTGATTGAGGAGATGGTTACACAGTTATGTATATTTATAAAACATCACACTATACCCTTAAAATGAGTGAGGTTTATTAATGCAAATTTTATATGAACAATGTTGATTTTTAAAAATACAGTGAGATCCTATTTCATACCCATGCATATGATATTCAGATGACTGACAGTACCAAGTGTCGGTGAGGACGTAGAGCAACTGGAGCTCTCCTATGTTGCTCTTACAATGCTGGTGGAAGCGTAAATGGTACAGACACTTTGAAAAATTTCTTGGTTTCTTATAAAATTAAACATGCATCTACCCTATGACCTAGCACTTGTACTCCTGAGAGTTTACCCAAAAGAGATGAAAATATGTCTACAAAAAAATTCGTAGAAGAATGTTTATAAAAGCTTTGTTCTTAGCAGCAAAAAACCCTAAAGCAAACCAAACCAAAAAAACACCTGGAAACAATGTAAATCAGTAGGTGAAGGGATAAACAAACTGGTGTATTTGCACAGTGAAATACTACTTCGTAATGGGACAGAATGAGCTGCTGATATATGCAACAACTTACAAGATTTTCATGAATATTACGTTGAGTGAAAGAAGCCAGACACAGAACAGCACAGACTATGGTTTCATTAATAGGAAGTTCAAGAAAAGGTAAGCGCAGGAACATTATAGTGTTAGAAACGAGAAGGATGGGTGCACCTGGGCGGCTTAGTCGGTTAAGCATCCGATTCTGGATTTCTGCTCTGGTCATGATCTCAGGATTGTGAGATCAAGAACTACATCCAGCTCCACTTGGGATTCTCTCTCCCTCTCCCTCTGCCCCATCACATCTAAAATAAAAAACTAAATCTTAAAAAAAAAAAAAAAGAAAATACTTGCATTTAATTTATTTTTAATTTAAATTCAATTAATTAGCATATAATGTGTTATTGGTTTCAGAGGTAGAGGTCAGCGACTCACCGGTCCTATATGACACCCAGTTCTCATTATCATCTGCCCCCCCTTAATGTCCATCATCCAGGTATCCCCTCCCCACACCCCCATCCCTTCCAGCAACGTTCTGTGTGTTTTCTATGATTAAGAGTCTCTATGGTTTTTCTCCCTTTCTGATTTCATCTTGTTTTATTTTTTCCTGTCTTCCCCTATGATCCTCTGTTTTGTTTCTTAAATTCCATAGATGAGTGAGATGACATGATAATTGTGTTTCTCTGATTGACTTTAAAAAAAGGTATTAGAAGGATGGTTGTCTCTGGGGTAGTTGACTGAAAGGAGGCATAATGGAAATGTTCTATATTTTGATTGCGATGCTGATTAATTGGGTATACACATTTCTCAAAACCCACAGAACTATATAGTATTTTAATTTTTAAAAGGTTTTATTTATTTATTTGACAGAGAGAGAGAGAGAGAGAGAGAGAGCGCACAAGCAGGGAGAGCAGCAAGCAGAGGGAGATGGAGAAGCAGGCAGGGGGCAGGATGCGGAGCTCCATCCCAGGACCCTGAGATCAGACGCTTAACAGACTGAACCACTCAGGCGCCCCCCCATAGAACTGTGTTTAGATCTGTGCATTTCACTATAAGCAAATTTTATCTTGATTAAAAAAAACTAATGTGAGGGGCTTCCATTTTCAATAATGGCAGCTAGGAAATTCAGATCAACATCCCTGCTGAAAACAACTAAACATGCTGAGTAAAATATTAAAAATTTTTTTTAAAGGTATCAAAGGCCTGATAAAATAGTAAGGCAAAACTTCAAGGAGAATTGATATCCAGAGACAAGAGGGACCTGAATACAAAATTTCTCTTGCCCTGAGGGCTTTGGGCAATTCTTCCAAGTGTAGGCTTGGATCTTGGTGACTTCATGGGGTGAGGATGACCGTAGTCAAGCTTGAGGTCTCCCCACGCTGAGGGGTCTACTACATCTTCCTCCATTAAGTTGGTATCCCGCAAAGGGCAATACTCTGATGGTGAGAGTGAACCAGAAGTAAATCCAACCCCACTACTCCTGTGAGACCGTGGGGAAGGTTCCTTGGCGCTGAGCAAGACAGGGGAGACAATAATGTTACAAGTGACTATCTCTGAGCACTGTGCCTGTGGGCTCGCTCAGCCGTGTGTGATTTTCCATCTGGCCTTGCAGTTTCTTGAGTTGAGCCTCAAACTGAAAACTTATTAGGTCCTGAATTTCTGAGAAGTGCTCCCAGGGCTTGGCAGAGGGACAGGGAGACCTTCTCTAGAGAAAGAAACATATTTTGGATAACCTATGAGTCAAAGAAGATGTCAGAATGGAAATAAGAACATATTTTGACCTTAATGACACACAAATATTTCACTTCAAAACCTGAGAGATGTGCCCACATAGAGCTAAGTTTGTAGTCTCTTTTTTTTTTTCTAAATTTTTATTTATTTATGATAGTTACAGAGAGAGAGAGAGAGAGGCAGAGACACAGGCAGAGGGAGAAGCAGGCTCCATGCCCCGGGAGCCCGATGTGGGATTCGATCCCCGGACTCCAGGATCCGCCCTGGGCCAAAGGCAGGCGCCAAACCACTGCGCCACCCAGGGATCCCTAAGTTTGTAGTCTTAAATGCATATATTATAACAGAAGTACACCTGAAAGGACTTTTTTTTTTTTTAAGAAAATGTGTGGGCTAACGTTACTCAAGAATCACAGACAGAAAAATCTTAAAGCTAATATATTAACAAATCTCATTTAGTAATACATGAAAAGATAATAAGGAATAACCAAGTTGAGTTATTCCAGAAATGCAAGGTTGATCTTACACTAGAAGATCCAATAATGTAATCAGTCATATTAATGGATTAAAGGAGAAAACCATGCAATCATCTCAAAAGACACACAAAAATAAAAGCACTCAATAAAATTTAACCTCCATTCATGATTTAAAAACTCTTAGAAAATTAGGAGTCAAAGGGAATTTTCTTAATATGATAATGAGAATCCATGAAAATTTTAGAGCAAATATTAATCTTAATGGTGAAATGGTAAAATCTTTCCTTTTGAAATCAGGAACAGGAGCAGGATGTCTGTGAGCATCGTGTCACAGCTATGTTGATGGTTCATGCACAGCACTGATGTTACATGGTTTTTGAGTGAGATTGACCTTCTCCCTGTTTCCAGTCCCTAAAGTCCTTTATTTTTTTTTCTCTGACTTTATTCACTACTGTAGAGCACAGTATTTAGATTATTAAAAAATTATTTAAAAATAATTAAAATTAATTAATTAATAGTAATAAGATGCACTAGAAAACTACATAGCAATAAGAAAAATGATAGTAAACTTAAAAAATGAGCAAAGAAATATGTGCTTAATAAAAGGCAAAGACAAAATGGTATATGAAAATGTTCTTGATCCTTCCATAGACAGAATAATGCAATATAAATTAAAAAATGATATATTATTGTACATCCGCTAGATCAGCAAAAAATAAAATATTGTTAAAGATATGGAGCAATGGGAACATTCTTACAGTGCTGGCAGGAGTCTATGTTGGTGTATATGTTGAAAATATACATCTTGCATATACAATAATATCCATACAAGTCCAAACTGAAAATAGCCAGAATGTTCGTCAATAGTAAGGTGCCTGCATAAATTTTATTATATTTATAGAATGAAATACTGCACAACAATGAAAAATGACAAAGACAGCTATCCTCAGTAATATGATGAATCAAAGACAACTTTAACTGAAAGAAAGATACAAAATAAAGCAAATGGTATAAGTACATTTACACACAAATCTAAAACTGGCAAAACAAAACTGTATATTTGGTGTGTACATATAAATTTTAAAACTACTAATAAAAGAAATTATTATAAAAATTCAAATTAGTAGTTAATTCAATGGGGAGGACAAAGGAATGGGATTTGGGGGCACTAGCAATATTTTAGTGGCTTTATGAGTGTTTACTATTATTTCTTAGCTGTACATACACTTGTATGTCCTTTCCAAATGTGTATATTCCAATGAAAGAAAAATATATTTTAAGTTAACATGACTTCATTTTTCAGCCATAGGCTAGTGAGGCCCTAGCATACAATAACAGCAAGTGACCTTCCACCATGGTTAAGAAAATTGAGATACTTGGGAGTATTTTTCCTCCTTAGCTTTTAAGCTTTAAGTTTTTCAAAAAATATCTTTTATTTTTTATGAGATTTAGTAATACTAGCAATAATATTACCAATGATAACCAAAAAGACTAATATTTATCAAGTCCCTCTGATGCATCAGCCATTTTTATTTCATTTCTTATATCTAAATGACCCTGTAAGTAAATGTTATCTTCGTTTAACAGATGAAAAAAGCCTGGGCTCAGGAAAATGGAGCAACTTCCCTGACATCACACAGCAAATAAATCTCAAACATAAACCTAAGCTGTTTCCAAAGCCTGTGTTTTACCCACTAGGGTTGTCTCCTTATTATGGCACTTATTATTTTAATGGATTTTTTTCAGATTATGAAGAAAATATGTGTCTTAGAAAAGTTGGTAATTCTTGAAAAGCACAAACCATAATCCCCATCCCTACTCTAGAGTTAACCATTGTTAATATTTGATATAGTCACCCTATCCATTCTCCTGTGTATCTATGTGTATTACCATTCATCTATATATTTATACAGTATCTTTTTAAAGTCAAAATTGGAATCTTATTGCATATACTGTTTCCTCCTAACTGTCTCATTCATCTTTTCTTGTGTTGTTAAACATTCTTCTACATGGGACTTCATAGAAGCCGAATATTCTTTCTTAGGGAAGTACCATAACTATTCGACCAGCTTATACTTAGGTTCTCTTTCAGGGTTTTAAATATAATAAATAATGTCATCATGGATGACTTCAAAGATAATATTTTGTGTACAACTCTATTTCAGGGGTGGGGGTCTGAGGCAAAAATTCTTAAGAATGTACTTGTGGGTCAAAGGGTGTGACTGAATTGCCTTCCAGAAAGATTAGAACAATTTATATTTATATTTTCAAAACAATTTATATACTTATATTCCAACCAGAAGTATATGAGAGTGCCCATCCCCCTCTGCCCACCCAGGCTTCATTTACACTGAGAATGTTTCTATATAATGCCACTTTATCATTTTGCCAGTTGCTGTGGTCCTTCTGCACCAAAAAAAAAAAAAAAAAAAAAAAAAACCAAAACCAAAACAAAACAAAACAAAAAAATCAAATGAAAAATTCAACGATTTTGAGCATATAGCATAAAACCTAAGAACCTATTATGAACCATTATATAACAGCCAAATTTATTTTCTAGCTTAAAATACAACTTTTACCTTTAATAGGAAATAACACATCCCTAAAAGTAGGTGAAGTTTTCACTCAACTCGCCATCAGCCACTAATACCCTCTCTGCTGCCGTATTTTTCCCTATGGAAAATTTCTCTCCTGAACCTTACCCTCTTGGAAAGAGCAGGCCAACATTTGGTCAGAAGAGCATGACTTGGGCTTTGCACTTCTGTAATTTCATGCCTTGTTACTGTCATAAGCTTCTTCTAGCTCCTGAAATTCACTTCTAATTTGGAAGGTAGAAAAGCATTCCCAAGAATGTAAACACAACTATACCCTTCCTCCAATTCCAAAAACTAAGAAAATGATGATTCATGCTGCAGAATGGAATTTTTAGAAATTGGGCATGAACACTTTTAGACTTTCCTCCATTGTTTAGAACAGGTAGTCACATAGAAGCATGAATTTTACCTTGTAGCAAGCATTCTACTGTGTGTGTGTGTTTTTTTTTTTTTAATTTTACCATTAAATAATGGGAGGGAGATAATGTATCTGGAAAGGGGGAAGAGGAAGAAAGAATCCTATGGTGGTGGGTTGGAATTAGAAATATGCAAATATGAACTCCTGATTTTTAAAAAATTGTATTTCCTAGCTCTGTCCATGAAGGAACTAGAAGCCGTGACACCCCAGTAACAAAGAACCCTCTATGGCCCTTGTCTTAATTTCTAAATACTATTCTTCTCTGAAAGGAACCAGGGCTCCTTTCAGAAATGGCAGATTCTAGAAATAGAGCTGGAAAGGTACAATGTGTGTTTTGAACATCTTGTTATGCCAGAAGGTAGGAAGTACTCAAAAAATAATGGTGGCATGTCAAAAGTACACAGGTGGGTGCTCAGAAGTGCTCCTATGGACCAAATCTGGAGCAATTTGAATATCAACATGAATAATATAGGGAATGTATATTCATTTAAAAAAATTCACTAGTTCATGATGATACTAAAAAGCAAAGGGAACAAGGATGGGGATGGAGAGCTCTTCTCTTAGAGATAAATACCAATTAGTAAACATAGAAGAAATGATAGAATTAGAACATCACCTTTCAAGAATTGCTGTGATCAGAGTTGATTTGGGCAAAAACAGATACTAAAAAAATCATAGATTGTTGGGGAACGGGGTATCCATAAATTCTCAAAGATGCTTATTCATTCCAAGGAGAAAAGGGGTAGCATTACATTGGAGAAAGGTGGCAGATGCCACTTAGATCACCAAATGTCATGACTGATCACACGTGACATGCTACAAGCTACATGTACCGCCTACATGTACCGCCTCTTGGGTTGTTCTGAAAGACAAACATCACTTCCATGGTTTTCATGCCCAAGTTTGCCCAGTTCCACACATGAAGAAACAAAGAGGCAATTCAAGTTGAGAGATATTTTGTGAAGAAATAGATCTGGAGTCTCTAACAATATTAATGTCATGAAGGGTTAAAAAAAAAAAAGACTGGGTGATTGTTCCCTGAATATATAAAAGAATATTAAAAAAGACACGCCAAGACGTGCTGTGTGATTTGTGATCGCATCCTGTTATGTGAGAAAGTGTCTTTATTTCCAGGAGACGTAAGCTAATGTATTTAGGGATAAAGTTTCATGAGGTCTGTAACTTACTGTCAGAGAACAGAGATAGTAAACACAGAAAACGCTAGCAGTTGGTGAATCTGCGTAAAGGGTATATGGATATTCATTGTTCTATTTGTGTACATTTTCTATGGGTTTTAAGTTTTAAGAAAAAGTCAGAGGAGGGGCACCTGGGTGGCTCAGGCAACTGAGAGTGGGACTCTTGGTTTCGGCTCAGGTAAGGATCCCAGGGTCTTGAGATCAAGCCCCATGCGGGCTCTGCACTCAGCTGGGAGTCTGCTTGGGATTCTCTCTCTCTTCCTCTGCTCCTTCCCCCTTCCCTGACTCACATGCACAGGCTCTCTCTAAAATAAGTTTAAAATTTAAAAAAAAAAGAAGTCAGAGGAAAGGAAAACTATTTAACAAAAATTATATGAAAGTCACATGAGCTTTGGAAATTTATTCACAAATAGTATTTACGTAGCATTCTTTGTTTCTATTGAATATTCCCTGGATTGTTTAATCCACTGATTAAACTCAGTGACATGCATTTACAGTTTACAAGAAAGTAAAAAAGGATAGAGCTAGATGAACAAGTTGTGAAATCATTACAGACATAATGAACTAAGACATTATTTAATATTTCTGAAGGAGATTGACTTTTAAATGGTCCCATCTACGTTTTTGTCTAGTTTTTTTTTAAGCTCCCCTGTTTTTTTATTTTCATTTTTTTTATTACACAGAATTTAGCTACTTACTCATTATCACTTGGAAATATTAAGGGCAGAATGTAAATACGTCTGGATGTTCTGTAGCATTATTATTTTCCTTGCTCTAAGAATCCAATCTCTGAGTAGAAAGTGAGATAGATTTCAGTTTTAACTTGCCATTAATTTTTCTGTTAATAACAAAATCATGCATTACATGGTGTTCATACTAGAAGAGTGAGAGTCTTGACTTTTCGCCACTCACTGTTCCCTACTCCTTTTCGTTGGCCCCAGGTGACCCAACAGGTCTGGGTATAATTTATATCTCTTTGGATCCCAGTCTTGGTCACCTGGAAAAACTGGCCGTAAATGTTCAGTAGTGCTTTGTTCTTTTGTTTTCTTTTAACAAGTTTACTTTTTGTTTGTCATATTATTAGGTTTTCTTTTTTTCTTAATTACCTTATTGAAGTATAATTTACACATGAAATTCACCCACTCTAAGTATATATAATCCAACAGTGTTTTAGGAAACATAATGAGTCACACAATTACCATCACAGAACAGTTTTTTAATTTCTATCACCCAATACAATTTTTAAAAATTTCAAAAATTTCAAAAATTTTATTTTTATTTTAAAAATTTTAACTTTAAATTCAATTAGCCAACATACAGTGCATCATTGGTTTCAGATGTAGTGTTCAGTAATTTATCAGTTGCGTATAACACCCAGGGCTCACCACGTCACTTGCCCTGCTTAATGCTCATCACCCAATTACCACATCCTCCTACCCCCCCAATAAGATTTTATTTATAGTTACTCCTGTTTCTGCTTTCAGCCCCAGGCAACCACTAATCTATTTTTTGTGTCTATAGATTTGCCTTTTCTGGACATTTCAAACAAATGGAACTATATGGTATGCGATCTTTATTTCTGGCTTTTTTCGCTTAGCACAATGTTTTCGTTTATCCAAATTGCACCAGGGACCAGTATTCCATTCCTTGTTATTATTGAGTAGTATTCCATTTGAATGGATATATCACATTATCTCTTTCTTTTTACCTAACAGAGATGGATATTTTGGTTGTTGCCAATTTTTGGCTACTGTGAATAATGTTGCTATGTACATCCATGCACAAAGCTCTGAGAGTTCATGTTTTCATTTCTCTTGGGTAGATACCTAGAAAAGAAATGTTAGATCACATGGGAAGTAATTTTTTAGGAAACTGTCAAACTGTTTTCCAAAACATCTCTACCATTTTACATTCCCACCAACATGTATGGTGAGGGTTCCAGTCACTCCACATTCTTCCCATCAGTAACTCTTGTCTTTTAATTGTAGTTCTTCTAGTGGGCATAAAAGGCTATTTAATAGTGATTTTATTTCATTTTTAAAATATTTTCTTTATTTATTTGACAGAGAGAGCACAAGCAGGGGGAGTGGCAGAGGGAGAGGGAGAAGCTTTTCTCCCCATTGAGCAGGGAGCCCGATGTAGGACTAGATCCCAGGACTCTGGGATCACAGCCTGAGCCCAAGGCAGATGCTTAACCAACTAGGCCACCCAGGTGTCCCTTCATTGTGATTGTAATTTGCACCTCCCAACATCTATCTACACATAAAAGTGGATGTTGAACATTTTTTGTTGTGTTCTGTAACCATTTATTTATATACCTTCTTTCATGAGATGTCTTTCAAATCTGTTGTCCATTTTAAAAATTGGATTATTATCATATTGGGGATTTGTAAGAGTTGATTGTATATTCAGGATACAAATTCTTTTACCAAATGTGTGATTTCACAGTATTTTCCCTAGGTCTGTAGTTTGTCTTTTCATTTTCCTACACTGTCTTTTGAGGAGCAGATTTTGAATTTCAGTGAAGTGCAATTTATCAGTTTTTGCTTTTATGACTCATTCTCAGTGGTGGATTTTGAAAGGAAGAAAATTCAGTAGTTATATGGATAACAGGGATGTCTTTCATTTGCATTTTGGTTTTTTGAAGATTGTTCCACTTTTATGTGTAAATGTTCAAGAGGCCATGTTGTTCTGGAAACATTCAGAATCCTATGTACAAATAGAAATTATAAGCACTATCCAGCCTGATTTGAATGCCAATCAGCACACAGTCATTGGCAAAGCATGGTTTACATGGCTTTTTTTTTTTTTTGACAGTACAGTCTCTTGCTAGTTAATAAAAATGTCCCTTGAAAGAATTACAGTTCCCATGGCTCCATGGAATGTGTTTTTTCTGAGGTTGGTATTTTTTATTAGGGTTTATAGTTCCAAAATATGAGGGATATCCAGGAAAAGTGTCACTGAGTCTGTTCATAGCCTCACTGTGAACTTCTCCAAGCATATGAGCATCTTTAAGACATTCCAATTATTTTATGGGTGTGGACTTAGGATGTTGAGGCGAGGCAGATAGATCATAATAGGCATGCATATGTTACCTGTTTTTTGTTTTGTTTTGTTTTGTTTTTTGATGATCAAATACTATACCAGGCTGCTTGTCCTCTGTGCTATCAGAAGTTGGAAATAGTGTGACATAGCAGAACTGGACACTGATTCTAATTTTAGAAAACAAGCAGCATGGATTGTTTGAATCAATTTTTCTTTCTTATGATAGACACAATTAAAAAGCTTCTCTCTAGTAATTAATCAACAAATATCTATCAAATACATATTGCACATGGAACTATCTATATGCGATGACTTCCAAATTTATATCTCCAATCTGGACTTCTTCCCCAAAGTCTAGATTTCCATTTCACAATCTATTCAACTTGGATGTCCAATAGGCCTGCCAAAAACTGAGCTTCTGATTTTTCCCCACAAAAATTACCTCCCCCCACCCCCATATCCTTCTCCATCTTAGTTAATGTCAACTCTGTCCTTCAAATGCTCAGGAAAAAACTGGAAAGTCATCCTTGTCTACCATCATCCTTTCACACCCCAGATCCAATCCATCACAAATTCTGGTGGCTCTAAATGGAATATGAAATGCTAGATGAGATTCTGACACAGAAAAGGGGAAAACTGACAAACTCTGAATGAAGCATGGAGTTTAGCATCAGCATTGGTTCATTAATTGTGATAGATGTTGGATGTTAACAATAGGGGAAACTGGGTACAGGGCATAAGGAAACTGCCTGTGCTCTTTTCACCTTTCCTGTAGTTCTCAAACTATTCTAAAATAAAACAATTTATTAAGGAAAAAAAGAAAAAAGCAAAAGAGCAGATCTTGCTGTTTCCTAGTTCATTGGCACCTGTGGCTGGTTTCCACCCCCCTGAGGGGATGGAAGATCTGATCCTGTTGTTTGGATGGTCTGGATGGAAGTTATGGTCAAATCAGCAGAAGGCTATGCATGTTGTTTTCTTTGGGCAGGAGATTGGTCATTTCATCAGCTTATCACTTTTTTTTCACAATTTAATTACTCCAAGCAAAATTGATGACCTCAAATCAGTTCACTCTTTTTATAACAATTTTGTTAAATAATTTATCTTTAACAAATACCTAATTTTGTGTAGTTACTCTTCCTAAAGAGCCAAGCTCTCTAATCCTAGAAAAACACCTATAAATTTTCCTTTTTAAAGATTTTGCCATAATTCTTTATATGCTACTCAAAATGGAAATGTATTTTTATATTATATGGAACACATCGATCTGAATTAAGAATAAAAACTGTTTTTATTTTGGAAAAACAAAATAAATCTAGAGGCTGGTGTTGGTGGGGGGAGGACAGGCATCAGCTAAGGAGCCAAAGAGGTGAAATTTCCAGGTCTCGAAGAATCAGGCGATTGTCTGTTACTAGCTCAGGCAGTTGAGGTTTGATGCCACTCCTGTTAGGAGTCACGGATACACTCCTGTTAGGATCGTGTAGGTGGGTTATTTGCACTGGATTCTCCTTTCTTGACTTGTGACAGGGAACCAGGGGAAAACCACGGTGTTGTTTGTAAGGAGAGTTTACGAAAATTCATTCCTGTTTTTTGCAACTCCGCGGACGCTTGAGCCTTCGACCTTTCCTAGAGCTAGAAACTGTTGGAGATATTGCAGATAATTTTAAAGACTGAGAAAATGAAACCTTGCTGAGTGTTTTCCAAAGATCTGTCATATTCTAGATGTGTGTGTCCTAAGTGTCACATGGACAAACAAAGGTGGCTGTGGGATTCCCACACCCAGAATCCTCTTGGCTGGGAGTGACACTTAAATCATCACGAGTCTAAAAGGGGCAGGAGAACAGGGCATCTGACCGCCAAAGGCAAATGCTGCTCGGTAATTCTGAGAGCATTACCACACTGATGAGAAGAAAAGGTGAAGGTGATATTTCATCCACTGCTCCCAGTACATCCTCTCCTTACCTGACCTCTGAAATGGAGCCATTGGCCTTGAAAAGCCTGGCGTCTAAAATTAATATTCTTCTCCGTCTGACTAAGAAGGCAACAGCTGAGCAACATGAGATCAAGGATGATATTAGTTTAAACAGGGGCTCAAAGTGGCATTTGAGAGAGAGGATACTTCCTTTCGGAGTGGACACTTGTCTTTTCAGAAGAATTATACCGGCGGAGAGTAAAGACCTTTCCCAGAGAATTGTGTGGTCATTTTGAACTCTGCAAAACTTCCCTTATCTGCTGGAAATTACACTCTGCACTTGAAGTGGTCCAAACCCTAGGATGTCCTCCTATACGTGGTAATTATTTAAAAAAATCGTTGTGACCTCTCACATCTCCTGTTTCTGTGCTGCCTTAAATAACAGGTTGTACCAAACTCCAGGTAGAGTTTAACAGTTGTGACTTCTTTGCAAAGTTATCATACCTTGGACCTGTTTTCTTTTTAATGTGTTAATTCTTACGTGGCTTCCTGCTCCAGCGTGAGTACCATCTGCAATTACGAGCTATCTACAAGTCATAGTTGGCTTTGGAAATAGCCTGCACCCGTCTCTTTATTTTAATAACGATTTGTTTTCAGGGCGCTTTGAAGAGATGCCAGTATTGATCTGTAAGGTATTGTAGAGAACTCTGGTTGGTACTACGTGCATTTCAGCGTGTTTGACGTAAGGTCTTTGTAAGGCTAAGAAGGATTTTGCAGAGCACTGGATTCTTAATAATTTGGAACCCAAGGTATATATGAGTTTTGCTATGTGAGTTGAGAGAATGAAAACTGAAGTTTTGTGGAGAGAATCGCAGATGGTTTTAAATTTGGGAAAAAGCTGAAAGCAATTTTCAGAAAACCTCCAGCAGGGGGCCTCTGCAATCAGCTGTGGGAACCCTCGGCAGACTCCAATCCGTGTCTTTCCCCCAAGCCCCCACAGGATCAGGTGTGTGGACACGTACTTACACGGCGATCTCTAGGATGGGAGCAGTATTATGCGTATTACTTAATCTGTCATGAAAGTATTTCAAGGAAAGCACCACAATTTGAACTCCCTGACACCTGGCAGGTAATGACAATGCAAAGAAAGCTATCCGGGCATCTTAAATGTGCGAGGGGACAGTAAGGAAATTTCTTTTTAAAAATAAACACCGAACATTTCTGGTGTAGGCAGAGAAGGGCTCTGGAAATGGGCCATCTAGTGCAGATCACGCCCCAGAGGAGGACAAAATTCCCCAGGGGGAAGCACGAGAGACCCCCTCATACAGGCACAAGCCCTTCCCACCGGGGATGGGAGGAGCAAAATCTGCAATCCCAATTAACCCCAATGAAATTTTGTTTTCTATATTTAAATTGGCCACTTGATCTAAATCTTACCTTATGCAACGAGGGCGACAGTCACCCAGTGAAACTGGAGGTGGACTTTTACTGTTTGCTTCTGTAGGAAAAGGTGGGGGAAATAATCCTTTTTTTCTTTCAAAGTTCCGGCATTTGAAACTTGATCTTAACAATAGCATTTCTCTTCCTAATTTTGGGTCTTCTCTCCAGGTCCAAATTCTCACTGGTCATTTTCTTCAGAAGTCAAGTATGTGAATGAGAGATGAGAACTTTGCTTCCTTTTTTTTTTTTTTTTTACAGTCAAGAGGAAGGCACGCTCAAAGCTCATGATTGCGTCTTAATTTACAAATCAGAGACGGAGGGAGATGAAAACCACACTCCAGACAGTAACTTAATCGGACTTACCACCAGGATGTTAAAAGTGAAGAGGCTGGAAGAAATGAACACATGTTACAACAGTAACAAACTGGAGAAAATGGCCTTTTTCCACTGCATGGAAAAGGTTGAGAAAGTGAAATGTTTTCTGGAAGAAAATTCTAGCGAACAGGATTCAAGATCCGGAAAGAATGAGGTAACTATGGGCTAATTTAGTCTTGTGAAAAGTACCAGTTCTACTTTATCTATTCTTACATGAATCAGTGAATGTAGCCACTTAGCGGACTCGTCAAAGTCTATTTTTGTCACTTGTGTGAAGAATTAAGGAACGTGTCTTACAGATAAGACATTTTTCATTGTGTTTCACTGAGGATTACATGTTGTAGACTATACAAGTGAGTTTGGTAAGAAATTGAGAGGCCTTTGAATATGCATCTCTACCAGCAGCCTTCTCCTCACTGTGGTTAGCGGCTTAGGCGTTACTAGAGGGAACTTCCAGAGACACACATTTCTTGAGAAGGATCATTCAAAAGGATGGATTTGGGTGTAAAACTCAGAGAAGCACTATCGGGGGTACAGTCGCTCTGCAGAAGAAGCTTCTAATTTCCTCAAGACTTGGAGTTCCTCATAGTGTAGGTGACATAGCTGTTGACGGTGACGGTCAGATAAGGGATCCCTTATGCCTGGATCCTCATCCGTGCACCACGAGGCCCTGAGCCTGATTCTGGCTCCTTGATCTTTGGCAAGTTACTAGGCTCAGTCAAGAGGCGTCCTCATCAGAATAATGGGACGATGGCCGTTGGGGAAGTTAGGCGTGATAATGTATATAAAGGACTTAGCACAGATCTGTCACCATGGTAAGCGTTCGAGAAATGTCATCCAGCAATGGTCTCCCCTCCTCTCTTGACTTTGTCACTTCCCACTCTTGGGTCCAGAGTCGGCCCAGGGTCGGCCCCGCAGCCCTTATGCCAGCACATGCGACTGTTTCAAATGTCTGTCACCTTTCTCTAGACAGTGCTCTTCAAGGTCAACGCCTTGAATCCCTCGTCCTTGGATCTCAGTTGCTGTCCTGGTAGCTGGTGCAGAGGGGTTCCCCCAAAGGTCTGTGGAACGGACAGAGCTGTACAAGTGAATTCTGCATCCTGGCTGCAGGCGAGGAATGAGTATTTTAAAAGATCAGAGCCAGTGAATCTTCTCAGGCGGGATGGGGAAACATCTCTCTTTGTCCGACCACAGCTTGGAGAGGAAGGGCATTTCTAACGGTGCCAGGCTGATGCCCCTGGGCCGCTGAGTATCCAGAGCCGAAGAGTCTCTGCAGCATCAGGGAGTATGGAGTGATAGAACATGCCAGAGAGAAGAGGGAGTTGGGATGAAACTTAGGTTTTTTGGGACCTCTACTTTCCCTCTGAGTTGATGTCTTGTCCAGGATACACCAGAAAGAAATTTCCACAGGCCAAACGGAAGTCACGTATGAAGGACTTCCTTCCTAGGGCTGTTATAATGCAAATGAATTAACAGAAGGATTCCTTTTTCTGTTCATTAATTTCTGTAGGACAGAGAAGACAACTATGGATAACTTTGAAATAACCAGCTCCTGGTAATAGTTTATACGGATTTGATGATTTTTCCAGTACTCTTTTTCTCTGGCTTCTGTGAGACAGTTTTAAAAAATTTACTTATTAATTCATTTAATATTTTATAAAGATTGTATTTGTTTATCTATGAGGGACCCAGAGAGAGAGGCAGAGACCCAGGCAGAGGGAGAAGCAGGCTCCCTGTGGGGAGCCCGATGCGGGACTCGATCCCAGGACCCCGGGGTCACACCCTGAGTCGAAGGCAGCCGCTCAACCACTGAGCCCCCCAGGGGCCCCTGTGATAAACTTTTCAGAAGTAGGAATTGTCTTTGAAGAATGAGGTGGTGCTAAGCTGGAGCAGAAACATTTTAGGAAGAAGCGTTTTTGTGATAAACTGCTCCAGAATATTAGAAATCAAATGATTCGGAAATTAAATATCTTAGATACTTTTGAGGACAAGAATGTTGCTCCTCAGAAAGCCGGAGAGAACATCCTTCGGGCGTAGTCTGAGGTCCTGCAGGTCACGTGGGTCTCCTGGCCTCGCTCCTGTGGTCGCTGATGCGTGGAAGATGGAAGGGAGTGACTGGTAGCTCCATGTGTCCCATTCAGCTTCTTCTTGGGAAATGGCCAAAGGCCCAGAAGTGTCAGCAATAAATTTCCCTGTCTCTGTCGCTTGCCCTCTGGAGGACGGATGGGACCCAAAGGGGAGACACGGAGCTGTTCTTTCTGTGGCTGCCAGGTGCTGGAGGGCCCAGCTGGCCGGGTCAGTGGGTGCCGGGGTAGGCCGCAGGCCTTGGCGGGGGAGAAGGGCATCCCGGCAGCGCGGGTGGCGGCGGGCACGCTCACAGAGCTAGACGGTCGGGACGGGTCTCCGTCTTCTGCTGGGGCCACAGGGAGTCTGGACAATATTAGTCCTTTGTCTCCAGGGAACATATAAAAAAATACTGGCTGTGATGTGCCCTAAGAGGAGAAAACGTATTCTCCTTTCTCCTCCTTTTATCCCTTCTCTCTTTGAGAAGATTGGCATCGCTGATCACGCTAGAAAACTTCACTGTGGTGCCTGGGAAATAGTTTACTCTGCATTTCAGATACTCTAGTGATGTGGAAGCTTCGTTTTGAAGCTTTGAAGAGTAATTTATTTCTAGAAGAGTCTTTACCCCCTTGTCCAGGCTGGTAAAGCTCACTCTTTTTCTTTTCGCGCTCTTAACTGGGTTTTCCTCTGTCACTTGTTTTTCTTCCGTTAGGTTAATTTTAGCTATCTTCTTTCTTTTCCTCTATTTTTTGTTGAATTTGTTAAATGCCGCACATTCCACTTTTCTCCTCTGTTTTGTTCACCTCATTTTTCTACTTCCCTTTTTATTCTGTTTCCTAATGACTTTTCTCATTTTATTATAGTCTAAAGGGTGTTCAAATCCCCTAAATCGTGTAGAGTTCTAAAGCTTTTTAGCAGATATGCCATAATAAAACGGCCTAAACCCACATATTATGGTGTTGAAATAGACTAAAACACAAGAAAATTAACCTGCTACATACAAGTGATGAGCTTACCAAGTACTCATAAACGATCAATGACTCTCATAACTATAATTAGTATCATTTTTATATAGTCAAATACAGGTTTTCCTCTTTCTTTTCTTTTTTTTTAAGATTTTATTTATTTATTCACGACACACACACACACACACACAGAGAGAGAGAGAGAGAGAGAGAGGCAGAGACACAGACAGAGGGAGAAGCAGGCTCCATGCAGGGAGCTTGATGCGGGACTCGATCCCGGGTCTCCAGGATCATGCCCTGGGCTGAAGGCGGCACTAAACCGCTGAGCCACCCGGGCTGCCCTTCTTCTTTCTTTTTTAAAAATATTTAATTTATTTATTCCTGAGAGACACACGGAGAGAGGCAGAGACACAGGCAGAGGGAGAAGCAGGCTCCCCAATGTGGGACTTGATCCCGGGACCCCAGGGTCATGACCTGAGCCGAAGGCAGATGCTTGATCACTGAGCCACCTGAGCGTCCCCCAGGTTTTCTTCTTTAGTTAGTTCTCCATTACCTGTATAAATAGCCCCCTGCCACACTTCTCTTAGATACAATTTACTGTTTAATACACACACACACACACACACACACACACTTTATTTGTTTAATAAAAGACAGAAGGGCCAGACAAGTGAAGTTCTACTCTCCCATTTGGTTGTCCCCCCCCCCCCGCTTTGCCCTCCTTCACTGATTATACACATACCTACTTTTTAATACCCAACCTCCTTGTCCTTTGGCTTCCCCCCACCTCCCTATAGGACCCTGGTACCTAACCCCCACCTGAAAGGCATGGTCCCAACCAGGAGGTAAGGCGGTGCTGTCGGGGGAGAAATAAGGGCGGCCCCGACAGAGGCAGAATGTTGAAATGCCTGCTACCAATGCTCCAAAGACCAAACAAAACAAAATATTTATCGGCAGGATGTGAATAGGATAGAGTGGGTTGGAGCAAAGCGCGGCTCTCCCTGTTTTGATGGCAGTTGGCGAGCCTAACGGCAGATGGCATTTCCTGACTGACCGCCGTGACATCGTACATCAGTGGTGCTCCCAATGAGTTGCTTAGAGATCAAAATAACGTGGCGAGGGGGGCGGTTCTGCGATGTTTAAAGTTGCATTTCGCACCCCCGTCTCTGCTCCTCACCCGTAGGGCAGGAAAGAGCTCTCTGGCAGCGGCCCCCCTCCGGGCAGATGCCCCTTTCTGTGGTGCTAATCGTCCTTGAACCGGGGACAAGCGCATCTGAGTTGGTGTCAGTTGTCACCAGCGAGTGTCCCTCTGGCCCTACACCTGTTTGGGATCTGTCACACAGGCCCTCGGAGTTTTCCTTTAAAGAGGCCGAGGATCTGTTGATCGTGGAGCTGGAAGCCCGCATCGCAGGGGCCTGCAGGGGCCTGTGCCGCTCCTCGGCCGGAGCGAGTCGGGCATGTGCCAGGCCCTGTGCTGGGTAGGGGGGCGAGGGGCACGTCAGCCCAGCCTCTTGCCCAGCTGCTCCTGGAGATCGCACTGGCTGGAGTGTGTCATGAGCACGTGCCCGGCCCTGTGCTAGGTGGCGGGGGGGGGGCAAGGGGCACATCAGCCCAGCCTCTTGCACAGCCGCTCCTGGAGATCACGCTGGCTAGAACGTGTCAAGCCTGTGCCAGGCCCTGTGCTAGGTCGGGGGGCGAGGGGCACGTCAGCCCAGCCTCTTCCACAGCTGAGATTGCACTTGGCGCTCAGAAGAAAAGGCACCTGGCCCGCAGGTAGCGTGTGCCTCGCCTCGCCTCCCGTCCTGCGGCGTGTGTGCCAGTGCGGGATGGCCCGGAGGTCGCAGGCAGGCCGCTGCCCCGGAGGACACGCAGGTAGTGACCTCGCTGTTAACTAGGACATCCTCTAGCTGCGCTAGTCCCCCTTGCACGCTCGGTTTCCAGCAGGGAGCGGTGCCTGCCAAGGGGAGGAGGGCGCGGCCCTCTTAACGGTGCCCAAGACTCCCCGCCGAGGAGCGGGTGGCCCGAGGGACATGTGGCACATCTCAACATTCCAAACACCTGCCCCATCCTCGGGGAACCCAGAGCAGCCCCTCCTGGTGCATGCGGAAGGCGGCCGTCCACTTCTGTCCTGGGGGCTGAACAACGTCAGCCTCCTTCCAACCCCTTCCTGCGTATACGACCTAATTATGAAGATGAAATGACACAAAAGCAAAACTTCCACGCCTCCCCCCCCCCCATCACATCTATGGCAAAAAGCAGAATCCGAGGAGGGGCCGCCTCCCCTGGGGAGCCCTCCGGCCTGTGCGCCCCTCCCCTGGAGCCCTTGCCGGCTCAGCCTTTCACGTGATGCCGCAGCTATTCCAGGAATGGAATTTGGTGGGGACGATAGTACAATTCCAAAAGAAGAGAAATAATGCAGATTCTCGGGATTTTAGCCCTTCCCAAGAGAGGGTGTTCATGTCTGGGTGAACAGCTCTCCCCACGGATTTCATTCTTTTCTCAATTAGCATAAAATACGTTATTTTCAAGGCGGTATAAAACCTTCTGGAAGGTACTACAGACACCAGCCTGAATCACATGAAGGGGATTTACAGCCGTGTGCTGTGCTTCAGCTTTGTTTTATTACCATCTCCTCCCCTCGAAGGGCTTTTAGGCTTTTCTCCCCCTCCTGGAGCCCCTCTCTTGAAATCTTAACACCACGGATATACCATGTACCTGTGTACATATTACAGGTGTATCTGTGCTTTATATATAAAAAGAATGCACTTTTTTTTCACTCCCCCCTAAAGAACTATTTTACCTCCTTGGGGGGTGATATTACCCTTATTGAGAATGCGCATTTCTCTAGGGGAGCTGGGCAGCATATCCGTGTCCCCGTAAGCAGATGCCTGCTTTATGTTTACTCAACAAGAAACCACCAGCTCAGCAGCAGCATCCTGGTGGTGCTGGAGGACGGAGAGCTCCAGGCTTTCACAGTGGCCCTGAGCCTTTCCCTGGGACCCTGACTCAGTAAGTTAAGTCCACGTTCACAGGAGTCGCCAGACCTTGGGGTGGTTTATTATCTGATCTATCTTAGTTGAGGACAAGGTAAAAGAGATGGGAGAAAGATGGATAGACAGGAACGGACTTTTTTTTTTTAAAGTAAGATCATAAAACATTCTAATCTCTTTAGGTCTGACCTCATGTCACCATTAGGTTTGTGTTTTCAGGCTTGGTCACTGTTGTCCGAGCATTACTCATTTTTGGCTGCTTAACCGATCTCCTAGGGGAAATGCCACTAGGGCTTTCATCTTCTATATGGAAAAGAATGAGTTATTCACTCAAGCTCTCAGAACGTAGCCCTCTAGTGTTTCCCAGAGACAAGGTCAACAAGATATATGGGCTAATTGGGAGTGTTGTGGGTATGTATTTCAAAAAGTCTTTGCAACTTTTTAACTGTTAAGAAAACGTCTCTTAAGTTAGATTTTGTATCCTATTACTTTTTTCCCCCATTGTTGATGGTTATTTAGAAATGTGGACAATCTATTGTCTTAGAAATTCCTGCAAGTGCAGAAGTTATAGAAAATGGCTTTTATAGGAGCATCAGAGAGTCCTAATTGTCATATTAATGTACTCTGCATCCATAGAACATAAAAATGTTGTGTTTGTAATACAGGCATAGGGATATCCATGGAACATAAAACAACTGAAAGATTTTTCCCAATACATTGGGTATAAATGTATATAAAATGCTTTACTTGCCCATGTAAAGTTCTGGGTGTCCTAGATCAAACACACAGATAAGTCATATTGTTTGTGTCATTTCAGGTCCTCAGGGTAATTAAAGTTTTACAATATGTGTTATAATATGAGAAAAATATCTCATTTTCTCTAGAAGTTAAGGCAATATAGTAAAAAACATAAATACTGCAAATCAAGTCTGTTTTCTTAAGTAGGAAAATGCTTAGCATACTTGATAACGAAACTCACCTACAACATTATAGTAAAAAGCATATTGAGCTATCAGTGTTTCCCAGAGTTGTTCACATACCACCTTCATGGCTTTTGCTGTATCTGCATGCTGCTTTAACCTCTTTAACCTCTATCAATATTTTCACATATCAAGTCATTTAAAAGTTTTTTGCAAAAGCAACAATAGAGTGAAATCATGGTTTTGATGTTATAGATTTTTAATATTTATTATAGATTTTTCAAATACACAGTAATACACACATACATTTTAAAAATGTTTTATTCATTTACAACCTAAAATCACCCCAAATCCCTAACACTGAGGTGATCCCACTTCAGTCTCTAGACACCTAGACTCAGGAAGCTCTTTCAGGCTTTTTGCCTGTGCCACTTGATACTTTCAACTCTATTTCTCATTTTCTGCTCACTGTGTAGTGACAATAACAAAGACTGGGGAAGCTGATGATAAGCAGACAGCAGTGGAGAGAAGAGACATCCAAAGTCTTCCCTCTAGGTAGCAGATACACGGAAAATTGATAGTAGGTAAAGTCTATGCAACTCTTCTTACGTGCCTGGACCCGTGTTCTCCACTTTGTTGCTCTTGAAGTCCCATCAGAAGGCAGAACTGAGACAAAAGCACATGTTTAGACTGTTTGTTTTTGGAACTGACTTCAGCAAGTAGAAGTGGTGGCCTGAGGAGTGTGAAATAGAGAAGGAAAGAGACCCAGCACCTCACATTGCTAAGCTGACTACTATCAGGTAGGATGGCCTCAGAGCTGTCCACCCCTAGGACTGGGGGGCTGATAACACTGATTCACTGGCTCATCCCCACTGGTCAAGAGCTGTCCTATCGGGTGACTGACCCCCTGGCACTTTCAGTTGCATGCAGGTGATCGCTGGTTTCCAAGGGCGTCCCACATGCTTGAACCTCATTTACACCTTTGACCTCAGGAAGAGTGTCCGATTTGCTAGTCCATTGATTATGTAGGAATGATATGTGCTCATTTGGATACACCTGCACACACCTGCAGTATAATCCACGGCTCGTGGCTTCATCCACTCAGGGGTTCTGATGAGCCCAGGTAATTGTGGCATTTCCATAATGAATGGGACCCTAAAGACCTGTGCCCTAGGAAGGAGGCTGTGACTCAAAGATTAGGAACCTAGAAACATAGTTCTTAAGGGGCCTTTGGTGGTCAGCTCATTCCAATCCTTTTTTGAAAGGAGGACTCAAAGTCCAAGAGAGGTAAACTGGACTTGCCCAAGAGTCATTACATGGAGGAACTGATCTTTCCTAAGGTCAGAATTACCCTTCCAGCCCTGTTTTCCATATTGCTCTTTGCATGTTTTGTTTTATTAGCGCCAGCCCTTTTGGGCGAGCAGGTGGGCAGCACTTTGCATGATTGCTGTTAAGGTTCCCTGTTGGCCGTTTCCCAGCAGGCACAGCACAGCAGGTATCCCAGGTCGGCTCCGCCCAGAGCAGGGCAGCTTTTCAAGTCTTGCAGGTCTGCCTCAAAGGATGGCTGGCCAACAGCCAGGCCCACTGGCATCTTGCCTGGCACCACCTCTTTCTAGGCAGGAGCATCCTGTCTTCTTAACTTTCCTGCGCCTCAGGCTCTCCCTTTATGAACAATTCCCCCAAGGCTTCAACTCCGGAGCTGGGAATCTGAGCTGCAAGGAGCCCAGTAAGAAGGCTCAGACTGTGACAGAGCAGGTTTAATGCTCCCGTCAGTGGCCAGGTGTCAGAAAATTCTAAAGCAAGGCAACCACTAGGCTGGAATGAAGGGTGTGTGAGCCCAACCTCTGATTTGTCTACTAGACCTTTAGCTTCTAGTGTTGGCATCCCAAATGTAAGCAGTGAAAAAAAAAATGTAGATTTCTTTTTTTCTGTTTTACTTTTTATATGGTTTGAGGCTTATCGGAACTAATTGGGGTGAGGGGTAAGTACAGAAATGAATTATAGAGACAAGATTTTAATTCATAACTGTATTTTTCCTGTGTCCTTGAGAATGACTTTACCTTCTATGCAATATAAATGCTTTTATAATAGCATTTCCCCATATCCAGTCATCCAATTCTTTTTAAAAAAAGATATATTTATTTATTTATTTATTTTAGAGAGGGAAAGTGCGAGCAGAAGGAGGGGCAAAGGGAAAGGGAGAGAGAGAGACCTTAAGCAATCTCCCCACGGAGTGGGAAGCCCCATGCAGGGCTCCACCTCATGACCCTGAATCATGACCTGAGCTGAAATCAAGTCGGATGCTGAACCGACGGAGCCCCCCAGGCACCCCCAGCCATACGATTCTACGTTGAGTGTTGCTCTATGGAGTGAGAAGGGATACCCGTGGAGTTTTTAAGCTGCAGAGTTCTGAGGAAGCATAATAATCAACCTCTGCGAGCATTGTTCTATCACTCTAGTCCAGAGCATCTGTCATTCTAGGGTCCCACTTGTAGCTTGGACATCTTTGTCTCTAGCATATATTTGGTCTAGAGGATGGTTTCTGATTCTGAAAGGGGTTTTGAGCTCCCTTGGACACTGGAGGATAAGAGGGGAGGAACTAGCAGGAGCTGAATATTTTATTTGGAGCTTCTAAGTCTTCTAGAATCTGCCGGAGGCCTTTGCACTCATATCCCTTCAGTTCTCCAGAAAGTATCACAAGTGTGGCCTCAGAAAGTGCTCATCACCCATCCCAGCTGAAACCTTAAGGAAGGTCCCAGCAGCCCTGGGTGTTTTCCCAAACTGCTGGAGGAAGAGAAGCAAGGGGATGGAACAGGCAAGGGGAACACTTGATGAACCTACCCTGTTCAGCACTGTCTTTCATTGGAACATCAGCCACTAGGCCAGCAGTTCTTAAAGTGAAATCCTTGGAACCCCCAGAGGAACCCTAAGACTGTTTCAGAGGTCTGCAAGTCCAAAACTATTTTCATAGTAATTCAAATTCTTGGCCTTTCCACTGCATTGACATTTGCACTGATGATAAACAGGCAACGGTGGGCGAAACTGCTAGCACCTCAGCACAAAATAAGGCATTATTGTGTCCTGGTAATCATTGCATTTTTCACCAGCAGACAGTTGAAACTTTTGTTCTGTTTTTTTTTTTTTTTTAAGATTTTATTTATTTATTCATGAGAGACACAGAGAGAGAGAGAGAGAGACAGGCAGAGGGAGAAGCAGGCTCCAAGCAGGGAGCCCGACGGGGGACTCGATCCCGGGGCCCCAGGATCACGCCCTGGGCCAAAGGTGGCGCTAAACCACTGGGCCCCCCGCCCCCGGGCTGCCCTGTTCTGTTTTGTTTTTAAAAGAGCCAGTCTTCCTTAAAAAAAAGGTACTTGATGAAGCAGGAATGTAAATGTATTTAATCAGCTTGTATCAAAGTTATTTAGATAGTTGTGCTTACGTTCTATATTAATCTACTCAATAAAGAATTACTGAGTTTCTATTGCAGGAGGACACTGGGACTATCCCGTAGTTGTCGCAGACTACGACCCTGGTTTGGAGGGTAGATACTTGAAACCCAGGGACACAAGCAGTTTCACGCATTGATGTTCACCGATGTGTCAAAAAGAGGCAGAATCAGAAGAAACGTGATTCCTCATTTAAGGGTAAACACAGAATATGCATTTAGGTTGCAAATGGCTCTTTTTCTGTTGAGTCTGAGCTCCCCGTACTAGAGATGTTTTATGTTAGGATCTCCCTTTAGGCCACTTGGCAATCTGTAGTTATTTAGAAATTCAAAAATGCATAATGACCTGTGTTAGGTCCCAATCTTCAAGAATAAGTATGTTGAATTAATATGACAACATAGGTAGGTTTCTACATTCTTAAGGCTGTGTTTGCATTTACCTGTTTAGGATTTAGGCTTTAACTTGGGTCTACTTATTTATTTATTTATTGAACAAGCCTGTGAGTGGCCCTCACTGTGTGCCAGACCCCGTTCTAAGCAATTTCCAAATAAGAACTCATTTAAACCTTGTAGGCAGCACCCTGATTGGGTCCACAGATAATAGTGACTGCTTAGTGGGCCCCACGCACTACGTTAAGAACTTTTCATCCAGCATCTCAGTTAATCCTCAATGGTTCAATGACTTTGTATAATTATTACCTCCATTTTATAGATGTGTAAACTGAGGTTTAATGACATCAGGTAGTTGCTCAGTTATAGTCGTATAACTAAAGACCATGATATCTCTTCTGGGGTTAGCTTGCCCAATCACTTGAAAAAGAGAATCGCATTTATTTGAAGAAAATGGAGCTGGATTTTAATTTTTTTTGGATGAGACGGGAAATATTCGAAAGCAAATCATCCTTGATGAGTTTTCTAGGGACAGTCTTTTTTTTTTTTTTTAAGATTTTATTTATTTATTCATGAGAGACACACAGAGAGAGAGAGGCAGAGACCCAGGCAGAGGGAGAAGCAGGCCCCATGCAGGGAGCCCAGTGCGGAACTCGATCCTGGGACTCCAGGATCACACCCTGGGCTGAAGGCAGGCGCTAAACTGCTGAGCCACCCAGGGGTCCCCTCTAGGGACAGTTTGTATTCTCTCCACATTATCTGAAATATAATTTACATTCGGTGATTGTTTTGCTTATTTGTTCTATTGCTCTGTGCAAACCCAGCCAGAGTGGTTGGATAAAAAGTCGGGTTTCCTCTGCTCGACACAGGCTGGCTCTTCTCTGGAAGTGCGATGCAACAGTGTCCTCTAGTGGGGAGAGCCTGCAAGCATCACTGCGGCAGTGCGGGGAGGTCACAGATCCTGCTCATTGTAGGAACCGCGTCTTGGGGCTGCAGTCTGGCATCTGCACGTGTAGGTCCATGCAACAGCAGAAGCCAGGAGAGAATATCCTGGAGCTAACGATCCTCTGCAACATATAGTAAGGCTGGAAAATGATAAGCTAAAATAACTTCATTGTAATGATACAGCACACTGCACCCAAAATATATGTTAATTGGCTGTTAGGTTATTGATAAGGCTTCTGGTCAACAGTAGGCTATTGGTAACTAAGTTTTGGGGGAGCCAAAAGTCATACGTGGATTTTTGACTGTGTCAGCAGCCCCGACCCCACGTTGTTCAAAGGTCAACTGTATCTGACGTGGAGAAGGATTTAGTAAGATGGGCTTGATAGAACACGAGAGAAGGGAGAGGGTGTTTATTTTATCGGACACATATTATTCAATATGCCACAGAGCCAGGCAATGTGTGGCTCAGCCGAACCTGGCACAGCTACAGCGGGCAAAGATTTACCAACTCTCAAATTATAGCAAGTACCACCAGTGATATGACAAAAGAGGAAGGAGGCGCCACTGGTGTCCTGTCCGGCACCTTCATCTCTTGATATTTCGAATAGCGAATGACTACCCCCGACTTGTCTAGCTGTTGGATGCCACCAGAGAAGCTGTGTTCCCTACCTCTCAATTCTCCGACCCTGTTCCCCGAGAACCATCCCTGGGGCCAAGCTCAGGGGGCCACACACAGTTGACCAACAGGGCTGTATCTCCCGGTGAAGTTACTGGGGGATGAAGGGAAGAATGGGAAGTCATCAGACATAATCCTTGACTCCGAAAGATAATGACCTCTAATTGAATCCTATTGGTCTATTTCCAATTATTCTACTTTAATCTCTGGGTTTGCATGATCATATCATCCTATGTGGGATGATTAATGCTATTCCCCAACATCAGATTGGAAATTCTCAATGCATGTTACAACATTAAAAGCTCTGAGAGGTCCCCCGTTAACACAGCACAGCCATTTCAACCAGGCCCATGGGAAACATTCAATAAATGAATGAAACATTATCTGAAACATTATTAGCATTCTCATCTATCCTAAGAGCTTTCGGAATTCATCTGGCCACTGAACTCTTCTGTTTCCTGACTCATTCACATCTCAGGGTGCCATAGGATGTACCTTGGGGAATGCTGGTTTAGAGAGGATCCATTATTGACTCTGGTATCAAATAGACCCAGATTCAGATCCTCATAGGACCCCTTACCAGCTGTGTGACCTTAGTCATTTAACCTGAATGTCTGTCCCTGGTTCAGCATCATGGGTCAGAATGCCTACGTTGCAGAATAATTGAGAGGATTACGTTAGCTCATCCATCTGTTAGCAAGTAGCTTGGTGCCTGGCACATCCAATATCTGCTCCCACTTCTTTATGTTCACCATGCCTTCCCTCATTCTTCCTCCTCTTCTCTACCTTTAGAAATCCTTCTTGTCCTTCAAGGTCAGATTTAAATCCCACCATAGTTGATTCTAATCTGACATCCCACCTCCTCCCCGCCCCCACCAAGCTTGCCTTGACTACATCATCCTTTACACCATTTAAATAACAGGTGTGTGGCAATTTTCGTGTCCTTTCTGGTAATAATTGTCTTATAGGTTGGGCCTTTGCTCCTAAAAAACTTGGGCTCCTTCCCAATGGGATTATTCCCTAGATTTCTTCATTTCCATCTTAGCAACTGGGTTATGCATGTCCATTTCCATTTGTGCTCTAGTTATCACCAACACATTTTAGGAACAATTTCATATTTTAAGCCTTAGATGCGAAGATAATTATTAATATACGTATGTCAAACACTTAAATGAAGTAGTGAGTAGAATTCCACATAGAAGAATATTTGGAATGATATTGGTGTTTGACATTTTCCCCGAAATTTCCAAGAGGATGTGCTTGAATGAGACTTTAATCATTTCGAGGCTGGCAGAGTCAATTTTGAGAGATCAGTGTGATCTGATATACTCCAGCATTCTTCATTTACTCCCAGATCAGAGTGTCTGCAAAAAGAGAATACCAAGTTCTGGGTGCTCTCTGCCTCCTTCTGAAGAACAACGCAGTCTGCTTCGTCCTTCTTTCAAGTCAAAATCTGTCCATCCACTTGTACTCTGAAATGGCTCTAATAAAATTGAGTGAAAGTTGTTTATGATTATATGCAAGGGACATTGCATAGATTCTGAAGCCCTTTTTGGAGTTAATTATCCAATAAAAAGTAAGCCAATCTGAACACAGTTTTTATTTATTTTTTGTTGCTTTTATATAGTGTAATCCTTAATGGTTGCTGTTTACGTGCGATGAAGATGGTCATTTGCCAAAAACCAGAATCTTATTGTTCAAAGCATCTGTGACTTGTCAGCATCTCCTGGGAACTTGTTAGAGATACAGACTCTTAGGTCCCACCCAGACCTACTAAAAAGGAATGCATTTAATAAGGTCCCTGGATGATTCACATGCATATTGACGTCTGAGATGCACTAGAATATTCGTCACCTCCCACAATTGAAAAGTGAAGGGTTAATTGGTTTATTGCAAAAAATTGCTGAAAGGAAAATAAACATTTATTATTGCCCTTATGAGTATATGCTTACCTAAGTAATATATATGTGTTTTACACGCATACACATGCATGTGTATTCAGGACATATACGTGTATGTGTGTATCCTCCAAGGGGTCTCTCCGGCTGCTTCTTGGGAACCAGGCAATATCCTTTCTTGAACATTTTATGAGAATATTTTCCTTGATAAAATAAATATGTCTAATAATAGTTCTTTCCATTAGATTCCCAGGCAGACAAAATATGAAGCTTGCATTCTGGCCAGTGAGATTAGCTGGGTGAGAGAGCATGTGAAGTGCCAGGAATGGCTTGCTTTCTCTGCGAAGGTCACTCTGGTCCTCTCAGAGACAGGCGTGGACATCAAGTTCCTTGCCCATCCGGGAGGTTGTCGCCCTCTGATGGGACTCTGCGTCATGGAAATCCCTTGGTCTGTTCTCGTCGGCAAAGCAACAGGCGGTTTAATTGAAAGCCACATATGTGCTGAGTAAAGGACTCCTCTGTGAGAGTCTATCTGGCAACGGGTTACTTCTGCAGGTGCTTTCGAGCACGTAGACGCGAGTCCTTGTGGTGTGGAGCAGCCGGACCCAGTGTATTGCACCGTCGCTGGTTTTAGGATGGCTTTCGGTTCAGAAGCTCTCAGGGTCACGTGGCAAGATCATTGGTGTCTGGAGTTAGTGGGTCCATCTGGCCTTTGCCACTCACGGTAGATGCATGACCTTGACTCTGAGCACGTTATGTAACTCTGATGATTTGTTTATCTGGGATGAGAGACGCTGTTCGAAGGCAGTAGTTCCCAAACTGTCTTGAGGATGAGAATCACCTGGGGGGCTTGGTGAACGTCCAGATCCCCATCCCCTCGGAAGCCCCGGAGGCAGTATCTCCATGAGGGGAGCTTGGGAATCTGTGTTTCTAATAACCCTTCGGGGGACTTTGATGAGAGGTGTGGTTAGCCCCGCTCTGGGGAAGTGCTCCCTTGCCTTCTTCTAACCCTAAACTTGTTCGTGTCAGCAGGTGCCGGTTGGCAACTAAGAAGGTGATGTTGTGACTATAAAAATACACTGAACTCCGGCCTGAGGACTCATCATCTCTACCTCTTACAGCTTAGTCTCGTGACCACTTGAGTTTCCTTCTCTACACAATAAGGTGATAATAATACACACATATTAGATGATTTTTGTTCTGAGTCGATCTGCCTACCTGTCAGCTGATATTATAGAGCTTCTTGGCCTTCCTAGTGTTTGTTTGGTCTCTGGGGATTATGAATTCATGGAACATTGTGGGAAACTATAGTTTTTACATATATATTTCCATGTCCACCGTTAACTCTTCAATCTTTGTATCAGTTGCATCAAGGCTAAGACAAGTAATGTTTTGCAGGATTAAAAATTTGATTCTCTCATACCCAGTGAGAGAAGAGAGAGGGCTGGCTTCTTCACAGTTGGGTAGAAGACCTAATAGGTAGTTAGGGTCGCAAAAGAGGATTCATCCGGGGTGAAACCAACAGATCAAAAATAATCTGAAAAGAAGATATAATACAGGGACGCCTGGGTGGCTCAGTGGTTGAGCGTCTGCCTTTGGCTCAGGGTGTGACGCCAGGGTCCTGGGATCAAGTCCCACATTGGGCTCCTTGCAGGGAGCCTGCTTCTCCCTCCGCCTGTGTCTCTGCCTCTCTTTCTGTGTCTCTCATGACTAAATAAATAAAATCTTAAAAAATGAAGATATAATACAAAAGTTTTAAGGAAGGATTGAGTTGAGAATCCTTTTGCATGATGTGCAAGCAGGTAGGAGGGCCTGTCCCTGTCTAAATAATTATAATAAAGTAAGCCTTCCTTGAATGTATTTGAGACACTGAATGAAATCCAACTCCCGTGTTCTTAGCCCTAAACACAACCACAAATAGATTGAGAGAGCAGTTGAGGACAGAGGGTCAAGGAAGGTTGTAAATGAAAGAATGTTCGGGAGGAACAGCCAAGGTCAGGTGGAGTGAAGCCCAGACCTTCGGTGTGAGGTTACTCTCGGTAGAAATGAAGCACCAGCGCAGTCCCTTTGGCCATTCTTGCAAAACCCTCTAGATTTTCAGTTTTATGGCATTAGCAATAAAGATTCCACTGACCTCCCAGAATGTTGATTCCACCCCGTCCTGAGACTCCAGCAGCTTTCAGGGTTCACTCCGCATGGCCTGGCACAGAACGGCACTCCTAGGGTCACTGCGGAGCTGGCCAATAAACTCTGTCAAGACCAGGGTCCAGCTCAGATGGGTTCTGGCTGTGTGTGTGGGCCCAGGTGGGAATCACTGTCACCAGAAATGCAAGGAGTTGTACTGTTCTGCTCAGGCCAGCTGGAAAAGATTTATGAAATGCTTCCTGAGTACCCCAATACCTGCTAGGATATTCAGAGGAGGCCAAAGAAATGGGATTTACGGTGCCCATCGTGATTAGCTGATGGACTTATGTCAATTCCGATAGCTTGCTGAGTAGGTATTTGAAATATGGGGTTAATAATATTGCTCTCATGCTGGCTGCTGTGCAGGATACGTACAGAATGTGTGTAAAACACTTAGCGCTCCGCCTGATACACAGTGAACACTCCATAAATGGGAGCTCACATTAACATTATTGTTACTGTTACCCTAGAGGCTTATCATTTAGTCGAGGTTGAAATGTCTGATTATATGAATGAGGAAGAAAACGAGCTTGGGCAAATTCAAGCTTGGTCTTGGGGACTATGATTCTGCAAGCACAGCCGGCAGGCCGGTCCGGGCCGACCTCCTGCAGGACGGGCTTGCAGAGGAGTGTTTGCAGCTTTCTCTGCTCCCGCTTAGGTCTATGCAATGGGGGAGTCACCTGCAGGCCAGCGGTCAGATTGCCCATCGACAGCCTGCCCATTGTGTAGGAGGGACCCTTATGACCCCCGTCTCCTTGCTGCCACCTTCTCTTCTTTACCAAGCCCCTTAAAACTCGAACTCTGGAGCCGAATTGCCAAGTCCTTCTGGAATAAATGATAAACCAGATAAAACAGGCCCGTGACACTGGATTCACAGTTTAGCGTCGATTCATTTCGCCAGTCCTCTCTGGGCACCCCAGTCGGTGTGTGTCGGGTGGATGGGGAGGGGTGTGGATGGAGCTGTGAGTAAGAGAAACCGTCTCCCCACTGCCCCCCCCCCCCCAAGCTCACAGAGGAGTCAGGCCACCGAAGAGGGTACTAGGGTTCGGAGAAGCACAGAGGCCAGGGCGTCTCACTAACCTGGAGTAAGTCATCCACGCAGGCCTCTGGGAGCATGTGGAGCTCCAGGCTCCTCCGCAAGATGAGCAAGAAAGCAGGGCAGGGCAGTATACAGGAGGTGCTCAATAAAGGCGTGTCTCCTAAGTGAACTCAAGAAGGAGGCACAGCAGAGGGAGATGGAGCAGGGCCGAGCGCCCCTCCAGACCTGCCTACCCCAGGTCTGGAGAGAGGGGACCCTTGGAGTCGGCCCCGGTGTGGAGACACCGAAGGGCAGCCTGTTTCCATCCATTTGACAGGTCTGATTTCCTGCTAATATTCCTACCATTATTTTGTCACCCCTAAAAGTTAATTCTGGCAGTTTCAGGGCTCATTCCTGGGACTTCTTAGAAATGAAATTATACTTGGTGCCATTTCCCTTCCTTCTGAAATTACTATTGCTATATTTTTAGTATGTTTTAGGGGAGTAAAAAGCATTACTTACCTCTAGTTTTCCATATAACCACTTCTGATGACTACCCCTTTTAAATACTTTTTTTTTTTTTCCAGGCTATCCAGCCTGAATTAACTTTTCTTTAAGAAAAGGTCTTTCGTGGTTTATAAATTTTAATGCAAGATGCTAACTGCCAGGATATTTTTGGACCACAACCAGGGATTTAACCAGCCTCCCTTAACAGATGAAACGAGGCGAGCCTGTACTGCACCTGGACACAGTGGCTCTTTCATCGTTCACTTTCAAAGTCATGACACCTCCCGGTTTTAACCTCAGGACGTCAAGAATTTTCTTTTAAAACCTGTTTCCTGGAAATAGGTCTTTGCTGTGCTAGTGGATAATTTTTCACTTCATATTTTTTTAAGGTGCATAAATTCTATTTTTTTCCTCTTGCAAATAAAAAAAAAAAGCCCCACCAGGGTATGGAGGGGCATAGTAAGAGTCTCCTCTGTATTAAATAGTACAGGCCATCCCTGTCCTGGATTTTTAAATATTTCATTAGCAACAAGGGATTCTTACACTGCCCTATTCATTCCCTGTTCCTCCTCAGACACTGGACTGATTATTTTGATTAAAAGTGCTGAGTAAGAGAATGTGGGCTGAAAATTAGCCTCTTAAGCAAACGCCTGAGCCTTTAACCACGTGAGGACCTGCTCCTGTGGCTATTTGGAGTTCTCGATTGAATGTTGCAATGAAGGAAAACTGGGTTTTTGAGACTTCTATCCACGTCTCCTCATCCTTTCTCCCTCTGTGCTGGGCAGTTCTCCTGGAACCGAGGGTCACTTCGAGCCAGGAGGGGACTTTTGTGCAACATTTTGAGAAGAGTTCCTTCTAGAACAGGTTTGCAGGGACATTCTTCTGTGTGCGCTGCGGGCTGATGTTTTGGTCAGCCGACATCAGTTATGGGAGAAGAACGAGGGGACACACCCCGGTTGCCTCCTAGAAGAGCAGCCACACGCCGAATGTGGATGTGGACGTCTTGCTGGAGCGTAGCACTCGTTCTTGGTCTGCTCTTCGTTCATTCTGGTTTAGCTGCTAAGAGCTCATTCTTAAGAATGTTAATCATGCATTTGCGAAAGCCTCGTGTATTTCCTGGGAAGGCAGTGCTTTAGGGAGCAGGAAAGCTAGCATTTGCCAAATGTATCTCCATCTGGATGGAGGTAAAAAGCTGTCTTGAGCCCAGTGGTCCTGCTGGGAGAAATTGCTGGAGTAACCCTTCTGGGTTATGTAAATAAGAAAATCACAGAAACCACTGCCTCCAGGATAGGTTTCAACGGGTTCCTTTGTAGTGTGTCAAAAACTCCTCTCCCAGTGGTCTTGGTGGGTGAATGCTGAAAAATGCCCCTGAGGAGGAGCCTCCTAGAAAGAAATAAAATGAGACCTTCGCTTTTCTCCCCAAAGTTATGAAAACACATCTGATGAACTGAAGTCTACAGTCTGGAAAGTATCCAAGGAGGCCTAAAGAGAAACTCCCCTTGGGGGCTGGGGGGCTGGCCCACTGCTGTAGGCAGGGGCTAGGGTAGGGTAGCCAAATAAAGTTCAGGACCCCCAGTGAAATTTGAAATTCAGATAAACAGCGCATCATTTTCTGTGTATGTTTATGTGATATATGAGACATACCCTAAAGTTACTCATTGCTTATCTGAAATTCAGATTTCTCTGCGCTTCCTGCAGTTTTATTTGCACCATAATGGGGTGTGGCCCTAAGCAAGGCTACACAGGATGCGGGGTGTGACTGTGGTTGTGAACCAAAGCCCTGGGCCCTCGGGACCCCCGGTGTGAATGCGGTTGGCGAATTGGAACAGAGGAGGGAGTGGGAGCACCCAGCACCCACGGCTCGACACAGGGACCAACAGTTGTCGTGCAGTGCCCTGCGACAGCTCAGTGGAGAGGCAGCAACAGAAGGCGGAGTTGCAGAAGCCGGAGCCCGTGGGGACTGTGGACGAATGTTCTCCAGCTCTCCCTTGTTGGCATTGGGTGCGGATGGGTGGAGGAAGCCAGAGAGTCTGCTGACTGCGGGGGGGGGTGGGGGCTTGACGAATTGATTTGAAGATCAAGAAATGTGATGTGAAGCCTGATAACCAGGACGGAGGAGAAAGCCCCCTCGGCCCCCAGCCTCAGCGCCCCCCCCCTCCCCGGGAGCCCCAGCTTGGCCAGGCATGATGGGAACGGGCCGGGCCAGTGGGGTTGGGGCAGTGAGGACAGTCACAGGTGGAAGGAAATGCGTTCTTGAGCAGGGCCCGGCCAGCACGTAGGTCAGACGGGAAGTGGCAAAAGGTAAGATGGAAAGGCAGGTGGGCCAAGGCACCTGCTACGAGAGCCTGACCCTCCCAGAGGCTGGGCATTATCACCCTCTTCTCTTTAAGCTCTTTCTTCAAACATCACATGAGTGGGTACATGAGAGAAGTGGCCCCTCCGAAGGGGTGAGGCACCAACCTCCTGTTGTGCAGGAAACAGGAAGTTTGCACTGTGCCAGCTGCGTCTTACCTGCGAAAAATACCTTCAAAGGAATAGTGAGAAGCAAAGGATGCTGCACCAGGATTGCCCCTGCTGTCTGACGCTTCCCTTACGGCGGGGGCTTTGCAGCGCCTGGGTCACCTTTACAAGTCGAGGTGCCAGCTCCGCTAATTACCAGCCACGTGGCCTTGGAGTCAGTCGTTACTTCACTCTTCTGGGCCTTGGCTTGCTTGCATGTGGAATATAAGAAAAATGAGCATTTACTGGGTTCAGGTGGCTTACATCAGAGCGGTATTAGGCTGATGTGAAATCCTCGGTAAAGCTCGCTAATAATAGGAATCATTATAAGATGCAGAAGACAAAAAAAGGTACAAACCAACCAGGTGACTTTTTTTTTTTTTTTTTTTTTTTTTAATTTCTGAGCTCTGTTCCAGACCCATGAAATCAAAATTTCTGATCTTTATGTTTAAGTACAACCCCTAGTGATTCTTAGGTATTCTAAACTTGGCAACATTGCCTTCTGTTTTCTATGAAAGAATGCCTGTCCTTGGGCAGCTTCCCACTCACCTATGGGGTAGGTTGTGTCCCTGAGACTCTGGAGGAGGAGGAGAGCTTTCTAGTGCCTTCCTGTCACCAGCTCTGAGGCAGCCTCTTGCCCTGGCATGCTCCTCACCGCTCTCAATTTTCATTTTACCCCCAAAGCCTTGTGGGTCTTTCCCTGTGTCTTGCTCCTACCTTGTGTCCAGACTCTTAGAGTAGTAGAATCCAAAGTTTTTGTGTCTGAGGCAGAACAGTGGATCTACTGTATTTTGTTTTAAAGGATTGTAGCAATTGATTTTGATTTAGTTGATGGAGCCAGTTCTTTAAGATTAATAAAGATTGCCAAGGAGACCAGAAACAGCCAATTCTCCCGGCCCTTGGGGTCCCACCCAACTGCATCTATACTCTCTGAAATTACAAAGTGGACTTTACTAGGGCCACATTGTAGGTAACAGTATCTGACACATATTTATAATTCCAAAGTATTATATACCACAAAATTGGTCTTTCCTGCTGTAAGGTAATAATCCAGTTTTAAGATAATTTACGTAGAAATTTGTTTCAGCTTGAGTTATCATTTGGTTAATTATATAGTAAAGAAAAGCCACGGATGCGAGAGCTACTTTGGTCTGGGGTTCCTCTGGGCCACTCCTACTTTTCACGATGCTTTCTCATCTGTTATAATGGCCTTACAACTCTGGGCAGGGCTTTTGTGTCTTCTAAGTTGGAATGAGTAATTTTCTCAATGGCTAGGAGAGTGCACCAAGGATGGAATTTATTTAAGCAGACACCTAACACTGAGATCTGGTTTCACGAAAACCACTCACCTACAGTCTCCAAACACTTCAAACTATTTCCTGGCAAATGGCTATGGCTTTGTGTGCCCAGAGCTCCTTCCTTCCTCTCACCTCCTACAACTTCTCTGCTTTTTATTACATCTGTCTGTAACTTGAAACATGGTACCTTTTTTTTTTTTTTGGCAATTCTATAGTTGCAGAGTCTCAGCACCATTTTTGGACTTGAACAAGCATTATGCATTTCCTAAATACATTGGAGATGTGGATTATTTCTTAGCCTTTTAAAAAATGCTTTAATGCCCCTCAACTCCGTGAGACATCTGATAGTATGTACAACGGAAAAGGAGTGAGCCAAGAGAAAACAGCCCAGCATCAATGGCCCCTACTTGCTCCTTGGTAAACGCAGTGTCAGGGTCTTGGAGAGGAGACCAGGAACGCTGACCTTGGTATATAAGAATGGACCTTCCAAACACTGAGTTCATTCCATGTTGGAACATGATCATGCAGTCGTGAGCTTGTAGAGCTGGACCACTATTTGTCAAGGAGGTTATAAATGGGGTTTGAATGAGACACATTCACATGCTTCACCAAACTGTAGGAGTCTTTGATTTTTTACTATATTGAAGCCTGACATGTGTTGAATTCTGATTTATATTCCCCTCGTATACACGAGGTTATTTTAAAAAGTGCTCTGCCGGTCAAGATTTAATTCAAAAGATGCTAACATTTTACTTAGCTACACAATATATTCTTACTTTTATTTTTTTATTTTTTTTTAAATTTTTATTTATTTATGATAGTCACACAGAGAGAGAGAGAGAGAGGCAGAGACACAGGCAGAGGGAGAAGCAGGCTTCATGCACCGGGAGCCCGACGTGGGATTCGATTCCGGGTCTCCAGGATCATGCCCTGGGCCAAAGGCAGGTGCTAAACCGCTGCGCCACCCAGGGATCCCCTATTCTTACTTTTATATATAGTTTTAGTAAGCTTGAGTTGTTTGTGTCGTGAATTTTAACTTAAAAAAACTATGCTTCTTAATAGAATAAGAGGATTCTCCATGAGGATTTCCCTGTCAGTCTTAACCATCATCAAGATATAAACTGAATTTTCATTTGTCAGCTGCTATGCTACACATACAGTGCTTAGAAATTTGGACAGACCAGACTGTGTTCTCTGTGTTCACCCTATCATGATGAAATGGATTCCCTCAAGATCTCCAGTAAATAATGAACTGTGGAGCAGGTTCAAATGCCTTGGATTATTTAGCAACTGGCCATAAAGGCCTAAAGGATGAATTTCTGTAGTGTGAGTTTACTTGATAAAAGAAAACAAAGCTTTTTTCTTTTCTCCATGATTTCTGTTATGGCTCTCAGTGACCCTTCTCAGTTCCGTTTCTTAGCACAGGGTGACTATGACTAAGACCTTTAGATGTCTTTCTGCTTGGTTTCTTCTCAGCTGGTTCAAAGTCAGAGCACCCTTTCACAGCTCCTATAGATCTGAACTCCTGGGATTCCTGTTGTTTTCTCTTAACAAGCCCCTAACCCAGGGAGCAAACCCCCCTGGACTCTCAGGAGCAGCAACATCAGAATGATGATGACTGAGCAGCCATAGGAATGTCCTTTACATGTCTAGTTCACCAGCCCAGGTGCTAGATGAGAAGGAGAAACATCATTCTTGGCTATAGGGGGATAAAAAGGAGGACAAGGTAATCTTTAAAATCAGAGAGCCAGTGTAAAGAATATCAGAAACAGTCAAAATAACTTTGTGTAGAAGAGCCCAGAAATAGCCAGGCTCCCCTGAGAGCTAGCAACCTAATGAAAGGTGTCTGTCTAGCCAGATCTGCCTGGAGCCAGAGTTGCCCACAGCCCAACCACTTCCACCTGAGCCCTTCGTGAGGATACAAAACTTTATGAGGTGTTTTGACTAAGCCATGAATGAAGAGGAAATATGGAGAAGTGATTTTAAATGAAAGAACAAATGCAGACCCTAGGGTGTCAGTGAGAAAGAAAACCTTAAGATAGCCTAGTGTGAGGGCAGTAACCCAGTGTTATTGAGAGATCTTTGCATCTTTTGTACTTTCAAATATTTGACTGCTGAATTTCTTGAGCAAATTTATTTCACTGCGAGCTTTAATATACACTCTTTTGGATGCTCCATGGGGATGAGAAAGCTTACATTGAAAATCTGGTCATCTTAATAATTATCAGACATCCTGTAACTTATTTTTTTAATTAGAGAAGTAACAGTATGAGAAGTTGGTGTATCATTGAAAAAATGTGAATTATTAAATGTAAAAGTGAATTATTAAGGTGATGTAACAGGGTCTTAGATTGTCATGCTTAAATTGCAACAGCTCACTCATAATTAAGATATTTTACATGTAAGATACCTAAAGGATTTCTATATAAAATCTTCATATTTTTATATGATTTTTAAAATATTCATTATAGTCACATAATGTAAAGAGTCATAAAGTTCTATAAAGTTTTTGGTGAGAAACAGCAGTCCCTACCCTTATACCTCATATCCCCCTCATCAGAGGTAAGCACGTTCATTCGTTTTAGCTGTTTTTTTTTTTGTTATTTACCTTCATATGTCTAAATAACATGTATATGTTGTTTTTCCATTTCATATTTAGCCTTCTGTAATTGAATGCTGTGGAAAGAAAAAGTCTCTTTCATCTCCCACTTCCACCACACACATACACACACACACCCCCATAGACACACATGCACACCTTTTATGTCCTGCCTACTCCCTTCAGTTTCCCAACATACTTATACTTTTTCATTAAATAAATATTCAGTATTTCAATAATTATGATTTTGAAAATTCCATTCATAGCTGAGAGCAATGTAGAGTTTCATTGTGTATTTTCATCTCTTGCTCAACCTTTTGTTTTCTCCAGAGTTATCGGTTGCCTTGATTTTAAAAATTTGTATATTCAAGAAAAGTTTGTCATGAATTCAGAACCAAACTATTAATTGTCTAAATCTTTTCTACAAAACTTCAGATATATTAGATATCCTATCAATTTTATATTCTTGAAGGAATTTCTCCTGGAGACTTCTAATCAATCTGAACTTTATTTCATTCTACACTGGGTGCCCTCTAGGCCTGAAGCACAGTTGGTATCCTAGGATTTCTGTTCCCTATTAGTGTAGAGAGACCCTGTCTCCTATATTGTGTATCCTCTGGTAAATATCCTTTGTTTCTCTTTCTTGTTCTACTACTTTGTTTAGACAGGACCCATCTTCTAGTAGTTTCCATGAGAAGTGATGGAGGGATGTAATTTCTTGAGATCTTACGTGTCTGAAATGAGTATTTTACATATGCACTTGGATAATGGTTTATCTAGTGTATAATTCTAGATTGGAAATAATTTCTTTTCAGGATTTGGAAGGCGTTGTAACTTGTCTTCTAGCTTTCATGTTGCTTTGGAAAAGCCCAAATAAGTTCAGAATTTGGATCCTTTGTATGTGGCATATATTTTCCTCTCTAGCAGCTGTGAGAGACCCTTTATTTGTCCCTAAAATTTGGAAATTTCATAATTATAGAACTTGTACATGTATTTCATCCATTGTGCATGATATTTGCAGGGATCTTACATCTTTCAAGCTGGGAAACTTTCTTGGACAATCTTATATTCCCTTGTTATGGAGCTCCTATTATTTGAATGATGGATCTTCTAGTGTAGTCTTCTAAATTTCTTATCTTTTCTCTTCATTTTTATTTTCTGTATCTGGTTGCTCTGCTTTCAATGAGACTTCTTTATTATGGAAGTTTTCTTTAAATTTTCTTATCTACTATTATAGCCTTAATTTCTAAGAACTCTTAAATTCTCTGAGTGTTTCTTTTTTCATGAATCTTGTTTTTGTTACATAGATTTAATACATTCTCTCATTTCCCTGAGGATAGTGATGAGTTTTTTAAAAGGTGGTCTTTTCTCCACATAAGCTCCGTTTCCTCCAATTGCTTTGTTGCGTTAGTTTTAAATCTGTGTTTTTCATGTTAGGGTAGGGATCTGAAAATTTGTCTGTATATTAGAATCACCTAGGAAATCTGAAAAAAATTCCAAACTCTAGGCCATATGCCAGACCAAATTACACTACAATTTTCAGGAATAGGACTTAGAGAACAGTATATTTGAAGGTTTCCAGGTGATGTTATGGGGTTTTGTGGACAATTTAAGTTACTTCTCAATGTTTTCCTTTGTCCTCTTAAAATTCAGCTCTCTTGCATATGCCCAATTGATTACCACTTATCCATCTGCCTCCAGCTTCCAAAATTCCATTACTGTTATCTCCTTTCTTGTTTTCTTTTTTCACTGTGCTTTTGTGTTCTTGTCATTTCACCAACCCCTTTACTAATATTTTAATGGGGTTTAAAGAAGGAGCAGAGTGTGGAGTTAGGAAAGAACACATTGAGGAGGTAAGTTCTGAACTGGAAAGGTCCTATCGATACATGTACAAATCTATCAGCTGCGATTTCACTTCACTTAAATTGCTCAAAAAAGGGCTACTAGCTCAAAAAACAACCCAAATTTTCATTAAATATGAAAGCACTGGCATCATAGTCAGTTACACAGTAAAACCTCATGTAGTCAAATTTGCTAACATCTAATTAGTGATAATGGACTTGGTTAAAGTTCACCTTTGTTCTACTTGGCAGGAGAGGATTTGATTAAGAAAAATTACCTTTGTTCTACTTGGCAGAGAGGGATTTGATTTAAAAAATTATTGTAAACAAGACTGTAGATTAGCAACCTAGGTAAGAGAGAAAATATTCAAGGGTATTATTAGAACTTGTATGTCAAAAGACAAAATAGTTCTTCTGATTACAAATGCTGCTTGTTGATGTGGATCTGATATGGCATGTACCTGAACCGTACTTTATTAGCTATTACTTTGTATTACAGAACTAAAAGAACTGGATGAAATTTGCACTTCTTTTTAAACAAATGTCATACTTTTTTTTATAGACTTCTCAGGTACCTGAACTTGGAATTGTTAAGAACTTGCTCTAATGAAAATAACAGAAAGACAAACTGTGAAATATAACATGTCATTTATAATTAATAAATCACTAAACACAGGCAAGAAATTCAAGGGCTATAAAATGCCATGCATTTTCACAGTCAATTAATACTAAATTATTTGGCACATTCGATTCTGTAGCCAGGTAGAAAAAATTACTATATTTAATTGCTTTCAAATTCACAATTTTTCCTGTGAAACTGTGGCCTTCTTTTCACACTCTCAAGAACTATTATAAAAGTTGGGGAAATTGAGTCTCAGCCCTCCAGTTCACAGTAGTGTTGCTTGTTTTGTTTCTTTTTAATACTATCCATTAGCCTTTGCTTCCCATCCTCTATTTTTTTCTTTCCTTTCTTTTTTTTTTTTCTTTCCTTTCTTTCCTCCTTTCCTTCTGCCTTTCCTCCCTTCTCTTCCTTCCTTCCTTCCTTCCTTCCTTCCTTCCTTCCTTCCTTCCTTCCTCCATCATTACTCACTGATAAACATTCAATGTGCTAATCTTTATGCATAAAATTGACTGGAGTGTTTTCTCCCATGTGAATGGATGTGACTCAAGGATATATAACCCAAGATCTAGTTGCATTTCCTGCCCTTTGAAGAGTCTTCTTTGTGAAGAGTGCTGGCTTTCCCTAAGAAGCCCCAAGACTTTTGCTCAAAATTAGCTTCCCATTTTTCCCTACTCCTTGCTAGAACAATCTGTCTGCATTAGCAGTCCGAAGTGATGCCAGTGGAATGGTAGAAAGAGAATGTCATCATGAATCTAGAGAACTGGCCTTACAAAGTCATGTAAGGATCTAATGAGATTAGTGACTTCCAATCTGGAAAAGAAAAAAGTTCAGAGACTCCCTTATAATAGCAGCTATACTTCTGTTATTTCCTGTTGAGAAAATACACGACTGAAAGCTATTTTTATTCAGCAATTCTTTCAAGCAAGTCTGAATCTTACTAACCACACTAGTATAAACAAACATTGGAACAATAGCCACACATTCAGTTCGTGCTATTATTTAGCCACGATATCACTTAGGAATTGTATGTAGCTTCTAGACAGAGAGTTCTAGCTATCATGGATTAAATATATAAAGACTTAGACCCTCATAATAATGAAGCCCAGAGGTGTTGGTTTATAGCCAAGGTTTCTGAAATTCTCTGGCCTTTTTTTCATGGTCCCAGGGTGTTGCTGGACCTCCTGCCACAACATCTGCTTTTCTTAAGCTTGAAGAAGGAAGGGCAATGGAAGGGCAAAAAAATTTTTTTCTTGACAGCTTTTTATTCCTTTATGCGTATATCTCCATGGCTACCCCATTTGCAAAGGAGGTTGAAGACTGTAGCACATTATATAATAGCACAGGTGTCTGTTAGAAGGGAAGATGGGAGGAGGATGTTGGATCGCAGTCTATGACACAGTCAGGCTAAAGACAATGCTGAGGCTGCATCTGGAATCTTGGGCAACAAGAGGTTCTCAGTGTATGGGATGGAGACCACAGGGTAAATGTCCAGAAAGTCTTCCATCTCTAACGCTCTCTGACACTCTGAGGCTGACATCTTGGCATGCCGAGTTTAAGGCATTTCTCAGAGGAGGCAACAGATAGTGAAAAAAGCATGAATGTGGAATGAGAAGACGTGGATATGAACCCTAACTATTGGCCAGGAACTTGGGCAAATTGCTTAACTTTTCAGATTAAACTGCTCAATTCTTCCTCTACAAGAAGGAAATCAGAATGTTTTCCCAGAGGCTCCTTGAGAGGATTGACCAAGACTTAGCACGGTTTCAAACACGTAGGTGCCCACTCAATGTGACTTTGAGTCAAGGAGTGCAAGGTCATGGTCTAAACTCGGATTTGGAGGCAACCAGGGGAATGTGACGTGCTGGACTCTGCCCTGAATCCCACTTAAAAGTTGCTGAGGCAGGCACGTCACGAGGCCACATCCCAATACCAAACAGTTGTGTTGCAAATTACTTGACCCCAGAAGCAGGTGTCAATTGGATTGCAGAGGTGTGAGGCCTGTTCCATCCTGCATGTCTGTGCTCTGGAGGTCTGTGTAGGTATCTGCTTTATATTTCAGGATTTTCATTTTTTATACTAGTTCATTTATAGATGTTTGATCAGGTGTGAACTTCTACCAAGAAGACTATAAAAAAGCAATTTAACAAGTGAGTCTGAAATGCCATATGAAGGGTCAGACTTTACACAAATTACGTACTGGACTTTAAAAATGAACAACGTTGCTCTTTCTTTTTCATTTCCTTGAGACGCTCCTGGAAGGAAAGTTCAGGAGTTTGCACTGGGCTGCTGTTTCGGGCTGCTGTCCAGGCAGCCACATCTCCCTGCCCTTTCTCACACTGTTCTCGCTCCCTGAAATGTCCTTTCCCTTCTGTTCCCTGGCAAAAACCTATTCATCTTTTAGGGCCTGGCCCAAGAGCATCTGCACTTCAAGGCCTCTGATAGCCCAAGACCCAGGCAGAAGAAAGCCCTCTTTGCCCTGAGCTAGTATATTCCTGTCTCACGTGTTTCCCATAATAACATTAGGAGTTTACTGAGCGCTTCCTAAGTGCCCAGCATTGTCCAAGTGCTTTACATATGTTCATTCATTTAATGCTCATAAAAGCTTGATGAGGTAGGAACTATCATCCTATTGCAGATGAAAATTGAGGCACAGAAAGGTTAAGTACCTTGCCCCAAATCACCCAGCTAGAAAATAGCCAACTCAGAATTTGAACCCAGGTTTTTAAACAATTGCAGCACGTCCGTGATGATTGTTTAATAACGTACTTACCAATTTCCCTTACTAGATTATAGGGAATTTTCTGTCAGGGGCTTTGTCCGACATTTTATCTTGAATGAATGAATGTATATATACACATATTAGCCTAGGGTAGCAAATGCAAATTGTACAGTAAAACTCTAAAGTGGACAGAGATTACTATGTGGCCCAAATTCAAGCTTCTCTCTCCACAGTAAGCACTGTGAATCATTTCTTATGATTTCTTTTAGAAGATTTTTTTTCTTTTAGAAGATTTTTTGCACATATCAGCATATGTAAAAATGCTTTGCAAGATTTATCCCAATAGGATTCACACTTAAACACATTCTGTTCCTTGCTAGTATGTATAACCTATTTTCAGCTTAAAAAAGCAAAACAAAACAAAACCAAAGAAGAGATGATTCATGATATTTTGATTATGATGCCTTGAAGACTCCATTGACTTAGTGTCCATAAAAATCGCTGTCACTTAAAATAGTTGATCATAGCACCAAATCCAATTTTTAAAATGTTCTAACCATGTGGTAGTAACCTCAAATCCTTTGGGGAAGAGGAAAAGAAATAAGGAAAGAGCTTAACCAATGCACTTATCAACAGTGCACACTCAGAATCTTTCATTTTTCTTATTCTTCTGCATTTACCAAGAAGTATTTACTGGAGTGTTTTTTATTTTATTTTTTTAAGAAAAAGAGCTGGGGAATGGAGAGCTTTGAGCACAGTGTGAAGGTTCTAAAATTCATGGTGGCAGCAATCTTGGGAGCCTGGGTGGTGGGTGTGTATAACAAACCATGGGCTCCTGGCTAGAACAGAAAAGGTTCCATAAATCTTGGACTTTCCAAAGAACTTTCGTTTCCCACACGCTCTGAAGTTTCCAAAGAAACTTTCGTTTCTTCTACTGTGCAAACATTTCATCTCCTTCTCTGGCAGGGAAAACACTTTCATTTTCCATATGGTGCAAATATGTACCTCTTTCAGAAATGGACAGAGAACAAGAATTTCTGTAAGGGTGAACCAGAGAAGAACAACATATTTATTTGTGATTTTGATTCTCACCTATGGACTGGACCCTCAGAGAGGGACTAGCTCCTTCTTGAAAGTCAGCAGGAAGCTTTGACCCAGATGCCCTTTAGGGATGCACTCTTTTTCCCCTTAGCAGAGAAAATCTCCTGTGCCCAGGCCTTTAATGTAGCCAGGAAACCTTACCATGGCCCTTTTCTCTGTCCACAATTGTCAGCTTAGCCTACTTTCTCTCCAGAAAGTTCCCAAACAGCAAAATATGTATTAGCTTTCATGACTTAAAAAAATTATGGCAAAATATGACATAAAATAGAGCATCTTAACTATCTTTAAGTATGCAGCTCTGTGGCTTCTAAGTGCGTTCACACTGTTGTACAACCATCACCATCATCCATCTCCAGAACTTTTTCATCTTTGTACCCATTGCACACTAACTCCCCCTTCCCTCCTCCTCCTGTCCCTGGTAACCACCCTTCTGTTTTCTGTTTCTATGAATTTGACTCTTCTAGGTATCTTGTGTATATGGAATCATACACTCTTTGTCCTTTAGTGATGGGCTTATTTCACTGAGCATCTTTTCAGGGTTCATGTGTATTGTGACCTGTGTCAGAACTTCCTTCCTTTTTAAGGCTGTATGTATGTACTACATTTTGTTTATCTATTCATCTGTCAATGGATCCTTGAATTACTTCTACCTTTTGGCTATAATGAATATGCTGTGAACATGAATATATAAATATCTTTTTTAGTCTTTGCTTTTAATTATTTTGTTATATACCCAGAAATGGAATTGCTTATGTTTATTTTTTGAGAACCTGCTATATTATTTTCTACAGTAGCCATACCATTTTACATTCCCACCAACGATGCCCAAGCATTCCAATTTCTCCGCATCCACCCCAACACTGTCTTTTGTATTTTTTTGTTTGTTTGTTTTTGTTCTTGTTTTTGATAGTAGCCATCCTGAGGGGTGGTATCTCATGGTAGTTTTGGCTTTTATTACTTTTCACTCAAAAAAGAAATCATTCTTCATTCTTGGTTCAGGTGGGAGTGGCCATGACTTATTTGTGTTTTGAAGAGGAATAAAAGACGCAAAGTTCTCTACTGAATAGTAGCTCAGGGCACATTAGCCAGCCTATCCTTGGGTCTAAATATGGAACACGACCTTTAAATGGTACTGGCTGGGAAACTCTGCACCACCTGGCTGTGCTGGTCCTTAGTGACCTCCTCAGGGGATTCCTGACAGTTAAAGCTTGTCCTGACTCTTGGGGTGGGGAACTCCCCTTCTCTAACATAATACTAGTGGCAGCTTTGTGCTCTTATGTAAAAGGGAGAGTGTTCTTCCAAGTGTCAGGGTCATGCATGGACACTCCTATTTCAGCAGTGGTGACAGTCTAGATGTAGAGACAACACAGAAACTTCTCCTCTGGCAGCAGAGAGAGGATTCGGAGCAAACACTGTGCAGACACTTGAAACTGCTTGTTTGAGTTCGTGCTTTTGTTGCTTTTCTTTTTCCAAAAACACTTGTAACGGTATCTTAGCCTCTCAGTAATCTTTGGATCCAGTAATCTAGTAGAAAGTAAGCCCATTTGGCAGAGAAAAACATGGTCTTTGAGATATTAAATGCCTTCCTCAGGAGGACGCAGTTGGTAAGCAGAAATAGGACTAGAACCCAGCACCCGGGCTGTAGACAAATAATCAATTTTGATGGCTATGATCCCACCTAGGAGCTAACATCTCATGGATTTGAGTGGCCTGCTTTCTTTGGGGCTTTTTATGACTTGAAGCAAGGTACTCTGCTGAGCAGTGGCAGACAGCTTGTATCGGGTCCTTTCGGTGTATAGTCTTGGTGTTCAAGGAGGAGGAGTCTGACTCCCTGCAGACAGGCATACCTCAGGGAGGCCTCCTTCACCTCAGTGGGTATCACTTCGTACTCGTGAAACCCATAGAAATTTGGTTTGGCTAATTCTATTTTAATTTAGAATTTAGAAACCACTGCTTATGACTTTCATGGTCATTAATATCAACTTCTCAAAATATGAATGTCAGACTAATGAATATTCTAGGTTTTTGTTGTTACTCCACTTAGCACAAGTCAGAAATTGCTTGAAATTGTATATCACTGATGATGTTCTTTGAATAATTGGTGGCTTCCCACTGGATTTTAAATGGCCTGAAGCAGACACACAGGCCTGGGCAGAGCTCATCAGGCTATTTGCAAATATGCAAGCCACTGCATAAATGGTCCATCCTCTGGAATTTGCTAACTCGAGACCTACGTGTCAGAGAGAGCTCATGGGTACTTATGAACACAGCAGGTGAACACCATTGATAGACAAAAGGGAACCAGCTGAGACTTATGGCTTCTCTCCACAGAGGTTATTCATCAGCTCAGGTGGCCCCTAATGAACATGAGCCCCAGAACATGATGAAGCTGTTGTTACTGAAAGAGCAGTATCAGTGGCTCGAGGGTTTTAGATTACGGTGAGTATTAGTGGGAACGTGATGATGGTTTCTTTAAATAAACCAGTTAACAGCAGTCCCTCTTCTGCTTTAAAACAAAAGATGAGAAAAACTTACTTCAAGTGGCAGACTCTGATACGTATTCTGATACGTATTCCCCTGCATCACTTATAACTTTTATTTTTATTATTTGTATTGGTACAGAAGCACCTTTTGTCAAGGGTACTATGATTGGAGGGAAGAGTGTTAGTTACTGTGAGAAACAAGTATCACTTGTATCTTGCTCTTGAGTGAAATCTTCAGAGCCCACGTTAAAATTACATACTTAAAATATACCTTATTTTTTTTAACCAAATATACCCAACTTTAAGCATTACTGAAAAATGTTTTCAATTAGTGGATAATGTGACATACTGAATGCTTGTCTCAGATGCCAGTTCAAACCATCCTTGTGCCTCATAGCGTCTCAGATAATACCACGTGTTGAAGCTTACTCATGCACAATCATGTTCATCCCACAGGGCTGACGCCCCATAGAATAACTCATGCAGAAGAACCAGAAGAGTTTCTTGTGTCAACTAAAACACTTTTTTGAAACCAAAAAGGGACTCTCCTACTCCTTGTATCTCATCTGTACTGAGCCATTTGCAAGAGAACTTAGTGAAAGATGGAAGTGACTGGTAGTTGAGGATGTTTAGTACAGAGTCCCATCTGGGAGTGAAGGTGGGGTCTTGCTAACATATGCAAACACTAACAAAAATCTGTAGCTCGCATTCATCAAGAACATGTCATGCTAAACTCATCCCTTTTTCTCCTGGGCTAGCGGATGTGGGAATGCCGCGATTTGGATTAACTTCTGCAACTGGGTTTCTTGCCGTGTCTCGTGGGAAATTCAGAGGCATGTAAAATGGATAACAGAAGAGCTGGCCGCAGTTGCAGGTAGTTAAATAACAATACTCAATATGTGTTAATGAACGGATCGATAGGAACCAAGAGCCGTGGTCTTCAGCATGGGTGCTGCTGCGGCTTGCGGGGAGGATGACGCTTGCTATTCCAGACTCGTGTGCAGGGTTGTGTGCAGGGCTGGGCAGAGTGCAGCAAACTGGCCACAAGTCCAGCTTATCTGCCCCACCCAAGAAAACACACCTGGAGATGAGTTAGTGCAAGATGCAGTCTTATGAAAATAAATGTACTGCTCAGATTTGGGAAATAAAAGGCTTACAGATTTCCATACCTTGGACATTATTAGGAACAAATTATTTGTGATTCCAGCTGTGATACTCTGGTACTCCAAAATACTCAGCCCTTTGTCCCTTGATCTCATCCTGTTCAACATTTTAAACACCAACTTTAAAAAATGCTAAAAAGTGTGCTTTGAATATCCTAAGGAACTACTGGCTTGGGCGAGAGAGATGCTAACCACCAAAGCTGAAAGTAGCCGGCAGGCGTGAGGCATCATTTGGCACTGGGATTGGCTTTCGTGCCAGAAAACCTATAGATGAAGAAGCTTTAAACCAGTACTTAAAAGTTCATTCTTAAGAATGCACTTTTGAGAACTCTTTGTAAAGTCGTTTTCCTGTAAGTCTTGCTCTAAATGGACTTTTCTTATAAACAGAAATGTCAACACGACCAATCACTATTTAGGTAAATATTTTTAAAAAAAATTATTTCCTATTTTAATGGAATATATAATTCAAGTATGGAAAATTTTATTTTGCCTCTGGACTGTTCTTTGAGGACAGGGATAGTATCTTCTTTATTTCTATTGTCAAATCCTAGCACGTCTGCAACACACACTGATGAACTTTGGAGAATGCAATCCTACTTAACCAAATCAGAAAGAGGAGTCTTGAATGTGGCAACAGAATTCACTTTCCACTAAGATGAACTTTGCAAATTTGAGGGTAGCACCCTAGCAAGCTAACCCTAGGGCGATTGTTTCCAACCCTGACTGCACATTAGAATCATATAGGTTGTCAGAGAAAATATACAAGGCACCAGTTAAAATAGAATTTCAAGTAAACAATGAATGATTTTTTTTTTTTTTAGTATAAGACTATTGTATGGGCCATAGTTATATCAGAAAAAGTATTTGTTTCTTTTATCTGAAATTTAAATTTAACTGGGCATCCATGCTTTCATTTGCTAAATTTGACAAATATGAGCCTTGGGAGTGTGGGCCCCACTCAGAGTTTTGAATACAATCGATCTGGAATGAAGACACCAGGGGGATCCCTGGGTGGTGCAGCGGTTTGGCGCCTGCCTTTGGCCCAGGGCGCGATCCTGGAGACCTGGGATCGAATCCCACGTCGGGCTCCCGGTGCATGGAGCCTGCTTCTCCCTCTGCCTGTGTCTCTGCCTCTCTCTCTCTCTCTGTGACTATCATAAATAAATAAAAATTTAAAAACAAAACAAAACAAAAAAAAAAAGAGAAGACACCAGGATTGGTGTTGTGCAGAGACTCCCCAGGTGATTCTATCATGCAGCTAAGGTCAGAGGGTCAGAGCTAGGGTCAGAGGGTCACTGCCTTATAATGCATGTTTTGACCTTGAACCTTCTTCCCATGACTGTCAAGTGTAGGTTTTGCCTCCTTTCAAAGGTATCATATGCTTTAGCTTCCCAGAGGCCACCCTTAGTGAGCTGTGGATCCACAGGCTTAGTGTAAAGTAAGAACCTCTAGGCAGCCTTGACCTCTTTGTCATTCCTTAGACAAGAGAGATTTTACTTTAGGGATTTCTCCTTGTTGAAATATTTGGGAAATGAAATGTCTCTGGGCAGATACTGGGATCCCTTTGGTATCTCAAACCATTGCATGAAACTTAAGCTGATTCTCGCTTCATTATAGTTCACAAAGTGTAGCTCACTCCTGTTGGCTCCTTGAATTCTCATAATGAGCCTCCTACACCTGAGTTGCTCCACCAAAGTACCCCATCTCCCAAGAATGTTCCAGATACTAGGATCAGGCTCTATTGGTCCCTGTTTAAATCTTTGGTTGTGTGTGCCAGAGTTGAGTCTAGACCTCACACCTGGGCTATTTCCTAGAGGCTGGAGCTGCATCCTTGGACCTGAACTCAGTACCCAGGGCCTTAATAACCATAGGCAGACTTTTCAAAAGGTAGAGCTTTCTTGATTGGAATTCAAAGCAATCTTTCCCTGGATTCCTATTTGTTCTGCTGTGTTCACTTGTTGGATTCCTGTTGCCATTCATGTGCCCAAACACTGGATCTCGCCATAACCTTGGATTCTAAGGTGGGTGCACCTACTTCATGAACTATGCCCAATGGGAGAATGGGGAATTCTAGTTCAAGGCCCAGATCTGGCCCTGTCTTGCATTGTTGTCCATGCTTCACTGGAAAATCTATGAATAAGACAAGTATCGTTACACTATTGAAAGAAATTGGAACAACAGGAAGGCAAACCAATGTGGGGTATAAAATGTTGAGCTTTGTTTTAGATATTCAGAGTTCAAAATTCTTATCGCATGTCCAGATGTTAAAATCTAGTGATCATTGGGATAAAGACAATTTTGAGATCATTCGTGTAGAATTTATTTGAAAGGATTGGTGAATTCTCCAAAAGGAATAGATCTTAGCTCAGTGATCATAGATGTCAAATATATTAGTAGACGAGAAGACTGGTAGAGTGTTGTGATGACCAAAGCAGGAAGAAATGTCACACAGCTATCAGTTTCTGATTATGTATGAATAATGAGTACGACTAATGGGATAAGGTCTAAGCCCAAGAAACTAAAGGATCTTCTAAGAGAAGTCAGAAATCTGATAGTTACATGGCTTACCAAGAGATGTTAAAGTTTTAAGATATTTTTAAAAGTGCCATATGAGAGTTGCTCATTTAGAAAGAAACCAGATAGTGTTTTCAAGGTTATGTGCTTCATAGGAAAATATGAGGTGTAGAAACCAGAGGTGTTAGAAGCCAGAAGAAGGTGAACCCAGGCCTTCCTATAATATAGACTTGAGCACTGAGGGAATCCATGCAGGGAGGAAACCAGAACTTGTAGTTATCTGCTGGAGTTCAAAGTAACCAGCCAAAAGATTAAGTGGACTGGAACATATAGTCCTGGGTATAAACAAAACAACAACCCTGGTGAGAAGCTGAGAGCTGTCGGAGTCCGTAAGTGTGACAGGAGAAGCCAATTTACCCCTGGGCTCCTTAAGGCTAATGAGACTAATGGCTTAAATCAAAGCAAATATACTTTTTGAGATTGGATAATTCCTTCTGTTTTGTTAGCAGAGGAAATGGAAAGGTGAGCTATGATTTTTTTCCACAGCCAAGATTTATGACAATGAAACCTACATTATATGGCAAGTTCACAAAGTTGAACTTTGATAAGTAAAGGTCAAATCTTTCATATCCTCTGAAAAATGATCCAAAAAACCATTGAAGGGGAATGTACCAAAATATAATGTTTAAAGGCAAATTTTTAAAAATGGAGTTTCATCAAAGAATATCCATCATAAGCACACGCTTTTGTTATTTCTAAACACAAGTATATAAATATACTCACTGTCAACTTTTTCAGGTTTTAGTTTGGAGCTGGTGTCCTTTGATTAGAACTTGAACTTAGGGAACTTATTTTAACCTTACTAGTTATTAAAATAAACATTATTTAAGTATTAGATTGTGATTAATTCTATCAAAATTCTTAATTATAAAATTTAACACAGATATTAGATCATCTAGAGGGAAAGGTTTTGTACAGTCTGCAGACATTAATTTGGTCAAATCAGTATTGATGGGGCAATATTTAATAAAAATATAGATGATTATGAAATGTGTTTGAATGGTATGCTATTTCATTAAAAAATATATCCATATTATGTAATAAACTAGCCTTAGTTATTTAACCAGTTGATAAAAAAACACAGATTTTAGGATTTTGAGTTGAGGATTTTTTGCAGCTGGAGTCTCCAATTTATAGAATGTGGATTTTCATAGGAGTTGTAATTCTCATCTGGTTAATTCTCTTTAAAATTCAAAAGAAAAACTGCATTTGACTTTGACATTTATTGTAACAATTTTTAGTGGAGAAAATTTTGAGGTGATTCTAATTATAAGTAGAATTCATAAAATGTACATAACACTATTATAACATCTACCTGGAACTTACTTATTTTTAAATAACACTACTTCTCTATTAGATAGGAAAATTTGGTGCCAATATGAGTAATTTTGTGGGAGTGAAGAGAAAATGAACAACAGCAAAGTAATAGCATGTGAAGAACTTTTCATGTTCAGAATTGACCGATATTGCTAGTAAGTAATATATTTGTGTAAATGTATTCCACCAGTAATGAGGTCAGTTTGAGAAATATATTGCTTATAACTGAATTAAATCAAAATGAAAAATTTTACAGTGATTGTTAAATGCCAAATTGAACTGATCTCATTAAATGTGAAATTCAAGTATATTTAGACTATTGCCTAAATTTTAATACATGAACATAATGAGATATGACCAGAATAGTTGGAAAAAGTTACTTCTATTTCTTTTTTGTTCCAGTAGTTTCTTGTTTCACAGTTTAGATTTATTTTCTGGAATTTGATGAGATAGCTTGGCACGCGAGTATGAAGTATATAGTATGTTTCAGTAAATGGAGGAGGAGGAGTACACCATATATTGGTCTATACTGTCTTATACAAGTATTTTGCTTGTTACTTTGAGAGAAGTGCAGCTGCATGTAGTAAACACAGATGGAGCACACTTTTATTGAAGTTCCTAACTGGAAACAGACTTTAATCCTGTTCTTGGAATACCCACAATCAAACTTTCCATCAGTGATTATGCCTTTTTTTTTTTTGCTGCAGAGACCAGCTAACTGTCACCTCATCACAGGCATGCATTTATTTGTTGTTATCTGGGTGTAGTTTATCATAGTCTCCTGGAAGGTAGAAGAGCAAGTCTGCAATTGTTTTCTGCTTCCTATGGAAATATAAGGCATGCGTGATAATGCTCGTCTGTCCCCTCATACAGAGTTCCAAGTGGGGCTCTTCACAAGCCAAGGGAAGTCAGCCAGCCACTCCCAAATCTCAGGGGATGTGTCTAGCCCAAGGCTACAGATTCTCTTCAGATAGTTACTGCAGATGCTAATAGACTTTTCTTAATCCTATCCATCATTATGTCTTATTTGAGAAGGATTTTTTTTCCCTCCAAGCAAAAATAGTCACTTCAAAGCTTACTTGACCTAATTATGTACTTCCCACAATAGTAACCCAGGACCAAAACATATTTAAATGCTCATACTAAAAAATAAATAATAAATAAATAAAAATAAATGCTCATACTTATACCAATATATAACATAATCTATAGCTCCCTACTTCTTCTTTTTTTTCCTACTTCTTTTAAACATCATAGAAAACTGATATCTAATAACAAATGAAATGCTGAGAACTACGTGTACATCCAAAAACTGTATTGTGGTGGGCGGATTTTTAGTGAGAGGAAATGAAGATTGAGAGTGTAAGCCACAATGTCCTATTACATTTTTAAGGTTGAAGATGTGGGAAACATCACCAGTAATAGCAACAGCCTTCCCTCTAGCAGGTACATTTTATTTATTTATTTATAAAATATTTTATTTATTTATTCATGAGAGACACAGAGGGAGAGAGAGGCAGAGACACAGGCAGAGGGAGAAGCAGGCTCCACAGAGGGAGCCCGATGTGGGACTCGATCCCAGGATTCCGGGATCACGCCCTGGGCCGAAGGCAGACTCTTAACCACTGAGCCAGCCACCCAGGCATCCCCAGCAGGTACATTTTAAATGTTATTAAAATCTCCTATAATTAGATGAAACTGGGAAGAATCTCACTTCTCATCTCCAGTTGAACTGATTGGGCTGCATGCTGTCAGTCTTTTAAAAGAAAAAGGTAAGTGATTCAGCCAGCAAAATCTGGTTTATTTGGGAAGAGCAGAGGAATTGCAATTCGGGACAGGCAAGCTATGCAAACGACAGGCAAGTCTAGAAAACGAAGGAGGAAAGGACATTTATGAAAAAGGACACTTTCCTTTTATAGAGAAAAGGAGGAAGTTAGGAGGGGTTGTTTTGAGCAAAAGTTCACTGGAGGAAGAGGAGTTTGAAGTGGTGGCAGCTTCTTATTGGTTGCAGGCATTTGAAGTCTTGGTGGTGTTTCATTGGCTACAGGTAAGGGCATCTTGATACCGCCAGGTATTGAAATCTTCCTTCCTCTTGCTGGATTTACAAGCTGCAACAAGCGTCACAAGCATGAGAACTCCCCCTTCATGGTCTCCGACTCCAGTTTTGAGTTAGGTTTCCTTAACACATTTTCATATTTCCCCCTTTTGATAAGATCTTTCTTCAAAAGCATTGCTGATCAAGAGTTGGATCATCTATTCCTTATTGAAACATTTTTGTTTCTTGGTGTCAGGAAGGACTTTTTCTGGGTGTCATGTCCCATGCTGGAGGGAAAGTGTACAGATTGGAAAACACTGAGGCCACATTTGGGTAACAAACAAGGGTGGGGACGGAGAGCTTCCAGGCATTTCCCACTAAAGTTTACATCTTATCAAGGTTGTAAGTGTTGGAGATCATCATGAAGCATTGAGTCAGCATCACCCTATTGGGTACGCTGTTTTTACAAAGGTTCAACTGGCAATAGGCACAAAGCTTTAAAAATGTTTACACAAAATAAGATGAGGAGCGGAATGATGGCCCCATCGTGTATTAGAGTCCTAAATCAGCAGCCCAAACCAGCTAAGGAGATCAAAGGACTATAGATCATCAGATGGAATTTTTTTGTGGCCAATGTGCATCTTCCCTAATATCATGTAATTGGGTTTCTATTTCTCTGGAGGGATTTATCCACGTGAATAGGTACAATTAGTTGCTTTGGGAGTTACGACGGGGAGAAGTCAAAGCAAGGCACAGGAGAACCTGGTTGTGGAGGTTTGACTCAGTGAGAACGATCTGGAGGGGTGCAAGTGTAACTAGGGGTCACATTGGAGACGAAGGGAAAATTGCTTTCAGGAAGGCTAAAGGGTCACGTTTGTCACAGCTGGATCAGGGTTTCCAAGGACAGATCCAATAATCGGAAAGGCTTCCTTTTGAGATGGATTGGGAAATGCAAGTAACAGCATCATCTCTCCAGGACCAAGAAGGAGAAAACAAGGTGAGAAAAAGCAGAAAGGAGAGAATAAACAGGCCTGATCCTGTCATATTGGGAAAGCTGTCTGCTTCAGGTACCAGAAATTTTTATTTTGAGATCAGTTCCTGATCAGTTCCTTCAATTTGGTGTTTAAGGTCCAGTCAAGGTTTGAGGTTTTCTTTAGATGAGCCAGGAATCAACTCCTTGCACAGTGTGGTGACACAAGGACTGGTTACTAACACTTGATAGGAGCCTTTCCAGCATGGTTGAGGAGAGTCTTTCTGGATAAGGAGAGTCTTCCTTTCCAATAAGTGAAATTCCTAGTTTGACGTCTTTGTCTCCTGGGAGTGTGCTGTGAAAAGATCGCTCTCCTAGAGTATGACTATTTTCAAGGGGTGTAATTAGACCTTTGCAACAGTAATGGATATCGCCTTCACTAAATGCAGGTCAGAAGAGGGAGATGCTAGATGCTGAGACACCCGGTAATTTTCTCTAATGGTGAGAGTTTACAAGTTCTAAAGGGGATGGATCTGAGATTTAGAAGGGCCAATGGCAATGCTTTTGGTCAAGGTATTTGGAGGGTCTCCATAAATTTTTCCAATTGAGTTCAGTTCCTTTGACTAGCTTTGAAGACTAGGATGATAGTCTTCAAAGGATGAAGGATGAGGATGATAAACACAGTGAAAATGCTATCGAACTTGCTAAATGGCACAGATGTGCTAGAACATTTCACCAACAGAGTATGGGTTCTTCATTTGCTGTGGAGCTCAAGAGGAGTTCCCCGAGTAGGGATGGTTTTATTCCAGTAGGATTTTACCTACTGAAGAAAGATAGTAGCTTATCTACATGGAAAGGCTTTAGCCTAGTGGGAAAAACATACAAATCATTACCAAGACATATTTGATTCCATGAGGTAGGGGTCGCTGATAAAATCCATTTGCCAAAATTCAATTGGCCCATTAGGCAATTTAAAGCGCCAGGAACAGTGTGGACAGGTTTCCCTGGATAGTATTTTACGCAGGTGGGGAAAGCAGTGTAGGTACTTTTTGCAGTCTTGTTGCTGTTTCTCCACCAGTATTGATTTATAAACATCATTTTATCTATAGACCAATGGTTTAACGCATGCACAGTGGTCAGTAGTGGGAGCTTTAGAATTTCTGGTAGGACCAGGTTTGTATTTGGTCCAAACCTGAGACTTCTCTTCTTATCATACTAACAATCGTTTGATTGCCAATATTGCTTTATTGTTGGATGTCCATAGTCAATTTCTCTAAATTATCATCTGGAAGTGAGTTCCTTTGGACCATGGCAAATTAGAGATTTGACTTCTAGACCCTGTGAGGGTAGCATTTTTAAATGGAAATTCAGTGAGATGATTTTCTTTAGCTTCCAGAGAGTCAAGGCTTATAATGCCCCAGGATTTTAATAATAACGAAAGCAGCAGGTAAGAGTATGGCAACCAATAATTCCTGACTGTAAGGGCTGCTTTTAATTTTATCTCCACTGGAAGTAAGGAAACCACATTGTTTCCATAACATTCCAAAACTGCGAGCCACTCCAAAGGTATATATACTGACGGTGTAAATGTTGGCAGTTTCGCCTTTGGCTAGAATATGGGCCTGTATGTGCTTATAGCTCCTTGTTGAGCTGAAGTACCCAAGGGCAAGGGTGCCGCTTCAATTTATTTCATCGTTCACCTAAGAATTCTTATTGAACAATGAAAAGTCACTGTTATCCAAAAGAGTTTCCTTTAAGTTATTACGGAGGTCACAAGGGGATCTGTCAGTATTAAGCAGTTGTGGGCAGTTTCATCAGTAGAGGAGGGGAGGAGAGTAGCAGGGCTAAGGTTATCATAACAAAAAAAGTGATAGAAAGGACAGTTCCCAGTAGAATTTCACAGGAAGTGAGATGGCTTATTGAGGGATACTAAGTATGATGAGAGGTAAGAGGAGCTGCGACAGTACAGAAGTGGGTAAAGGGGAGCCCAGTAAATTTCCTCAGTCAGGGTTTTACCCCAAAAAGACAGTAAGTAACAGGTGGAGCTCTGAAGCATGGAAGGTATCCCCAGGCTGTGGCATCTAGTTATTGCAGGATCCTATGGGTTGGTTGTAATCCTCACGATTTTGGTTGAGAATCCCAAGGGCATTCCCTTCTTTTTCATATGCAAAAAGGAAGAAAGGGAGCTGATAATTTGGATGTTCAAGGGCAAAGGGCTTTATTAAACTTTCTTTTAATATTGGAAAGTCATGTCATCTGGATCTTCCTAGATGACAGGGACAGGTTTAATAGTCTTTAACAACATGTATAAAGGTTGGGGCTATACAGAGAGGTTTGGGATACAGTCTGCCAATTCAAGAAAACCTCACAGTTGACATTAGGTTTGGGACTTTGGGAAGCTCAGGATGCCATGAAAACTGTCTGGATCCAAATGCAGTCCTTGTTCTGAGATCAGATGTCCTAAATATTGAACTTGAGTTTGAACAAATTGTAATATTTCCTTAGAGGTGTTATATCCCTTTTTGGCTAGGAGTTTTAGCACATGGATGCTATCATCTCGTGAGGAGGCTTGGAAAGGGGAGCGAAGTAGTAAGTCATCCACATGTTGTATTAAAGTGGAGCCTCCAGGGAATTTAGTATCATCTGGGTCAGCCTTTAATGTTTGTGAGCTTTCCATGAAACCCTGGCATTACTGTCTCTAGCATCGCTGTCCTTCCCAAGTAAAAGCAAGAAGATATTGACTCCTTTTATCTACTAGAATACTAAAGAAAATGCTACATCAATCAAGAAAAAAAATTTGCTCTCAGTAGTGTTGAAAGTAAATAAAGTGTGAGGGTTGGGAACAATAGAATGGTGGGGGATGACGATATTGTTTATGGCTTGGAAGTTCTGGACAAGCCACTATCTGTGGCCACTTGGTTTCTTCACAGGTAAAATAGGAGTGACACAAGGATTGGTACAGGGCATAATGGGGACCCTGAATTTTTAATTTTGGCTTAATGCCTTGAACGGCTTCTTTACTTACAGGTGCTGATTAATTAAGGGGAGAGGTTCTGGGGGATCTTTTTGGGTCTTAATAGGAAGTGCATTGTGGATTCTGCTATTACTAGTTGAGTTTTACCCATAAGGAGAGTAGTAGCTGATCCAAAGGGGACAAATGATTACTATCCTTGGAATTAGCTCTAGGGGTCATCAGAGACACAGCAAATGAAAGATGTTGAGGGTCATGCCATTTACCTAGTTGGCTATTTTGGTTGATGCTGTGAAATTCTAGAATTATTTCCCCTTTTCAGGAGAAAGAACTTCCAGCATGATGTTTTTCTAAGAAAATGGCCCAATATATTAATCAGAGTGGAGGAACTAAGGCGAAAAGGGTGGGTATATCTTTTTTTTTAAGATTTTATTTACTTATTCATGAGAGACACAGAGAGAGGGGCAGAGACACAGGCAGAGGGAGAAGCAGGCTCCATGCAGGGAGCCCGACGTGGGACTTGATCCTGAGACCCTGGGATCACGACCTGAGTCAAAGGCAGACAGACGCTCAACCGCTGAGCCACCCAGACGTCCCAGTGGGTATATCTTAAAGGGCCTAAGCAAAAGGAGATCATTAGACATAGGCACCTGTTGAGGTTTATTAAAGACCTTCACTCTTTGTTTTCGTGCTCTGAGGCAGGGGCTCTTCAATGGTAGAGGGGTTGAGCACTAGAGTGTAGTTCTGGTGTCAGGACAGAGATCTGCTTCCAGTCTGGAGAGGGGTTTCTCTGAGTTCATTCCAAGTACAGAGAACGGTGGAGGAGAGTGTCCTTTTATAAAGGAGACGGAGGAGATTGGAAGGAGTGGTTCAGAACAAAATTTGGCGGGAAATGAGAGTTCATAGTTGTGGTGGCTTCTCATTGGCTGTAGGTGATGGAAGTGGAGGGGACCTCTTCCTGGTTGCAGGTGAGGGCAGTTACGGAGTTGAGAGGAAATCTCCCTTTTTCCTGCTGGCCTAAGCCAGCTGCAAGGAGTAGCATGTGCGCGACCACCCTCCCGGCATCGCTTCCCGCCTCTACCTGTGAGTTAGGTTTCCTTAGCCCGTTTCACAACGCTCTTTAAGGTCTCTCCGAATTCAAAATGGATTTTGTGATTTAGTAAGTTTTCTATTTCTTTGTCTTACTTTGAACCCTTAGAATATTGTGGGTGTTTTGTCGTGAGTTGTGTGGTTGGGAATTCAAAAGTTAGGTATCTAACCCCCTGGATTGTGAGGCAAACTCCTTCCATTATCTTCATTTCTTTCTAAAACCTAATTTAAATTTGTGATGCTAAATCTAGGGTGATTTTTCAGATTCCTTCCTGTTCTGTCGTGAGCCGATGTGGGAAATAAATAGCTGATTTCCACAACAACAAAGGGCTACCTTTTGCTTTGTTTTGCCGTTGTTTATTGAAGTAGCAGTCTCTTGCCTTTGAGAATAAGAATGTTGTTCCTATCTGAGTCAGCAAATGAAGCTCCCTGTTTAAGCAGGAGGCAGGTGCACTGGCCTTTTCAAATTCACGGAATTTGAAAAGGAATCCAACTGGCATGTTTTACAAACCCATCCCCACATCACGGGTTGCTGCCTCTGAGCAGGGCTTGAGAAGACCGTAGAGGAGCTCGGAGACAACTCCCATCCCTCTCCCTTGTCCTGGTAGCAAGGGGCGAACAAGGAAACTTTGTTGATGGAAACCCCAGGAGAACTCCCTCAGTGGTGACAGGGCCTCATGTGGTTGAAGCAAAGCCCTCACCTGCGGAGAAACGGAGACCGAAATAAATAGCACAAACCAAACAAACGCTACTTGTTTTCTATGATCTGCCATAAAGATGCTTTTACTTAGGCTTTACTTAGGTAAATCATCACCACAAATAGGTGCCAACAGTGAAGACACTTGGAAAAGCACCCAAGCAGCAGTTTCTTGCCAGCATGGAAAGCTTCAGTGTGCTCTTTAACTGCGCCAAGCTTTAGTCTCGATTCTGTGGCATCACAGAACTCGAGAGCCGAAGAGACATTAGAGTAATTGATATGATGTGTTAATCACCATTAGAAAAATTGTAAAGGGCTTCGGCAGTAAAATGCAAAGGCATTTATTTAGCACTTATTTTAATGTTGAGTTAGGCGCTAAACAAAGAAGTTCCGTGAGACATGTCAGAGGAAATAGGTACAGCTTGCTCTTGTCTTCGGGCAAAACTAAGTTCCAAAATCATAACAAAATGAAATGTGGCAATAACAGTATCTAACCTCTTCTCATTTCTATCCTCAAAAGTATCCATTAAGCATCTCTTGGAGCAGCTGGCCGGCTTGGTCAGTGAAGCATGTGACTCTTAGTCTCAGAGTTGGGAGTTTGAGTCCCAGGTTGGGTGCAGAGATTACATAAAAATAATAAAATCTTTTTTTAAAGATTTATTTATTTATTTATTCATGAGAGAGAGAGAGAGAGGTAGAGACACAGGCAGAGGGAGAAGCAGGTTCCATGTTGGGAGCCTGACGCGGGACTCGATCCCGGGACTCCAGGGATAGTGCCCTGGGCCAAAGGCAGGTGCCAAACCACTGAGCCACCCAGGGATCCCCAAATAATAAAATCTTTTAAAATAATATTCATTAAGTGTCTCTCGCTGCTGATGTGTTATGTGTTAAAAGAAGTTATGGTTGACGTAATAGATCTTAAATATATGCATCAATCAAATGAGTGTTTATAGCATATGTTCTGATTTTATTAGGGATAAGACATTTGTTGAGAAGGTGGTAAATGATAAATTGCCTCAATAACCCACACTGAGGGTGGAGTCTCAGATGTTAATTGTTGACACAAGCCTTAAAAATTCCTGCAAAGGTCTGAGAAGACCATGAGCTTTCTCCTCGAGGTTCAGGCCAACAAATTGCTCTACACAAAAGCGGGGATTTCTAGGTGCCAGAGGAGCCTGAGGGTGAGACAGCAAAGCCTGATACCAGGGAGGATATAATAAAGGGCATGCTACAGCACCCCTTCTGGAAATTTTATTTATTTATTTTTCTTTATTTTTTAAATTTTTATTTATTTATGATAGTCACACACACACACACAGAGAGAGAGAGAGAGAGAGGCAGAGACACAGGCAGAGGGAGAAGCAGGCTCCATGCACCGGGAGCCCGACGTGGGATTCGATCCCGGGTCTCCAGGATCGCGCCCTGGGCCAAAGGCAGGCGCCAAACCACTGCGCCACCCAGGGATCCCCTTCTGGAAATTTTATACAGCTGGTTGAGATGCTCAGTAAAGATTGCCGGGCATCAGCCCCCGCCCCTGCTTCCTAATCAATCGGTTTATCAATTAGTGTTTCTCTGCCATGTGCTGAGTGCGATGCTAGAGATATCAGGATATCTAGGTAAAGTCAAGCATGCCAACCCAATATGATACACTCATGATGGGTCATCAACAATAAGGATGGAGGAAAGACAGACTCTTCTTTGGTAGAAGGATGTGGGACTGGAGTGTTTCAAGGAAGAATTCACAACGGGAAACTTCATGAGGTAGGGCCTTGAAAAATGAGTAAGAATTTCATACATTTTCTGAAAGTATGATCCTTGGAAACAGAACCACTTCCAAAGCTTGTGAAAAATGTTCTTGGGCTCCAGCCCAGACCTACTGATTAAGAATCTCTGGGGCAGGAGATTTATAAACTTCAGACCACTGTCTCAAGGTCTAAGGTGGGCAAAGATATTGCTGATAGGAACTCTCCTACCTCCTCTTTACTCATCAGTCACTGCTTTTCCTGAGGGTCAAGGCACACTTTCCAATTCCTCTCATAATTAACTTTAAGGAACAGCACAGATAGTATTAAAAGCTTTTATTCCAATATTAAAAATTACCCGGCCATGCGCCTACTGTTGTGGCCAGGTGCACTCATATTATATTCACGTTCGCTGCTGCAGAACCGAACTTCGTGGCTGGGGGTCCGCAGTCACTCACCTTTCAGAACAGACTGCACTGGAATGAGGACCTGGAGGCCCCTGCCATAGCAGAAATTAGCCCTCAAGCTATTGGATTTTATGCGGGCCCTGAGGGTGGTTAGGTTAGGAGTTGAGAGCGGGACTCTTGGAGGTCTCAGGACATCCACTATTTACCAACCAGAATGGAAGTATTTTCCCATTTCCTATTTTAATAACTGGCATAGTACTGGGACTGTGCCAGCTGAATATTCTCCTGTATGTCCATAATAAAACAAAAGAATGAGATAAAAACATGAGGACTTCAGTAAGGTGTTGCAATGTTCTCCAAAAATTGAGGGTTTAAGAATATCTTAGGAGTGAAAGTACAGACAACTAGAGGGTATCAGGGGTTATGTACTATCTGTGTACTTTGTAATTTTTATTTCATAACAACTGGGCTAAATAAAATTACATGTTTCTCTTAAGGGGTCGACAGTCACCTTACAGCGACCAAGTTTCAGCACTTGTATTAATAATCCTATCTGTATTCTTCACATTTGGGGACGGATCAGAATATGTTCCTGATTCTCTAGAGTTTACTGCTGGCGCAGTCTCACTGAATCTTAGTTCAGGTGTTTGTAACAAAACACCACAGACCAGGTGGCTTACAGAGCAATTTCTTTCTCACAGTTCTGGAGGCTGGAGGTCTGAGATTAGGTGCCAGTGTGCTCTGGTTCTGATGGGAACCTTTCCCTGTCTTGCAGACAGTTGCATGATCGCTCTCTCCTCCCCTGGCAGGGAGGCAGGGGAAGGCCCTAGTCTCATCCTCTTCTAGTCAAGACACTAATTTCATCACAGGGACTCTACCCTCCTGACGTCACCTATACCTAATTACCACTTTCAAGGCCCCACCTTCTGATACTATCGTGTTGGAAGTTAGGATTTCACTATATGAATTTCGGCAGCACGTAAACATTCAGCCCGTAACAGAAACTTTACAACTTAGTGTTGCTTTCCTCTGAGGCCTGAGTTTGGTAGAGACCCCAGAGATTAGCGGAAACCTCTAGGCACATGATATCAAGTCTCGCCTACCCTTCTGAGTCACTGCCAGGACTCCTTGGGTCCGTGTCAACATTCTGGACATTCTTCAAAGCTCACTGATATTCTTCACAGTTCTGGACTTCCCCTGGCCGCTGCCCTCAAGGCCAGCAGACACCCAGACCAGCTGAGCGTTTGTTGGCTCCTTCCTTCTTTCTCCACATCCTCCCTCTGAGCTTAACCAAGGGTGACAATGGCTCTTTGTGGATGGAGGCCAGGTTGAAATAAATACAAGTGGCCGTGACAAATATTTTGTGAAATATTTCTTTGCCCAAGTCACTGTGGATGTCATCTGGGTCAGGGCTTCCCATATTTTAATGTGCATGGGACTCACCTTGGGAATGGTTGACACGTAGATCCTGATTGGATGAGTGGAGGGAGGGGCCGAGAGTCTCTAGTAACAAGCTCCCAGTGGCTGTTGTCCGTGGACCGAATTGAGTAGAAGGGACTGGACAAGTAGTCATGACTGATTCGTTTCTATCTACTGAGCGTGAATTATGTACTCCAAATTCGGAGACTTTTAAGAACTTTGCAGCTTCTCATTGCTTTTCAGAGATAGCTTTTGAAAGCTACTCTGTAGTGTGCCTGCAAAATTTGCTGTGCAGGGCAAGATAAGGAAAGGCAAACCTTGAGGAGGTTAAATATTTTGCTCAGTGAATCTAAGTTCAGATCTCCGAACTTCCCTACCAACCCGTGGGATCACACATCACCCCACCTGAGGAAACACGGAGCTCCCCAGGAGCCCCTGCCAGCAGACGCCACTTCCAGGAGCCAGCCTGCGGGGAGGGCCTGCACCAAAACGCCGATTGCTTACTCGGAGGGGAGACAGGAGATGGAGCGATAAAAGCGAACCTAAAATAAAAATTAAAAAGCACACTGAGAACACTATGTGAAATGAATGCTTGTAAAACTGTCTGCGGCAGGAAGAAATAGAAGAGTTTTATTAGGTGATGAAAAAACACTGTAAACTTCATGTGAAAACATTCCAGGGTTGGGTCTTGTGTAGTAGAAAAGAAGAATCTTACTAAGTAAGACTCATTTTAATCAAATGAACATCAGGGAGCTGTAATCCCATTTCTACCTGCGTTTGAAGCTGGTTATTCCGTGCTATCTCCCAGACACACACCACTGTTGCGCTTTCCCGGGGATCCTGCTGCACAGCCTTGGAAGGGCTCAGGTGCTCGCCTTTCTGGTGGCGGAGTCCCGAGAAGGCCGAGCACGACTATTTATGGCTTTCAGGGGGTACTTCTGGGTAAAGGGCTGTAAGTAATTCTATGTCCTGTGAAGTGGTGTTTCTCCACTTAACCCACGTCCTCCCTTCTGCTCACCTCCGTTTTGGTGGAGGAAAGAAATCACTTTCATACTAAACTCTGACCAGGAAGCGAGGAAGAGGATGTCAGGTGTGGTTGAAAATGCTGGCTTTTTTGCATTGGCCTGCCCTCCTCGGATGCCCCTGAGATCACTCCTGGAGGCGAGGTTTCTGTGGTCTCCGGGCCTGTCTACCTGAGACTCATTTCCACACACGGGCCTCTGGGTGGCCGGCGCGGAAGAGGCAGTGGTTCACTGGATAATCCATCGGGAGAGGATCAAAGACCCTTGCTGGTGGGTGGGAGGAACTCGGGATTAGGAGAAACACCGCATCTCCAGTGCTATTACCATCATTCAGAACTGTGGCACAGCAGCCTGGGTGGTAAGAAGGAGTAGCGGGGAGAAAAAACAACAACAGCCCAGAATGAGGGGGGCTGGAGCAGACAGGGCCAGCAGCTGCCGGCCTTGCGGTACAGTGGAGTCACTGGGGTGTGTATGTGTGTGGTGGTGGAGCTGGGGCCGGGGAGGGGATTGGAGAAAAAGAGTGTGCAGCCCCACTCCCTCTTTAGGGGTGGGACACATGTGTCATATATTTTCAAATGCCCTCCAGTTTTGACCTTGTTAGAGCAAAGGGGGTTTGGGCCTAGAAGGTGGGAGATGGCATGTGTGGCCAACCAAAGTCATGTGGGTAGTATGAGTGGGAAAAATGAGCAGTTATGAGTCAGAGGGCTCAGCATTTTCTGTGTTAAGATAGGAGTGGTGAGGGCATCTGGTGGCTCAGCGGTTGAGCGCCTGCCTTGGGACCAGGGTGTGACCCCGGGGTCCTGGGATCGAGTCCCGCATCGGGCTCCCCGCAGGGAGCCTGCTCCTCCCTCTGCCTGTGTCTCTGTGTCTCTCTCTGTGTGTCTCATGAATAAATAAATAAATAATCTTAAAAAAAAAAGGGAGAGGTGATGATGAGAAGAAAATTAAAAAATATGAATCCGTTTCTAAGATGTTTTGGGTAAGTTTATCCATCGGGCGTAAGATGAGGAAAAAACACAATCTATATATGATCAAAGTACCTGATGTGACTAAATATTTAAGTGAAGAGTCTTAACTTGTTCTAACTGGTTCTTCTAAAGTCGACAAAGGCAGCCTGGATAGAAGAATGGAGGCGAGCCAATGTTTTCTGACACCCGTAGCTTTCATCCACAGCCTGGCCTCTGAGTCGGCAGGGTCGATACTAGGGTCCCGGTCCTTGACCCGCTGGGCCTCGTACACCGCCTCAGGACTGAGCACATGGCCTGGGTGGTCTTGGCTGTAACAAGGAAGTTATTGGAACAAGAAAACCTGAAAGTACATTTAAATTAAGCCAAGTCTGTGGCCAATAAGGAATAACCGGATACAGTGCATCTGACAAGTGGGGTTCCCCATCCAGTCTTCTCCTGCTAGACGAGACGGTTAAGTGTGTGCACACTCTTTCTTTAGTTAATCCTGCTCAATACGTCTTAAAATCGAATAAAAGTCAAATTACCCATGTATCTTCCTAGGACAGATGGTCCCAGTAGACTTTCTTAAACCAGCCTTTGATTTCAGGTCCTCTGCTGGACATCTATGCTTGAGGAATTCTCTGTACTTGCTTTCTGAATGACGCGCACTGTCCCTGTAATAGTAGACGCATCAAAAGACCTTAATTTTCCTGGCAGGATTATTTTCTCAGGTGACTGTTTGATTATCCTTGATGCTCTCAGCAGCACGGGGAGGGTCTGCTTACTGAGTTCTGAGGCCAGAGTTGACACTTTCCCTTCCTGGATTTGCTCAGTCGGATCCTGTCCTGCCTTGTTCCACACCAGTCCCTATGGACCATGAAACAGGTTATGCTTTGTGAACATTCTTTTTATCACCCAGGGACTTTAAGGAGTCTCCTCACTTAATGCAAGAATTTGCGTGTGCCCTGAAGATGAAAAGAAATAGATTTATTTTACAAATGATTTCTAAAATTATCTTCTATAGTCAAGCAAGGAGATGTAGTTTTGATATTCTGAAAATTCCTCTTTTTGTATTTCTTTTAGGCTCTATTTTTTTTTTCCTCTCCCTCACGACAGCCTAATCAAAGTTTAGCAGAGTCATTATAAATTGTTGCAGCTATGTTTTTGGGTTTCTAGGCATTAGGTTAAAATGACCAGAAAGTGTTCATCTTGGCATCTCCACAAACCGTGATATGAAAAGCCTTCAGCTCAGGGCATGCGGTTAGTACAGTCGTGTTCCTTTGCGACGTTAAGAAAACAGATTTCTGTAGGAACCATCATCCCCAAATGCAGGGCTGCAGATATCACTCACCATCAGTTAAGTGAGCATCAGGAACAGGGATGCATTTCAGACGATGCTGGGGCAGTTGGGCTTTTATTAAAAATGTCAGCATGAGAGCACCAGTTCTGCAGGCACTTCTCTTTCCTTTACTGCACGTGGGTTCACCAAGCATATTCAGAACCTGACCCACCACCACGTGGTCCTGGGAAAACAAAGTGGAAGAGGAGGGTCCCTATCCCAGTGGGGGGAAAAGGCATGTCAAGGGACCATACACTGCACTGTGGGCGTCCAGAGGAGGCAGTAGCTGTTTTGTCTTTCTGTTCTTTTAAAGCTTAAATCTACTTTAAGATGGGTTTTTAAAGTTGATTTTTATTGAATGGAAATGAACCTGCTAATTAGAATGATTCTTCTCTAAAACAAGTAGTTCAAAAAAATCACAATGTAAGAAATGGTGTTATTTGGAAGAATAGTCTCCAAATTATTCTGATTTTGCATTGCTGTCAGTAAAATGTATTTAAGCAAATCCCAATGTTTATTCAGAAATTATGTACATTGATAAGCAATACATGTATATTTCTTTATATAAATAAATTTAGTATATTACAGATGCTTATAAATTATACGTGTGTCCAATTTTATTCATAGGTGTTTTAAAACATATGTAAAATATAAACTTTAAAGGAATAGAAAACAAATAAAAATGAGTTCTAACATTTCCTTTATACAACCTGAAGACTACTTTGGACACACTCGGACACACTCCCCACTTGAGACACTGCTCTAGAAAACTGTACAGAGTGGAGACAGCAGAATTGTGTTTGAATACTTGGGCTTTTGGGACCCCTTTCTTCTGTAAGCCATCCTGAAGGCATCAATAGATTATTATAAAAGCAATGAGTAAATGGTTACAAAAAGGATCCATGTGCAAATATAGAAGTATTTATTAAGTCAAGGAGTCATGAGTGAGTTTGAATGAAACGAAGCTCTCAGGCTCATCTTGGTCACCAGTATGAATTTAGCAAAGGAACATAATCTGACATGATTTTTATCTGTTAACAGAGAGTGATAGTAATCCTTCCAGAAACATCTTGCTTAACAGTCTTGTCATGTCCACTCTCATCAATTGAAAACATGTTCATTTTTGGACAAGATATATCTATGGGCTTGCACTTCCTATTTTAGCGACTTCTACAGATAATTTGGAAACACACAGTAAAAACTCTTCACACCGAGGTTGCCGTCCAGAAACAGGAAAGGAGAAAGACAGCTTCTGTTTCTTGGAAACTCAGTTCAAAGTTCCTCTAGATGTCAGTATTACATAGAGAAATGAAAATACAATAGCCTGTGGCAATGAATAAAGACCTCCTGACATTATTTAAATGGTAAAACATATGTGATGCATTATCGACGAAGAAAAAAGTCTCATTTGGAAGCTGGTTTCTTATGTTCCTCAGAATTGACAGCTTCTCCTGTTGGTCAGCTCAGACTGCTCTACCCGAAGAATGTCAGCACAACTTGGGGACATTTGACACTGACACCTAGATGACCTTAGAGGCAAACGCTCATCAATTTGGCACTTCATGGAGTACCAGATTCTCAGTTTTACCTATTTTGATGAACTGAAATTGATTGATATGTACCAGTTTTCATTTTTAAGGCCACCAATGTTCATGCTATCCAGAATGAATCCAGAAGCACCATGTCTATCCACCAGGAGTTTTCACTTCAAAAGAGAAATACTGAAAGACAAAATTATGCAACATCTTAAACACAATTTGTTAAACTCTGGTATTTGACTAATTTGAACTTATTTTCAAAATTGGATTTAATTATCTCTATCTCTTGCCTCTCTTCCATGTTAATGCTAATTGTTTGATAAAATATTTATTGCTTCACTCTGCTGATTTGTTTCCATTTTATACCCTTCTCTCTTCATCTTCTTGTGGTACTGGCTGTGTGATAGATAATCAATAAATACTAACCTCATACTTTGCCTATAATCTTTTTTTTTTTTTCCTGAGTGACAGTACAAGGTATTAGTTAAGAGCACAGAATTAAGGAGATGACTGATTAATAATCCTGGCCAAACCATTTCTGAACTGTTTAACCCTTAGAAATTACCTGATTTCACTATGAAATGTGGCTAGTAGTATGTATCCCAAAGAATTGCTGTGAGGATCAACTGAGTTAATAATATGTTTAGAAATGTTCCTGGTATGTAGACAGTGCTTCGTGTATATTAGCCATCATCATCATTGACATCATCACCACCACCATCATCATCATCACCACCACCATCATCACTATATCCTGGTCTCTGGGCCAAGTGCCAGAGATTCAAAGATGAATCAGTCTTTCTGCCTATTTAAGCAAGGCTTACAAGCTAGGGGAAAATTGACAGGAAAAACGTTTCAAGTGTTGCAAGTGATGCTGGGGTGGGCACACATGCTGAGTGCTGTGCACAGGGGAGTGAGCAACTGGCTTTGCCCGAGGAAGTTGAAGAACATTTGTCCTGCACTTTCACTTAAAAGAGGAAGTTGCAGGGCCACCTGGGTGGCTCGGTCAGTTGAGTGTCTGCCTTGGGTTCAGGTCACGATCCCACGGTCCTGGGACAGAGCCTCACGTTGGCTCCCTGCTCGGTGGGGAGCCTGCTTCTGCCTCTCCTGCTCCCCCTGCTTGTGCTCTCTTTCTCTCTCTCTCTCTTTCAAATAAATAAATAAAATCTTGAAAAAAAAAAAAAAAGAGGAAGTTACAAACTCTGAGGCTGTAATCTCTAATTTTGGTTTTCCCCAGATTTACTAAACATACCTTTGTGTTTCAAAGTCTCTATCTGAAAAATGGAAATGCTCTGAACCTATGGGACTGCCTCTGGGATTATTTAAAAGTACATTAGCAGTTTGTCTTTAGGCCCTGAGCCACACTGATGTGGCGTTTCATGCTTAAAAGTCACCCTAAGGCAAATTTTGCTCTCTTTGCAAAGAAAGAAGACTGATTCTTTGGACATCCATACAATTTCGTGCATTTATAACGCGTAACTTCAGAATTTGTGATAACTTGGGTGGATTGGGCTAATGTTTATCTTTTATGTGGTATTTAAGAAAAGTTGGCTAAGCAAATTCAGAAAAGCCAGACTGTGAGAAGGATGTTTATCTGCCTAGGAAAAGGGCCATCTGTTCTAAGCCATGTGAAAACTCATTTATAAAAGCTTACTTTAGGCTCTTACTTTCTGGTTTACAAAACCTATTCACATATATCCTCTCATTTTCATCTGATTTATATGTGAACCATATCAAGACAATATAAACAAAGGTCAGAGGTGACATATACATTATCAATATCCTTTAATCTAATCATGAAGATGGGCTTTCTTTTATAAACAATGTTAGAGTTTAATAGAATTTCTTTTAGAGTCGTGAGTTCATTTGTTTTCAAATATTGTAGTCTACACAGTTTCATTAATTCAGACTGTCCTGCCCTCTAACTTACTATTAATTTTAGTGGGTTTTTTTCTTCTGTTTTTGAATCATGAAATACAGTGGCTTTCAATCTGGGGTGATTTTTACTCCCCAGGGGACATTTATCAATGTCTGAAGTCATTTTTGGATGTTACAACTCTGAGGGAAGATACCATCATCATCTGGTAGGTAGAGGACAGAGACGCTGCTAAACATTCTATGGTGCTCATGACATTTTCCACCACAAAGAATTATCCACCCCACGTATCAGTAGTGCTGAGGTTGAGAAACCCTGATGTAATTACTAAGTGACTTCAATTATTCAATTGTGTATCCATAGGCTAAGGAGAAGACATGGTCACACCATGGCCCGAAGGAAACAGTACCTGTCAAAGGCAAAAGGACATCCACTCTCACAGGTAACATCTTTAGGAGACTAGATATTTATGCTTAGAAAAAGCTCTGGTGTAAAAGTCCCGTTATGATTGTTCTTATTCAGAGGGAGTTACGTGTTCATAAAGCCATGTTTCGGGAGAAGTGCTGTGTGGATATCTTTATTTGATTGACTTTGGGTCCTACTAGTTACAAACTAGGACATCTTTGGGAACCCAAATGTCAGCCAATTGGTCACGTTCACTTCTACTTTGCTTTTCAAAAGCTTATATCTTCTGATAAAGAGAAACCTGAATAGAAATGCCATGATATGAAGTGGAAATTATACTGATCACATGCGTCCTCCATTAAAATATTTTGTGGCTTTTAGAGAGATCTTCCCAGAAGAACCAGCCCTCCTCTGAGAAAGAAAAAGTTAATAAACTCAACGAGAAAAATTCTGAGAAGACCAATGCCTCTCTAATTCAGAGAAGTTTTGCCACATTTCATACAGAAAGACCACAAGACGAGATAGAAGATTTTGCTCTAAAAACTTCCATAGAGCCGAGAGGAAATGTAGACACAAGAGACATTTTAAGTGCAGAGAGACTGAACAGACAAGAAGATAAGAGTCCTGGAGATGATACACAAGCCACTGTGGATAAGAATGAATGTCTAGTGTTCAAAGGAGAGAAATGTGGGCTTCATTCTAAAGAAGATACTAGCAAAAGCAAAGTTGAAATGAAAGAAGGACCAGCAAATGAAACAGTGTTGGACAAGTGTGCAAATAAAAAGCAGTGTGTTGATAAAACTAACAGTGATCAATCCTGTGGAAGGTAGGGTTTGAAGCATTACACACCTACAATCGATTTTTTTGGTAGATCTATGCGCCATTGCAACTTAAGGCCATACCAAAAGGAGGGCTGAAGTGAATTTTTATTTTTTATTTTTTTTATTTTTTATTTTTTTAAATTTATTTATTTACGATAGTCACACTCAGAGAGAGAGAGAGAGAGGCAGAGACACAGGCAGAGAGAGAAGCAGGCTCCATGCACCGGGAGCCCGACGTGGGATTCGATCCCGGGTCTCCAGGATCGCGCCCTGGGCCAAAGGCAGGCCCCAAACCGCTGCGCCACCCAGGGATCCCTGAAGTGAATTTTTAAAGCAACAATTTAGAAACCAGTTTCCCAGCTGGTGTGGGCCTGTTCTCTTGCCATTACTTTTTCTTCTTGCCCGTGACATTCTTGGGCATTTTTACTGTTTTCTTCTACCAACTGGTTGACAAAGATAATGATTATTATCAATCAATATTTTTAAAAGATTAAGTAAAAAGTTCTTATTTTTAGCAATATAGAGCACATCCTTCCTAAGACCAAGCATTGAATAATGGGATCGGATTTATCTGTAAGTTAAGAGACTAATTTTGAAAAAGTTTGCCCATCTGATTATACGTGATTAGTTGGCTATTTTCCTAGAATATTGTGAGGGTTGAGTAAGAAGTAGATTATTTAAGGACTCTTCCTCAACTGCAAAGTTTCACATATAAATTCAGGTAATTATGTAGCCAATCACAATAAATTAATTACTCTATGTCGTGATGGGCCACAGACTCCATTTGGAACAGAATATCCACATATCTGTGTGTTTCTCAGGGAATTAAGATATAATTTTTATTTCATTTATTTTAATAATGTATTTGAAACCTAATCATGGAGAAGTCTAATGTTTTAAGAATTAAACATAAAGACTAATTTTATTAAGAAAGTCCATCACTGCAAAGATGTGCTTAGTAAGGTAGGGAGCTGTTAAAAAACTGAAATTAGTTCAATTCATATGGACTAAATTTAAGGTTTACTCTTCCCGCTGGTAATATTCAGAGATGACTGCTTCCTCTAGTATACCTTAATTTAGTAATCTCTCTCCTCTATAAGAAAAGGAAGTGAAATGAATGAAGACCGAATTAGCTAGGTATTCATAAAATGACTGCTTTTGTAAAGGGTCAGTGAAATAACTTGGAGTCGCAAAGGTCGACAGGAAGAGTCCTGGGAGTCCCACTTATCTGCACCTGTTCTTGTGCTGCGTTGTTTGATGAGGAAATCAGGCTTCTTTCTTTTTTCTTTCTTTCTTTTTTTTTTTTTAATCCCAAATGCTGAAACAGCCCAACTCTGTCATAAAGCTTCACCAGAACACCATGTTAAGGAAGCTTTATTTAGGTCTAAGACTTCTGACCATCTGAAGGCCATCTCCTTGAAATGCTGAGACCTGCAGCTGGATTTTATTTTCCAGGTGTATCAGCAATGTAGAAGCCATTTCTGCATCACGAACCCCGGAAACCCCAGAAATAGCACCCATTTTCCAGAGTGCTGAGCAAGCGGAGCACACTGGCAGCAGCAAGAGGAGGGTGATGGACGAGTGCTTCACCAAAGAGGACAACAAAAAAAGCAGAATAGATGTAGTGAGTCCAGGTGAAGGACACGCATTTAGGACACAGGAAACCAGACAAGCCCGAGGAGGCTTCCAAGGCAAACCCCTGGAGTCCGCTGGAAGTAAGACCTCCAGGCAGCAAGATCTGGTGACCCCATTGGGTAGGAAATGCTTTTGTTTCAGGCTTTTAAAGCTTCTTAACCTTTTCCAGTAAGCATTTCCAACTAAATCTCCCTTAGCCTAACAGCCTGAAGGAGACATAATGCCACACTGATGCCATTTGTGTATGTAATTCAGTCACCTTTGTTTTTTTCTTTTTTGGTCTGAAGAAATGAATGCCACCAAGAGAATTCTTTCATGACTTCTTTAGTTTTCAGCATATTTATGGTGAGAGAGATGAATGTCTATATCAAATCAGATTTCTGGAGACTTCTATTATCTGAGTTCTTAAGAATATTAACACTTGGCAGAGTGCCTAGCACAAGATAAAGTGCTCAAGAATTACGTGTTGAATACATTTAAAGTTCCTAAAGCAAAGTTATTATCTACTCACCTCCCCTTGTACCCCTGTATGCATGTAAGAATCTGCATGCAGTAGATGCTTAAATATGGAATAAATGAGGAAATGAATAGACCCACAGAGAACAAACCATGGAAAAGTGAAAAGAATGGTGGAAGAGCACTACTGAGTATGTGTTTTAGAGCCAATCGTGACGTGGACTAGAGTTTAAACACTTAGACCGAAGGGTGGGAAGTGGGAGAAATTTGAGAGCTGTAGAATATGTACTTAGCCAGTTTTACTGGTTTCATTTCCAGCCAGGAAAAATTTATCTTTTTTGTCTTAAATGTGTCTTAAATAAAAGCTAAAATATTTTGGAAATTAATATAGAATAATATCAAGCATTTCAATGACATGAAGAAACTCTATCTTTCTCTCTTCCCTTTAATTAAAATAATGGACCTTATCAGTGGTGCTTTTTTTTAGAAAAAAAGTGAACCAAGCAATTTCTCATCTTTGAACTTAAATGGTTTCAGGCTTGGGAGGATTATCTATATGGACTGTATTGGGTTTGGAGATTTTAAACTATTGTGACATTTCTAAAAGTTGTCCTAAAGATGGTGTAAACCATAGTTTCGTGGTCCTGACATTCTTTCTGAAAGATGGCAAGGGTCACCTTCCTGAATTACAGATCATAATATGAAATAAAAACATACATTCCCTGGATCGTTAGGAATAAAATAGATGGCGCATTTTATTTTATTCTGAGACCTAGTGCTGGTGCCAAAAAAAGAGGTCTGACTGCTTAACAAATGGCCTTTCTCTTCCTCTCACCATCTAGATGATGTCCCAGCTCCTCCTGCCCCATTTAATCACCGTATCGTGACAGCCAAACAAGCAGCCGTCAACAGTTTTTATACCGTGAGCAGAACGGAAATTTTAGGAGGGTAAGTCATGCTCAATTTTAATATGCTTTCAACAAAATAAGAGAGTTTTCAAAGAGACAGATTTTGAGGATTTCATAAATGTTTGCCGGTCTTGACCCGAGAACCAGAAACATCATAAACAAACATTTTAAGAGATTTTAACCATTTCTGAAAATCACCACTGATGTCAGAAAGGTTGATGTGGTGACAGTGACTAAAGTCCACATTTATTATCTGCTTTACTTCCCATGTTGTAATGTCTGAAATTGGGAGAAGCCCCAGTGAGTCACCAGTGAGAAGGTTTCGAAGCTGTCCAAAACTTGAAAACAGAGACACAAAATGTAGAAATGAGTGAACACTATGTATTTCTTGTGGCACGTATTCAATCTTGTATCTCATTGTTGTTGGTTTTACATTCATGTTGTTACTATATTAATTACTATTATCCATTTCGATTGTCTCCCTCACTGAAGAATTTGAATTTTTTTGAAGGACGTCTAAATGCAGACTCTCTCCCTGAAGAAGGAAGAGTACAGTCCATCAGGGGCCAAGTGTATTACTGGGGGATATTCCTTCCTCTTTTACACCAGTCACGGTCCTCCTTTGAGATCTCCTAATGTAAAGGCTAAATTATAAAGTTTGCTACTGTCAGCATCTCTATGTGAAAAAGGAAAAGGAAGCAGAACATTTATACTGATATACACAAAATTTACTTACCAACAGGTGGAAAATATGCGTAGCTGCTAGAAACAGTACGTGTTTCTGCATTTGATCGTTGGGGGTGTGGTTGGTATTTATGAAATCCCTCTTCCTCTCCCTGCTCCATGTTTCTTTTGCCACGAGGAGCCACCTGGATGCTTTGCCCCTCAGCCTGCTGGTTATAGGGACTGCAAGGAAGGGCAGAGGCACAACCAGGAGCTCCGACACGTGAAGAGGTGCCATGGGAGTCTTCCCACGAGCTGCACCCAGTAGCTCACTCGAGTCTTCAGGGACCTCAGGGACAAGCCGGCCACAGTTTGTCTGTAGGAGAGTGTTATCTGCAGAAGGAACTTTGGGACAATTCCCAGGGCATGCTCCCTTTCTTTCTTTCTTTCTTTCTTTCTTTCTTTCTTTCTTTCTTTCTTTCTTTCTTTCTTTCTCTTTCTTCTCTTTCATTTTAGAAAAAGAGAGAGAGCAGAGGCAAGGGCAGAAGGAGAGAGAGAGAGAGAGAGAAGGGAAGCAGACTCCCCACTGAGCGGGGAGCCCGACGAGGGGCTCCATCTCAGGACTCTGAGATCATGACCTGAGCCGAAATGGAGAGTGAGATGCTTAACCCACTGAGCCACCCAGGTGCCCCCAGGGCATTTTCTTCATCCGCAGCCACATGTGAGGTGCCTGGGGCTGTGTTCAAGTGCTCCAGGAGAGACTACACCTAGGAGGGTAGTTGGAATTACAGTCATCCCTTGGCTTGTGTTTACAGTAACATTCTCCAAGCCCCATCTGTCCTGCCTAGTGGAGTGGGCTGTGGTGGCAGTCACCACCCCACCTCTGGCAGCTGTTGCCACCATCCTCACGTCTGCAGTCCTCCAAGATTGTGGTGGGCCTTTGGGTCACAATGTCATTCAGGAAGCTTCCCCTCTATCCCCCGCATGACAGCCACATTGCACAAGCAGGCACCTGCATTCTATCTTACTAAATCAGGAATCAAAGCAAGGAGTCAAATTTTAAGCTCGTTCATGACTGTGCACTTCTAATTTGTAAGAAGCTGTCCTATAAGGTAAATATAAATGTATATCCAATTTTAGGAGGGTAAAATCTCATGGGTGATTATGTAATATGTATTTTTTTTTGTGTATTTTTATTATACGTATCTATATGTGATATTGTTATTACTTTATTTATATGCGGTTTCCAAAAATAATTTTACATGCCTGACCTATAGCCTGTACTGTTCATAGGCTCACAAAGCCCAGCCTATTACCTTCAAGTGGATTCAGAAAGATTTTTTTTTCTATAACAGAAGTTCCCACATTTTAGGGTGCATATGAATCACCCAAGGAATGTCATGAAAATGCAGATTCTGGGACCTCACCTTGCATTTGTGCCTCAGCAGGTCTGGGGTAGGGCCAGGAAACCCCTCAGTGGATTCTGATGCCTGTGGCTGATAGACCACACTTTGACATCGTTTTAGAAGTTTATTGGCTGCATTCACAGGTTAACCCAAAAAGAGAAATGCCCCGGGACAACCGCGTCTTCCACTTGGCTTCCCCTCACGCTGTGCCACATGCTCTTCTTTGGCAGGGGGCGCTTTGGCCAGGTTCACAAGTGTGAGGAGAAAGCAACAGGTCTGAAGCTGGCGGCCAAGATCATCAAGACCAGAGGCACAAAGGATAAGGTAAAAGCCGTGCAATGTGGATCTCTCCTTGCCATCATCTTCTCTTCACTAAAGCGTCTTTCCATCTTCTTAGGATGAAGTGAAGAACGAGATCAACATCATGAACCAGCTGGATCACGTGAACCTCATTCAGCTTTACGATGCCTTTGAGTCTAAGAATGACATTGTCCTGGTCATGGAGTAGTACGTGTTTTCCTCTGCCCCCATCCCCTCCCCTGCACAGCTGCACGCATACATCTGGAGCGCCCCACGGCATCCGTGACTATGTGGCTGCCGCTCTATCCTGCTTCAGAAATTGCTGGATCCCTGTTTGGTGCACCCCTGATTCTGATTGGCGTGTGTCAGACAACTGCATCATTTTCAGAAGGAAAAGCACACAGGAAAACACATCTCCATGTGTGATGTTACTGAGAAGAAGTAGAATGACAGCATAGGTGTAGCTTTGTATCTAAGCTACATGTCAAACAGCCAACCTAAATACTACTCGGGTTAACCTGAAGGGAAGTGGTTCTTGAACCACATTTTCTTTTCGACCTAATCATTAATACAAAGTTCACATCAAACTCTTAATAATTAGGGCTAAGAAACTTCCATTTAAATTCACTTTTATAAAAAATTAACAAGTATCTAATAAGAGAGTAGTTCTAACTAACACTGAATCAGTGTTGTGCTTCAGTTCATTCTTTCCTCCACTTGGGGTTTTGTTGATCATTGTGCAATAGGAATTTTGGGTAATAAAATGTCCAGCATCAGAAGCACATAGGAGCACGTTAACACCGAAAGTAGCCCGAGGAGACCCTGTTTGGCCTTTGCGGTATTTGGGATTCCTCTCTCTACCTCTGTAGGGTCCTCTTTATCTTCCATATATGTCAGGAAATGGCAGATGTGGGTTCATTCCAGAGTGGCAGCCACTGGATGACAGGCACCTTGAGGCTGCCCAGTTGTGAAGTTGATGGTAATTAAAATAAGGGCCTTCAGCACAAGCATCATCTGGCGGAGATAGCAACGGGGCTGGAGAGGTCACTGTGTCCACACACCTGTTGGAAGAGTTAGGGGAGTTCGACCAGCCAGCTGCTTGCTCCAAGAAATAGCTGTGTTCCTGAAGGAGTCACACTCAGGGCTTCACGCCTCTTCTCTCTGCAGTGTGGATGGAGGGGAGCTGTTCGATCGCATCATCGATGACAACTACAATCTGACCGAGTTTGACACCATCCTGTTCATCAAGCAGATATGTGAGGGCATAAGACACATGCATCAGATGTACATTCTCCATTTGGATCTGAAGGTAGGGTGTGTTCTGTTTGGTATGAGACCCTTGCCACCTCCCCCTCCTATGGATCAGTGGGCCCTGTCCGGTACCCCATGCCAGCTTGGGAAATGTATGCTGTTATGAGGTACATATTTGGGAATTAATAAAAACCTGGATTCTGATCGTCCTCTCCCCATCCCCAGCAATGTCACCCCCTAATTTTTGCACACCTCCATCTTCAGGGACTGCTGTTCAGATTCTTCTAACTTGCCTGTGTTAAAGGAATCCACATTTAGGGAGATGCTTTCCCTAAAAGATTAGAAATAGAACTACCACCACCACCACTCCCACCATTACGGCATCCTTGTTGCATCCCTTTCATTTTTAGAATAAATAGGTGGGAGGATTTTAGCTAACTCAGAAGTCCCTAGTGGTAGCCAAATTTTCCAGCTCTCCAAGTATCCTTAGCAGTCTCAAAGTCTTTTAGGAGGTGCTGGACTTTAGGGATTTGTTTTTCTGTGGGCATGCTAGAGCACCAAGTAGAGAACTATAGCAGAATGGGATACAGGGCAGCCAGAAGGGTGGTGCTAACATGCTCAGGAGCCCAGAAGGGTGGTGCGGGTGGGGCGAGCACCACTTTGGACATGGTGGAGAGCCTCTGGAATAGTGGAGAGCCAAACCACCTGCCTTTCTTCTCTTATGTAACGACTCCTCCCATTTGATCTCTCCCCCATTATGAAGTCCTAGAATTTGACTGTACATAGTTAGAACCAGTGAAAGACCCAGGCTCAATAACTCTGATCAGCTCTAATATTGGGGCTAAGTATCATAAATTGCCCCTTCTTGTGTGGCACAATCATTTTCTCATTTCTCCATTTGCACAGCATGACCGTGAGATAAAATATATATTCTACATAACATACCACCGGCTGCAAGTCATCGGGGATTGTAGAGCTAAATAAATTTAACTTCCTTAAATGGGTTTCCACGGCTCTGTCTTCTTATAACTTAACTTGCCTCACTGTCCTGATTTATGGGCACTACCCCTCCCATTCACGGGGCAGGAGGAAGTGGTATATAAAAGACAGTCAGAGGTTGAAAATCATTAGCAAAGCCCTTGGCTTCGAACTGAGTTTGATACTGTGTATTGCCATGGAGCGTTTTCGCTGAGTGTATATATTCCGCAGATAGCCCTACAGGGATTTGATTGGCAACTAAAACTAGGACCTGACCTACCGTAAGTCAAATAGCTCTGTATGTGGCTTCATAGCATTGATTGAGGACTTGCAATGGGCAATTTTAGTTATGGCTTGTAGGCAAAGATAATAGTAAAGGCGACAGCTGGATGGGTCATTAAGGACCACTCATCCCTTGCAGAAAGCTCTGTGGAAGGAAAATGGCCAAAAATATTAAGAGTGCTTGTCACCATGGAGGGGAGATTATAGGTGACTTAAAAATGAAAAATGGCCTCCTTTACATTTTTTCTGTTTTGCAAATCTTAGTCAATGAATATGCTTTCATTTCATAGTTAGAAATTTTTTTTTTGACTTTTTCAAGTGCTCTCAAAGCTGTGAACACATTTTTATGTCATAGTATCCTTTGACAATCGGACAGCTTTATACATGATTAATCAGTTATCTAAGCACAAAACCAAATGTTCTTATAGAGCATCCACTTGTTTATAAATAGCTTTTACTCATAGACATCAGTTTTAGAGATGTTTTAGAAAAGGGCTTCGAAAGACGTTATGCCAACCAAATGGACCCCTGAGTGTTGATAAGGAGACACTACATCATTTCTTTCAGGGCTTCTTAGTTTCTGATCTCATTTGAACCTCCTCTCTACCCGGACAGGCAGGGGAGGGGCAGCTGTGACCCCACCTAAATGGGACGCGGGGTCCTGGGATTCAGCAACTCAACAAATGCACCCCAGCTCTCAGGGATGAATTGGGACTAGAGCTTGAGAGTTCCAAGCAATTCTTCGAAAACGTGATTTCTCTTTTTTTATGGTTGACCTAGACTTTCAGTCAAATTCCCTATTTCTCTCGGACCTCAGTTTTTCCGACCTAACAGACACAGGCACACCTGTAAGATGTTCTACAAACGCTGAGTTGCATTGCTCTACTGTCTACGCTTCTCCCTCTTCCACTTCCCCCAAGACTGTTGGCTTGACGGAGCCGAGCCTTACCTGAGTTAAACTCCAAGGGAACACTTAGTCAAGGGTTTGGGCACTGGAAACACACTCAGCGAAACTTTGGAATTGCTGAGCATGAAGAATGAACGAGGGGGATGTCTTCCCTTTACACAGGACTTTCCCATAGCCTAAGCGCAAAGGGAAAATCTGGAGGTCACGAGTATCCACATTATATTGTGTACTCAGTGTGGCTGTTCAAATGAATCAGGCCATTTCTCCTGGAGCTCATAAATCCTCGGGAAAGATATTCCTCCATGAAGGGGAAATTCATACTTAATAATTTTAGGGGGGGGCACACGTCAAGTCTGAGACCGCCTCCACCGGTCCGTTTGGAAGGCCCTGAAGCAGCCTCCTTGTCTTTCTTCCCTCGGAGAGGCCTCTGCCTGAACTCACGCATTATGGTAAACTGGAGAACCAGAGAGAGGGACAGGCAGGGTAATGCAAGGTTGGCAGGGTACCCACAACCTCATCCACCACAAAATTAAAGGAGAAAATACCCACACAGACAAGCCAGACCCAAAGTGAAAGGCCTGATATGTTTTTCCTGAGCATCGTTGTATTTTTAGTTGTGGTTCGAGGACAATTTGAGTGAATGATGGTTGTTTTCATTGCTAATGTGTCTCTTTCTCCTGGCAGCCTGAGAATATCCTGTGTGTGAATCGGGATGCTAAGCAAATAAAAATTATTGATTTTGGATTGGCCAGAAGGTATGTGTGTTTGGGCATAGGTATATGAACGGAGGCAGGGAGCAGGATGGTGCTCTTTCTTTGCAAAGATAAATCTGATACACCTCTTTGGCTTCAGACTCTCATTTAGAACTAACTTGACAAAAATTATATCCCAGCCTTACCTTGCTGACTTTGGAATTGGAATGTTTAGAGGCTTCTACAAGTGTATCCAATAAACCATCAGAAAACTTAAAATCTAATACAGTGAGGTTATGAAATTTGGAGACATTAGCTTAGAATTTCTAAGTTTGTCTTAGTCTTGTATATTTGTTCTGTTTGTAAAGAGAAGATTTACTTTAAAAAAACGAAGAGTGTCAACAAGGTTGCTAAGTGTTCCGGTACATATAAGCTTCTTACGTGAACAGAGTTTATATGTGGGCCTCAGCACATATAATATTAATGGAGAATTTGAAAGGATGCAAATTATTGCATTTCATTTACTCATTAATATTGGTATATTCAAGCCATCGACATGGCAAAGGTTGTGTCAGTTTTCCTTTCATTGTGTTCTGTAATTCAGTGTTTCTAGTTATTCTCACTGGCTTCCTCCACCACTGTTTCAGATTATTAAGGTTTTACAGTATGAATTGTGACTCTTAAACTCCTGACTCCTTCACAAGTTTTTAACTTGTGACTAAATACGCGATTTCCTCTAAAGCCTGTGTATTTAAAATTTCCTGTGTGGCTGAAGTTATTTCTGTCTTATAGACTGCATCTTTGCAGTTTCTACGATTGTTGCTTTTTGACCGACCCTCTCCATCTCTCCACTTTGTCCCTTGAATTTCAGATACAAACCCAGAGAGAAGCTGAAGGTGAACTTTGGAACTCCAGAATTCCTTGCCCCTGAAGTCGTGAACTATGATTTTGTTTCCTTTCCCACTGACATGTGGAGTGTGGGCGTCATTGCCTATATGCTGTAAGCAGATCTCCAGTCTCTCTGACACTTGCAGATAGGAAAAATAGCCCAATGTAGGTCTTTTAAAAAATAAATAATGGCCTGCCATATTGAGTCACTTTCTAGGCTCTGTGAATCCTGTGGGTGAAAGACATAAATTCTTCCCCTTGCATCACCAGAAAAAGTAAATGTATGTCTACTTGTAATCCCTCTAACTCTTAGGACTCCACTTAATACCCTAAATGTAATTAAAAAGCAACTTGCGTCCTATCTCCTAAATGACTACTGCTAGCCTTACTCCTCAAGGGTGACACGTTGGTGTTTGCCTTTGCCATCTGAATGTGGGGCAGACTTTAGCAGCGGTAAACGCTTTAAAAAGGAAGTTGTGCTATCCTTAGAGATTCATATTTCAGTGTGGCTGCTCACCCCAGAGCTGCAGGTGTTTAATTAGGGGCCGGGGTGGGGGAGTGCGGCATTTTCTTGATTGCAAAAATACATTGGAAAATTATGTTTAATTATCAGGTTATTCGCCTTCTCTCAGTTTTAAACGACAAACCAAGAAAAAGCAACCTATTTGTAAAGGGTTTGAAGCTATTTAAACAAGACTCACTCTGGATCCTGTGTCTTACAGGCTTAGTGGTTTGTCCCCCTTCCTGGGTGATAATGATGCTGAGACCCTGAACAACATCCTGGCCTGCAGGTGGGACTTAGAGGATGAAGAGTTTCAGGACATCTCGGAGGAGGCCAGGGAGTTTATCTCCAAGCTTCTGATTAAGGAGAAGAGGTAACCCAAGTTTGTTCTGGGCTCTGGAAGAAGGAGAGAAATGGGGGAGCATAGGCTACCACAATTCATGTAAATCATTCCCGAATTCCGTTAGTGACATCTCCACTGTCCATGCAAAGTTGGAAGGCGTTTGATGCTCTTGACTTTGTTTACGTAGATCAGGGATTGGTTTGGTCATGAGACTTGAAAGGGGCTATAAAATCTTACTTCCTTCTGCCTTTTGCAATAAGGCTCCAGCAATTAGGGCCTCTTGCTGGGCCTCAAAATGAAGGGTGTGGGATAAGTTATTTCCATAACCCCTTTCACATCTCCGAAGCACATATCCGTCTCTGTGTAGCTGGACACTTAACTATCATGTCACTTGAGAACCAACAGTGGGCCAGACTATGCCACATGCTTCATAGGCCTGGCTTTTAATCCCCATCCATCTCCAGAAGGTGGGAATTATCATTACTATTTTATGGATGAGATTCTAAATAGTATGCCCAAAGTCATACGGCTGGTCAATGCAGAACTGAGAGTCGAACATGTCAACCTTCCCCTAAGGCTGCACATTTATCTCTTCCATATTACATGGCCTTCTACTTTCTTTCATTGTAAAACCACATTAATTAAAAATTCAGCAGATGGGAGCACCTGGGTGGCTCAGTCTGTTCAGTATCTGCCTTCAGCTCAGGGTTCTGGGATCAAGCCCTGCATCGGGCTCCCTGCTCAGTGCAGAGTCTGCTTCTCCCGCTCCCTCTCCCCTGCCTGTGCCGTCTCTCTCAGATAAATAAATGAAATCTTAAAAAAAAATTTTCAGCAGATGAAGAAGAATGACCTTGAAACATAGGGGGCTTACATTTTAGAATTACAGGCAGAGGCAAAAACACTGTTTCAGATGGTTTTATATCTAAAACATAAGAATGGTAAATACCATTTAGGATTTTCAATACTTGCTTCATTGTTTTATCATCTTTATGGTTGTTAAGTTATTAACAAACATGACCTTGAATAGATAGGAGGGTGTACTTGGAAGTTGGGGGTTAAAGAAGCAGCATGAGGCTAGAGCAGTGCCTGACACAAAGGAGGTGCTTTATCTACAATTGCCAAGAAACGTGTCTGGGGCATCGAGAACAGTTGTGTAAAGTCCAATCCCTGCCTTTAGGGAACCCATGATCTAGGAGAAGAGATAGATATTTATTAAAAAGATATAATGCAATGCAGTTAATGCAGATAGAATTTATTGAAAAGGGTCAGTCAGGACTGGGTCCTAGGAGGTAAGGAGGACTTAGCCAGGCTGGGGGTGTCAGTCTGAGGAGGGGGCACTGCACAGACATGCAGACATGGGTTTGATCTTTAATGGGAAGTCACAACGGCTGATGTTACTATTATGATTATTATTTGTATGTCACTGAACACCAGGCAGTGAACAGATGGAAAAATGTCAATTCTATCAAATTGTTGGTGGGTGAGCTCTACATTTACTGCGAATCTATTTGACAAATAAACTTTTATGTGTTATATGATTGAATTAAATGAGGAAACAGGGGCTGAGAGCAGTGAAGCAGTTGCAGAGCACAAGGCAGAGTCAGAACCATGCCCGTTGGCCTCCAGTGCCAGGCCCTGCCCTTTCCTTTGGTCTGGGCGACACCTTCGGAGGGGTAGTTACACATTTGGGCAGAGTGACACCTGCCTGAGTATTCAAATCAATAGTTGGCTGAAACTAAGGCCAACACCTGACACCACTCTCATAGAATGTATTTCTGGGTACAAAATAAACATGAAATTGCATTAAAAATTTAATTATTAGTACTATGTTATTGCTAACTTTTTAATAGTCAACTTTCAGAAGTTTGCATTACTATAGGGCAGAAATAATAATTTTTTGGCACTGTCAGCTATTGAAATGCTTCTAGGGGTCCAATACAGAACAAAATGGCACTTCCATCTGAGGTTGGTAGAGGTCACGAGTTTTTTAAAAATTATACCTGCCTGCTTAAAATCTCACTAATGATGATGTTGTCACCAAGTTCTTAAACCTTCCTTCATGGATTAAAGAGTTATCGTCTCTTCGAGTCTCATACTTAAATATTTGGTATCTGACGAAGCAATTTTACTGAAGCAATCTGCAAACCGAAATTCCATGACTGTTGGAAACTACTTTCTTGATACTGTTTCAGAAATAGATTCCAGATTGTTGTGCTCACTTAGAGTTTTTATTTTGAAAGGTTATTTGGTTTAATGTGTTAAACGTTAGCACTCAAGATAAGTTTACAAAACTTGAAATTAGAATATTATATAATCTTTATAATTCTCCTGTTATTTTTTAAATTGTATAAACATTTGCTGGCTCAAAAGGATATAGTTCCTTTGTAAAGGTATCTAATGTACTCTCTCTCCATACTTATATTAACTCTTCATCTATTTAAGTTTTCAAAATTTTTTTTAAAGATTTATTAATTTAATTTGAGAGAGAGAGAATGAGTGGGAGAAGCAGAGGGAGAGGGAAGGAGAATCCCAAACAAACTCTATGTTTGCATGTTACAGTCTCATGACCCTGAGATCATGACCTGCACCAAAACCAAGAGTTGGGCGCTTAACCAACTGAGCCACCCAGACGCCCCCAGAATTTCTCAATTGAAAAGTTAGTGATACATATTATTCAAGCGTTTTAATATATAAATCACCTTTGTGATTATCAAGAATCATTGTAGCATTTTGCTCTTGCGATAGTAAGTAAACATTTGTTTTCCCACTGATGGATAGAGGTTCAATTCATGAAGCTCAAACATCGCATGAAAGAAATGGTTACTTGTATTGGAAAGTAGATGTTCAATTAGGAACAAGAATTTTGAATTACTTGCCCCACTTCTCTTACTGCTGTTGTTACCCCGACTTGATTTGGTGGTAACCTACAACCATCCAGGATAGTTCTAGAAAAGATAGCAGGTGACATTTGGCCATCTGGTCTCCTAAAGACAATGGCCAGAGCTGAGGTGAATGACAGATTCAGGCCTCCTTGGTGTGTCTTTGCTAACAGCTCTCTGAATTTCCCTTTAGTTGGAGAATAAGTGCAAGCGAAGCGCTCAAGCATCCTTGGCTGTCAGACCACAAGCTCCACTCAAGACTCACCACACAGGTAACCAAGGCCTGTTGCTTTTTCTTTCCTTTCCTAGCTGACCTTAGTCTTTTGATGATAAGAGACTAGAAGCTTCTTAGCCTCATACGGGGTCCTGTCTACTTCCATCTCTCACAGCCTTCAATCTTGTGCTAGTGCTAGTGTTGAATTGCTTAAAATGCTTTTTTTGTGTGGGTTTTTAAAAAAATAAATGCTTCGTATGTTGTTTAGGAGATATTATTTTCAGCATAACTATTTATTATATTATTCAATCATTGTACCCATTATAAAATAAATTACATCCCCGTACTATACACACACACACACATTGTAGTCTAGGATACATAAACAGACAACATTTTGGTGAACATAGGTTACCTTACATTCAGGATAAATATGCCTCCTTAAAACAGAACTCAGAATTTTTTTTTAAAAGATTTTTTTTTTTATTCACAAGAGACACACACACACAGAGGCAGAGACACAGGCAGAGGGAGAAGCAGGCTCCTTGCAGTGACCCCGACGTGGGACTTGATCCCAGGACTCCGGGGTCACAACCTGAGCCGAAGGCAGATGCTCAACCACTGAGCCACTCAGGCGTCCCCAGAACTCAGAATTTTAACCGTTATGCTTACCTCCAGTCCAGTCTGTGCACCAAAACACTGTAATACTCAGGTTGATCCAGATCATAATATAAATATATGTGAAGGACACTATTACCAAAGACTGAATGAAGATGCCCTGAGTACTTGTGGTTTTTTTTTTTTTTAATCGTTTTTTTTTTTCAAGTTTCTATTTAAATTCAAGTTACTTAACATACAGCGTAATCTTAGCTTCGGGTGTAGGACTTAGTAGTTCATCACTTTCATGCAATACCCAGTGCTCAGCACAAGCACCCTCCTTCCTGCCCATCCCGCGTCTAGCCCACCCCCGCCCGCCTCCCTGGATCAACCCTCAGTTTGTTGTCTATCACTAAGAGTCTGTTTCCTGGTTTGCCTCCCTCTCTCTCTCTTCCTCTCTCTTTGTTTTCCCTTTTTTCCTGAGTCCTTGTTGACAAAAATGAAGCCCACACTCTGTGTTAACTTTGTACAATAAAATCCCTAATCTACTTTTATTGGTTTAATTGCCACTTGTGCCTGGCAGCCCATCTGTCCCTTCGGCACAGATTCCTTTCCTAAGCTTCAGATCCGTACACCTCCTGTGTATCTGACATCTCCATTTGGACCTCTGCAGTCCTAAACCGGACTGAACGCATCTTCCCCACCTCCCCTGGTCCCTCACCATCCTCCCAGAACAGCCCCCACTAAGCGGCCTAAACCAGGCACCCCCCAAAACCCCCCAGCTTTGATGTTTCCTCCCTCCCTTCAATCCTCCCATCTCATGTGTAAAGTTATCTCCAAGTTCTGTACATTATTTTCCCTAATTACTTCTAGAATCCCTCTAACCTTCTCCATCCCCTTCGTTGTCCTGGCACATGACACCTCTCCTCTGAATTACTACAACAGCCTCCTCCAGACTTTCTCTACCCACCTCCGTATGAATTATCCAAATAATTCAGAACCAAAGTGTAACATTTAAGTAACTCAACTAAACATTTAGGATGTTTAACTGGCCAAGAGGTATAGAGCGGCAGTAAATAACCTCTGCCTTTGGGCCTCATTGGGAAAGGTCTGACTTGAGCATCGGTTAAGACGCCTGCCCTGGAGTCCTATGCATTTGATACACTTTCATTTCCTCCATCTCTACTCCGCATCCTCCCTACTCCCCGGGGTTTTGGAATGGAGCTTTTTCACTGACCAACAAACCTTGGAATGACTATGCTTCAGGTACTCATTTTTTCCACATCCAGTTTTTATTGAAATTAACTTTACTTCTAAATTCAGCATCAGTACTAAGTTTTATTTGTGTCTGAATATACCTTTCCTTGATAATTGGTACTGATGTCAAGTAAAAATAGACTTTTTACCTAGTTGGTACCTCACCCAGACTACATAAACTGCTTATTAGGGTTACCAACCTATTTTGGGCCAATTTTCCACCAATGTATTTTTATCCAAGCTTATTGGTATCCAAATACACTTTGACATGGTAGGACAATATGGAAACCACGGCAGATAAATAATGACATTATACAGTTTAAAAGGGCTTAAAATGGGATCCCTGGGTGGCGCAGCGGTTTGGCGCCTGCCTTTGGCCCAGGGCGTGATCCCGGAGACCCGGGATCGAATCCCACATCGGGCTCCCGGTGCATGGAGCCTGCTTCTCCCTCTGCCTGTGTCTCTGCCTCCCTCTCTCTCTCTCTGTAACTATCATAAATAAATAAAAATTTAAAAAAAAAAAAAAAAAAAAAAAAAAAAAAAAAAAAGGGCTTAAAATATTTTTTAAACCACATAACAACAACAAAAAATCACCTTTTTGTTATTCCATCCAACTGTTGGTACCTGGGAGAAAAGATATTTCAGGAATGATGAGGATTTGAAAAAAATAAATTCCATTGTAGAAATCTAGTTAGTTATCGTTAAAGTTATAATTGTATGGGACTAGGCCAGGCACTGGTCTAACTGCTTTACAAAAATTAATTTTTTTAATCCCCATACCAGTTTTCTGAAACGGGTACTGTTATTTTCCTCCTATAGATGAGGAAACAGAGGACAGGGCTAAGTATTTGTATAGGATCCCACCAGGTGAAGGTGATGGAGCTAGCATCCCAGTGTAGACAGGCAGGCTCTGGAGTCTGAGCAAAGCTTCGCCGCTCCGCTATCCTGCTGGATAATGGGCTTCTGGGCCAAGGGGACCTGATGATGTTTCCAGAACTCTTTATGTACTGTACAATTTTGGTGTTACTGAATGCCAGTATTTAGGCTTAATGTGTTTTATTTTTAAAGCAAATATTAAGACTAGATTTTTCCTGAAGATTCATTTTTGGCATAATTTTGGTTCTGATATGTCCCATAAAATCAGAATTTAAATTTATGTTCAAAATTTTAGTCTTATCCCTAGCTATTTACTATTTAAATCTAACTTCTGTTTTAAAAGTCTTTCCTAGACTTTTACTTATCTCTTTTAATTATTTCATGCTTAAAAGCACTTAGCATTTCTTAACCACTAAGCCTGCCTATAATCAGTCAGTAAATTTAAGAAGGATTTTTTTCCCCCAGGAGTTAAAGCCCTGTAGCTCTCTGCCTTCTGTATTATGTTCTTACATTTCCAACCGTCCATACATAACCCATCTTCCATCAGAAACAGCTCTCAGCTGGAGTGGAACAAAGCATTCCCAAATTACCAATCTGTTAGAACTCATCAAGCACCTACTGCAGACTTAATAAATGCTTTGGGCCTGGAGGAAGGAAAACTGAACAACTCTGACATTGTTTCTTTTCTGCCAGAACTAATAAGCCTCTACCTTTCCTTCACATTTCCAGAATTATGACCTTAGCGCATGCCCTTTTTCCAATTTACAGAACTAATAAAATACCTTAGGATCTGATATTACACCTCTGCCCATCTCTTCTCTAATTCACCAAATGATTACTTCATTCGTAACAACTCTGATCGTAGTACTTCCTCACCAAAAATCCTTCAAGTGTTCCCCATTGTGCACACCAAACAAACACAGCCAGCGTCCCAGGCAAGCCCCGACACGCCCCGATCCCGGTGTCTAGTCCTGTCTCCGCTACTGCTTCCAGACCAGCCCAAATCCTAGCAAGTGCGTGAGACCTACTTTAAATCCCACCTCCCTTAAGATGGTCCTTCCCAATCCCCAAAGTGGAGGTGCTTTCTCCAACTTCTTGAACCTCTCCTGCGGCACTTAAATAACTCAAAAACTTTTGGAAGAAGCAAAAGTTGTATCTGATTCATCTTTGTCCTCACCTGATCTCAGTCTTGATTCTTGTGTTTTGTCAGCATGAATGTCTATGGAAGTGAGTTTTGGCAAAACACACGTATGTAAAAATGAGGTGTCATCAGATGCCAAGCTCTCTAACTCTGAGAGGAAAGTTAGTGATGATATAAGAAAGTGGGGGAATGCTTGAGCTGGATCCTAAAGGTGGGTCAATGTATCTGTCAGGGGGTCATGTACAATGTAGGCTTCTAGAACATTCTCTAAGAGCATTTTCTATTCAGTAGCAAGTTATTAACTCTTCAGGTGTTCTCACATCAGAAGTTAGGAATGAAATGATTTAAAAAAAAAAAAAGTTCTAATCCTTCTCCACATATCTTCTGATTTCCCCAGAGGAAGAAGAATTGCTGCTCGAATGCAAAGGACCTTGTGACCAAATAGTCCATGGAAGGCACCCATTTGAAAGGTTTGTCTTGGGTCTTTTCCTAAGGAGATGTTTGTGCAAGCCTTTAAAGATCAAGAAATAAGTTAAATGTGTGTTGCACTGACTATGCGGGATGCAGGGTGGTGTTTCTGGTGAGAGGGAGGGCCTTGATTTTAGACTGCTCTGTGTGCAACCTGGATCTGCCATTTTCTAGCACAAAAACCTGTTTCCTGATGATTTGTGGGTTGGGGATAGTCTTACTTCCTACGCTTGTTGAGTGGCTCCACAAGATAATCCAAACTAAGCCTGGAGACCAGGGCCTGGCACATAGGAGGTAGTCAATAATTAGCTCAGTTGGTGCCAATAATTGAACAGGACAGTTTATGGTAGTCCTCATAGTTGTGTGGGATCAGAGGAAGTATTCATTGTTTTTGTTTTTTTATTGATGGGAAACCAATCTCAGGGACTCACAGACTAAATAACTCCCTCAAAGCTATGCCGCTAATATCAGGTATCTCTGATTTTTAAAGCCCAAGCTTATTTTTCTTCCCTGAGCTGCCTCCTGGTATTGGCCCACTCTTGGACCTGGAGGAGCCACCACTTCATACAAAGCCTCTACCCTGCTTAGAATTTTGTCAGAATTCTTAAGACAATAGTTCTACATATGAATACCTTTGATTGTATCAATAAGCTGGCTTAATTTATGCCCTAAAGGAGAAGCCTAAGGCAGTGTATTTATTACAGAGGACTTTTAGAAATCCCAACATCTATGTCCCAATTGGGGGCTCATTTAACCTCCAGCAGGTCAGTTCTCTAATTTGGGGAAGTAAGTCCACAGCCATTGTTGCAACTCAATTTTAACAGATGTGTAAGACGTATGAGTCTATTGTTCTTGCTGCTCACTGGTCTTACTCTTTTATTCTGATTGGTATTTATTCTGGTCCCAAGGTTTTTGTTTGTCTGTTTGCCTGTATATTCTTGTAAGAATCTTGCCTTGAATCTCTTGTAGAATAAGATCAACCAGAAATATATCAACAAATCATAGCAAAAGTCACAGACCAGAGTTAGGCAAGTATTCAGCCTTTGGTGTACAGGTCACTTCTCTAAAAATCTATGAAACAGAAAGCCTTGGGTTTCCTACTTACCAAGACCATTCTCATGTATCAGTGATAGCAAGGACACTGAAGCTTTGGAGAAAGTTGAGGAAGAAAGCTTTAGGTCTTGTGACAATGTGGAGAAGGAAAGGACTCTCCATGCTCCCTGGCCTGGGTCGTCAGGCTGGCTGAGGTGCAGCCTGGCCTTCACTGTGAGTGGTGGGCACCAGAGTCCCCGGGCAGCTCTCCCTCCCAGTTTCATCCACAGTGACCACAAACCTCGAGGGTTCGCCACAAACTACATTCCCACCATGAGCACTGGAGTCACTTTGGAGGCCCAGTAGGAATGAATTCATTGGGTGACAGGAGGTCACATTGCAAGGCAGGCCTGTGGCTGGGGTCTGGCAGGAAAAGAGTGAGGAGGGAATGACAGTGGGAGGCGGTGGTGGAGTCCTTCCATGTCATGTTGGAGCCTTGAGCCCAACGCAATGGAGGACGGTGGCAGCCCAAGCAGTGACAGTTATGCAGAGGGCAAAGATACGGGAGCTGGTCACACTGGTGCGGTTAGACACCATTTTTGTTGCAATTGCTTGATGAGACCTTTCTGTGAGCATGGTCGGGCCTGTCTCCTGATGGTCACTTGGGCTGGCTGCCTTCCTCTCCTGGGTCCCTCCAGCTCCAGTTAGCCACAGAAATTCACCTTGGTTGCCCTGCAGGCCGGGGAAGAGTTGTTTTAGGCCCATGGGATGTGGGTCTTTCCTAGTTTACTTTTTCACTTTTTTTTTTTTTCCAAATTAAAATGTAAGTTTAAGATATTAACTCTGAGAGTAGCCTCATTTGGGAAGAATTTCTTTTAAATCATTTTTTATAGTATTTCCTGCCAGGATAAGATGGGGTTTTTGGCAAGCTCTGTTATGAGTAAAACCAACTTTGTGATAATATTGATTTTTAAAATCTGGTGGTTGAAGATTATTCCTGCGGAAAAAAAAATGACTTCCAGGCCCTATGAATAAGGCAGGATCCACAATGTAAATTGAGGCATATAAATCTCCTACAATTTGTTAGAGGTTTTTTGATGCGTTGAGGAAACACTCTAAAAACCGACCTGGTGGCATTTCGTTTTGTGCTTCTGTTGCATCTTTTGCCAACCTGTGAAATATGAATTTAGGCTTCCTCCTCAGATCCATGGGAGTGACGTAGGGCAGCAAGCCGCATGCAGGCCCATGCCACACGTGGTCCTAAAGCAAATAAAAACATTCCCATGCAAGATCTTCGGTGTCCATGTCACTTTGATGCGGGGTCAGGCGGACAGGATGGACGGCGCGGTGGGGAGCGCTCGGAGCTGGCCGTGCTTCCCATGAAACAAAGCGGCCTTGTCCTTCGATGTTGCAAATAGCGCAAAAATATCTTGCATAAACTTAAAAAAACACACACACACAAAACCCAACTTTGGTAAGCAGTGGAATCCTGCAAGGGGTTTCTCTTTTTTTTTTTTTTTTCCCTCCCTCTCTCACATGCACACATGCATTATAAAAAATCATGTGTGGTTTTCCTAAGGGGCACAACCAACTAATTACAATTTTAAAAGCCCTGCTGAATTAACAAGAGTCATATTTTGTTTGCTTTGCAGGAAAACTGCTGCGGTTGCTGCTGCTTTGGGAAGATTTTTGGAAAAATCAGCAGTTCTGATGCCTTGACCCCAATGATGACGGGTGGTGATGGGGGTGGGGGAGCCGCTGCACTTGAACTCCGAGCGCCTGCTTAAGGCCGATGCCTAGTGTCGTGTCCCGGGGATGCAGACAAGCCCCGGAACCCTTTGCTCACATCCCTACACCCCGTGATAGTCCACATTTGGGAAGATGTTTCCCTGACATCTTGAGTTTCCAATGCTTTTGATTTTAGTCACTGGGATGAGGGAAGCATTATTCTTGCTCATCCTCAGCTACTAGAGCAATCGGACTGAAGATGTCTTTGAGGCATTTAAACCTGGAGGAGGATACATTTAGAGGCAGAAAACTGCTTTCGGTCCTTAAACTATGCCTTTCAAAGAGGTGACCATATTGCCAGAAGAAAATTCTGTCTTTTGCACCCTTGAACACTTGGTTTCTTGGACTTCATTATTTTGATTGGGTCTGAAATCAGGTGAATCCAATTGATAAATAATTTGCTTTCTGGAACTCAAGCTGTTTTTGAATCCCAAGGCAAGAGGCATCAGGCATCCTACCTTCCACTTATTCTGAACTTTTCTCCCAGTTCATCCGTTTCTTCCGAGCAGCGAGTCTACTTTCAAATGAGTGACGTACACTTCACAAGGCAGCCCCGCTCTCTTCTGATTGAACATTCACGTGCAAGAAGTGCACTAGTTTTCACAAGTGGAGCAAGAGGTGTCTGCTGACAGTTAGTCCTAGAATTATGACCTTTGGGACGATGGTAACAGTCTCGAGGGCTTGGCCCGAGCCGCGATGTCAACGAGCGATGGGTCATGAGCGTCCTAAGGCAGGGCGGCCCTTCGCCTCCGGTGTTGAAATGATTTTGGAAATAGCGTTCAGGTTTCTGGGTCAACTCCAACATTTTTGAAGACCAACCATCTCACCTCTGCAGAGTCTTGCATGGCTCAGTGGTTGTGAAGAGAGGAACCTTCAGAAACCGGGAGGTGAGGAGGACACTCCTGCTTACCCCTTGGATATGAGGATGACTTCCAGTTGGAAGCTTCTTCTTGTTCCTGAGCTCATGCGCCATTTCATTACAGATTTCTAATAATGGAGATGAGTCCTACCGTATGTAGCACAGAAAGGCACAGGGCGTCTCAAGAGTGAAACGTGTGTGTCCTTTCTTTATGAAGAAGGGGCCGTGGAAAGCCACACTAAACTCCTGTCACACCTCGAGCACCACACTCACCATTCAGCTTCTTTAGCTTTCCTCCTATTTCCCATTTCCAAATAACTCCTGTGTTAAGATTAACTGTAAGAATGTCTTTATTTTTGGCTGTAAATGACTCGAGGCTGGGGCAGTCACAGTAGCAGTGACAGGTAAGGAGAACGCCTTCATGGCCGTATTAGGGAGGGCAGTTTGAATTGGCATGGCTTTTCTCCATTATTGCTCAGACCCGCCTAGTGGATCCTTCTGGCATGCCCGTGAAGAACTGTATGTGCAATGTTCTTATTCTCATGTGCAAGGTAAAGGGGAAGTAGAGACAGAAGAAAATGTGTAATTTAGTTCAGACCACATGCCAATTTAGCGGTCATGCTAGCTATAAAACTGACCCCTTTCTAGCTTTGCTCTTACATTATGATGCATTTCTTTTTTCCTTTGGCCTATGCATTTATCCAAGGTTGGTTTTCTCCTGTTCCTGTTATGTGACTATGCTTAAAATGTTTAATTTGGTTTCCTTAAAAAAAACACACATATAAAAAAACACACACACACACACAACAAAGCCCTGTGACTGAAGTGTTCTATTACTGTGCTATCTTTAGCTGATGGTATTCATCGAGTCTGGAAAAATACAAGCCAGTGCATGCATTAATACTCAGACCGCAGAGAGCTGGCATTCACTCAAATGCTAAATAAGACGCAAGGGTCTGATTTGAAACCCCTCATGGAAGGGCGTTTTCTATCCTGCGGTGCGGAATCTCTACCAGATAGAGCAGGAGGTCTTTTGCATCAGCTCCCATTCTGACTCACGTTGGCAGAGAAACGTTTACCAGACCCCAACACACATGGGAGAGGCAGCTTAGGCCGATGAAGGAATGATAGCTTTGTCAGATTAATCCACTAATCACCCTGCAGTCAGTGGGTGTGATTTCTTTTTAAAACAGGTTTAGAAAGGAGACTCTACTTTCAAAACGGGTCTCCTTTGAATTTGGAGTTAAATTTCCACATTTGGATGGGGAGGCATCCCCATGCCAGCAGGGCGCCTTTTATGTGAGAGCTGAGGATAGTTTGCATTGCAGAGTTGATTATTACAGTCTAGAGTTACAGCGAAATGGGAGCATTTCGGTCTCCTGCTCATCCTGTTCCCTCCCTCCACACCCATGTGGGGCTGCTCCAGCGAGGACTGCTAACTTGGTCGATTGCCACTCTGATGGGAAAGAGGGCTTTGCACAGCGGAGGAATCCAGCCAGATGCAAGCATGGACCAGAGAAGCCGAGTCTGGCTAGACGAGGCCTATTGTGATCAACTTTTCCAGGAAGTCATCAGGACTGGATAGCCTGCATTGCTCCTCCACCCTCCTAATGGGCCTTATGGCTTCAAGTCGCTTGCATTAGGAGTAGCCCTTTCTTTAGAAAAAGGTGGAATTCAGCACTGATGTGGCACGTCCCACTGCCTGCAGAGAGATAAACCCCACGAGGGAGTCAAGAAAAACCATGCCCCCATTTGTAATTTGTAAGATACCGACACTTCCCCAGAACCTGTTGCTATTTAGCAATCAGGGAGAAGAGAGCTCATGCCCCCGTCGGTGACATGGAAACGTCTGCAAAGGATTCTCACCTGAATTAACCTTGGGGAAAGATTTCTAGGTTGAAACTGGGTAATTCTCATGTTTGTTTTTAGTCTGCCTTGGTATATTTTGCTTTCTTTCCTCGAAAATGTAAATAGGCATGCTGCTTTGTTGTGGCCTACTTTGACATGAATGTGTTTTGGAAGATGAGTGAATTACTACATTTTCACCGTTTCTAAGGATATTAGCATAGCAAAACTTTTTCGTGTTTTAAAAATCAAAATACGTATTTGATATTAGGGAAATGAGGGTCTTATTCTTGATTTCATTCCTTTCTTCTTCCTTCTGCTCCCACTACCCCTACTCTAGACATGAGGCAAATGTGTCAGGATGCATACATGATACATGTGTTTGTTCAGTTTGGATGACAGGCCAGCTGAAGGAACCTCATTTGGGAAGTCCATCTGTGCGAGTGTGCCAAGAGGGTGAGGCAGGTGTCTGTTCCCTGGCCATTTCAGCGTGGGTGCAGGCTGTGCCTTCACTGCGGCTCACTTCTCAACAGCCATGATGCTGCCTATTTTGCTTTTGCTTTATCTTTTTTATTTTTATTTTTTATTTTTTTGCTTCTTTCTCTTTTTCTTCTGTTAGAATTAAAGTCCATCTTCTTATCCATCACAGTGCTCCCCTAAAGCCTTTTTGGGATAAAAATGATATTTCCAAAAGGCAAATTGCTTGCTGTCCTAAAGGAAGCTTGAAGCTGGACTATTAGACTATTAGGTGCTTGCGTCCTGGATGAAGGCGCCCTCCTTGCCTAGCATGAGGTCAACAGTTTCTCCCCGTAGAAGTTCTACATACGTCTCGGAGCTCCATTTAGTCAGGTGTGCTTTCCATAAGTGATCTTTATGTGGGTAGTTTCACCTTCCATGAAGGCTTATAACTCAACAACCACTTATTCAAAAGAGCAAAAAACATCTAATACCTGAGTGTTCCTACCTTGAATTGTATGTGTTTTGTAGTTGTCCCAGCTGATAGATGTCAGTGAGTCCTTTTGATGAGGTTTAGGAGTGTAGATAAGAAATAAAAATGGATTCATAATATGGTGATTGCATATGTCATGTATATTTTTTATTTCTGAACATAGTCTCATTCAGCTGTATTTCTTTGCCTTATGAAGATGTATAACAGTCACATATGTGTATTATACTGAAGAATAAACACGGACCTTATTTATCCTTTGGTTAATGAGTTAAATTATTCAAAGAAGTGGACTTGGTAAATACAAACTTACAAACTCTGTCCTTTATGATAAGCTCTGATGTGTTAAAGTCCTGTGACATTTAGAATCCAATACCTTAAAAGCATGATGCCACACTACTTGTTTGGGACTCCAGAAGCAGTCACGGACTGTGTGGCCTCAGGGTGGAAAAGCAACACTCTCACTTGAAGACAATGGTGGTTGCAACGTAGCCCCACAGATTTAGGATTTCTTTCCCTATTAATGGAAAATATTACTGAGATATATGTAAAGTATTTAAAATATTTAGTGCCAGAACAGTGCTTAGTAAATCATCAAGACAATTAGCAATTCAATCCCTTTACTGTGTCTTAATGAATATTATTCAGAGAGGTGTCTGTAAGGTGTCGGCTTCAGAAAATCTGCTACTGAACTATTTCAGAATATGATGGCCCCTACATACAAAGCAATCCTGTCCCTTTCTTGGGAACTCCAGTTGTTTCCCACTTGGATCTCTAGGTGAGGCATTCTGACTTTTACTCTAAAGTGAGGAAACCTCATGGGTCACCTGTGATATTGTGATATTTGAAGAACTATATATTTGGTCTCATCCCTGGTTCCTGGCACAGATCTCCTAAAACCCTTGGAATTTCCTGAGCGACAGGGGTGAGGGGGGTGTCTTTCGTTGTTCGAGATCAGCCCCTTCCAACCATACCTGAGTTTACGCCACTGAGGTGACCCTTGGAGGACAGGGCTGGTTGCCAGAAGAACCAACCACGTGATTAGAGGCTTGGAACTTTCAGCCTCACCCCTCCACCTCTAGGGAGGGGAAAGGAGCCGGGGATTGAGTTAATCACCCATGGCCAGTGATTATATCTATCATGCCTACGTAATGGAACCTCTATAAAAACCCAACACAAAGAGATTTGAAGAATTTCTGGGCTGGTGAACAAGAATACATCCATGTGCCAGGAGAGTGGCTTACCCCAAACTCCACAGAGAGAGAAGTTCCTGTGCTTAGGATGCTTCTAGACCTTGCCCTATGTACTTTCTCATCTGGCTGTTCATTTGTATCCTTTATGATGCCTTTTATAATGAAGTAGTAATAGTGAGCAAAGTTTTTCCCTGGATTCCATGAGCCTTGGTAGCAAATTATTGAGCCTTAGGAAGGAGTCATGGGAAGGCTCGATTTGCAGTTGCGTCAGAAGCGTGGGTGACCTTGGGCCCCACTACTTGTGACTGGTGTCTGAAGTAGGGGTGGTCTTGTAGGACTGAGCTGTTAACCTGTGAGGTCTGTGCGAACTCCAAGCGGTTCATGCCAGAATCGTTTAATTTGAGGGGAAAATCCACACATTCGGTATCAGAAATGTTATGAGAAACAGTTTTCCTTTACCCTCCACTGTTGGCACAATATAGGTCCCAGTGGACAGCTCCACCCTTTTACAGAAATAAATCTTCAATGCCAGAGTTTCAGGGCCTGGGACTCAAGACACAGGAACCAATCATCTTCCCACCCTTCTCCTTGCTCTGTCCTGAAGTAAAGTGAATGGGGCGACAGAGGGAGGGCACCAAAACCCACTTCATCACTTGCTGTGACCACTCCTTGCTCTGAAAGGGGACACCAACCCCACCTCATGACCCACACCCATCAGGAAGATGCTCGTCCTTCAGTAACGTATTTCTACTGCTCCTCATATGGGGCTTCTCCAAGAGCTTGTAGTTTATGTTCCCCAGACGTGGCTGTGGGTACAAATAGGGTCTTAGAAAAGGTACTAATGTGTATTTAGCTAGCTCAGGGCGACAACTACAGAGCTGAGGGCCTCTGAGCCCCCTCAAATATCACCCAGTTATTTTTAGAGATTTCCCAAGTATCCTTACAGGAGTCGAGGAGCCAACGCATCAGGGAGAGTAGCTTCTCCTGGCAGGACACCACATGAGGGCACCTCCCTCCTGCTGCTCCAACCTACCCTGGCACAGGGCTGCCTCCCGGTTTCTCTCAAGAGGCCAGCACCCTAGGACCTATTTTCTGGAGGCACCATCACACTAACACGGCGTGCACAGCGTCATGGGAATGTGCACAGAGAACGCTCACTGTCCTGTCGGCCGCATTCTTTGTGCTGGGACAGACCTAAGTCACCACAACTATTGGGGTCTTCTTGGGAGCAGTTACAAGCTTCCAAGAGGTGGATAGAAGTGAAGGCAGGAGCCTCCTCCCCCCGTGAGCCAACTGCTAGGTGCTTCCTCAGCCTTGCTCCTACCCAGGGAAGTCTGAGAATTCAAAGGCCCCTTTCCTCTTGGCGCTCTCTTTGCCCATTTTAGTTCAAGCTGGTGGTGCACCTGGCGACATAAATCTTTTAAAGACTTTACAGGTTGCCTGTGAATTTTATTGGGATTGACTCTATTAGAAAAGACCACCCCAGAGATCTCTTTGAGATACACTCTTCTCTACCTTGGACTTCAGCCAAGCCTACTGAGGGACAATGCCCTCCAGCTTCTGAGAAGCCCTATTATTTGACCGAATGATTCTCTGATGTACTCTCTTGGATATTTCGGAGGTCTTCCCAAAGAATTTGAAACTCTTGGCTTCCTGATTGGACCGTGTTTTCTTCAGAGTGTCCTGGGTTTGATCTTTACCTGGTAGTCATCTCTTCTCTTTTCTCTTTTAAGATTTTATTTCTTTAGGTGATCTCTCCACCCAACATGGGGCTTGAACTCACAAACCTGAGATCACGAGTCCCACGGTCCTCTGAGCCAGCCAGGCGCCCCAGCCATTTCTTAGTTGTATTAACATTCGTTGTCTGGAGAGGCTGCAATGCTCACTCCGTCTTTGTTCAGGAGTCCTTCCTTTAGTTTACCTCTTTTTTTTTCTCACATTCAAGCAGCAAGAAGAAACCAAGAAGTGCTTTCAACAGTATCTTGAAATCTTGGCCAGGTCACACAGGTCACTCAGTGTTTTCTACTTCCCTCACTCTATCAAGTGACCGTGTAGTGAAATTTCTGCCACTATATAACAAAGATCATTTCCCTCCAGTTTCAGATAACATTTTCTTCACTCTCCTCTTCAAACCATCGCTCAAAACTGCCTCAAAGGTCATTAGGATTTCATGAAACACCTTCTGGGCTCTTCAAGCTTTCAAATTAACAATCTCCCCAGAGTCTTCCCGGCTTTTCCCCACAGCCTGTTTCCTCTCAGGTGTTTGTTATTCCTGCCCCATAGCATCTGAGGGCGCCCACACAATAGGCTTGCTTATAATTCTGCAGCTTCATACACCCTCTTCTCTCTGTCCGAAATGTCTGCCTCTAACGTTGACGACCTGATAAACACCCCCAGTCCCACCATCCTTCCCCTTCCAGGGCAAAGTCCTTCTCACATCCTCTATGTTTCCCGTGGGGATTGTCACATTATTTTCCAACCTCTGCTTTTCTGGTCTGGCTTCCCTCCTCCTGAAAGCTCCTTGAGTGTAGGACTTGAGTCTTATTTTTGGTATAGTTATTCTTTTCTCACCAAGTTTCAACAGAGATACCCTTTGGGTTCATGAATCCTTATTTTGCTGGATTTGGGAGGAGAACATTTCAACAATATTAGCAAGACTTCTTGAATAAACTCTTAAAAATATTTATAATATTTTTCTTTTGGCTTAGACCCCTTTTTGTTTTCCTTCCATGTGTCATCAAGTGATTCATGGCAAAAATATAGAATATTATGAATAAGTAAGAGTTTATTTTCCACGTGTATTCATAATTTAAAAAATATTTCCTCCGTACATATGCTTAAAAATATGCCAACTTGGGAGAAAACAATTCAACAAGGATATTCATAATTCTTGCTAATTAATGTCTGAACTTTTTCCCCCTCAATTACTTCACACACCTGTTCACTGTAAATTTCCTGAGTGATTTTTATACCATGTTAATGTTGCCCAGAACTTGGACACATACCTGAGGTTTTTCTGCATTTTAATTATTTTCTAATTAATTTTAATATTCTGAATAATTTCGAACTTACCCATATGTTTAATAAAATTGGACTTCACATTTTAGAAATTATGAAGATTTCCCAAGGTTTCAAAAGACAATGAATGGTCTGCTTTTCATAAATACTTTAAAATACTTAAAAAAAATTCTTTCACCAAAAAGCTTCTTATTTGTTGTATCTCTTATCATTCAAAGTTGGCGGCTTTTGTTGCACAAAGTGCCTCACATCTTTCTAAAGTAAAACATGGTTTTGCTCCTCTGCCAAGCCTACCTTCTAAGTTGCCTTTAGTCAGAGCCCATGGTTCTGGTCAGTTTTTTCTATAATAGCTTTCATTTTCCTTATGTCCCTCTCAGCAGTCTTTTTGCTCCAGCTTACAAATTTGGTTAACAATCAGATGTTTCCTAAAACATCAAATATTTGGTTAAGGTCCTTTACAATATTAAGACATTACTAGTTGCGTAAAGAGGAACAAATCAGATAATAATTCTTTCTAATGTGGCAACCTACTGGGACTTGTAATTTTCAAAATAATAGCCTTTAAAGTATAAGATAAGAGGAGATCTTGTTCATATTGGCAAAATGAAGTTTCTATTTTCTCATTGTAAGCTGTAAACAGTATTTACTGTTTAGCCTTTGTATGGTAGTTTATACAGCATATAACTTCATAGACATTTTTATTAGTTATCGGTAATTATTATGTGGTATTGGTATCCTACAGAGACAGCCAGGGAAATAAATACTAGGGTTAGACGGGTCTACACAGCACATGGACTTTCCGACTTTAAAAATAGTCTATCGTGTTTTGTAGGAGCATATATACACATATACACATATCCTCAGACTTATGAGCAGATGCTCAATTGTCAAAACAATGCAAAAATCAAATTAAGATCAAACAGAAACTCACATAGTCAATATAAACGTAACTTAGAAGACCAAACTCCTAGGCCGATATTTGCCTATTCACCATTTCCAGTTCCTCTTCGAAAAAGAACAAAATGGGCAGATACAATGATAACCACCTGGAGATGGTGGGCTACATAAAGTAATGAGGCGCTGAGGATACTTGCTTTAGAAACGTGCTAAACCGTACATTTAAGAGACTGTTGTACTCAAAACAGTCATCTTCTATAGCTATGCATTTCTTCCAATCTTTTTTTTTCTTTTACTTCATGTGTGTTTGGAATTCCTTTTCAGGAATTGCTCATTGTCCTGTTTGGAAAATGCTTCCATCAGATCAGTATCTTTCTTTAGACCAATAGTGGGATTGTTGACCCCCCCACTCACTTTATTCACTGATGTGGCTCCAAATGACTTCTGTTTTCAAATATTTTGTAAAACCTTTAAATTTAAATAATTGCTGGGCTCCTGGGTGGTTCAGTTGGTTAAGTGTCTGCCTCCAGCTCAGGTCATGCTCCCAGGGTCCTGGGATCGAGCCGCACATTGGGCTCTCTGCTCAGAGGCTCCCTCCCTCTGCTCATGCTCTCTTGCTCTCACTCTCTTGCTCTCGAATAAATAAGTAATTTAAAAAATGAATTGCTATCATTGAAGTTTTTTTTTTTTTTAAAAACCATAGTGGATACCCTAAAAATTATTCCTTAAAAGTTCTAAAATGGTTTTGAGATATGTTTGGTACAATTAAATAGGTATAACTCTCAACTCCATGATGGTGATCACACTCATCTCTAACATAAATGTTAACAGGTATATCAATTGGGTATAAGCAACTGCTTTCCCTGCATCTCCTAAGTTTTGATATGTTGTGTCTTGATTTCAATCATCTAAAAGTATTTTCTAATTTTATTTGTGATTTTTTTTCTTGACTTACTGGTTATTTATGAGTGTGTTTCTTAATTTTCACGTATTTGTGAGTTTCCCAAATTTCCTTCCATTACTGATTTCTATCTTAATACCATTGTGATCAGAGAACATAATTTGTATAATTTAATTTCTTACAAATTTTAAGACCTTGTTTTGTGATTGAATCTATCTATGGTCTATACTGGAGAAGGTTCTGTGTGCACTTGAAAAGAAAGTCTATTCTATTGTGGTTGAGTGTGAGGCAGAACAGAGACTGGACTGGGTCCCCTCAATTCTAACTGCAAAATCTAGCATTCTTTGGCTGTCTCTGTAAAAAGAAAAGCTAAATGCCTCTTAAATAGTATATCTTGCAGGAATGCTGAAGCAGGAGGGACTTACTGGAAGGAGTGATTTGACCATGAAGACTGGAGAAGACAGGACCAAACCAGTCTGCGCCAAGGTGGACCTCAGCACTGACTTTTCACCAGCCTGTCCCCTTATTATATTCCTAAAAATCACACCCAAGGGTGGAGATTAGCATGCCAATTAGACATGCGATACATGAAGAAGCATGACCTTTAAGTGCACAGGAGCCAAGAAATATCCACCTCTACATGCTTACACGTCACCCTTTTCTCACCTGGGCCTCTTTAAAGCTCTCCCCCACCTCTCCTCGTGGGCCAGCCTGAAGGACTTTTCCTCTGTGTTCTCTCCCTCATGCTGGAGCATAAGCCCCAGTGAAGCCTTGCCTGGAACTCCTGTTTGGCGTCTTGTCAGTTCCCATTGTTTAGAGAGCCCAAGGGCCCAGTTCAGTAACAGGTGTTCGACACACGTTTGTTAGGTGTAGTGGTTCACACATTCTCAATTCTTCTCTTTCTAAGTTGATCTCCTGCCTAGTTGTTCTATTCATTATTTAAAATGGGATATTGAGCTTTCCAACTGTTACAGTGAATTATCTATATTTAGTTCTTCTTTCAATTTTGTAAGTCTATGCTTCATGTCTTTTGCGGCTCCGTTGTTAGGCACATATGTCTATAATTTTTGACTTCCTGATGAATTGTCTCTTTTATCAAACAGTGTCCTTCTTTGTTGCTAGTACAATTTTTGTCTTAAAGTCTGTATTACCTGATATTAGTATAACCACTGCAGTTATCTTTTGGTTATGGTTTACATGGTGTATCTTTTTCCATGCAAACTAACTTTGAGTCCAACACTTGTCACTAACATGCAGTTAGACTGTGTCTTTTTAAAAAAAAATAAAAAAAAATCAATTCTGCCAATATCTACCTTTTAATTAGAATATTTAACCCAGTTGCATTTAATGTAATTAATTGATCAAGTAGGATTTATGTGTGTCATTTAGCTATTTGTTTTCTACATTTCATGCCTTTTTGCCCCTCTATTCTATCGTTCTTCTATTTTGTGTTAAACAGTATTTTCTAGTGTATCTTTTTAAATCTCTTGTTTTTTTTCCACTATATTTTCTGAATTATTTTCTTAGAGATTTTCCTGGGGATTACAATTAGTGCATTAAGTTAAAACAATCTATTGCATTAATACCAACTTGATTTAAACAGTATACAAAACTTTGCTATAAAAGAGCTCTATTCTTATCTCCTCCTTTGTGGTCTTATCATCATTTAATTATATCTTCATATATTATCATCCCATCAACATAGTTTTAGAATTATTGCTCTATGCAGTATCTTTTAGATCAGAGAAAAGATGCTATATTCACCTGTGTACCTCTACTGGTGCTCTTTCTCTCTTCATACGAATTTAAGTTACTATCTGTTGTCTTTTCATTTTAGTCTGAATGATTCATATTATTATTATTTAAGCTATTTTATTGAGCTATTTACTTTATTGATATACAAATGGATTGCCTTTATTTCTTGTAAGGAAGGTTGACTATCAATGCATTCTCTCAAATTTTGTTTATCTTAGAATTGCTTCTACTTTATTTTTGAAGTATAGGTTACTATATAGTGAATTCTTCACTGATAGTCTCTTTCCTTCAGCACTTGAATACACCATTCCACTGCTTCCTGCCCTCTATGGTTTCTGACAAGAAATCAACTGTTAACCTTATTGAGGATGACTTGTACATGATAAGTTGCTTTATCTTGCTGTTGTCAAGGTTGTCTTTTGGCTGTTTAACTATGATGTTGCTAGATGTGGACCCCCTTTTAATTTATTCTACCTGGAATCTGTTGAGCATCTTGATGTTTTGCATCAAAATTGGGAAGCATTTGGTCATTATTCTTTCAAATATATCTCTCTCCTCCTCCCCACTTTTTTTTTTTTGTCTTCCCCCTCCTTCTGGGTCTTCCACTGAGTATATGATGGCATTCTTGATGGTATCTCACAGATTTCTGAGGCTCTGCTCAGAATGAAGAAATTTTTTTTCATTCTTTTTTTCCCCTGTATCAGATTGGATAATTAAATTAATCTATTTTCACATTTGCTAGTTCTTTCTTCTAAAAATTAAATCTGCTATTGAGTCCTTCCAGTAAAATGTTCACTTTAGTTGTAACTTTTTAACCATAGAATTGCTAATTTAAAAAAATAATTTCCATCTTTATCAATATCTTGTATTTTGTTTAGAGAGATTAAAAGGGAGTGTGCAAGTGGGGGAGAGGGGCAAAGGGAGAGAATCTTAATCTGTGCTGAGTGTGGAGCTCAGTCTCACAACCCTGAGATAATGGCCTGAGCTAAAATCAAGAATGAATGCTTAACCTACTGAGCCATCCAGACGCCCCCTATCTATATCTCTTATTGATATTCTCTGTTTGGTGAGATATTGTTTTCATAGCTTCCTTTAACTCTTTAAACATGTTTTCCTTTAGTTCTTTGCATAAATTTGTAATAGCTATTTAAAAGTATTTTTAATAAGTCCCCAAATTTGGCTTTTTCATGGATGATTTCTGCTGATTACTTTTGTTCGTTTCTACTTGCCATAGTTCTCTTTTTCTTTCAGTGTCTCATATTTTGTTGTTGTTGTTGTTAAAAATTGGGCTTTTTAAATAATGTAGTTACTCTAGAGGTCAAATTCTTTTTTCCCTATGGTTTGCCATTGTTGCTTTTCTGTTGTTGTTGATGATGATGATCTTATTTAATCACATTCTTTGACTAGTTTTGTAAAGTCTGTATTCCCTGCCATGAAGTGGCCACTGAAGTCTCTACTCAGTGTAAATTTAGTAACGAATTCATAATTAGAGAGTGATTTTTATAACTTTTTAAACATAAGTATTACACTTTTTTTTAAAGTATTACACTTTTTGCTGAGGAACTGTCTGTAAGTATTGGGGCACTTCTTCAATGCAACAGCAGTTTAGAACTCTGCCTTAGCCTTCACCTTCTGCTTATGCAGGAACTCAAGGTCAGTCAGAAGTGATAGATTAGGGTGTTTTCAGTTCTTTCCTGGGCATGTACGTAGCCCTGTACAAGTGCATGGCTTTCTAAATCCCCTGAAATATGTCAGAGTTTTTCCAAACCCCCTATGAATATCTCATTCTCCAGATACTTTTTTTTAAAGTTTTTGGTCAGTCTTTAGTTTTCCCCAACTGATAATGCCAACTGAGACAGCTAAGATGTTAAACAGTTGTCATTGGTCATTTTGACAATTGCCCTGGGGTTAAAGATTCTCCCACTGAACAAGATCCAAGTCAGGTCACATAACAAGTCCTGAAAATGGGGATTTCTGAGGAAACTGCCAGACAGTTCTAACGCTGACAAAGCTCTTAGGATGAAACTTTTTGAGAAATTTCAAATGTAGCATATACCCTTCATGACTGCTAAGCTGCTGTTTTTCAAGACTATTACAGAGCTGAGAAGGAGGGAATGAGAACAGGGCAAATTAAAATGCTGCAAAACTAATTGTACTTATAATATTCAGCTACTCTTGAATAAATACTCCTCAGATTGTTGCAAGCCTTTGATTAGTTTCTAGAGTTCTAAAAAGTTGATTTGGACTTTTTTTTTTTTGCCATTTTTAAAATTGTTTTGTCTTGTTTTTTAATGAAGCAGTGGATATTCAGAGGTCCTTACTCCACTGTTCTGGAACACACCCATTTTGATGTGCTATCTTCAGATGTGATAAATCTGGTTGCTCCTCTTTCTTTCTCAGACTCTCTTACAGGCAAGGCATGACCCTGTGATCCAATCCTGATTAATAGAGAGGAATTATGCTTGAATAGTGTTCCTCAATCTACAGATCAAAAACTGCCAGGTGTTTTGGATTGTTTATTTTAATTTTCAATCCATTTCAAACTGATTTTTTTGTGAAGTATGATGAAAAATTACTAACAAAATGAAATAGAAAAACAAGATATTAAAAATACAGGCCCTGACTTTTTAGTAGACTCAAGAGATGTAAAATAGACTTTAATAAGTATAAACTGAATAAAAAGAAGACAGTTGCAAAAATCTATGCATATTCTTCATTGACAAGGTGCATATAGCAATTTATATAGAAAATAGTTAATATATTCATAATTTTAGTAGCTTCATTGACATATAATTGACATAGAATAAGCTGCATAAACTTAAAGTGTACACGTTGATAAATGTATATATCTGTGAAACTATCACCACAATCAAGATAATTAACATAGCCATCACTTCTCAAGATTTCCACATGCTTCTTTGTAAGACTGCTTTCCTTCCCCTTATTATCGCACTCTCATGTTCTAATATAAACATAAATCTGTTTTCTAACAGATCTAATGCTAATTCATTTGCATTTTTTAGAATTCCGTATAAACATAGTATATGTTATTTTGTCTGGATCTTCTCATGCAATATAATTAGTTTGAGATTCATCCATGTTATATGAATAGTTCACTTATTTTTATTGTTGAGTACTAATCCAGTTTACATACTCATCTGTTGATCACTTGAGTATCCAAAGTTTTCCTATTACAAACCAAGCTGCTGTGAGCATTCATGTACTGTACAAGTCTTTGAATAGACATCGCTTTCTTTCTTTTTCTGGCTGTGTGTGTGTGTGTGTGTGTGTGTGTGTGTATCTGGGAGAAGACTGGTAGTATGATAGATGACTGTTTAACTTACTAAGAGACTGCCAAACTGTTTTTCACATTAGTTGTGCTGTATGACATTCTCCCCAGGTCCTCTACATCATTGCTAAAGCTTGGTATGGCTAACACTTTCAGTTTTAGCCATTCTAATTGATGTATAGTGGTATCTCGCTGTGCCTTGATTTGAATTTCCTAATGGGCATTTAATTTGAGTATCTATTTGTGTAATTAAGTTCCATCGTACATCTTTTGGTGAAGTATCTGATCAGATTTTTTTGCCCCTTTTTATTTGTGAGTTCTTGATATATTTTGAATGCAGATCCTTTACCAGATACTCACAATTGCAAATATTGTTTTCTAGTCTATGACTTGATTTTCTATTCTCTTGACAGTGTCTTTCAAATGGCAGAAGTTTTCATTTTGTAATTGAATTCATCAATTTGTTCTTTCATAGATCATGTTTCTGATTTCTTTTTTTTTTTTTTTTAATTTTTATTTATTTATGATAGTCACAGAGAGACAGAGAGAGAGAGAGGCAGAGACATAGGCAGAGGGAGAAGCAGGCTCCATGCACCGGGAGCCTGACGTGGGATTCGATCCCGGGTCTCCAGGATCGCGCCCTGGGCCAAAGGCAGGCGCCAAACCGCTGCGCCACCCAGGGATCCCCATGTTTCTGATTTCATAGCTAAACTATCTTTGTCTAACCCAAAGTAATAAAGAATTTCATTTTTTATATCCTGGACATTTTATTATTTTTTAAACTTGTCATTAGGTTCATAATGCTTTTGGGGTTAATTTTTGCATATGGTACAAGCGTGGAAAAAAGTTTGTTTGTTTGCCTGTGGATGTCCAATTGTTCTAGCACTATTTGTTGGAAAAAATCCTTTTGCTTTGAACTGACTTTATGCTTTTAAGGCAGTTGATATATGTAGTTTGGACTCTCCATTTGTCTCATTGATCTATTTGTCTAACTTGAGGTCAAAACCACATTATTTTGATTACTGGAGTTTTAAAGTTTTTTTTAATTTTTTAATTTATTTATGATAGTCACACACACACACACACACAGAGAGAGAGGCAGAGACACAGGCAGAGGGAGAAGCCCGCTCCACGCACCGGAGCCCGACGTGGAACTCGATCCCGGGTCTCCAGGATCGCGCCCTGGGCCAAAGGCAGGCGCCAAACCGCTGCGCCATCCAGGGATCCCGATTACTGGAGTTTTATCATAAGTCCAGAAATTAGGTATTTTTTATCCTCTTTTTCCTTTTTCAAATTATTTTGGCTATTCTAGATTCTTTACATTTCCACAAGAATTTTTGAATGAGTTTGTTAACTTCTACAAAGAATATCCACTTGGGGTTTAATTGAAATTTCACTGAACCTATAAATTAACTTGGAGAGAACTGACACTTTTAAAAAAAGATTTTATTTATTTATGCCCGAGAGACACAGAAAGAGAGGCGGAGACATAGGCAGAAGGAGAAGCAGGTTTCTGCAGGGAGCCCGATGCGGGACTCTGTCCTGGACCCTGGGATGCCCTGGGCCGAAGGCAGATGCTCAACCACTAAGCCACTCAGGCATCCCAGAGAGAAGTGACATCTTAAAAATACTGAGGCTTCTAAAACATGAACACAGAATATTTATGCATTTAATTAGATCTTCAATTTGTCTTATCAGTGTTTTGTAGTTTTCAGTGTTCAAGTTTTACTCTTTCTGTCAGATTTAGTCACTAAGTGTTTCTTGAGGTTAAATGCATTTAAAATTTCACTTTCAGATTGTTTATTGTTGCTGTAAAAATAAAATTGATTTTGCATATTAATCTTATATCCCAATCTTACTGATTCAATATTTCTAATGGATTTTTGTGTTTTCCGTTGGATTTTCTGCATAAACAATCAGGTTGTCTGCGAATAAAGACAATTTTACTTCTTTTCCAATCCGGATTTCTTTTATTTTTTTCCCATATCTTATTGTACTGGCTAGACCCTCTAGTACAATATTGAATAGAAGTGGTGAGAGGCACCAGGGTGGCTCTGTGGTTGAGCATCTGCCTTTAGCTCAGGGGGGTCCTGGGATTGAGTCCCACATCAGCCTCTCCAGGGAACTTGTTTCTCCCTCTGCCTATGTCTCTGCCTCTCTCTCTGCATCTCTCATGAATAAATGAATAAAATCTTAAAAAAAAGAAGTGGTGAGAGCAGACAACCTTGTATTTTTCCTGGTCTTAGGGGAAAAAAAATTCAACTTTTCAATGTTAAGTATAATGTTAGCTGTAAGTTCTTCATAGATACCCTTTATCAGGTTAAGAAATTTTCCTTCTATTACTAGTTTTATGAGAGTTTTCATCAGGAATGGATATTGGAATTTGTCAAATACTTTCTTCTCATGTATTTATATGATCATATGGCTTTTCATTTTTTAGATTATTACTAGGTGAGTCACAATGATTCATTTTCAAATGTTAAACCAAGGGTGGATTTCTAGAATAAACTCAACTTTGTCATAATTTATTATTTTTGCATATATTATTGGAATTAATTTGTTAAAATTTTGTTTAGAATTTTTGCATCTGTGTTTATGAGAGATATTATTCTTTAGTTTTGTTTTAATGTCTTTTGGTTTCAAAGAAATTCTGGCCTCATAGAGTAAACTGGGTAGTATTTCCTCATTTCAATTTTTTGGAAGAATGTGTGGAATATTCCTTAAATATTTGGTAGAATTAACAAGTGAAGCCATTTGGAGTTTTTTGGAGTTTTCTTTGTGAGATTTTTAACTTAGAATTAAATTCAATTCTTGTAACAGATATAGGACTATGCACAGTTTTTATCTCTTCTTGACCTAATGTTGGAACTTAATGTCTTTCAAAGAATTTGTCTATTTCACCTAAGTTTATTGATATACAGCTGTTCATAATATTCCCTATTGTTCTTTTAATATTGTTAGAATCTGTGATGATTCTACCTCTCTCATTTCTGATTTGTGTCTTGTTTCTTTTTTCCTGATCAATCTGACTTGAGGCTTATCAATTTTTTTGCTCTTTTCAAAGAATCAGCTTTTATTTCATTGATTTTCTCTATTAATTTTCTGTTTTCTATTTCATCATTTTCTCTTATTATCTTCATTATTTTTTTTTCTTTATTTTGGATTCAGTTTGTTTTCCTGTCCCCTCAATTTCTTGAGAAGGAAGCTTAAGTCATTGATTTGAAATATTCCCTCTTTTCCCATATAGGACTTAGTGCTAATAATTTCCCTAAATACTGTTTTTGCCATAAACCCAAAGAAGTTTGTGATACAAATTGGAAGCTTCTCAGATTATGTCATAAAATAAAATATTCACTAGTCTCCTAATAACACTGTATATGGGATCCATTCTATGGGATATTCTTGTAGGCAAAACTTCACTAACTCCCTTATGGCTATACTCCCTCAGATATAACCCATAGAATACTAGTGTTACTAAATTTTATACTCTCACGTACCACCTTAAAATAAGGTTCCAGTGTGCTGCCCCAAGAAGCAGACTGGCCCCAAGACAGAGACAAATCAAGGAGATATTCAAGTACTGGTGCTTATTTGCATGAAAAGTTATTTGGCATATCATGTTCATAATTAATCATCATTAATTGAGTGGATATTTTATGCCTGGCACTGTGCTAAGAGATTTACCCTTATTACCTAATTTATTTTTTTAAAGATTGTATTTATTTATTTGAGATAGAGATAGAGATAGAGATAGAGATAGAGATAGAGAGAGAGAGAGAGAGAGAGAGAGAAGCATGAACAGAGGGGAGGGGCAGAAGGAGAGGAAGAAGCAGGCTCTCCACTGAGCAGGGAGACAGACTTGGGGCTTGATCCCAGGACCCTGGGATCATGATCTGAGCTGAAGGCAGCCACTTAACTGACTGAACCCCCCAGGTGCCCCTCATTGTCTAATTTAGTCTCCATAGTAGTCTGTGTGAGATGTTATGTCCTTCTATAATACCAATTTTCTATATAAGGAAATGAAGTCTTCTACAGCTAGGTAACTTGTTGAAGGTCATTTAGTGGCCAAGTGGGGGTTTACCTCCATGAAACAGTCAATCACATTGCCTCCAATGCCGTTCACAGGCAAGTCCTGACTACATGGTTATTAGTCTGGTAAGGATGACACTAAGTGATTGGATTAGGGGAGAAACAATGCAAAAGAGCCCATTTGAAAAAGTTTGAAATTCTCTCCCTTGTGGACAAATTCATCTCCTCTTTAGGGGTTATTAGGAGATGCTCCTTTGACACACGTGATTGCAACAATGGTAGCCATGGTCTTAAAGGCAGTCAGTACATATGTGGCACTTTCGGTATAATAAAGAAACTCTCTTTAGGCCTATGTTCACTGGTATTTCCTATTCTCTATGAATTCACTTATATTTACGCACACACGCACACACACACACACACACACACACAGAGCTTCCTTCATGATGCTTTGCAGCACCTGCCATGAAAGGACATAAATCTAAATGGAAGACATTTGGGATAACCTGATATCCCTAGCCTAAGAAGAAAGCTGATAATTATTCATTATAAACATGTCTTTGAGCTTGACTTCTTATATGCTTTTATGTATCATCTCTCTTTTAAAGTCAATCTGGCCATTCAAAATGAAAATGCTCCATTACATTTTTACTCTTTAGTCTAAAACTTTGTTCATATTTTTCAGCCATTCTGGAACTGTTTAAATTAGTGCAGTTTTTTTATTGAGTGTCAAATACACTCTGGGGGTAGGCTGGCCTCTCAGTTACCCGAAGTGTTTAGCCAGGTCCTGGAAATTTGTGATACAGGGAAACACCATTGCTAATAAAAGGTTTTGTTATTAAGAGCTTATCTGAAATCCCTTCTCTTGCCTTCTGATTTCCCATCTGTGAACTGCTTGGGGATTGGTTCTCCTCTTTTGGGAGGACAAAGGTTTTGTTCCAGGATGTGAGCTTTTTGGAGAATTAGAGACATTTCCTCAAAGCTTCAGGGTGAAGTGACCTCCACAGAGGAGGTTGGGCACATTCAGCTGATATTTCAAAAATGGCAGAAACCCGCTGATCATCCCTTGTCTCCAAAGGAAAGTTAAAAAAACACAGATAATCCCCCCAGGTCATTTGGCAGTTATCTGGTCTCCCGTAGAGCTCTTTTACACATGTGCTGTTCTGTCTACCTAACCCAGGAATCAGGCTAGGGTATCAGATTGTCCCCAATGCATCGTGTCTTCCATTCAGATCTGGAGCCTTCATTGCAAGTGCAAGGCACCAGGCAGGAAGTGAGCTCCCAGCTTGCCTTGGAGGAACTAGGTGCCATCAAAGTGAAACCATTAAACCTTGCCCACTTGTTTGTTTGTGCGATGGCTGAGTCTAAGTCTTAGGATGAGTGGTGCATGCTAACCATCTCCCCTCTCCAGTTCTTCCAGTCAGGGATACCCACACCATTTATTGGGTCACAGGATCAGAAGGCCAATGGCAGCTTGGGAACCTCTCCAAATTCACTTTCCCACTTCTGAGCAGCACTGAAGTGGAGCACAAAGCATCTCACAAGTGAACAGTCTGCCTCCGCCTTTTACCGTCTGACATATACCCCTCAACTCACCTAAGCTTGGTGCAGCTGCAGTGGGTAGTTCCAAGTCAGTGCAAATGTGTGCTCCAGCGGGCCAGCTCCTTTTCAGCGGCAGGACTGTCCCTAAACCACAGAAAGCTGCTTTGTCTAGGTACAGACCTGGAGCAAGACCCCCTTGGGGACCCTTAACCTCTGGGAATTGGAAGTCAATGAGAAGTCCCCAACTTCCTGTCCTTGGGAGAGAGGATGCTGAGGCCCGTTCTTCAGTCCCTCAGAATCCCCAGGGGACCTGAGCCCAGTTGCCCGCTGCGGCAGCCAGCCCAATAACCAATCCTGACAGGCTTTTCTTCATTTCTGCTCTTCCTCTCTCCAGAGATTGCTCTCTCTACAAACTACGTGCCTCCAAACTCATGTCTCAGGCTCTGCTTTCAAAATAACTCAGACACCATCCCAAAGTCCTTAAGGTTGAGTCTACATGGGAACAGAGTGACCAATTGGTTAGGTCATAACCTCTAATTTTCTGCTACTCGATAAAGTGGAAAGAAAGGTCAATTTATTTAAATAAACAATTGACTTGGTTATTTGAATAAATTGATGGCCTGTGTTTGGTTTTCACACATTGGCAGCCCGAATGCTGCTTCCCATGAATGCTTTTCCCTACTACATGTCCCTGCATGGGATTTGAGACCCTCCAGGATTCTTTCTTACACAGGACCTGCCCCTTTGGCACAGCCTGCACCATCTCCCTCTGTGCTGCTCCACCATCCCACGTAGAGGTCAGGGCTTCCTGAGAAGAGCGAGGGGCATCTGGAAGCCCCTCTGCCATCAGCCTCTGTTCCCTGAGCTCAGTCCCAAAGGGCAGCACACTTTACTCCTGCACTTGTTTGGTTCTCCTACTGGAAACAGAAAGTTCTCACATTGGAATTGCCCTGTGGGCCAACAAAAGAAACAGTTGTCCCCTTAGAATTTGCAGCGGTGGTGGAGTTGAATGGAGGATGATCCTCAAACTTGGCAAACAGCCCCATAAGTGGGTGATGCTGGCCATGGCGGGAACCAGCACACACTTGCCTGCCTTAAGGATAGTGCTGTAAGGATAGTATTAAAATGGATGTTGCGTGGGGAACTACATTTTTTTTTTAGCTTTAATAAGGCATTATTTACATACAATAAAATTCAGGCATTTAAAAAAATATTTTATTTATTTATTCATGAGAGAGAGAGAGAGAGAGATTGGCAGAGACACAGGCAGAGGGAGAAGCGGCTTCCTGCAGGGAGCCCGACGCAGGACTCGATCCCAGGACTCCAGGATCGCGCCCTGGGCCAAAGGCAGGCGCTAAACCGCTGAGCCACCCAGGGATCCCCAAAATTCAAGCATTTTAAGTGTACACGCTGTATACATCGTACACACTGTATAGTGTGATGAACTTTGGTAATTTCATATAGTAATTTCATAACCACAATAAAGATACGGAACATTTCCATTACCCTAAAAATGTCCTTGTGTCTCCTTACACTTAATCCCCTCTCCTGATCCTAATCCCTGTCAACCACTGATACCTTTATGTCACTACAGTTTTGCCTTTTGTGCACTTTTGGATACACGGAATCAAGCAGCATGGAAGTTTTTGTGAAGGAAGTCAACTTCCTTCACTTAGCGGAATGTTTCGAGCTCCCCAGTGCTCATATTTTGTTCCCTTCTATTGCTCAGTATTGCTTAATCCTATGGGTATTCCGGACTTCCTTTATTCACTTAGCCACTGAAGGGCATTCAAGTTGTTTCCAGGTCTTTGTTATCTGAATAATGCTGCCATGCATGTTGGCATTGAGTCTTTGTGTGGCCATGTGATTCATCTCCTGGGGTAAATACTCAGGCATGGGATTGCGGGGTCATAAGTAAGTGCCACTCTGCCACACGGGATTCCAGACTAGTTGTACCATTTTGCATCCCCAGCCGTGGTACATAAGAGTTCTAGCTGCTCCCCTCCTCACTAACACGTGGTGTGGCCAACCTGGTTTACCTCCGCTGTTCCAGCAGGAGGGTAATGCACCTCGGAGTGGTTTCCATTTGAATCTCCCTGATGAATAATAGTGTTGAACACCTTTGTATGTGCTATCGTCCAGGTATTATCGCTGCTAAACACCATGCTCAGATAGTCCTAGGGGATGAACCGAACCTAGGCAGGTGTTATTACCACTCATTTATATATGAAGATCTGAGGTCTCTAGTGGCTGCATGACTGATCTAAGTTCCTTCTGGCAGGGTTGGGAGCGAGGCTTCTTAGAACAGTGCATTCTCCAGGCCCCAGGCTCTCGAGCACTTGGGACAACTGTTATCAAAGGGCCTCACAGATACATTAGTAATCAGAAGTTTCAACAGGCTGGCGGCACATTTTGACATTAATAAATTGTCATATGTTTTTGACATTAATAGCTGACAGCAACTCAACATTTGCCAAGTACTTTGTTCTTTTAGCTGTTGCACCTCTAACCATTTCTACTAGATTTAATAAATGGCAATGTCACATGCTTAATTAGTAAGTGCTGAAAGTTACTTTGCTGTGAAGTAGGCCCCTCTACTAACTTGGCCCATTTGGGGTTTACAGGAGGGAACCCTTGCATTTATCTTCCCATGTTCTGGGGAACACGTAGTAAAGACCCCATGTCACTCAATTTTCCCTCCCCTGTTCCTGGATGCCGCAAATACTTTCTACCCTGGTAGGGGTGGTCACTAAATTTAGGACATAGAGCCTGATGGGAGTAGATACCTAATATATGCCAGCTGGCAGAGATGCTAAAAAGGCGGTCTAGTGAAAGAAGAGTCCTTCGGGACTGAGCAAGGAGTGTTGGAGGAGGATGTTAACAGGGTGGGGTGTGTGTTTTACTCCCAGGAATACAAACCAAGACCTGAAGCTCTTGGGCTTCCCCAGCCAGCCACTGGGGGAAAACAGATAGAAGCCAGAGTTAGGAGAATGTTCCAGATCTCCTAGAAAAGGCAATAATTACGAGTGCTCTTGGAACCATGGTTCTAGAATTTTCTGATTTTTTATTCTGTTATCTCCCTTGCTTGTTACTTCTATGATCTTATCTCTTTTGCTCTTTTTAAAAGTGAAATTCTCTAAAATCCAAAGGACTTACAAATTTATTTTTAGGAGAAGGGTAGGAAAAGGGCCTGGGGAGTTAGTAAAAAACTGAAGGAGAGAAGTTTTTAAAAGGCAAAAGAACTCCCTAATTTTCTAAGATTTGAAGAAAGATGGAGATTCACAAAATAGTGATTAGGCCTCACATGTGGGCAGGTGTGTGTGGGCATGTGTGCGTGCATGGTTGTGCGTGTGGTTGTGTGGGGCGGGTGTATGTATTTGCATGTTTGTGTGGATGTGTGGAGGTGCATCCCCGCCTGTGTGTTAGGGTCCAGGGGAGGAGGGATCTATTGGAGTGCTCCAGCCAAGGGCATCACTTTGGTTCTCTGTGATCATTTACTCTTTGTTTGTTTGTTTTTTTTTTTTTTTTTTTTTTTATCATTTACTCTTTGGATCAAATTAATTAAATCCCTACCTTGAGAGTATTTTTAATGAGGATGGAGGAAGGAAGGATTTGGGTGAAGGGGAGTACACAAGCCTCCACTCGGTATCGCCGTCAGGTCTTTGCTGTGCTTTTCTTTCCTTGCCAACTACCTAAAGTCACGATTCCGTCAGAGGTCAGCCGCTCGCTGCCCCAAATCGAAGAATCTTTGATCCATTATTTCCTTTTGAAATGTCTTGTTGCTGTAGTTCCCTCCTGCATGATCAGATCTGCTCCGAAGTGCTCAATGCCACCCATTTGCCAGGCAATGGTCATGCACCTCATGTGCCCGTGAGGGTCGGCTAACTGCTGCCCCCCCGGGTTCCACCGTGATGACTCCCATCTCATCCAGTGTGTCTGGGGTGCAGCCGGGGCACTGGGCTCTTCAAAATCTCCCAGGAGATTCTCCTATGTAGTGAGGGTGGGGACTATTCACTGCCGGAAGGAATGGGATTGGTATTTTTTTTTTTTTAACTTGAGCGACTTGGTTTTTTCTACTGAATAACATTACTCAGTTTATTACTCAGGCGGTTTTTACTGAGTCCACTCTTATGGTTTACAGATGGGGAAGCTCTAACCACATCTGGAATTCCACACTGTCCGTAAGAAGACAGTTCCCATGCCTACAGGATCCTTGGTCCTGGAGTTCCCATTTACAGCCCCTTGGAAGGGGCCTGTGACTGAGGTTTGTATTTGCAACTCTTTGCATGAGTCAGGAGTTAAGACGGGCTTTTCAGTGGGAAACTGAGTAAGGAAGATGAATGTCGAGATGTGAAAAAAGAGGTGATCCCTTCAGATTATTTTTATCTTGTTTTAGATATTCGAACACCAAAATAGGCTCAACACCAAGTTAGGCTTTCAAGAGAAGCCGTGCATGTGTTCCAACCACAGCAAGAGTCTGGGGTTATAATTCTCTGCTACCTACAATAAAGTTATTTCGAGTACAAATAAAAAGCTAGTGATAAAAGGGACCAGTTTAGAACAATTGTGCTATAGTCACCAACCGTCGCACAAGCAGTGCCCGAGGAAGTCAGATCATTGGCCATAAACAGGCTATATTTAGATGACTTTCCATCCCAACTCATTTCCAGACCTGGTCAGGGCCACAGCGGCTTCCCACTTGGTCATTTTTGTCTATCAGGGGCTTGTTCCCTTATAATCTGGGGTCCCTCCTGTTTCCCAGGCTCCCTTGGAAACCACCGTGTGGTTGCACATCAGCATAGAGCCCCAGCCAACCAGGCGGCCACCGGACACCGGACCTCAAGACGAATGAGTTTAGTGTGTCTGGGCCGTGTGAGGTGGCCGTGAGGTCTAGTCTGGTGGCTGCTTGCCCTCCGGATGCCACCCAGGCTCTGGGTCACACGGGCTCCAAGATTCCTCAAGTCTTGGGTGTCCTCCCATTATCCCTCCACCAACACTCAATGAACCATTACAGGGAGGGGGGGCACCGGGGGAGGGGGAGCAGGAGAAACAGAGATTCCCCACAAGGGTAAGTTCCATCATAAGGCTGTGCCGAGTAGATCTTGATTAACTACGTCCCCTAAAGAACTTTCTTGTTTAAGAAATGAAAAGAAATCGCCTTCCTTTAAGACTCCCAGAGACTGTAATGATCACATTAACCCAAAGAAGGCAGCTCCACCGCTCCATGCCCCACAGGAGGGCTTCTGTCAAAAAACCAGAAGAGAGTGTTAGAGAGGGAGTAGGGAACTTGGAACCCTTGTACATGGCTGGTAGGAAAGGAACATGGTGCATCTGTTATGGAAAATAAGTATGGTATTTCCTCAAAACATTAAATTGAGTATTACTATATGATCCAGCAACTCCACTTCCAGGTATATACCCCAAAGGATGGAAAGCGAGGACTCGATGAGATGCCAAGCCACGGCATCTTGAGTAGGCCATGCTCAGAGCAGCATCATTCACAACAGCCCAAAAGTGGAAGCATCCCAGGCGTCCACTGGTGGATGAATGGATAAATAAAATGTGGCGTATACATATACTTGGAATCATAATTATATGATTATAACATGTATAATCATATTACATACCAGGCCTAAAAGGTAATTCTGGCACATGCCAGACAACGGATGAATCTCGAGGACACGATGCTCAGTGAAATAAGCCAGTCACAAAAGGACAAATACTGGATGATCCCACTCGCATGAAGTCTCTAGTCAAATCCAGAGACAGGACGTAGAGCAGTGGTCCACAGGGGCTGGGGGAGGTGGGAGTGAGGAGTTACTGTTTAACGGGCACTGAGTTTCAGTTTTGCAAGATGAAAAGGATACTGCGGTTGGATGGTGGTTGCGCAACGGTGTGAATGCACTTGACGCCATTGGGTTGTACACTTGAGAATGGTTAAGATGATAAACCTTATGTTGGTGTATTTGCCACAATCTTTAAGAAAAGGAAGCAGTGGAAGATGAGGTGTCAGGGTGGAGATCATTGACCTCTTCATCCGGGGACCCCTGCCACTGTGCATACGCTTCACGGAGTCACTCCAACCTCCAGTCATGGTCATCGATCTTTCTCTCCACACTGGTGGGGCCTCCGGTCGGCATCGTCTAGCACCCACCGTGGGACTAGCACCCAGTTCTCACAGCACAGCTTGGGCCTTTGCTTATTTCTCCTTATGTTTGTTTGGGTTTTAGTTTTTCTAACTGTGATACTTATTAGAAGTATCTAATTTCTAACTCTATTAGAAAACGATTACTTTCTTCAGACCAACATTTCTATTCATCAGGCACCCAAGCACCATTAAATATGCAAGACTGCTTTCATGTTTCCTTGAAGTTTACATCTTTTTGGGTGGGGTAGATTCGATCCACAATGTTCTGAGAGTTTCCAGCTTCGGAGCATCGTGTATAAATGTGAGTCCTTTGTTCTCTACTTTACCGAAGGTAAAGTCCCTTGGAAGAAGCTCAAAGTGCTTTATAAAAACTCCATCTTATTAATAATCTCTTTCCCACGTGATTATGGGGGTAGAATGAAAACACGAGGATCTTCCAGTTATGAAGAAATAGAGTCCAGCCTTCCAGATCACACAGCTAGAGGGTGAAATACCCAAAGGAGTATGCCTCCCTGGACCACAGTACTCCAGTCCAGTTCCTAAGTGTGCTCCAACGGTTCCCTCCGTCTACACTGGAGATATTCACAGCAAGTGGCCGAAACTTCACTGAAATGCGCTGTTAAAGATAAACTCCATCAAACTTGGCTTACATGTTCAACTTCAAACACGACATCCTCACGGGGTATGTGGATGGGTGAAGAAGCCAGCTTTCTGGCTGGGAGAGAACCTAAACTCTGAGCGTGTATGTGGCGTCCAGAATCGGCATAAATCAAACATGAAAACCAGCATTTTAACTTAAATACAAAAGAAGCACAGGCTTTCATTCCTTTCAGACACTGTCACAAGCACTTTTGGTCACTTGTAACCCTCAGGGGTAGGGATGGCAATGGCTTCAATATTCTGTTTATGAAAAAGCAACATCATCAAACACTCTAGAAGTCTGGGCATCTTTGGGGAGCCCTGAACGACTCAGAAATTTGGCTCACTCTCTGGGGACAGGGGAAAAAAATAAAACCGTACAAAAATGAGATTATTATTTTTTTTCTCCTGTGCTTCCTTCTGCATTTGATGCTTCCTGGGGAATTCTTTTCATTGGCAGATCATGGGTTGGTTTCTAGGGCGTTAGCAGGAGACTATCCCCATCCCCATCCCCCCATCCCCATCCCCTCATCCTCATCCCCATCCCCATCTCCATCCCTCCACCCCAACCCCATCCCCATCCCTCCATTCCCATCCCCACCCCAACCCCATCCCCATCCCTCCATTCCCATCCCCACCCCCATCCCCCATCCCCTCATCCTCATCCCCATTCCCATCCCTCCATCCCCATCCCTATCCCCATCCCCATCCCTACCCCATCCCCACCCCATCCTCACCCCACCCCCACCCCCATCCCCATCCCCCATCCCCATTCCCATCTCTACCCAATCCACATCCCCACCCCTACTCCACCCCCATCCCCATCCCCCCATCCCCATTCCCACCCCCACCCCATCCCATCCCCATCCCCCCATCCCATTCCCATCTCCCATCCCCATCCCTACCCCATCCCCATCCCTCCATCTTCATCCCCACCCCATCCACACCCCCATACCACCACCTCCACCCCTCCATCCCCACCCCCATCCCTCCATCCCCATCCCTATCCCCATCCCCATCCTTACCCCATCCCCACCCCATCCTCACCCCATCCCCACCCCCATCCCCATTCCCACCCCCATCCCATCCCCACCCCCACCCCACCCCATCCCCCCATCCCCATTCCCATCCCCACCCCATCCCCATCCCCATCCCCACCCTCACTCCACCCCCACCCCCATCCCCATCCCCAGCGCGGCCCGAGCGGGCAGTGGCGCGGCCCGGCCACCAGGGGGCAGTGGCGTCATTCGCCACCCGCGCCCCGCCGCCCGCGCCCTGGGGCAGCCGGTCGCTGAGCCGCGCGGCCTGGCGTGCGCTCCGTTATTGTTTTTTGATTTATAAAGCGCCATTCCTGCGCCGCCCCCGCTCCAGGGAGAGCTCTCGGGAGCATTAACGAGCAGCCCCGAGCAAGGTGGGCCGCTGGACGGCAGGTGGACACCTGCAGGGAGAGCTGTGACCGCGGGGCTGTGACCGCTGCAGCGGAGGCGGCTCGGTCCCGGGGGGCAGGGGGGGGCTCGTTCCCCTAAGGGGGCGACGGGGGCAGCTCTGGACCCTGCGAGCGCAGGCCTGGCCGCCCCACCTCCTGGTCTGCGAAGGAAGGGAGCCCGGGCAGGGCCTGGGGACAGCAGGAAGAGAAGGTGAGGCCCTGGGGCACCGCAGGCGGGCCTGCTGGTAAGACACCAACCAAAAGCAGTGATAGAAATGACAGCTCCTGGAGTCCAGGGGAAGGGCGAGCCCCCGGGAGCTGGCAGGGCCCGTGACACCGGGCGGAGGGGCTCGGGCACTTCCTTCCAAGGCTCCTGGGTCACCAGGGCTCCACGTTCACCTTGGAAGCCGGGTGGGCACCGTTCACCTCTGCTCGGGGTGGCGGGGACCGGGCCAGGCTGCGGGCTCCCTGGCCAAGGAGGCAATGCAGGGCTGGAAGGAAGCCCCAGGCCCTCCCACACCAGCTCGGCCGCTCCTGTGCTTTGCTGGCCTCCGAAGGAAGCCCGGATGCACACGCACACACACACCGGGAGTGCTGTCCCCGCAGAACCTCCCAAGGAGGTGGCCTCCGTCCCACAGGTGTTCCCGCCAGGTGAGAGGAGAGGACAGGCAGCCGGGGCGGCCAGGCCAGGCCGGTGTGCCTTTCTCCCGCCACCGGAGGGGAGCAGGTGCGGCCGCAGGGCAGTCAGGCGCTGGGCCCAGAGGCTGCCGGGGACCTGGACCTCTGCGGCCCGGGGGACAGGGAGGGGACCCTTCCCGAGCAGCCCTCGGCCCTAGAGGAAGGCCACGAACCATGCACGTTTGATTAAGGGAAGGGTTGAAGACAGAGAGGAAACAGGCCTCCCTGCTCCGAGGGTACCTGAGTCTTTCTCGGTTCACTGGTATTCTTAAAACCAGCACCATCATTCTGCCTCGGTTAGAAGAATCCGTCTCTGCTAGAAAATCGCAAGCCCTGGGAAAAGTCCCCGGGCATGGCCGATGTCACCATAAGACAATGGCATGTACGTCGCCGTGGTAAGCGGGGAGCAGAGGATTGAAACAAGGAGAGAAAGGCTGGGGCCCCGGAGGCGGGAGCCGGGGAGCCGGGCAGCCAGGGCGGCCAGGTCTATCCGGGCTCGGCTGAGTCGAGGGGGAGGCGAGGACGACCTGGAAGGACTTGCGGGTGCAGTTAGGGATGAGCAGAGAGGGGTCGCCGGCCCTCCTGGGAAGTCCAACCCAGAGGCGGAAACGGCAGACAAGCTGGCCAGGGGGGCTTGTCTCCAGCCAACCCGCCAACTCTGGGGAAAAGACGGGTTGCCACGAAGGGACAGCGGGGTGGAGACTGGAGGTGGAGGCCCCGGGCCCAGCCGCACGCATCCGTGTAATCGGTTCAAGAGCCCCGGGCGCCAAGCTCAAGTGGATGCGGGCTTGAGTCACGGCTGCCTCTGGCTTGGGGCCGCTGTGGGCGGGGTGGCCGGGCCGGGCGGGTCGCCCCGGTGGGGTCTGCAGCCCGGCTGTGGCTCCAGATATCTGCCCCGGGGCTGACTCTCAGCTTGGCCGGGACAGCTGAAATCTGAGTGGGTGGACACCGACATCATCCTCTGATTTCCACAGCTGTGCTTTCCACGGTCCCCTCTCCTTCCTCCCCCGGCCAGTGTCTTGGAGGCGTTAGGAGGTGAGGGAGAGTTCCCTATCTCCAATTTTCCTGGGGGGAAAACTGTGAATGGAAAGAATGGTTGGTCTCCAAGAAAGTCAACATCTTCCATGACAAAGGACTTGCCCCAACAAGTTGTTCTAGAGTGTTAACATTTTTTAAAAATTTTTATTTATTTATTTATGATAGTCACAGAGAGAGAGAGAGAGAGAGAGAGAGAGAGAGACAGAGACACAGGCAGAGGGAGAAGCAGGCTCCATGCACCGGGAGCCGGATGTGGGATTCGATCCCGGGTCTCCAGGATCACGCCCTGGGCCAAAGGCAGGCGCTAAACCGCTGCGCCACCCAGGGATCCCGAGTGTTAACATTTTTTAAAAAATTGTGCCACTTCCTGAGCCCTAATCTAAATGTTTTGCGTATCATAAATGATCCACTTTAAGCTTCGGACAATCCTAGGAGGGAGCTACTATTATCCCCACCCTGCAGATGTAGAAATTGAGGCCCGCGGTAGTTTTATGGGACTCACTCAAGGTCCCAGCTGGCAGTGGTAGATTTGGGATTTGAAGTCAGGTCTCAGACTTGGAACCCTGGGTATCTCCTCTTTATTTCCACTATTTTTGTTGTTGTTGATGTTCTTATTGAAAATGGCTTTATAGGTTTTGTAAAATAAAGCGTGGAACGTCACCTCAAGGTCTACCACGCAGGGATAACCAGAAACAGGTTAATGAGTATTTTTCAAGACATCTGTCTTCTGCTTTCATTTTAAGACAAGCTGGTCAATACCCAGGTTATTCCTACTTCAGAATTGGTCACAACACATTGAATTGAGTTGAAGTGGGTGGCTTTTGGTCTTCAGATTTTGTCTAACTGGGTGGGCCTCTGTTCTGTGTGGGAGGAAGTGCCTTTCTGACTGCAGAGTCTCTTCACCCCCCGCCCCCGGTGTCTGCTATTCCACCCCTGTAAAGGCTTGGTTCTAATTTCCATGCCTCATCAGTTCTTCCTAACATGGTCCCCCAATGCCCCCATGTCAACTTCATCATCTTCCAAATCAGGGAATATTATGCCCTTTGCCTCTAGGGTGCAGGACATGGTGGAGGAGACAGTGATGAGTGTACCCTGCATGCTTCCTTGATCTCCGAGGCCAGAGACTTTTGGGGAATTTCTTTCTAGTCAGTAGGACCACAGTCGGAGCTACCATTGAGACCTGACAAGCTCTCTGTGAAGGATTTTTAATACTCATGACAAATGCCACAAGGCAATTCTATTAACCCATTTTCTGTGAGAAGAAATCAAGAAGTCAGTGAGTTGCTCAAGTGCACACAACTGATAAATGTCAGGATTTGAACCGAGGTCTTTCGAGCTTCAAAGCCTGTGTGCGCTACATTTCACTGCTTCTGTAAGTCACATCTCTATCACAGGTGGGATGTCTGGTGTGAGAGAAGCCTATAGAAAAATGCCAATTTGGGGCCAGGGAATATTAAGACCAAGCAAGGCTTGATGGGAACAAACACATGTGCACATACACACTTTGTATCAGCACATAGTCTATCCCCTTCTTTTTGAAAAGGGCCTAAATAAACCATCCTGTGCCCGCCAGAGCTCAAGCATGTGGCTGGACCACATCGGGATCCAGCACAACCATAAAGCTGCTTTGTTCTTATTGTGCAGTGTTCTAATTATAATATGCTTTCCTGAGTCAGATGAAGGGGATCAACTATTGGCTGTTAAGTGGCATTTTTGAAATCCCAGTGGAAGAGACCATGAATTTATTTTAATGCATATTTACTGATAGTTTAATAATCCTATAGGGAACAAACTGAGCCATAATAATTAATGGAACAACGGTGATAGAAGGATCCGGAAGTGCTGATGTTCAATGAGGTCAACGGCTAAATAAGGAGATTGATGCGTTGGTGGCTTGTATTATCCAGGAGAGCAGCTCGTGCTGCAGAAATGACCCCAAAGTCTGCTTTGTGTTTATCAAAATCCTGATCAGGCAACTTTTGGGTCTGCTGTCTTCCCAAAGGTGTGCAGGGACCCAGGCTTCCATCCTGTAGCTACGCCCTCTGGAGCATGTGGCTTCCAAGATTACCAAGGCAAGGAAGAGAGGACCAGGGGGCAGGTGGGAAGCTTTTAAGGCCATATTCTACTGTCAAAATTAGAGTCTCGTGCCACCCCAAGAAGGATAAGAATTGATTAGGTGCCACTGTGCAAATCAGATCTAACCTTCATACTTTTCATGACATCTCTGTTCTCTCTCGGATATATCAACATATTTTTGGATGATAGTTCCAGGATTTTGGAAGCAGAATGATCTGTGATGGTGAGAACTTGTCATTGGATTTAGGGCCCACCCTAATCCATTTCAAATCTTTAACTCAATTATAGCTGCAAAGACTCTCTTTCCAAATAACGTCACATTGACAGGTTCTGGGTGGATGTCTGTTTTTCTGTGTGTGTGGGTGATGGTGGTGGTGGTGCATGATTCAACCCCCTACAAGCACTATCTAGAAAGAATAAATGTTAACATATTTTCATATGCCCCTGGTATTTTTTTTATTAAAAAACTAAATGTTACTAATAAAATGGAAGTCTTCTTTAGGACCAAGAAGGTCCCATTTCTTCTCATGCTTTACCTTCCCTCATCCTCTCCCTCCACAGACCCAGAACCCTGAGCAATTTACTGTATATCATTCTAGATCACATTTTTATATTTTCATTACACTCATTTTCTCCGTAATAAAAGGATAGTATAACTTTATTTTTTTTAAGTTTATGTAGGTGGCATCTTGTTGTATACATTGCTTAAGACTATTTTGTATATTCAACATTTTGTTTTCAAGAGCTGTTCCAGTGGAAAAGCATAAACATAATTATTCATTTTAATGAATATTTTAAATTCCATTATATGAATATGGTGCTTTTAATTTGTTGCCTCCAATAATGTTGGGAATTTAAATTGTCTTCGAATTTTTTTCTTACAAACCAGTTAGTGGTAGGGTTCTTCAGAGAAACAGAACCAATAGGATGTGTCTCTGTGTGTGTGTGTGTGTGTGTGTGTGTGTGCGCGCGCACATGTAAAGTAATTATCTATACCTATATGGATCTATACATATAGGAATATATCTCAATATGTATATTGAGAAAGAGAGAGGGAATTATTTTAGGGAATCAACTCACATGATTATGGAGGCTGGCAAGTCCAAAGTTTGCAGAGTAGACCAGTAGGCTGAAGACCCAAGGAGGAACTGCTCAAGTTCAAGTCCAAAAGCTGGCAGGATTCCTTCTTCTTTGGGAGAGGTCAGTCTTTTCTTTAAAACTTCATCTGATTGGTTGAGGCCCACTCACATTAGGGGCACAATCCTTATTATGGAGAGCAATCTGTTTTACTCAAAGTCTATTGATTTAAATGCTGGTCCCACCCCAAAAAATGTCTTCACAATGGATCACAAGATAAATGGGGGTCCTGGCTGGCATTTTATATTTGTGAAATGGATTTGATTCTTTAAATAAAAATTATGATTGTTTTGGTACACAAACAATATGTGAGGACACACTCTGTGAAATATGCAAGATGATATGGAAGTACAAAGAGCGAAAGCCTATATGGCCATCCTTTCGAATGCAGCTATTGGAAGGATGAAACGGGGCACTCCACTTTCTTCACTGGCTTTTTCCTCATTATGAGGAGCTTGAACGTTTCTTCAATTATTAGTGAGTAATTGAGGGTTTATTTTTATTTTTATTTTTTTTGAAAATCACATAGATTAAGCCGGAGTCAGGTTCTTTCTCCAGACCCGAGGCAGCTTCTCTCAACCCTTGCCTTAGAAGCAGATACGATTATAACAATTCTCTAAGGTCTCAGGTCCACGCATCCTTACAGCTGCTACTTCTTAACAGGATCGTTCACTTTCGGTAGCATCAAACGCAAATAAGCAGTAGTCCTCTAGCTTTAAAAATCCATTTTCAGGAACCCACAAACATTTCATGAAACCTGAGGCATGTATGTAATCTATTTATAGGTACTGTTTTCCTCTCTGTCCTCTCTCTATGGCCTCCATCTCCACTATTATGCTCTGATTTGCTTAATTCAGTATTTCTCAACCTCAGCACTATTGGTACTGGCGCTGGATAATTTTGTGCTGTGGGAACTGTCCCGTGCATTGTCGGATGGTGAGCAGCCCCCCTGGATGCCAATGGCATCCCCTCCCCAGTTGTGATGACCCAAAATGTCTCCAGACCTTGCCAAATGTCCCCTGGGGGCAAAATCACCTATAGTTGAGAACCACTGATTTAACTGAAAAAAAACAAAATAAAATACCTATAGCAGAGTCTTTCAGAGAAAGTACTCACTCACCCATATTCACCTAGCAAATACTGAAGCAGAAAGGAAACAAGAGTTTGAAAACATCACCTCCCCACCCAATTTATCCTTTCTGGCATTGCCTGATTTCTGGTTGCTCTAAATTTTTAGGCTCTGGCCAAAGTTTATTTCTCTGTTTGCTATCTTTAGGAAGAAAAATTTCATAAGTAAAAAGGTATGGTCAAGACAAATTGAGAGCAACTATAGGAAGAATCTGTCTTTTATTTCTATGGCAGGAAATGATAATAACCTAAAAGGGAGGTTTTCTTAAATTTTTCTGTCTCCTTAATTGAATTTTCTCTTTTGCTTTCACAGTGGGGACCAGGCTTCCAGATGTTATTATTGTATTTTGCCTTTTGATGTGAGGGGGAGCTTCAGGCAACCAAGATTCACAAGAATGAGAGTCTTCCCTTATTTACAGGGCAGATCTATGCCAATCATACAATCCAAGGCAAAGTTAAGAACGTGAAAGAAACAAAAATGTTTTCCAAAGCACAGAAATGCGCGTGAGGTCCATTCACAGGATGTGTACATAGAAGTTACCAAGTGTGATTATTGGCTTTCCCTGCCATACATTAGGAAAGAAGGGAGATCACAGAGCGAGTGGCTGCTTGCACCCCGATGGAAGAAGACAGAACAAAAACAAACGTAATTAAAAATGCTATCTCAAGTCTTCACTATCTTAGCAGCTGGAGGTTGTCTAATATACAGGATAAACAGCCATCAACACTTCATCTGTCCCCATGAGTAATATCACAACCCAACGTAATGCTGGATTTTTATTTATAATGACGTCAGAATCATCAAAGCAAGGTTTGTTTGTGTTAAAAATAATCGTTTCTTATGGATGGTGGTGATGGTCCCACCATCACCATTTAAATCCTATACACTTAAAAGTGAACTGCACTTAAAATAACTAGAATGATAAATTATATGTTGTGTATATTTTACCGCCATTTAAAAAAATCAGTTATTAAGAGGACTGGGAAGTTTGTGATATGTTTTGGATAAAGAAATGTAGCCCAAAATGGTTATGATTAAAAATGAAAATGTGCTGCTTGAAAGGATAAGCAAGAGCTAGCTTGATGATTCACTCATGAATAGTCTCTTTTATCAAAGAAGCTTGATATACATGATGTCACTGGAATTAGTTTAAAAATAGCAAGCAATCACACATTCTAATAGAAAGAATTGAATGTTGTGATTTTGGGGAACTGGCTTTTATTTTTAACTCTGACAATGAAATATGATTACAAATCCTGTGGTGTGATAATGGAGCTTAAAAAAATAAAAAATAAAAAAAAAATAATAAAAAAAAACAACCTCCCATTCTATGGTTGGGCTCCTTCTACAGCCTGAGCCCAGCGTGGCTCCTCTGATGAGTGTTGGTTTAGGGCTTTCCACATGAGCATCTGGGGTTGATGGATGAATACATTTACTGTCTGCATTGATAACAACGAACAGATTCCTGGTGGCCAGCGCTGAACACACAGAACCCTCCCGGGCCTCGGGGAGTAGCTGCTTTTATTCAGAGACACCACCATTTAAAGTTAATTGTGGCCCTAATAGCCAGGGCATTAAGAGCTCACTCACACAAACTCTCACTGTCATGTTCCCAGGACCCCGCCAGGTACATTATAAGGAGCTTTGTCATGTCAGATGACAAGGGTGGACATCGCCTGCTTCCTGCGGCAATATATTTCACTTGACATTTCTGCTTTTTTACATTAGGATGGGAGTCATTTGATCCCACGTTAAAATAAGAGGGCTCCAGATGACTGGCCAAGAGGTGGTGCTGTGTTGTTCTGTACTGACCACTGACCCTCCCTGAAACTGTTTTTTGGGACAGGCACTTCAAATCTTTTTTTTTTTTTTTTGGGAAAATGAGATGCAATATTTGGATTGGAGTTCATAACTTTTTTGCTTTGTTTTGTTTGTTTGTTTGGGTGTGTCTTGTATAGTGAAAACTCCAATGTTCTGCAATCGAGTCTTAAATAGATATCACTCGACAGGGGCCAGTGGATTCATTAAAAACTCTTCATTTCCATCACATGCAAACCTCAAAGCCTGTTTCTCCGTCAGGATAAGTGGTCTAACGAGCATAGCTAGAGGCATCCTCCACTCAATGGCTAAGTAGAGTTAGGACAAGAGTTTGAAAATATCAGCCATCAGTCCACCGGAGAGATTTGGGCAGCCAACTGGAATGGAATTCTCTGAGGAAAGAAAGGATTTTTTCTGAATCATTTCCTTAGGAGAGAAATAACCACACCAATTTCAGTCTCAAACTTTCTAAGTTATTTCTCAAAATCTTTGGAGACTTTTCAAACCAGTTCTGAAAGTTTTCATAAAGTCAAAATGGCTCTGAAATATCCTGTCCAAGTGCAGAGACCCTTGCTGAATGGATAGGGTGTGATGTGGTTTTCTGAGAGCTTGTTTGGATTTCAGGAAGTGAACAAGATAAGCTGAATGGCCTTTTCCTGCTCTGACGCTTAAAAAAAAAAAAGTCCTGCCCAAAGATGCTTGAAAGAAACCACTGACATTTCCTAACTTCAAAAGAGCAGAAAATCTAACTGGGAAGAAAGAGAGTCACAATTAGAGGCTCAGGATGTAGCAAAGACATATCAAACAGTAATGCAAATCGTGACGAATTTAGAATAAACACACAGCTCTTAAGGTTGCATTTTTATTTGCATTTTGTTTTGTTGGTTTTTGTATGAACTTCCCTGTTAAAACGGCTGAACTAGGAACACACCTGTACCGTCTGAAACGCTTCCCTTTTCCTCCTATTTGCTTCTGTTCTTCGCAATTCACAATCGGGAGCAGAAATAATCTTGGCACCAGGAGTATGCTGTTTGGAGACTGTTTCAGAGAAGTTCTATGTTGATGGAATAGCCTGGAGCTGAAATTTGTTTTTTGCTATTTGTTTCGATCGAACAAAAAGGCATCATGGTGTATCTTCATTGCATTTCTTACTTCAGAATGAGTAGAATTTCCCCGGGGAGGAGACCACACAGCTGCTCCTGGGTGTGAGTTTTCACCTTGAGAAAATGTGAGTGCATCGTATTTAGCTCGTCACAGGGGTCTAACTCTACCGCTGCCTTCGGACCCGCACCCCAGCCCTAAGCCACCTGGCAGAACCAGGGGAGCGGCGCTCAGCCTTTCTCTGGGGAGCAGGAAAGAGGAATCTGCCCTGGTCGGGCCTTGGACAGCCACGCGGGGGTCCCAGATCCTCATTCAACAAGTCTCCTCGTGGCCCCCTGAGACGACAGGTGACCTGCTCCGACTGCATCACTGCCTGCCCTGGAGACCTGCCATCAGGCCCCTGGGGCCGAAGTCCCTACGGGGGGGACAGCTCCTAAGCCCTCGGAATCTCATTTTACATGTGCATCAAGGGGGGTGCGGTGCCCCCGTCTCACGGCCCGTGGCTGGGAGCACTGAGGGGGTTTGGTGAGCCGGGGAAGTGTTGCACCTGCTGGCCTGGGTCCCACAGGGCCCCCTGGTGCTTCACAAGGTGGGGAGGTTGCATCGGCAGCCACGGGGCCTTGAGGCCCTCACTGTCTTTCAAGGAAGGGCCAGCTGGATCCCAGAATGATCCTTTCTGGGAAAGTAACAATAAAGCCTAACTTTCACTTGTAACTTTATCCCACACAGGCCAGCAAAATGCGTAGCGTCACATATTCCATCTCTCAGAAGGAACTCTCAGACTCCTGGGGACGAGTGCGCAGCGTGACTTGACTTCATTCGTGAAGCTCTCATGTCCCTCCAAGTCCCCACGGCCCAGGTTTCCTTCGATTCTGCGAAGTCCATCTCTCCGGGGGCACAGCGAGAAGAGCAAGAGCTGTTTGACTTTGCAGGTGCCTGGCAGTCAGTGACGTCACAGCGTGAAGCCTCCCCCCAGCAGGTGAGGCTGATGTAAAGGACCCAGTGAAACGCCCAGGCTCAGACATGCCAGCCTGCCTTGGCCTTTCGCACGAAAATGTTGCCCCTGAGGACCGGCCTCAAAGAGCTTCCAACTCTAGGGAAGGGGGTGGCTTCTGCTCCCCCAGAGCCAGATGCACGGGAGTTGTGGGGAGATGCAAAATGTCCAGCCGCTACTTTGATAGGTCTTTAAAAATTAAAGTAGCCTCAGCTCTAGAAGCTAAGAGCAATTTCCAGGAGATTAACAAGGAAAATTATTTATCTTCCTTTTTGAACTAGCATGTTCATAATGGCAGAGGAGAATAAACATAAGATAGCAGTGAGTGCTTCTGTCCCGTGAGCCCGTGAGTTTCCCTTTATCTATTCAGGAACATTCTCTTCTCTTCTGGGAGCCTTTTGATCTTTTAGGGAGAAAAGAGCATTTGATGGCATTGAACTGCTCAGCCGGGCAGCCCTCGGGAGGGGACTGTGTCCCAGGGCCTTTGAGTAGCTTTGGGGCTGTTCTCCTGTCCCAGATCCTTGACCTGCCTGATATCCAAGTTTCTCCTCCACCTCCACCGCAATTGCTGTTAGATCAATTCAGGAACATTCTATTCAGAAACCAGCCGTGGCCAAGTCACTTCCTGGCCCCCGAGAAGCCTCGAGGCCACCTTCCATCAGAGGAATATCAGAAGCGGCACATCCTGACGGCTCCGCACCAGGCTCAGGAGCAGTTGGGTCTTCCCTTCCCGCCCACGGCGGTGAGCTCGGGCACCCCTCGGAGGTCAGGCTCTGTGGCCTCCTCCCAGGAGGGCGCACCCCCAGCCCTCGTTCAAGGAGGGACGAGCACCTGCTGGCTGCTCTACCCCAACCTCACGGCACCCTGTGGGTGGGGAGAGGGTTTGGGATGGGGCACGCTTTGCCTGGCCCCAATCACAAAGTAATTCTCTCGTTGCTGAAAACACTTTTCTGCTGAAATTCAGAAAGAGGTTATTTTGAAGTCACGCCAGTAAAAGCGCTGGAAACAGTGATGGGAGCTTGAGCTGGAAGCCGGGGACATATGCCCCATGCTGATTCTTCATCCCTCTTATTTATTTGCAGGATCTGAACTAATTTCTCAGCTGTAATCTACACCACCCACCACCTAGGAGCTTCCCAGAAACGTCCAGCAGGGGAGGGGGCGGGCGAGTAGCAACGCTCTGACTCTTGGCAGGGCCTGCCCAGCGGCCGACTCCACTTCCAGGCTGTTCTGGCTTCAAAATTCACTTAGACGATCTCCTCGAAATAAGCAAAAAATATTGGCAGCAAACGGTTGGATGAAAAGGTCCCAGTTTTACGAGAGGACAGAATGAATGTGTTGCGGGATTGGCCCGCAGAGGGAGGGCGTGGGTCAGGGTGCTTGTGGCGGCCACGAGCACTGGCCTGGTCTTAACGTTTCCATATTTTCTTCATCCTGCATGGTTTTTTCATTAGTTTGTTCTTAAAAAAAAAATCATATTAGGAAATTTAAATGCATGTTACCAAGTGACAGAAGCTGGTCTGAAAATACTGCGCGCTGTACGATTGCACCTGTACGACCTCCTGGAAAAGGCACGACCGTGGAGGCAGTAAAAAGAGGAGTTTTTGCTTGGGACTAGAGGGGAGGGAGGGACGAGTACGCAGAACAGAGGGCAGCTTTAGGGCAGTGACACTACTCCATATGACACTGCACTAAGTGTCATAGGTACACTGTATGACAGGTACAACAGCAAGAGTGAGCCCTACGGTAAGCCGTGGATTTGGGGTGATGATGATGTGTCCGTAGAATCATCCATTATGACGAGTGTACCGCTGGTGGGGATCTTGATCACGGGGACGTCTGTGCATGTGTAGGACAGGGGCGTTTGGGAAATCTCTGTACCCGCCTCTTGGTTTTGCCACGAAACTAAACTTGCTCTGAAAAGTGAAGCCTAGCAAAAATATATCACACTAAAATGTTTTTTTTTTTTTTTTTACTAAAATGTTATTTATCTGGGAAGTTACTAGAATATGGGTGTAGAGTACCAGTTTTGCAAAATGAAAAGTGTTCTGGGGATGGATAGCGGTGATAGTTGCGCAGGTGCTTGCCACTGAACCATGTTCTTAAAAATGATTAAAAGGAAAATGTTATGTCATTTAATTGTGTTGCACTACAATTAAAAATGTTACCGGGATCCCAGGGCGCAATCCTGGAGACCCGGGATCGAGTCCCACGTCGGGCTCCCGGTGCATGGGGCCTGCTTCTCCCTCTGCCTATGTCTCTGCCTCTCTCTCTCTCTCTCTCTGTGACTATCATAAGTAAATAAAAAAATTAAAAAAAAAAAGAATGATATTAAAAAAAAAATGTTACCTGTCTCAATGACTGACGTTTCTGGTACCTGAGATGCTCCCCTTTGTCCTGGCTCCGCTTTCCTGACTCTGAGAGCCTGAGGGCTGCTGGGTGCTGTGGGGGGACAATTAGCTATGTCCCTGGGATGACCTGCCCGCATTTTATGCAGTTGACCAACTGTTTTGTTTTCTTAAGAAAAAAACGTTTCTTAAATACCAAAATCTTGGCATAGAGATATTCCATCCATGTTAAATGTACAAGGGACCTGCTCTTTTAGACCGAGGCCGATGGAGTCATTCTCACTGGTCGGGCTCACCTTTTATTTTGTGTGGGTCAGAGATGGAGAATGAGAGTAAGTAAGACAGAAGGACGCAGACAAAACAGAAAGGTACAAAGGTGGCCGCGTGGGCCTTCTGTCGTGGAGCAATAGCACAAGCTGAGTGACTTGAGGCAACACACACTTACCACCTCACGGTGTCGGTGGATCAGAAGGCCAGCACCACCCCGCTGGCTTCTCTTCTCAGGTGAAAGCTTAAGTTAGGGTGTTGGCCTGTCTTGTTTCTCGTCTGGACGTTCTGTAGAAAAACCTGTTTCCAAGCTCATTCCTGCTGTTGGTAGAATTCAGTTCCTCTAGTTGTAGGGCCGAGGTCCTGTTTCCCTCTAGCTGTCAGTGGGGGCCACTCTCAGCTCTAAAAGGTCACTGTCCTCCTTGCTATGAGGCCCCTTCATCTTCAAGTCAGTGATGGTGCTTCAAATCCTTCTCATGCTTCAAATCTCTGATCCCTCCACCCAGACTCATGTGGTCTACCCACTGGATGCATCTCTCTATTAAGGCCAACTGAGTTGGAAGCTTAATTACATCTGTAAAACCCCTTCATAGCAGTATCCAGATTAGTCTTTAACTGAATGACTAGGAGAAAGTGTCTGCACACCAGAAGACGGGACATTTGGGGCCATCTTGGAATTCTGCTCCGAGTGTGGCAGGTATTGGGGATTGGTATTGGGTTTTTAAGGTAAATGTCTTTTCAAGTCTCTGCTCACCTCACACACAGTTAGCATGCCTCTTATAATTTGCTAACCATGGGGAATCCCTGGAGCTACAATAACCATGCCCCCAAGAACAAGGAGAAGGGGAGCCCTTCTCTGTCCCTGGTCAATTTGAACCTGGGCCAAGACCCCCAGCATAAGAGATAATTGTGACAATTTTTTGGAGATCAGGTTGCCATGGACCCCATCCCTTCCTGTCATATTAGGCCCCCAACCCTTCCTCAGATGGAAATAATTTTTAGAACTTGAATAACTGCTCTAGTGGCAAGACCTTTACTAGCTAGTGACGCCTACCATTTGGCACCAATTTGGTCATATCCTCAAAGCATATAGTATATCTAAGTGGCATTTGTGATTATTACTCTGTGACATAGGTCATCGGTGCATATCTTTCTAACAGCAATATTACAAAGAGAAAGAAAAGCAGGTAGATTACCAAATTCATGATTTGCATTGGAAGCATTAAGTAAAGTTTATTTTTGTTACCCCCAAGGGTAAAGGCGATGCTAATAAGTGCACCTAAGGTGGAATATTTTGCCCGCTTTATAGAAGCAATAAAATGCTCTAAACGATTGAGGACCATTTGTAGGCAGTTCATGTACTAAATATAAACTTTTTACTTATCAAATAAAGTTTTTGCAGCTGCCCGACTGCTTATGTACCAGGAACTGGGGCTCATCCATGTTGAATGAGTAGTTCGCATGGATAGAATTGGCTGCTACCATTCAGAAAAAGGATAAGAAGAGGTTCCCTCTCCAAAAACAGGGCTTAGGGTATGATTTCTAGCGACTCTCACTGCACTGAGTCAATTGTAACAAAGGCAGGGAGCCACTGTTGGTGCAGAGCTCACTATTTGATGTGCATGACCTGGGCTTGGCTGAGCTGCGCTTGGTCTCATGTCAATCAATCAGTATGGCTGAGTCGCCCCAGCGACTAACTTGTCCTGTAGCCCCAACCACTGAAATCCCAGCCCGTTGGTGGTGGTTCTCTGTTTTTTTTTTTTTTTTTTTTTTGGTTCTCTGTTTACTTCCGACCCCTACAACCTAGAGAAAGAAGGCTCCTTTTGGGCTGGGTCTTACTTCATACTGTCTATCTCGTGTCAAAATATTTGCCAGAATTCCTCCAACTGCTACGTAGAGCATCTGGCTATCTTGCCACCCTCTTCTGGCTATCCTTCTTTTCCTCCTTCTTCTCCACCTTCTCTCTCTTTCTTCCTCTGTCCCCACCCCCTTCCTCTTTCCCTCTCCCCATTCTCCTCTTGAGAGTCCCTCAGCACATCTGTCATTTTTGAAATGAGCTCCATCTTGATCAGCACGTTCACTCTGCTTCCCACCAACCCTGTAATTTCATTATTTCTCTACTCAATAGTATTTTCTCAGCCCCAGTTTGTCCTCACTTGTCTTTTCTTCATGATGCTGAATTTTACTGGATGTTCCAAACTACTGCAAGGCTTTGCCATTCTACTGGGTTTGTATATGGTTTAGAAAAGGAGCATAGCCGTCCTTTATGGTCTTTTCATTCCACCAAGCCTCTCTAACAGAATATTCCCAGAGTTTGGAAATAATGGGCTTCTCACATGGCCATGATAGAGTCCTGACTTGTTGTGGTTTTCTTGCTCCAGAACTATGCACGGAGGTCTAACATTCTTGACATACTAACCTTATAGGTTTCTCCTCTCTGGCATTTGTATTTTTCTCTTGTCCTCAGCTCTAGCTGAGGTGTCTATCTGTCTGGGTGTCTTCACTGCTTTGGAGGAGGCAATGCCAGATGAGAAAGAAAAATGGCCTAAGAATACATCTGGATTTCGTGCTCCAAGAAACGTAAGTCATTAGAGAACAAAGGATTGGGAAGACACGCAAATGTGCTCCGGCCAAAGCAAGAAGGTAAGACTAGAAAAAAAGACTCCATGAGGCTGGGGGCACAGGAGGGAGGGCAATGAGTAGGCTTCCCAAGGGGGCCACCAAGGAAGTGGCACATGGTCTGCTAGAGTAGATTGGCATCTCACCAAGACTCCCGGACCCTTGTTGTGACCGGAAGGACTAGAACTACTTACCAGTCCTGAAGGCCACAGGAAGTTTTTACAGATTTCCCAGTGTTTTTCTGGGGGAGACTGACATTTGCTGTAGTATTTAAGGACTCAGTAAGAAATACTGTAATCCTACGTTTAATAACAACGTTTGCTCAAAAATAATAATATTGCATTTTTATGAGACCGTAATTCAGAAGTTTCATTAATTTAAACCATCCTCCCTGTTAATTATTTGGAAGCAATGCAATTTTCCTCTAGTTTTCTAGCAACTGAGTTTTCTGAACACATTGATGAACCTTTGTTTTGTACATTGTGTCTGGGTTACGGCAGGGGTCCGTAAATGTTATTTTAGACTTTTTACAAAGCATTCTGGGGAATCCACCTTGCTCAGATTTGTGAATGGAAGCCATCTTTTTTGCCATCTTCTAGAGTTATCTTACTTGCTTAAGACATGAACCAATTTGCTATAGTCAATTAAAGATGACCACAAACTCTTTGCCACCCCCGGTATTGAGAAGGGAAAACTATTTGGCCTTTCTTAGAAAATCAGCTTCCACTAAGTTTTGGGGAAGTTTTTGTTATTATTGTTATGAATAGATTTCACTTTTTTAGAGAAATTTTAGCTTTACTGAAAAATTGATCTGAGAAGACTCCTCACATACCTGCTACCTCCTGCACATAGTTTCTTTTATTATATATATCTTATTTTCACGTGCTACATTTGTTACATATCAATGGATCTGTACTGATGGATCAATATCAGTACATTATTATTATTAACAAAAGTCCCTAGTTTACATGAGGATTCACCCTTGGAGTTGCGTATTTTATGGGTTTTCATAAATGCATGATGTCATGTGTCCATTGTTACATTATCATACAGAATAATTTTACTTTCTAAAAATCCTCTGTGCTCCATCTATTTATCCTTCCCACCCCCCATCCTTCTACCCTGGGCAAATATCTCTACGGTTTTCCCTTTTCCAGAGCAGCATATAGGTGGGATCATACATAGGTGGGTGTGGGGGCAGTACTTTTATGCAGCAGCAGCTAATCAAAACACTTGACATATCAGGAAAATTAGCATGTCAGTCACTTAGGTGACTAAATGGATTCTACTCACACCATTCTGTTAACTGAGGCAAATTAACTACAACCCACAAGAAGAGGATTATTTCCTTAACGTTTCCTTGGTATTGGTTTTAACGTGACACTTGAGGCCTGGTGCATTTATCTGGAGACAGATTTCAAAACAGCAAATTGTTCCGAAGTAGAAAAATTCAACTTAATGTCCATCACTGCTTTTAACATTCTGATCATGTCTAGTATGTCAGGCCCGTGCTGAAGGTCTTACCTGCACTTTCTCAAAACTCACAACAACCATGTTTCAAGGAAGAAAAATATGGAGGCCTGGAGAAGTTGCATATCAAGAGTCACATGTTCAACAGGTGGCAAAGGCAGGACTTGAACACAGCTTGGTCTGTTTCCAGAATCTATGTGCTTGACCCCTTAGCCTCTTATTGAATATGTGTAGAAAATATTATCTTGCATACCCATGAGTAGAGCTGAGGAATTCACCGAGCCTGTAAAGATCTTCTGTATGTAAAGTTACTCTGGAAATTCTGTCTTATGTCTTGTCTTGGATTTCTAACATATGTTTCCACCCATTGATTGGTCCATCTGCTCTCAGCTTTCCCTATCTGGTGCATTTCTGCTGCATGAATACACAATGATGTGTAAGAACTGGAAAGAACAAAACATGAGAAAGTCCCCAAAGGGACCCATTTCCTCAGGATGTTGTTTCCATTCAGAAATGCTGGGGCCCTGATACAGGCTCCCTAAATGCTAACACTCCCGAGTTAAGCACAGGAAGATGCTCTTAAAAGTTGTACCGCCCTCGGAATTAGTCATGTCCTTCAGAAGGACTTGTTCAACTGAGATTTTTTTTTTTTTACCACTTCCTGCCTTAAGCCAAACTCAGAGGATTTAATGTCTTCATTTATCCATAAACATGCCATGAGACCCTCTATATGCCAGACCCTGAAGTTTGTAGAAGTAAACAACCACAATACAGAGGCACGAGAGCTGCAGAGGAGGTCAATATGGGTCCGATGGTGGCTCAAAGAAGAGACTAATTAATTCTGTCTACAGGTCAGGGAAGGCAGTGGCCAGGAGGCATTGTTTGAGCTGAAATTCAACAAGCATTGTAGAGATGCCTTAACACAGGGATGGAGCATATGCAAGAGTATGGAGACTCAGCAAGGTGGCTAACAGTGCACCGTCAGGAGAGTCTGGCACCTACGATTTGAGGAAAAGAACAAAGGTATGGGATTGGACAGGTAGTGGCTTGGGAGTAGGGTCTTGGGTATGATGGCCCATGTGCTGAAGATTATCATAGCATTTCAGAGACATGGAGACTTTAAGGAGGGGAGGGGTGACATATTTGCATTTTGAGAAAAATTGTTTTGTGGAAGAATGCTAGCAGAGGGACCAGACCAGAGACAAGGTAAGCAATTAGGTTATGGGAGGACGGGAATGACTAGGGCCTGGGTCCAGGGGGTGACAGTGAGATAGAGAGGGGAAGATAGAATTCATATAAATTAAGACAGAAACTTGAGGAAGCAAAGTATTTGCATATTTAAAGCATTTACTTACATCCAGAATTTTTTCAAAATGAAATAAAAAATATATTTTTCTTGACTCCAACTCTTGTCCTTGATATCATCATTAAACCCTATATTGTTCACACTACTACTTTTTCTTGGCTACCCACACACACAAGTGCTATTTCCCCTACAGATGCGGGAAGCTCAGAAGTCTTGAAACACAAAAATTTAGCTTTTATTTTATTTTACATTCATATAATTTATTTCAAAAACAAAACAAAACAGTTCACTCATTTCTCCTATCCCCAAACCTCTGCCTCTAGAAACCATCAATTTGTTGTCTGTTTCTGCAAGTTCAATTAAAAAAAATTTTTTTTAGATTCTATGTATGAGTGAAATCATGCTATCTTTCTGTTTGACTTATTTCACTTAGCATAACACCCTAGATATCCACCCATGTTGTCCCAAATGACAAAATTTCATTCATTTTTATAACTGAGTAATATTCCATTGTATATCTATACCACAAATTCTTTATCCTTTCATCTATCAGTGAATATATAGGTTGTTTCTATGTCTTGGTTATTGCAGATAGTGTTGCAATGAACATGGGAATGCATATATATTTTTGAATTAGTGTTCTTGTTTTCTTCAGATAAGTACTCAGAAATGGGATACTGGATTATATGGTAGTTCTATTTTTGAGTTTTTGAGGAAAGACAATACTGTTTCCCATAGTGGCTGCACCAATTTACATTCCCACTAATGGTGCACAAAGGTTCCCTTTCTTCCACGTCCTAACAGTTTATTATTCTATTTTTTTTATAGTAGCCATTCGAACAGGTATAAAGTAATATCTCATTGTGGTTTTGGTTTGTATTTCCCTGGTAATTAATGATGCTGAGCATCTTTTCATGTGCTTTTTGGCCTTTTGTATACCTTCTTCAGAAAAATGTCTATTCAAATCTTCTTCCCATTTTTAATTGGATTCTATTATTGTTATTGAGTAGTATGAGTTCTTTATATATTTTGGATATTAGCCCCTGATCAGATATATGGTTTGCAAATATTTTCTCTCATTCAGTAAGTTGCCTTTTCATTTTGTTGACAGTTTCCTTTGCTGGGCAGAAACTAAAAAGCTTAATGTAGTCCCACTTGTTTGTTTTTGCTTTTGTTTTTGGTGTCAGATTCAAAAAATCATCATCACCACCTATGTCAAAAAGCTTACCACCTACATTTCCTTCTAGGAGTTTTATGGTTTCATGTCTTACATTCAAATGCTCAATCCATTTTTAACTAATTTTGGTGTATGTAAGAGCAGTCCAGTTTCATCCTATTGCTTGTGGGTGTTCAATTTCCCCAATATCATTCATTGGAGAGATTATTTTTTCTTATTGTCTATTCTTGCCCCTTTGTTGCAGATTAATTAGCCATTTTTGTGTGGGTTTAATTATATGGGCTCTGTATTCTGTTACATTGATCTATATGTCTGTTTTTATGCCAATATCATACTGCTTTAATTACTATGTCTTTGCAAAATAGTTGAAATCAGGAAGTGTGATGCCTCCAGCTTTGGCCATGCAGGATTCTTTATGATTCCATACATATTTTAGGATTTATTGTTCAATCTTTGTGAAAAATGCTGTTGGAATTTTGACAGGGATTGCATTTAATCTGTGTATTCCTTTGGATGGTATAGATATTTTACAATAATAATTCTTCCAACACATGATCACAATCTTTCTATTTGTTTGTGTTTTCTTCAACTTCTTTCATTAATTTCTTGTAGTTTCCAATATACAAGTGTTTCAACTCTTTTATTCATAGGTATTTTTATCCATTTTGATGCAACTGTATATGGGATTTGTATCTTAATTTCTCTTTCTGATAGCTTGTTATTAATGTATAGAAACCAAACAGATTTCTGAATACTAATTTTGTATCCAGAAACTTTGCTGAACTCAATTAGTAGATCTAACAGGTTTTTTTTTTTTGTTGTTGTTGTTTTTTATGGAATCTTCAGTATTTTCTGTATATAGTATCCCATCATCAACCAATAGTGACAGCTTTACTTTCTTCTTTACAATTTTGATGGCTTTTATTTCTTTTTCTGACTAATTGCTCTGGGTAGAACTTCCATCACTATGTTGAATAAAGTGGCAAAAGTGGGCATCCTTGCTTTGTTTCTAACCTTGGAAGAAAAACTTTAAGATTTTCACCATTGAGTACAATGTTAGCTATGGGATTGTCATATATGGCCTTTATTATGTGGAGGTACATTACCTCCACAGTAACTTTGTTAAACATTTTTTTATCATTAATGGATATTGCAAATGCTTTTCTGCATCTGTTGAGATGATTATTTGCTTTTATCGTACATTATATTAATGTGGTATTGACTGCCTGCAGATGTTGAACCATCCTTACATGCCTGGGATAAATCTCACTTGTTCATAGCATATGGTCCTTTGGATGTGTTGTTGAATTCATTTTGCTTAAATTTTGTCAAGGATTTTTTATCTATGCTCATTTTGGCTATTGACCTGTAATTTTCTTCTCTTGTGGCATCCTTGTCTGGTTTTGATATCAGGGTAATGCTGGCCTTGCAAAATGAATTTGGAATAGTTCCTTCCTCTTATAGAAAGAACTTATCAAAACTTGTAGAATAGTTTTTAGAAGAGCTTGAGAATGATTGGGATTAATTCTTCTTTGAATATTTGGTAGAGTTTATCAGTGAGACCATCTAGTCCTGGACTTTTTTGTTGGGAGGTTTGCAGTTAAGGATTCAATCTCCTTACTAGTAATTGGTCTGTTCAGATTTTCTGTTTCATCTTGATTAAATCTTAATAAGCTGCATATTCCTAGGTGTTTATCCATTTCTTCTAGGTTGTCCAATTTGTTAACGCTTAATTATTGATAGTGGTCTCTTATGATCCTTTGTATTTCTATGGTCTCAGTTAACACTGATTCTCATTTATGATTTCATTTATTTAAGTTCTCTCTTTTTTTTTGTCATGATGAGTCTAGCTAAAGACTTGTCAATTTTATTTATTTTTTTCAAAGAATCAGCTCATTTTCATTGATCTTTTTATTTTTTTATTTTTTATTTTTTAGTTTCTGTGTCATTTATTTCTGTTCTAAGCTTTGTTATTTCCTTCTTTCTACTAACTTTGGGTTTTGTTTGTTCTTTTTCTAGTACTTTGAGGTGTTAATTTGAGACTTTATTGTTTTTTGAGATCAGCATTTATTGCTATGAACTACCCTTTAGAACTGCTTTTTCTGTATCCCATAATTTTTGGTATGTTACATTTCCATTTTTATCTGTCTTAAGGTATTTTTAAATTTCTTCTTTGGCTTATTAATTATTCAGTAGTATGTTGTTTAATCTTCACATATTTGTGAATTTTCTAATTTTCTCACATAACTAATTTTTAGTTTTATACTATTGTGATCAGAAAAGATGCTTGATATGATTACAATCCTTTTAAATTTATTAAGGCTTGCTCTGTGGCTTAATATATGGTCTATCTTGGAGAATATTCCATGTACACTTGAGATGAATGTGTGTTCTGTTGCTTTTGGATGGAATGTTCTGCATACATCTGTTCTGTACATATCACATTTTTCAGTTCAGTTATTGTATTCTTCACCTCTGTGAATTCTATTTGGTGCTTTCTTATATTTCCATCTCTTTGTTGAAATTCTCACTGTGTCAATTCATTTTTCTCCCCAGTTTGGTGAACATCTTTATGACCATTACTTTGAACTCTATCAGGTGAATGACTTCCCTCTTTCATTAAAGTTTTTTTCTGAAAAAAAAAATAAAGTTTTTTTTCTGAGGCTTTCTCTTGTCCTTTCATTTGGAACATATTCCTTTGTTTCTTCATTTTGTTTGACTCTGTATATTGGTTTCTGTACAGTTGATAAACAACCACCTCTCCCAGTCTTGAAGGAGTGGCCTTGTGTTGGAGTTGAAACTTGGTGTTTAGCCCTGCCTCAACTTCTGGCTATCTCTCAAATCTCTGTGCTTGTTAAGCAGACTATTATATTTTCAATAGCTCCCAGTAGTTGAGGATGTGCCAAGATCTATTATTGTCCCTAAGGGAAGATTCTCAGTGCCAGATTCAAGCTGACTGGATGACAGATTCTCAGGCATTGGCTTTAAAAGATGCAAATATATACAGTCTTTTGGGACTAGAAGCATAAGCCCTGTTGACCACCAAAGTCAGGTAATCAGGAAGTTCCCCTCAGTGGCACTTGTAGAAATTGGGATTCCTGGAAAGTGAATAAGCTTTTATCTGAGTGATACCAGTGAGCTGAAGTAGGGTAGAGGGATAGCAGCAAGATGGCAACCATAGCCTATGTTTTTTGAGAGCAGCATCACAGGGCAAAAGTGTGTGCCAAACCTGAAGCCTGCTCTTCAAGTCAAAGGTCCAGGACAAACAAAGAGGCCTCTTTCACTGAAATATTGGGAACTGTGCCCCACTACACTATGTGTGCAGTGTCCTGGGGGTGGTAACCTGCCAAGAACCATCTCTCTGATTGCCACAGTCCTGTGGTACCCAGAAATGCAAGACCCCTAGCCCCCAGAGTTAGGCAATCAAGGGACATTCCCTGGGTAGTGGGCACATATGAAGCTTCAGACACAAAAACCAAAATGCCAGGCACATAAACCAAGGCACAGACACAAGCCCCAGACACAAAAACCAGGGCACCAGGCATATATGAAGCTTCCCTTAAGGAGACACTGGCATTCAAGAGTCCAACAGAGGGTGGTTACAAAGATAGTACCTGCCCTCTGAAGTCTCTGGAAAAAATTACAGTCAGCCCCAAGATGTGTGCCTAATCAGAAGCCTAGTCTTTGACTCATAGTCAAGATGATCAACTAATGGGCATCCTTCACAGAAAGATTGAGCTTTTGGACCTATTGACTTATGCTGGGAGTGGTAGCTATTTAAGAACTCTTTTTCTGTTGGTTTACTGTCCTATGAGATCCATAAGCATAAACTCCACTGGCCCCTATGGCCAGGCAATGTAGAGGTGTACCATAGCAGCGAATGGAAAAATTCGTGCCAGACAGGGATATGAACTCTTTCTGGGTGACACCAATTATTATAGTCCTATGGGATCAAGAGTGCATGCTCACCTGTCCTCCAAGGCCAGGAGATCAAAAGGAATCCCATACGTGGCAGTCCCCCAAATCAGGGCACCACACATGTGTGAAATCTCTCCTCCAGGAGTGCTCTGAAGCACAGGAAGGGCAGAATGCAAAGATGGCAACCACCATCTTCTGTCCCTGGAGAGTATTTCAGCAGACCCCTAGATGTGTGTGTTCAATTAGATGCCTGCCCCTCAGGCAAACACTTGAATATAAACAGGTAAGCTTTCTTCACTTAAGTCTGGGTAGCATTGGCTTCCTCAATGCTGGGCCGTGGGGCAGGCAAATTGGACTGTGCAAACCCTTTAAAAGCAGCTTCTCAGACCTCTAGAGACACAAGCCAGATGTTTTGGAAGCTTGTCTCCTAAGTGTATGTTCCCAAAGTTGGGATGCCTGGTGTAGAGAGTCTGAACCCCTCAATTCTCAGGGAGAAGTTGTATTCCAAGTTTCCTCCTCATTATGAGATACCATGCCAATGGTGGGACTTCTGGCAAATTAATGAGATTTTGTCCCAGCCTCTCTTATCCACTTCAAGGTGATTTTCTTCTCATTTATTTAGTCCTACTTAACCAGCCTTTTAACTGTTTGTTTTTTAAAGAAGATTTTTTTCACATATAGTTGTGATTCAGTGTGTCCTTAGGAGAAGGTGAGTAGAAGATAATCATACATCTTAAATTTACCTTTTAAAATGAAGAATTTCCTCCCACTGAGCTCAGCACCCAGGATGGATTGATGTGAGTTACTGGTTCCAGGCATGCTCAGGCTTTGCCACTAATTTGAGGATGATCTCAGTCAGTCACCTGAGTTCTCTGGGCCCCACTTTCTCCATTCAGGAAAATGATAAAGTTAGGATGGATGACCATTAAATCTCTTCCAGTTCTTGAACTGAATGCTGATTTCATCAAATTTACTGACCTACATACTAACTGCCCTTGAGAATCAGTTGTTTTCCTAATTTGTGGAGAGAATTTTCTATGTGATACAAGCCTTTACCTAACTCAGCTGGGCTCTATCAGAATAAAGCCAACTTCCATGTCCCAGGAATCCCAACTAACAAATGGGAAACACTGGTATCATTAAATTTCTGAAAAGCTCAAGGGCACGTTTGATCCGTGAAAAATCTGTCCTCTATTGCTTAGTGTATGGAGAGCAGTAGCTAATGTGTTTCCATTTTTTTCTTTAGTAAGAATGCTATTTTAACATTAATTGACAAACAGGGAGCTATATGAAATATATGCAAGCAGCTCTGAATGATTCTGGCTTTTCAGAGAATATTTTAAACAACAACAGAAGGGCTTTAATGTAATTATTAGTACAACAGGGTGGATAGAATCTTACTTTAAAAATTTTATTTATTGTTTTAAGTCCCATTGGACTTTAGGTATTATTAACCATCATCCCACCAAAAAAATATTTTTTGTAGGCACCTTGAAACCTCAAAGTTCTGATGTCCATGCTCAATCACCTCATTAATGGAAAGAGAAGAACTTCTATTATAATAAAGAGCTTTCTATGAGCACCATGTAATATGAAAAATACTGGTTTATTATGGGGCTTGAGAAGGTTGAGTCTGCATTTAATTGGAAAATGTCTTTAACAATGGTACAACCATGGTCTTGCAGTTAGCTTTGACTATTTTCAAGTAGAAATTTTGTATTGTCAGAGTAATTTGATTAATTATAGAAACAAACTAAAATAGCTGCAAAATTCTCTCTTCAGATTAAGAATTTTAGTTATATTTTCAAAATATTTTGGAAATAGTATTTCCAGCATTAATGTATTAATAACATGTTAATAGTACTTTTTAATTATTAATGAGACCCCCCTCCCAAAAAAAAGAATGAGGAAATAGAATATTGCAATAGATATCTTGGCAACACTGATTTCTTTCTTTCTTTTTAATTTGATGTATTATTGTGGTTTTAGAGAGTAATCTTAAGTGTTTTGTGAAAAGCTCAGGTTCCCAAAACCTTAAAATAGTCTGATAAGGTTCAGCATCACTAGCCTTTCCAATGGTCTTTGTAAAACCATTTCATCTCTTATTTCTACCTTTATTTGCTGGAAATGGGATCATAAGTAAATCTCATCTAGTCAGGGGCTGTCTGGTTTACCATTTGTTGTTGGCAAAAGAATGGCCCCCAAAGATGTCCATGTCAGAATTCCTGAAACCTGTGCACAGGTTTACACAGTAAAAGGGATTTTATGGGCATACTTTAGTTAAGGCTCTTGAGATGGAGAGATTATCCTGGATTATCTGTGTGAACTCAGTGTAATCCCAAAGGTCCCTATAAGGGAGATGGGACAGTAGAGTCAGAGAGGAGAGGTAATGGTGAAAGCAGAGGTTGGGATAACAGATGTGAGTGAGAAAGACAACCTGCGCTGTTAGCATTGAAGATGGGGGGAGAGAATCATGAGCCAAAGAATGCAGGTGAAAAACAGACGCTGGAAAAACAGTGAAACAGATTCTCCCAAAGCCTCCAGAAGGAACATCATCTTCTTGACACTTTGATTTTAGCTCAGTGAAACCCATTTTAGACTTCTGTAACGTAACAACCTTGAGCTGTTTTAAGTCACCAAACTTGTGGTAATTTATTATGACGCAACAGGAAATGGATTCACCATTGCACTGTTGGCACAAGCCTAGCGTTTAGAATAAAATGTATGCTCAGTGTTTATCAAAAGAATATGTGATCCTGAACAAAAATAATATCTAACATCTATTTAGCACATAGCATGAATTTTACATAAATTATGTCATTCAAGTCCCTATGTGATAGGTGTTACTCTCATTTAAAGGTAAGAGGATTAAGATAAAAGCAGGGAAATAACTCACCCAGGTTCACACAGCACAAAGTTACCCAAGCAGGGTAAAACAGAGCAGGGATGGGCGCAGGTTCTAGAACCAGATGACCTAGGATCTGTTTGGCGGTGGACAAGGTGTTATGCCTTTTTCTCATCTGTAAAATGGATTAATAATAATCTTGCCTGTCAGAGGTTATTGTAAGAGTTAAATGAACTAGTACAAATAAAAGTCATAGAACTGAACTTGGGATGCAATCAATACTTTATAAATGTTAGCTGTGATCGTTCTAGCCAGTCTGACACCAAAGATGAAGTCTGTAAAGAAAGAGTTGCAAATGCAAGATGAGAAGACAAGTGAGGGATCCCTGGGTGGCGCAGCGGTTTGGCGCGGGCCTTTGGCCCAGGGCGCGATCCTGGAGACCCGGGATCGAATCCCATGTCGGGCTCCCGGTGCATGGAGCCTGCTTCTCCCTCTGCCTGTGTCTCTGCCTCTCTCTCTCTCTCTGTGACTATCATAAATAAATAAAAATAAAAAAAAAAAGAAGACAAGTGAAATTTGTATGTTCTAAAGTATAGCAGAAATGCAATTTGTAACTATCCTTCTCCTTAATCAATCACTACTACCATTGCACACTAGTAAGTGGCCTAGGAACTAGACCCTCATGATCAGGAAAACGCAAATTTGTATTTACTGAATTTATAAAATTCAGTTCAAAAACTGAGGATGTACTTATGTGACTTAGGGAAGAGGAGAGAGCAGATCTCAAGCTCACTGATAAGCTTGTTTGTGGGAGGGTTCGTTTTTTGAATAGACTCCTACTTACCAGCAACACCTCAGAAACAAAGCGAAATCAGACTTGGAGCCTGGCATCCCCTCGTCCCCATGGCCACCTGTGGTCCATGTGAGGTCAGTGGACTGAGAACAGGGATAGCCTGGGGCCACTTAAGAATTTCAGCAGATTGGAGACTCTCCCCAGGAGGAAGTATGAAAACACTGACAGTGATCATTCTGTTTGTGGCCAGAGGCTGCAACAAAGCCTTTGGGATTTGTTGGGACCAGACCTGTTTCCACATAAAACTTCCCAAGAGAAAATTGCTAGTATTTTTCATTCGGAAGACTTGTGATGATAATTCACAAATATTTGCAAAACTCTAGGTGAGAAGCCTATACCTTTGTAGTCTTATGTCTGGCATCTGTTTGGTGGAATCTGTGGGAAGGAAAGCACAAGGGTGGATGTCTCACAGATGATGGAAAGAACCCAAAGAAAGATGGATGCCATAGTTAAAAAATAATAATAAAACAGTCAAGTACTAAATTTATTTTTCAAATTCAGACTTAAAACTAAAACATCCATCTCTTTAAGCTTGTTTTTTTTAGAAAACATATTTTAGGCAATGTATTTGCTCTGCACAAAGTGTTGTAAAAGTTTTGGCAGGCAAGAAACCATTGTTAGGAGCTACGGTACACGAAGAACATTTAAACCATTTAAACCATTTTTCCGATATTTTAATGTCAGTGTTTTTCTTTCAATCCTTCAACATGTTGTAATCATATTAGGAGTTGAACATACAAGATCTCTTGGGGGCCAAGACAGGAGGGTGGGTAGTGAAATGTGGTGAATAGAAGGGATGAAAAACATGTTTTGCACTGAGAACCATCACAGCAGCTCTAGCTTGGACTTATGGAATTATCCTACCTACTCTTCTCAAAAATGTAATGAAACTTTTCATCAATCTTTCTGATATACATTATTAGACAATAAAGTGTGAGGATCTAATAATGTATGACGCAGTGATTACAGCTGAAACACTGGAATATATGATTGAATTTTGCTAACAGAGTAGAATATAAATGTTGTCACCAAAAAAAAAAAAAAAAGGTAAATATGTGAAGTGATGAAAATGTTAATTCAATGGAGGGGTCCTTTCAAAATGTATACGTATATCAAATCATCACATTGTAATTTTAAATGTCTCACAATTTTGTCAATTATACTTTAATAAAGGGATATTTTAAAAAAGGAATTCACTGACTATTTTGCTCTACTAAGGCACACCTTCTTCCCTTAGCGTCATTCCTTCATGGTACCTGGTGATACAGATTCCCTTTTAGATGGAATGTGGGTGGGGATCCCTGGGTGGCGCAGCGGTTTGGCGCCTGCCTTTGGCCCAGGGCGCGATCCTGGAGACCCAGGATCGAATCCCACATCGGGCTCCTGGTGCATGGAGCCTGCTTCTCCCTCTGCCTGTGTCTCTGCCTCTCTCTCTCTCTGTGACTATCATAAATAAATAAAAATTAAAAAAAAAAAAAAAAGGAATGTGGGTGTTTTTTCTCCCCAACATCCTCAGCAGATAACATCTTCCTCACATCCATCATCCCTCCAAGAGGAATTCCTGTAGCCTTTCTGTTCCTTGAAGTGTTTTCTCTGGCAGATGACCCTTCCTCATCTATAGTCTTGTTCTCATCACATTCTCTTCCTCAGTTTTGTGGAGAAGTCTATCTATCCCATCATTAAAAGTACTAAAAATCTACTAACCCCATTGTCCCTTCCAACAACTGTCTCATATCCCCAAAACCTTCTTTTTAACAAAAAGTTTGTTTTTAACAAAACTTTTTTCTAACTTTTCTAGCCTGTGCTACCTCAAGAAAACGGCCCTTGATTAACTTTGCACATCAGATATGTATTTGGTCTATGATTATTCCTTACTTACTTTTCTCTCTGGTCTAACGTGATTTGGGACATGCATCCTGCCTGTTTGACTGACTGTTGGAGCTTTTTTGAGGACAGAATTATATTGTCTCTGTTGCCCAGATTTTCTGATGCTGTGCTATGTAAAATAAATAAACCAAACATTATATTGACAACTCACAGGATGCAATCTACTCCACTCACTACCGATGCCTAGCATGCAGCGCTGTGGATGCACATGGTACACACTTGCTGAATAAATGAATTACTAGAAATATGGCTACCATGGGAGCACATGAAAAGAGAGCACATAAAAATTATACAGTTGCGTGGTAGGCTTTGGGTTCTAAATTGATCCATACATAATGCCAAAATAATAATCTTATTTAATCAAAAATTTAGCTAAGTAAATAAAATAGCGTTGAATTATAATCCAAAGTATAAAATAAATATCCATGAACCCATACTGATATAAACAAAAGATTGAGTACATAAATAAATGGGAGAAAAAAAACAAATCTTCGTGCACAAAATTCCAAATAATTTATGTGGATATTATGTCTTCAAGGAAGTAGAGCAGAACCTCTCACCATTCCAGTGCGTATGTGCATAGAGGCTTCCCTCCAAAGAGGACGGTGTGGATGTGGGGGAGGAAGGTGGATATAGAGCAATCTTGAGGTGGAGAAACCTGACAAACACTACCTTAGCCAGGTGATCAAAGTCAGTATCGGTAGTGATGAGTCAGGCTGATAGTACGTACGCTTGGTACAATGGAATGAGAATGGCCCTTTACCTCTGTGGTCCTCTATCCTCCAAACCATAATTCCAGTCTAATCATGAGAAAGGAAAAAAAATTCAGACAAATCCCAATGGAGGGGTAGTCTACAAAATACTTGACCAGTACTCCTCAAGTCTGTCAAGGCCATCAAAAACAAGGAAAGTCTGAGAAACTATCACAGCCAAGAGAAGCCTGAGGAGACATGAGGACAAAATGTAATGTGGTATCCTGGATAGCATCCTGGAAAAGAAAAAGGACCTTAGGTAAAAACTAAGAAAATCTGAAAAAAGTATGGAGTTCAGTTACTAATGTATCAACAGTGATTCACCAATTATAACAAGTGTACCAGATTAATATAAGGTTAATAATATGAAAAACTGGGTGTGGGGTATATAGGAATACTCTGTACCATCTTTATAATTTTTTTGTAAATCTAAAACTTTCCTATTAAAAAGTGATTTCTTTCAGGGTCCCTGGATGGCTTAGTTGGTTCAGTGACTGACTCTTGATTTCAGCTCAGGTCATGATCTTGGGGTTATGGGATCAAGCCCAGCTATGGGCTCTGTGCTCAGTGGGGAGTCAGTTTGGGATTATCTCTTTCCCTATGTACCCCGCCCCCCCCTCCGTGCCACACTCACTCTCTAAATAAATAAATAAATACATACATAAATACATAGACTTTTTAAACGTGATTTCTGTTTTAAGAAAAATCAGCTAAGCATCCAATGTCAAAATCTGATTTTCTTTGAGTTTATTGAGTCGATCAGACATTTTGGTGTCTTGGCTATTCGTGATCATAGAAACGTTTCTAATATCAGAGATAATATCATATATATATATATTCACACACTCAATGAAGGTTTGTGAGAAGTCCCAGTTTCCCTCTAAAAGCAGAGAAAGAGCCCCAGGAGTTGGTAATACCAACATCGAGGCAGCATTGGCCAGGCGAACCTGCTGTTAGCACACTCAGTAGTGGCTGCAGACACAGACAGTGGCCAGGAGCCCTCAAAACCAGAGTTTTCCAATAGCTCTGATCATTTGATTGTGCCCAGGCAGATTTTCTTGCTTATCAAATGAGTTCATCATTTCTCAAAAAAAAAAAAAAAAAAAAAGGAAAAGAAGAGAAAAAACATGTGGTAAGAAGGCACAATAAGTGGGCAAGGGGGATGGGGTGCCTGGGTGATGGGCACTGAGGGGGGCACTTGATGGGATGAGCACTGGGTGTTCTACTATATGTTGGCAAATTGAACTTCAAATAAAAAAAGAAAAAAAAGAAGGCGGCTCAACGAGAAAGGAACAGCTCCACCCAGAGCCGGCTGTCAGCTGCAGGCTGCCAGGGTGGGTGTTCAGGAATAGAGGTGGAGAGCGCTAATGCCCAGCATCCCCTGGGGTTTTGTGTGTTCATTTTTCTCATTTTCAAAAGATTAGCCTGAGTACGGTGGACTTTATTGAAATGAATTTCCTATATATCTCATGAAATTCTAGGTGGATGAAATTCTGTATGGTCTTACAAAGTCAATCAAAAGTAAAGTATAATAAAACCCATTTAATTTATTTCTTCTTACTTTTGGCCAAAAAATTTTCAATACATTTATTTATTTTTTTGAATAGATATTACGTTCACATGATTGAACATTTAAAAATCACAAAAGGGTAGGCACTGGTTTCCTAGGGCTACAGTAATAACGTACCCCACAAGCCAGTTGGCTTAAAACAACAGATTCCATTTCCAAGTCAGGTCACGTTCACAGGTACCACGGGTGCAGACGTCAGCATGCTCTGTGGGGAGCACAGGCCAACCTATAACAGAGTGTATGGGGAGGGTTCCCTAATCCTTGTAAGGCACCTACATTTCTTACATATATTTCTGGAGACATTTTATATATTATTAAGAACAAACAAAAACCCAGTAGTTACCAGACACCGGCTATCTCTGCTTTCTGTCCTTGCCAACATCCTCATCACTATCTCTGACTACCCGTATACCTGGCTTCCAGTATTCACAAGAGATGATGTACGGTAGTCCCTAGAGTTTTCCCCACATCATAATATGTTGTGGAGATTGCTTAATACTGAGATACAGAGTCCTCATTTTTTAAAAAAGATCTTATTTATTTGACAGAGAGAGAGACCACAGCAGGGTGAGCTGCAGGCAGAGGCAGAGGGAGAAGCAGGCTCCCTGTTCCCAATACAGGACTCGATCCCAGGACCCTAAGATCGTGACCTGAGCTGAAGGCAGATGCTTAACCCACTGGGCCACCCAGACACCCCGATTCCTCATTTTTATAGCTATATAATATTCCACTGCAGGGTTATAATGTAAATTATTTAATTAGCCCCCTATTGATTGAAGGATTATTTCTAATCTTTTGCTATTGTAGTCAATGCTGCAATGAGTAACTGTGTACGTATTTTATTTCTCCCTTAAGTGAATACATTTATAAAATAAATTCTTAGAAAAGTAACTTAGGATCAAAGAGCATACGCATTTATACTTTTAGTAAATATTGCCAAAATCTCCCGTAGAAGTTGAAAACAATCTATATCCCCATCAGCTTTTTAAAAATGACTTTTCCCCCTATTCCCTGGCAACCATAGCATTAGCCTTTTCTTTTTCTTTCTTTCTTTCTTTCTTTCTTTCTTTCTTTCTTTCTTTCTTTCTTTCTTTCTCTTTCTTTCTTTCTTTCTTCTTTTTCTTTCTTCTTTCTTTCTTTCTTTCTTTCTTTCTTTCTTCTTTTTCTTTCTTTCTTCTTTCTTTCTTTCTTTCTTTCTTTCTTTCTTTCTTTCTTTCTTTCTTTCTTTCTTTCTTTCTTTCATGATCTGGGAGCTGGAGAATGGAATCCCAATGTAGTTAATGTGTAATTTTTCTGATTACAGGTACGGTTGAGCATCTTCTCATATATTTACACGTCTGTGATCTTTTCTGTCAAGTGTCCTCTTCCCTATTTTCTACTGGGCAGTTGGCCTTGTTCGTGAAACTGTGGGAGCTATTTAGGCGTTCAGCATATTTGTGGATGAATCGCAGATATTTTTCCCATTTCTTATCTCATGAAGGCTACTTCAACATGGAATTTGGATGTATTGTCAGTTGCCTTTGTCCTGGATCCATTTAAGTCCTTTGCTTTTTATTTATTTATTTATTTATTTAGTCCTTTGCTTTTTAAACTAGAAGTAGTTAGTAATTTAACACCTTTTTGTCTCCCAGAGTGAATTTGGAGGACAACAGTGAGACGTACACGTGCTCTCAGCCAAAAGGCCAAAAAATGATCCCAGTATATGGAGACATAAATGCAGATACGATTTTGATTTTTTTAAAGTCAATGACTAAGTAGGCTTATTTTTCCATTTTGTAGAAGCTTTAGGGAATGCCTACAGTCTCATCTATCAACTCTAAAAAAATAAATTGTTTGGCCCTCCGAAAATCTATTTTTATCATGCTGGCAGGATCTAAAATTTGTTGACCTCGCAGTCTTGGTAAAAACAAATCCTATATCCTTCGTGGATATAATTTTCATAGAATCTTTTGTATCTTGTTTTCGGATTTAATAAAGTTTTGCTAAAAGATATAGGTCAGTGCTCTTTGGGGGGCTTACATTAGCACCTGGCAGCTGGCTTTCCGTCTCATGAGACAGTTGGTGGTGCAGGACCATCAGCTGTGCCAGCTGCTGTCAGTGGGCACCTGGCTGGGGCACAGGGAAGGGTGGCACTGCTGGGGACTGACCCCCAGAAGGAGGGCTGGGAAGGGGCAGCTTGGTCAGTCTGCACCCCCAGCTGGGCCTGGCCGGGTGTAGGCCCTGCAGAGCAGCCCAGGAGTGGGGGCCTAGAGCTGGGGCCCAGGAGCCGGGGTTCAGGAGCCGGGGCCCAGAGCTGGGGCCCAGGAGCTGGGGTTCAGGAGCCGGGGCCTAGAGCTGGGACCCTGAGCTGGGGTTCAGGAGCCGGGGCCCTGAGCTGGGGCCCAGGAGCCGGGGTTCAGGAGCCGGGGCCTAAAGCTGGGGCCCAGGAGCTGGGGCCCAGGAGCTGAGGCCCAGGAGCTGGGGCCTTAGAGCTGGGGCCCTGAGCTGGGGCCCAGGAGCCGGGGTTCAGGAGCTGGGGCCTAGAGCTGGGGCCCAGGAGCCAGGGTTCAGGATTTGGGGCCCAGGAGCCGGGGCCTAGAGCTGGGGCCCAGAGCCGGGGCCCAGGAGCCGGGGCAGCGCACCCAGTCCTGGCACCTGGGCCTGTGGCTGCTCAGAGCCCTCAGAGATGTCGGCAGATGGGGATTAGCCCTCCTCTCGGTCCTGCGTGCCTTCAATTAGCCGAATGAAAGCAAACCCACGGCTTTGGAACCAGAAAGGGCTGGAGACAAGTGACGCAGGTTTCACCGAGATGAAAGCGTAGAGCCCAGAAGCCTAATTAAAAGCAACTGAGAAACCAGCATTCGATACAGAGTTTACTCACCTGAAAAAATAAACGGAGAGCTGCAGCGAGCTCTGGGGGGGGGGGGGGGGGGGGCTGTGGGAAAGGGGCCGCGGGCCCGGGGGTCACTGGGAGGCCTGGCGGCTACGGCCTCGCTGTGCCTTCCTGGAGGCCGGGAGGCCGGGAGGTCGGCCAGAGGCCGGGCGGGCCGCGGGCTCCCTGGGGATGTGCGGCAGGCACCCCAGACACCGCCTGGGCCCCCAGATGCTCCAGCCTCCCCCTTCCCTCCCCTGCGGCCTCCGCACAGCTGCCCCACGGCCTCCCTTCTGGGCCTCGGCCCGCCGTGCTGGGTGCAGGAGCTGGATGGGACAGCCAGCCCGCCCGCAGCGAGGGGAGGATTCTCTTGGTCTGGAGAGAAATCAAGGCCCAAGGTCAGCCAAGAAACAAGTGACCCCTCTTTGGCACACGGCACGTCTCTAGCCTACAAATCGGCTCCCCCACGGCAGCGCCCGCAGCATTAAGCAGCTTCGCTGAGCCCCCGAAGTGCCAGTGCCAGGGGGTCCAAGATTTTATTTGAAGGCGAGAGGAAGACTTGACCTCATTTTCTTGGCTCCTAAGTGCTGGGGGAGATGTTCTTTATTCTTCTCCTTCCCAAGTGTGGTACCCCCCACCCTGGGTAGGGGCGGGGGGCGGGATGCGGAAAGATGTACGCGGTGTCTCCCAACAAATGCAGTGGTTTGCTCACCGCAAAGAACTGGGAATGACAGCGCTGCTTTGGGGACGGTCCGTCCAGGAGCAGGGCCCCCGCTTTCTCCTCCCTGGGGCCACAGCCAGCTCCTCTTTACTTCACCCTTTGTCAGCTGCCGCTCGGCTCAGCCAGACTCTCAGCACCGACACCAGCTGCTGCTTCCCAGAGCCCAGTGGATCTCGAAGGACCTTCCAGCAAGAGTGTCACCGCCATCATCCCTGAAACACTTGGAAACCCCAAACGCCTCGCACGCTGCTGGCTGTTGCAAGGATGATTTGCAACAAGTACTGAAGATGTGACCTTGTCTGTAAGGGACCATGTTTATGTAAATACAGGAACATTCGCCACTGTTCCCAGAGAACTGTTCTTTTTTCTTTTTTCCCCCTGATAGAGAGACTCCCCCTCTCTCCTCTCTTTCCTGCCCCTTTTCCCATCTTGAAAGCTCTCTGCCTGAAGTGAAGGGCCAGCATTTAAAGGTTGTCACCTTCTGTTCAGTACAACACTGAGGCTACTTGTGCCGTCAAAGGAGTTTTTTTTTTTTTTTTTTTTTTTTGCTTTTGTGGTTTTTTTCAGGGGACCTCACAGGCAAAGATTTAATCAACCATATTTTTTGGTGCAGTCTGTACAAGCCCCGTCTCTTGCTTTATTTTTCCCCTTTATCTCTGATTTCTTGGCTTTGTCCTCCTTTATATAGTTGTGTTCGTTTTATAAAATATATTGGGCTGTTTTGTTGGTTTATGTACTTTAACTTACATAAACAACATTGTGGTGTAAATTGCATTAAAAAAAGATTTTATTTTTTATTTATGAGAGACACAGAGAGAGGCAGAGACCCAGGCAGAGCGAGAAGCAGGCTCCCTGTGGGGAGCCCACGAGGGACTCATCCGGAGACCCTGGGATCAAGACCTGAGCCAAAGGCAGATGCTCAACCGCTGAGCCACCCAGGGGTCCCTAAAATGTATTCTTTTACTACTCTCCCTACACAACACTTTTAAGGGCTCTCCACATTGCTGTAAGTTCGTCTCCTTACTTCCGGTGGCTTCACATATTGTCACAGAGGCAGGACATATAAGTTTCTGACACTGCTCATCTGGGCAAACTGAGATAGAGAAGATGAAAAAAAAAATCAGAACTATTTGTCCTGATAGGGCAGTTACATAAAGTAGCAGATAAGAGAAGGGCAATTGCTGTCCTTGAATAAATTACCTTGCCTCTCGATGGGAGGTAAGATAATGTGCGTAGGTCCCTCTGCCACATACCTCTGTGGTTCCCTGGGACTTCCTTTTGTAGGTCATGCTACAGTCATGATGTGGTTATGGGAGATGATGGGTCAGTATCTGAGAGGTCCTGGTGTACAGGACTATGTCTGCTTGTTTGCAGCTATATCCCCAGTGCCTGGCCCAGCGTCTGCAAAATAGGAAAAGTTCAATAAATATTTAGTGGATGAATGCAGGAATAAATGGGTAAATTAATAATAATGACTATATAATAATAAAAAGCATGGGCCTGGGAGTTAAGCGTACCACAGTGGAGCAAACCTCTCTGAGTCTATTACCTTTTCTGGCAAGTGGATTCCAGAGTTGTCAGGCTGATGATGTAGTATGATAAGGATGGATGAACTTCAACAATACGGGGCGCTTAGTAGGATCTCGATAAATGGAGCTATTGTTCCATCCAATTCTGTAAGGATTAAGTATTAGGCATGGTTGTGGCAGCATTCGGAGCAGCAGGGGTTGTAGGCATTCAGGGGATCACAGGGATTAGGATGGTTTCTTTCTTGCACTTCCATTTGCATGCAAATGTACTTAATGCAAATAGTAGCTAAAAGCAATGAATGTAAAAGCTCTCAGTAAATGGCCAGAAAAGGAATTCACCTCAAGACACCATGGCTTGCACAGTGGTACCATGCATTAGGCTCCATCTCCGCAGCACCGGTCACTTCATACCAGGGTGACAAATGCAAAATCGATGTTTAGAGAAACAACCATAAGTACCCATCTTAGGGGCAGGAACCCAGAAGAAGGGGCATATTCAGATTCACTAAGTACTCTATTGCTCAAAAGCCAACTTTCTCCTTTTGACTAGTCAATGGACTGGTCATATCCCAGATGTTATACAAAACTTGGAAGAAGCATGAGTAAGAGAGGGAATAAATGGAAAACGACCTGAGGTTCGGGAGTTTTGACTAGAATGGGGGTCAGCAGGCTATGGCTTGGGGGCCAAAATCCAGCCCACAACTTGTTTTTGTGAATAAAGTTTTATTGGAATACAGCCCCGCCCATTCGTTTGAGGACCGGCCTCTTCAAATGGCAGAGTGGAATCGTGACAGAGACCATCTGGCCCCACTGAGCTTAAGATATTTGCTATCTGTATACTCAAATGAAAAAAAATAAAATAAATATTTGCTATCTGGCCCTTTACGGAAAAGGTTTGCCTGTCGCTGGCCTAGAAGAGGGAGGCATGTTTACGGTGATTTTGCAGTGGTTCACATACCCCGTAGGTCAGGTAAAGCAGAGAGGAAATAAAGGGCTGTGGAAGCAAAAGCTAACTTCCAATTTTGTGATCTTTACAAGTCTGTATGAGAAGAAGTTTTTTTTTTAATCGTTCAATGAGCCAATGCACGGGCTCAGATCAGGTAATGCAATCCTGACCCGGGGCTCGCAAATCTCTGGGAGGCCCTCAAGGTGCCGCAAGGCCTAACTTTCTCCCTCCGGGTAAAAACAAACAAACAAAAAGAAACCGAATTTTAAAGAATCTGGGAGACCTCCGTGCACCCCTAAATCACCTATTACTGGTCTCCATTCACAACTTAGTGGCAGGACCTGTAATTTATTAAGGGAAATCCAGACTGTGCACGAAGCTGCAAAACTGTGACATGAAACCCGACCTTGAACACACAGAGCTCCCCTTTCAGACTCTCCAGACCTCTCGGGTATGTTTCTGGAAACAGTTAGCGGACACAGTCCAGAGGCCCATGAAACTGGGAAAAGCCTCCATAGGAAAGTCTGCCCTTACCAAGCTGGGTTTGCAGGTTTCCCACAAAGAGACCTTCTTTTACCATGTCCTATGAGAAAAAAAAAAAAAAAAAAAAAGAAGCAGGAACATTTGTTAAAGCACCGAGAAAGAACACAGACTAAAAAAGCAAAGAACTTCAACAAAGGATCTGGGCTCCATCAGTTTCCTTCTTTTGAGACTGAAGGCTTGGGTAACTACAGCTTTCTCAGCTCTAGTCCCCTGAACTTTAAAGGGAGTGGTGCTACTAACACTAGTCAGGTCATAGGGTTATTTAGAGGATTATTTTCAGTCTTTTCTGCCTCTTTCACTGAGTCTTACAATTGTTTTATTGGGGCCTCAGAATGGGGGTCTTTGTTTTTAGAGTCAGACACCCCTTCTGGTGTACCTTCTTTTATTTGATGCCCTCTTTCAGTTCTCTAGAGCCCCCTTTCTCTAAGAACTGATAATTCACACAGGGTGGCTCCCATCAGCATCTCTCCCCATTGACCGTGTGCCAGGTCCCTAGACTTATGTAAATCTCCTTCACTCTCTTCTAAGATAGATTCCCTGACCAAATGACTCCATGGGGACTTTAAGGGTAAGTACTATGATACTTATATCCAGGCCTGTTTCTTTAGGATGAATTTCAGAAGTGGAATTGGTAACTAAAGAATTTGTCATTTTCATGCTGACTTGCAAGAGCTCTTTATATATAAAGGATACTGGTCCTTTGTCTGGAATATATATGACAAATTATTTCTGCTTTGTTTAGTGACATTTAATTTTGCTTATGGGATTTATGGAATTTATTATATATAGTCAGAGCGATTGATGATTTATTTTGCAATCTCTATCTTTGGTGTTATTTTTAGAAAGGGCTTTTCAAACACCAAAATTATGTAATCATCTCAATGTCTTCTACCTTTTGTAAGATTTCATTTTTAAACACTTTATCTCTTTGATCTATCTGGAATTTGTTTTGATATTTGGAGTAAGGTAAAAAGCTTGCTTGATTTTTTTCCAGAAAGATAAGTAGTTTTCCTAGTGCAGTTATTAATCACCCTTTCCTTACTTACGTGACACACTACAGTTATCATATACTAAGGAGTTGTATGCACTTTTCGAAATGTAAAAACTTATGTTTAAATCTGTATTCATAGCAGATATGGTGGACTTGATAGGAGCAAGGACAAGGGAAGAAGGTATGACAATCCCTATACACCAGAAAATAAGGGTACAGATACTTATGAAGGTCTGGGTCCCTACACACAACCTTTTTCTATATTACAGTGGGGGTTGGGTAGAGTTTGAATTCACCACAGTTGCGAGTGGCTGGGTGGTGTACATTAACCTTAGATTGCTTTGTTTTGGAGTAAGTGTGGTGTTCATGTTTCTAGAAGAAGTAGCTCAAAGAATCCTAAAAGAATCATCCTAATAATACTCATGAAATCTAAAATGACAGACCAAATTTTTTTCTCATTATTCAGACAAAGAACAGAAAACTGAAGTGACTTTCTCAGAATTAGAGAGTGCTGGGAATAGAGCTGAGAGCTCCTTACCGTTAGCATAAAATTAAATCAGTTTCTGAACCTGACACATAACTGGCCCTATTGTGGACTTCTGATCCCCTCTAATTCCCTAATGTGTTTCTCAGAATATTTTGGATTTTGGTTTATTTTCTTAAGGCAGTGAAGGACCTCCTTATATTTCCATTCACTTTATTTTAACAACATTTTTTTCTTTTAATGATTTTTTTTTTTCCCCTGGAGCCATTTCTATGTGAAGGAAGTGTGGTATGGCATTTGGAGGAAGCCATATGTATGTGGCCCATTTTCTCTGACTACAAGAATGGTCTCGAATAAGAAACTGCTGCTGGCCAATCATCAGGCAAGCAGTTCCTGATGCAATGAGGAATCAGGGTGAGGGCTCTGGCTTCTCATAGGTCCCAAATCTCTCTGTCTCCTGCAAAGCCGCCATTCTGATGGGTCTGATTCCTTCCTCAGAAAGTTGCATAGGAGCTTGCACTTCTCCAACACAACATTTCCCACAATTGCAATAAAATTATTAAGTAATTAATGGCTTAATACTCATCTCCCTGGTGAGAAGGTAGTCTCAAGAGAACATGACCTATACAGGACTGGCTTCATGGGTAAATGATCCATGCAGCCACACAGGATCCAGTGTGTAGAGGAGACTCATGCTTGTTTAATGCTCTGCATCACAGTTTTGAAACTCTTTTATTATTATTATTATTTTTTATTTATTTATGATAGTCATACAGAGAGAGAGAGAGAGGCAGAGACATAGGCAGAGGGAGAAGCAGGCTCCATGCACCGGGAGCCTGACGTGGGATTCGATCCCGGGTTTCCAGGATCGCGCCCTGGGCCAAAGGCAGGCGCCAAACCGCTGCGCCACCCAGGGATCCCCTGTTTTGAAACTCTTAACAATATTTGAATAAGGGACCCTGCAAGTTATGCAGTTATCCCTGGACCTAAGTCTTATCCTTCAATGAATCCCAAGCCCAGCAACTTGTAGATGGCAACCACACTGTAATTGTTGAATGTCATTGAATCAACTCACAAAGATGAGCTAGGAAGTGTTGATATTGTCATCAAGAAAGTAGTACAGCAAGGACAAATCGCACAATTCATTTTAATAAAGGAAGCTTCCAAAGAAGTGGAAGATGATTACAGCTTCAGGCCCACTCCTGAAGATTTGTGTGTAAAATAATTGGAAAGTCCTCCTGGGATCAGCACCTATGAGGCAAGAGAGGGAAGCAAGCTTGGGCAGAGGGAGAGGTTGGGCTGTGCAGAAGTCAATAGAAAAGTACCTTGGGCAACCCACAGGGGCTCTGCGGTTGGAACAATCCTTCAGAGTTGTCCCAGGTTAGTTTCAGACTGGGGGATCCATATTTAGATGCAGGTTGCCCCAGGAAGGAGGCGTGATTCCAGCAAGATGGCTCTCTTCAGCCTGGTACAGTGGTTCTCAACTGGGGTGATTTTCTTTCCAGGGGACATTTGGTGATGTTTGAAAAAATTTGGGGCAGCCACAATGTGGGGGGGGGCACAAGGGATACTGCTAAACATTCTTTGATACATAGAATGGCCCCACAACAAAGAATGGTTCAGTCCCAAATGGCAATAGTACAAGGTCCAAAATCTTGGCCTAACATAAGTCCTAGAAAAGGCTGCCAGCTGGAGCTGTCTGCATGTGGCAACCTAAGCAGCTGAGGAAATGCACCTGTTGTATCCAAGGGGCCTCTGGGGGAGAAGCCTCGCATGGCTGGGCCTCACTTTGTCACAGAGGCTCTGAGAGCAGCTCTTCCATGAACCTGCTGGGCCTCAAGTCCCAGGGAAACTTTTAAGAGGAAAGTAGTAGAAAAAACTATAGCCTTGGAGGCAACAACAGTGTCTTTCTTCCCCCCCCCCCCCCATTCCAGATTCTCTCAAACTCTGTAGGTGCCTCTGCTGGGCTTAGAAGTTTACCTGGGGCGCTAGTCCCTCAATGCCACCCCTGGGTGGGGCTGTAGTGCGGTACTATTTTTGGTTTACACCCACATACTGAGCTGACCCTCTGAACAAATCTCAGTATTGCCTTCCTTCATCAGCTGGTCATGAGGGACTCCCTCCCCTAGGATGGGAGGTATGGTTGAGAGAGAGGCATTGCTGTAACACAGTGGGTGACACGGGACGTGGGCCACCTGCTCATGCAGCTCAGCTGTGCCCTCTGGCCTTGCTCATGCCTCATACTTGAAGCGTCACTTTTATATTATGATGTCTTGGCTGAGCCAACCCAACTGTATGACTTGATGGATCTGATGGCTCGTGATGGGTAGTGCTGGCTTTATGGTCACTTGGTGACCCAATTCTGGCTCTCTGGCTCTACCAGGATCTGGTAACTTACCAGGAGCTATTTTCCACAAAGTGTGGAATTCCGCACATCAGCTGGCATGGCCCTCATCTGAAGCCCTCAGGACCATGCTGTAATTCTCCTACTGGGACTTGTCATACACTCAACACAGCACCTGTTCCCACACAGATACTTCCTATACCATAGTGTCAGCCAGGTTATATGGCCAAGTGGCAGGGCCACTCCTTGCACCAGAGCCCCCTCTGGACTCCTTCAAAGCTGAAAGCTTTTTGTGTTACCTGGTGAGTGAACTAAATTGAATCTCCCCCAAGATCTGTGTCCAGGTCTTACCTCCTGGTAACTAAATGTGAACTTACTTAGGAAAAAAGTCTTTGTAGTTGTAATTAAATTAAGGATCTCCAGATGAAATCATTCTGGATTTTGGATGGGTTCTAAATCCACTGGATGGTGTCCTTAGGAGAAAAAGGAAAGATGTGAGACACACAGAATATAAAGGGATATGGCCATGTGAAAACAGACGCCAAGATGAGAGTGATGTGACCATGGACAAGGAGCACCAAAGCCACCAGATGTTGGAAGGAGGGACTTCCCCCTAGAGCATCTGGTGGGAGCATAGCTTGGCCAACACCTTGAATTTAGACGTCTGGCCACTGAGACTGGGAAAGAATACACATCTATTGTTTTAAGCCACCTAGTTTGTAGTAACTTGTTACAGCAGTTCTAGGAAACTGCTACCCCTGGCATATGGCCCAGGTATTGAATAGGTTGACTTCCAAACCTCTCAGGCATTGTGCTGCCTTCTTTGTGGTAGGAGGTGTGAGAAGCAGTAATGTGCACTTAACTTTGGATAGATGTCCTGGCATGCCCAGACCCCTGGATCTCTAAAACTATTATTTATGTGGTAGGCCCCTAAATCATCATAGAATTTATCTCCCAACTTGTAGAGTGCTGTGTTTGACCACAGCATCCAATATACTCACCATATTTGCTTATCTACCTTCATTAGCAAAAAGTCCTTGGTATAATAGACTAGGGATTTTCTGCAGGTTTCCAGATGGGCCATGTCTCCTCAGACTGGGTCATGACAGAAGGGAGAAGAGTTATCATAGACTGGTGGTAGAACTGTAAATTCAAACTGTTGTCCATGTGGATTGTTTCTGATTCCTTTTAGGGATAGAAAAAGACTACACTGTTAAATTCCTTTTTTTAAAGATACTATATCTGGCACAGCAGCTGCAAGTGAGGAGACTCCTTGGTTGAGTTTGCAGTAGCCCAGGATCTGCCCCGCTCTTGAGGAGAACAACTGGTAAACTATTTGGAAATTTGGTTGGGGACGACCGACACTGTGTCTTTCAGATTTTTAAGGGCAATACTCCTCTCTGCCATTCCCCCAGGATGGAATATTGTTTCTGATTTCACTGGGGAAAGGTCAGTTTCAGAGTCTTCAACTTGGCTTCCCCCTACTCTGATGGTTCTTCCTCCACAGGCCAACGAACCAAAGGGAGAGTTGTGCCAATTATCAAATATGTCCATTCTGATTATGTACCCAGGGGAGGAGAAAATGACTACCGGGTGTATCTGTGGAGCCGATAGGCTCATGTGAACTAGACCTGGGTCAGGTCCATTTCTTACTTGTCCTCTGTTCTCCCCATTCTAATGGGGAGGGAGGGCAGTGAAATGACATTTCAGATCATGAGTATTAATACAAGTTGGATCTTGTGTTCAACTATCCTCAAAATATTTGGACATTCCCATTTCCCCAGTGTTCAGTTATCTGATTAAATGGCCATAGGTCCTTTTGGAGTAGGGTGGGGAATCCTCACCATATATACTTGACGTGGTGTCATAGGTCTTCATCCTGATAACCTTGTCCTTCTCCGGCCAATGGGCTATGTACGAGTAGGCTTAAGTCTGGAAACTGGGCAAGAGGACCTTGACTGTTTATTACAACAGCTGTTCTTAGCCTCCTGCTCATCCATCTTTGATGTCTTTTGGTTACACAGATTGAGCAATCCTCTTGATGGTCGCCCATTGTTCTTGCCTCAGAGACATCATACTCTATTATCACCTTGTGTGTGTCTTTCCAATCCTGCCATTCATATGACAATCACCATAACTGATGGTGAAGCACTGTCATTTGGCCTCTGTTGTTCCAGTGGCTTCATCCTCATTGTCATCAGGGAGCTCAGTCTGTTACCAGCTGTCCTGGGGTCAGTGTGGCCTGCAGAGGAGAGCTGACACCAAGCTTTTCAGGGATGATGTGCATTCTTTGGTGCTGTCGTAAACAGAGATTCATTAAATCTCTTATGCAGAATATGATCATCTGGTGTTTCTGGCCTTGCCTAACAAAGCCACTCTAGCAGGCTCATTTCCTGAGTCTTTTAATTCTTTCTTCTGCTATGTGCTATGGCAGTTCAGGCCTTTCTACCTTACTTGCTGTGGACCATCACTTTTTCCAGCTCCTACTAGCATGTTAGCAACATATCCCAGGATCCTGGACAGGGTGTCAAATCTTGTATCTGGGAAAGTTCCCCTGTATCCATTGTCTTCCTTACTAAATTTATATCCAGCCCCATATGTCCTCTCTCAGTTTCTGCCAGCACCTGTTGGCTGGGTCTTGCAGCTGTCTTCGGAAATATATAGTCCCTTACCTCCTCTCACAGGCCAAGGGCACCTCCAACCAGATTATGTTGTGACTCAACTTCTGGGTGGCCAGAGGGGAAGTGCAGGCGAATCCAGAGAGGGACATATGTGGTCTTGTGAGAGACCTCCATGGTGTTTTTAAGGAGAAGGTGCACTGACCTCTCACAGAGAGAAGTGGGTCATTTCTGGCAGCCCAGAGGGCTCAAAGGAATCTGAGGATTCAAGATTTCCAAATGCATCCCCTCAGATGTCCTCAAGCCATGACTTAGAGTGTCATTTTTTCCCCCCAGACACTTCTTTGATCCTGTCTTAGCAGACCTGCCAAAGTTGAGAATTCAACTTTCTCTGGTCATTCTTTTTTTTTTTTTTTTTTTAAGATTTTATTTATTTAGTCATGAGAGATGGGGGAATGTGTGTGTGTGTGTGTGAGAGAGAGAGAGAGAGAGAAGTAGAGACAGAGAGAGAGAGGCAGAGACACAGGCAGAGGGAGAAGCAGGCTCCATGCAGGGAACCCGACGTGGGACTTTATCCTGGGCTGAAGGTGGTGCTAAACCCCTGGGCCACCTGGGCTGCCCTCTCTGGTCATTCTTAAGGTTAATCCTGAACCTGGTACTCATCTCCTCTGCTCTTTAGCTGCAGGACATGAGAGTGTCTTTGTATTTTTCCAAGGAGTCCTTCTGACTTTCACACCCAGCCTTTAATTGCTGAGTAATCCCTTCCGGTGTTTCCAAAAAATCTACTGTGGCTGTTTTCTAGAGATTCCACTGCCTCTAGCAATAAGCTTCTGATTGCATTGTCATTATAATTTCTATTTCCTCTGTTTTTACCAAACTCTTGGTACACTGAACCCTCTAGTGCACTTCTTTCTATTACTAAGACACCTCAATCTCTGCCACGTGAGTTTCACCTTTACGACCCCATTCCAGAGACCATCAATCCTGGACCTGTGACCAGTGACAGGACTCTTACTGCCAGTAGCGAGGGGGATGCAGCACTAGAAGCTCATTGAGTGCTGGCTTACTTGGACAGCTTCTGGGACCAATGGCTGCAGATTAGATTCTTCAGGAAGCAGAATCTCAGATGAAGATGAGCATGCAGCAAGTTTCCTACCGAGTGCTCTCAGGAACACCGGCTGTGAAGGGAGAGAAGGAAGCAGGATTGGGCAGAGGAGGGAAGTCTCAGTCTATCCTACAGGAGATGTTGTCCTGAGGTAAGGAAACCAAGCTTTAATACCACCACATCAACCAGTCATTTGGATGCAGGTTGTCTCTAAGAGGAAGGCAGGAAACTTGGGTGAAGTGGTGGGCTTTGGCCAAGAGCAATTTCTGGAGAGGGCTGACAGCTTAGCTTTGTTAGCCAGCAGCAGCAACCGACAGCATCGGGAGGGCTCAACACAGCATCTACTAATGCTGCTTCAGTCAACTTTCACAAATGCAATGGGATAGAATATTTGCAAATTTTTATATTTGTGCATTTTTTATTAATATATAATTAACATAAACATAACATTAAGTAATAATATAGCACCAATCTATAATTAATATTAACACAATGTTATTCGATGATCGTGATGATATATCATGATATAGTACGTCACATTGGCTTTTATTAATACATGTTTAATTATTAAGAACCAGACCTCTCCGAGATCTTAAGATCAAGGACGTATTTGAACTGCAGGTGGAATGACCACAACTACATTTAGCCTTGGCAGAGTCAAAAGGAGCATCAGAAATTATTCCCTCAGTTTCCATTAACTTGGGGACTGGTTTCTGGCAGGAAAACTTCTAGTTCCCCCGTCCTAGGCAAAGTCTGTGCCAGGCAGTCAACGAGAACACACTTTTGCACATTTTCAGACACCCTTGTTGGCTCTAACATTGGCAGCACATGGCTGGATTGTGGCAATAAATGTCTGGCAAGCTACCAAGCACATGTTTTCCTCAAACCCAGAGAAAGGCAGAACTTTATGGTCACTGGCAATGACCTGGAGACTGTAATTTTGACACAGCGTATAGTGAATTCTCAACGTGCGTAGGAGTGTAGCAGATCATCCAGAAGGCACTGCTACTCGACTCTACAAGGCATTGCATGTGTGTGGAGGGTAGATTCTTGTTCTGAGTTCTTTTAATTTTTGTTTTTTTGCAGATTGGCCATATCAGTTATATCTTGCTTAGATGAATTGGAAAGCTGGGCTTCATTCCCTGGCACTCTCGGGCTGAATGATGGAGAGCGTGGCCCCAAGCTAGCCAAAGCTAATGCTAGATAACCTGCAGGTAATAGTCCTTCCGATAACCAACACTTGGCTATTTAATTTCTGGGCTTAGTTCTCTGGGACAAGCGAAACACTGTTTTATTTTAAGCCCACAGATGTGCCCAGGTCTCAAGGCTATCTAATATAAATTTTGTAGGTTTGCCAAATAGTAAAACTTTTGAAACTTTTAACATTAGGGTATAGGCTAGGATTATTTAAAGAGTTAGAAATGGCACCATTCCCCCCACCCAGTATAGGCTATAGCACATTTCTCCCTCTGATTCTTATTTTGCACAGTGGCCCTTGCCCGTGACTGAGTACTCACTCTGGCGGCAAACGGGATTTTTGAAAACCAACATCATTAAAGGCAGGTGTGACCCAGAGGCCCAGCTTGGGACAATCATTTATATATTTTTTCTTATTTCTTTTGTTGAGCAGCTCGGTCTGACTGGGAATTTGCACAAATAGCACAAGCCAGGATGCAACCCCCCCCCCCACTTCCATCACCCACCAACCCGCATCTATTTAGTACTGAAAACATGAGTTTAGCTGAAAACAATCATCTACAACCTTAAGTAACTAATTATTCTACTATTCCTGATTTTCTTGGTTTTGTTTGTTTTTGTTTGTGTTTTAGTGGAGGGACCTCTCCCTTGAAGGATCCTTTTCTTCTATTTTTCTGCTGAAGGCCAGGGTCATTGGTCTTTACACCCAAAATATGCCTTTCTAGTTGTATTTTTACTTCACTGAAGTGCTCATGTAGTGGCTGTGGTGGAAGGGGCTGTAGATTCTGACTGATGATGAGGTCTTGGGTTTGTTGATTATCCTCGGGTAGAAGAGGAGGGGAGAGGGAGTCAGGAGTAGTGATTAGTGTAGACATTGTTGAGAATTGTGGGGTAATCTTTGTAGCCATGCCCAGATTCTACACAATGGGGCATTTTGGAGATAGGAAAACAAATAAGAAATGAATAAATCTGAAGAGATAATATCAGTGCTCTGGGGCTTGATTAAAACAGCAGTGGGACAAGCAGGAACTCTCACTCTCCAGTTAAGCCCCAGCCTGGGAAACCAGTGAGGGATCCGAGGGCTGTTGTTGCTTGTCTTTTCATTTTGTGTTAAGGCATGACCTGATAAAAGAATCTTTCAATATTCCAGTTCATTTTTCCTGTCCTTAATATCCTTCTACTGTCTTCTCCTTCAACATAACCTTTAGCTCAGTTTTGTTTGATGAGAAATGGTTTTGGAATTGTGACTCTGAAATGGAGGAGTTCACTATGTATTTCATTCCTCGATCAAATAGTCATTAAATGGCAGTCACCAAATTACAACAGTTTGGGACCTTTCCTGAAATTCTCTTTTCTTCCCCTTCCCTCCCACACGTTGTCTGAAATCCTGAACTAGAAGCTGCCATTTTGCTATCAGTTGTTCCTTCACTATTTTACAAATTTCCCAAAGTAAAATCACACCATCTTATCCCTCCTTAAGGTAATATTTGATTGAACAACTGTTCCTCCTAGGAAAGCTTCCTCACCACCTCTCCTACTTGGCGACCCTTCCCCTTTTACTCAGCGTCCCTACTTCATCTTTATATATAATGAGGACCCCATCCTCCTACCTTCCAGACAGAGCAAAAGTTTGTCAGGCCAGTATTTACTCAGCTGTGCATTTTTTCCCAGGATTTTCCCAGCAATGTCCCAGCAATGTCCAGTGTGTGTGTGGTTGTGGAGAGGTGCCAGCCAGGGAAGAACATAATAGAAAGATATTATTGTCTTTGCCCCTCAAGAATTTACAGTTTAGTGGAGGTAGACATGGTCCCATGAAAACAAATAAAGAAAAGCTGAATTGGGAGAATAAGAAAAAGTCCAGCAATGGCAATAAGAATTTGTTGAGTACAATTAATCAATTGTCAGACATTGCACTGAGTACATTGTATGCCATATCCTATTTAATTCTCTCCACAAACTTGTAAGTTAGGTATTATTATTATTAGTCCCATTTTATGGATAGGATAACTAAGGCTTTGAAGCGTGAAGTAACTTGGCACAGCTACCACTTATAGGTGTCATGTGGCTCTGGGGCCTAAGCCCATGCCCTTGCTGTGAGTACAATAGAGTCTCAGGGCAGGTCTAAGTCAGGAAACCCACACAAGGCAGAGGTTGCACACTTGAGATGGGCTTTGAAAGATATTCAGACTTCAGGAGGCAGGGAAGAGGGTGGGTGAATGGGTTAACAACAGGAATGGCAGGCAAATGCTAAGAAAGTTCAAGTCAGGGACCTGGGCACAGAAGGCAGACACAAGGTGAGGGCCCCATGTAGCAAGGGCAGGCCCCACGCCAGAGGGACATCAGCTCAGGGGGCCCCAGGGGTCATGTGGGTGTCATCCTGGGCTGGGTTGGTGCCCACAGGATGAAGAAATGGGAAATTCCCTGGTGTATTCCAATTTTTGGTTAATTCTCCTTTTTGGCATTCCTTTTTTTATATGATAACTTTAATTTTGTTCACTTTTGTGAGCAATGACTTCAAAACCATGACTCAGAAAGGTCAGAGAAAGAGACATCCAGACACAGATGATCACCAGCAGGGCCAGGGACAGATCTGATGTGAAGAAAGGAAAAATCAAAGTTTTCCCCAAAGACCTTTGTCTGGATGTCTGGAAGTGTGGTTTTACTGACAGAATTAGGAAGAGGAGCCAGTTTGGGGGAGGATGACCTCAGTTTTGGATCATTTGAATCTGAGGTGACATCAGAAAAAGCCAAGTAGAGTTGTGCAGTCGGCAGCCAGGGTAGAGGGAGAGGTCAAGACTGAGGATACAGACTTGTTATTTTTTCTCTTCATTTCCAAGAATTTCCATTTTACTACCCCTACACCTTGTTTTGTTTTGGTTTTCTGTTAAATATGGCTACCAGATTTTTCCAGAACTGTCTAGGCACCTACACAGTCTCAACACACTTCTAGCTCTGCCTACACAGCTCTGTCTCCACCTCAAGTTTGGGAAAACTTGCTCTCCTGGGAAGATAATGCTAATCATTTGCCAGAATGTCTCTCCTTGGCGGCTGCAGCCTGCTTTCATGCTTTGGAAGCTTGGCTCCTTATGGATGGTCTGTTTGAACGCTGCTATCTGCACAGAGGGAACCTGACTTCAGTTAGGTCTTTATGACGCACTGTTCCCTCGAGGGGTGGTTGCCAAAATCTGAGCAGAAATAGACAGTGACAGTTTCCACTCACAGATAATCTGGTGTGTAGCTGACTGCTAACTGGAAATGTGGGTCATGTCAGGCCCACTGAACTCACATTGAAAACATGGCCACAATGTATTGCCGCCCAGGCCTGGTGCTGGCCAAAGGCTGGGGACCCAGTCCCTGAGGCAGTGGAAGCTGTAAACACACTGGCTGAAACATGGACCATGTCACAAACACTTCATCCATTCAGCAATCCCGGCCAAGGCCTGGAGGACTCTGTGAAAGGCTATGGCCTTGCTCTGCACTTTACTCCTTGCTCAGAACCTGAGATCCCCTAAATAAGTGTATCCTATGCTCTGGGACTGTCTGCTCTCCTGTCCAATTGGACCAAGACTAGGATTCCTTTTCTGAGAATGGGTTAGAGAAGCAGGGCATGTTTTATGGGATGACCTGGAGTCAGAGGTGACGGTAGGCATAGACTATGTCGATGAAAACCTGAAGACCAGGGCAGGGCGGGGCAGCTTGGAGAACCCTGGCTGCTGGGTTCTTTTCACCAATGGAACAAGCAAACACTGAAGCTGACAGTGGCCTCCAGGGTGTCTCACCCAAACTTCTTATTTTAAAGGTAGAACTCTGAAGCCTCAGAAAGGTTTTGTACCTTGGCCAAGTAAGAGCAGAAGTGTGAACTTTGACTCAAATCTTTGCAATCCCTTCACTATACCCAAGCACCTTTTTAAACTCCTTTCAAAAGAATCCGGAAGTGAGGTAGATAGTTTGACAGATCTGATAGTTGCTTTATGAAAACAGAACTTCAGATTTCTTGGTGGCTCAGAGACAATTCACATTCCCCTTCTCACAGTGCCATGACTCCTCCTTGCCAGGTTATTTACAAACGCAAAACAGATACTGGGTTTCTAAACTGGTGTGAAGCAAGATTTTAGGCAATTCTCCAAGGCTTGCTGGCATCTGCCTCTGTTCAAGGCGGCAGCTGTGGCTTCAGGTTGAAAAAAATGCTTCCTTCACATGCACGTCTCTGAATATTTTCTTCTTATCTCTATATATGGATGACTTCAACTGTTGTCTACAACTCTCACATTGCCTTATGCCATAAAACCAAAGTGGGTTCCAGTCTCCTTGGGAAGTGGTTATCCCTGGTAGGTTTTACAAGACATAGGCAAAGATGGCAATGGTGGCAGAGGCTTTCCATGCTCTGGTGAATTGTACATGCATTTGACCTTTCTAAAAATTGGTTTGGTTGTGTGTGAAAAATTTTAAATGGCACGTATCTTCTTACTGTCTAAGAATCCAGGTAAATAAGGTGCAAACAAGGTATAAATATAAAAGGAGAAATAATATAAAGTGCAAACAAGAAATAAGTATATTTATTTTACTATTATTGAGTTATAAACTTTAATAAACAACATGTATTAATAATATTTGTTATGTTTATTATAACATTATTTAGGAAGTGGAGAATTAAATGTCTAAAACAGGGTAGTGGTTAAATTGAGCCATACTGAAATACTATTCAGTTATTAAAAAGTAATGTTTTCAGAGAATATTTGTAAGAAAAATACTCATAGTATGTTAAATATTAAATATAAGATACAAAAATGAATTTATAGTAGTCTTTAGTTTTATAAAAAGGATCTATAATTTATATATGAGCTTTAAAAACTGGAAATAAAAGAAAGTACTAATGGTACTAATATCAGGACTCGTAGATGATTTTTTAAAAAATATTTTATTTATTCATTCATGAGAGACACAGAGAGAGAAAGAGGCAGAGACACAGGCAGAGGGAGAAGCAGGCTCCATGTGGGGAGCCCGAAGTGGGACTCGATCCCGAGTCTCTAGGATCACGCCCCAGGCTGAAGGCAGTGCTAAACCGCTGGGCCACCAGGGCTGCCCTGTAGATGATTTTTTAAAAATTATTCACAATTTCTGAATTTCCTCCAATGAAGATTCATCTTTTGTATTTTGAAAATAAATAAGACAAAAAATTACTCAAAAGGACTTCTGTCTCTGGAAAGATGGAGTAGCATTTTTCCCTATTCTGCCTTCGAAGTACAACCAAAAACTCTGGACATTATATGTAAAACAAAGATAAGAAGATTCTGAAAGATGGAGAGAAGAAGTCACACCATTTGAGGACATTAAGACCCAAGGAATCACATGGCAGTGAATTCCTTGGGTTTTCTTTTTGCCTCATATAACCCTGAACCTGGAAAAAGGCAACAGCCCAGAAACATCAACAGGCACAGAAAAAAATCCCCAACAAAAAAAGCCTGTTTTCTCTAGCCAAAGGACAAGGAAAAGGGTGCTTATCAAGATGGAAGCTGTTTAGACAATAACCATTCTATGCCAGCCAAACATCACAGAAAAAAATTTGGCCTTACTTACAATAGCAAAGGCCACATTGGGAGCCCAGTCTTTCACCCCAATAACTTCGCATGAGGGTAATGTCAGAGAAGACCACAGATGGAACAAGGACTTTCATTCATGCTGCAGAGTAATGAGTCTCCTCTTCCTTCCTCTGACCTCACAATGTCTGTGAGTATCATGTAGAGAAACTGGACTTTTACCTCCACCAATCAATAAGGTAATGATTTCTTCCCTGTCAGAGAAGTGTCACAGAAAGCCGGATGGAATTGAGAGTTTAAGTAAGTACCAGAATTTCATAATACACAAAATGTTCAGGCTTCAGTCAAAAATTACTTATCATACCATGCACCAGGAAAAAAATCACAATTTGAATTAAAAAATCAATAGATGCTATTATTGAGATGACAGAAATATGAGAATAATCTGACAAAGATTTTATGGCCATGATAAAAACACACTTGAAACAAATGAAAAAATAAGTTTCAGAAAAGAAATAAAAAGACTAAGCATACACACACACACACACACACACAGCCACAAGAAATCCCCAAACTAAAAAAGAACCAAAAGGAAATTTTAGAATTGAAATATACAATACTGAAAGTTAAAAACTGAATGAAAGGCCTCAACAACAGAATGGAGGGGACAAAAGAAAAAATTCAGTGAAGTTGAAGATAGAAATTTCCCAAACTGAATCACAGAAAAAAAAAATAGACTGAAAAAAAATTAGCAGAGGCTTACAGACCTTGGAACTATAATAAAAAATTTAACATTTGTGTCATCAGAGTTCCAGAAAGATAAAACAAAGATGGCAGAGATAAAAAGCACCTGAAAAAACAATGGCTAAAAATACCCCAAGTTTGGCAAAAGATATATACCTACAGATTAAAGATATTGAGGAAGTCCTTACCTGGGTAAACCCAAAGAAATCCATACCAAGACATATCATGTCAAACTTCTGAAAACTAAGGCAAAAGGAAGGAAATCCTGAAAGCAGAAAGAGAGAAATGACACATTATCTCTGGCGGGAAATTCAAATGTCAGCATATTTCTCATTAGAAACCATAGAGGCCAGAAGAAAGTGGCACATTTTTTAAGTGCTGAAAAAAAAAATCAGGCCAGAATATATATCAAGTGAAATATATCAAGTGAAAATATCCTCCAGGTAAGAAAGGGAAACTAAGATATTCTTGGATGAAGGAAAATAAAAATAATTTGCTACTCACAGACCTATCCTAAAATAAAGACTAAAAGAAGTTCTCTTAAAAAAAGAAAAAAGAAGGAATCTTGGAACATCAGGGAAAATGAATTACAGAAGGACTAAAATATGAATAAATACAGTACATTCTCCTTCTCTTGAGTTTTCTAAATTACGTTTGATAATTGATGTGATTCTAAATGTACTTAGATGAAATGTTTAAGACTATTACATTATAAATGGGGGAAGGCAAGGGGACCTAAAAGGAAGGTGTCTAAACTTCACCTAAACTGACAAAATGTTAATACCATAGATTGTTATGTTAACCACCAGAAAAAGCTGTATAAAGAGATATCCTCAAAAATATAGATAAATCAGAATGGAAAACTAAAGAATGTTCATCTAACTCTATAGGAAAGCAAGAAAAATATAAAGAAGAGAATAAAAAGAAAACAACAAATACAACAGTAGATTTAAGCCCTAACATATCACCAATTACACTAAATGTAAATGATCTAAACACTCCAATTAAAAGATAAAGAATGACAGATTGAATTTTAAAAGTTACTATATATACTGTCTAAAGGAAACCCACTTCAAATATACCAATAGAGGCAGATTGAAAGTAAAATTATGGGAAAATGGATCCTGCAAACATTAATCAAAGGAAATCAGGAGTGGCTATATTACTACAAGATAAAGTAGATTTATTTCTAAGAAAAGAAATTACTAGAGACAGAGAGGTACATTACAAAATGATAACAGGGTCAATCTTCAAAGAAGACATATAAACCCTAATGTATGCACCAAGAAATAAAGCTGTCAAATATGTGCATGCAGTGGGGGCAGAGGGAGGAGTAAGTAATAGAATGGGAAGTATAACTAGAAAAATATACAATTACAGTTAGAGACTTCAACAATGGTTATTTCTACCATTGATATAATAACTAGACAAAAAATCATCAAGGACACAAAATCCTCAATTACACCATCAACTAACCAATTCTAATTGACATTTATGGAACATTTTCCCCAACAATAACAAAATACACATTCTTCTCAAATATCCACAGAAATATACCAAGATATCTTGGGTCATAAAGCAAAACTCAGGAAATTTTAAGTACAGAGGACAAACCAGTGATTTCTAGAGGATAGGTGGGTCAAGGAGGGGTAAAATAGATAAAAGGGATAAAGAGTACATCAAGAGGTAGAAGAGTACACTGAGTCATATATAGAACTGTTGAATCATTATATTTTACACCTAAAACTAATATAACACTGCGTGCCAATTACACTTCAATAAAAAAGAAACAATTTATAGAAAACTTTTTTTTAAAAGTTCAAATCATTCAGAATATATTGCTGATCACAATGAAATGAAATTAGAGATCAATAACAAAGATCAAGAGAAATCTCTAAGTACTGGGAAACTAAGCAAGGTGGTTCTAAATAATCCACACTCAAAAGAGGAAGTCTCAAGGGAAATTAAAAAGTATATTTCAATTTAATGAAAATTAAAACATAGCAAAATAGCTAAAACTGTTGGCAGGGGAATTTATATCACTAACATATTTAAATTAGAAGAAAAAGGAGAACATACGGAGGAGAGGAATATGGCACCACATTGGGAGGACCAGAAACAGATAACTATCAAATCATCCTAAATACCCTAGGAATCAACCTGAATTCTGACAGAACAAACTCCACAACTAGAGGGAGAGACAAGCCCACATCAAACAAGTCCAGTTTAGGGGAAATGCAGTTTAGGGGAAAAATGGATCACAGAGGCTGTGGAGGAGAAGGAGCTGTGTTCATGGAGATGGCAGGAGAGAGAGAGAGAGGGGAACACACAGGGGAATGCATGAGAACTTTTCCCCAAAGCCAATGGCTTGGAAAATGAGAGAGGCTGAGTTTTGTGAGTTCTTGCAATCAGAAGGGCTTAAAGCCTGGAGTTTTAAAGGTCAGCAGAGCCTGGAAGAACACGCTGTTCCTGAAGGGAAGGTAGGCAAACAACCTAGAGGCAGACAGCATGGATACAGTGATTCAAAGAATGCCTGGGACACACAGTGAGGAGATTATTTGCTTTCCTCAGAGCGTGTCCCTATGGAGATGCCTCTTTGGAACAAAAGAGCTGGCCAGCACACCCCCCCCCCCCCCGGCCCCAGCATGAACACAGAGCCATCTGTGGGAAGAGCCCAGTGCCTACATTGGCTGCCTAACTTGCTTAAACCAAGACCCACCCTGGGAACACCCCTTCTCAATCAAATTTGCCCCAGTTCAAGCATGGTGGGCCTTGCCACTCAGAACATTAGCACAAAACTCTGCTCACAACACAGCACCAAACCAGAGGGTTCTAGGGCCTCAATTCCAGTGGAGGTAGAAACAAGTCTCATTTCTCAAGCATATCAGAGTGCACCTAGTTAAAACTAGCCACACTCAGGCCAAGGACCAAACACTGCACACAGCAGGCAGGGAGAGCCCCTACATGCGACTGGTCTGAAGGATAGAGTAGCCAAAACACAACAGCAGAGTGCATGCAGCACACACCAGAGACACTCCCTGGAGGACCCAGCCCTGGGCATTACATGACCTCTTCTTCATAAGACCATTACTTTTAGGAGCAGGAGACATCAGTGGCTTTTATAACACAGAGAAGAAGGTTGAGACTTAGGCAAAATACAAAGACAGAGGAATTTATCCAGTATCAAAAATGACTTGGATTATCACTAGAGATCCTAAAGACATCAAAAGGATAATGAGGTGACATTAAAATACATAAACTTGACAACTTTGATGAAATGGCCCCGTTGCTAAAAAGTACAAAGTATCACAACTCACCCAAAATAAAATAGGTAATTTGAATAGTCCTGTAACTATAAAATATTAAATTCATAAACTCTCCAAAATAAAATTTTAGGCCCAGATGGTTTCATGGAGAATCTGACCAAGTGTTTAAAGAATTAACACTAATTCTATGCTAATTCTTCTAGAGAATAGAAAAGGAGGATACACATCCCAGTTCATTTTTTGAAGTTAGTATTACTTTGATATCAAAATTAGAAAAATACAATACATAAAAGAAAAATACCGATCAATATCTTTTGTGAATATACATGCAAAAACCTTTAACAAAATATTAGGAAATAGAATTTATCAATATATAAAAACAATTATATATCTTTACAAAAAGATTTTATTTACTTAATTGACAGAAAGAGAGAGAGAGAGTAGAAGGCAGAGGGAGAAGGAGAAGAGGGAGAGGGAGAAGCAGGCTCCTCACTGAGTGGGCAACCAGATGTAGGGCTTGATCCCAGGACCCTGGGATGATGACCTGAGCTGAAGGCAGATTCTTAACAAACTGAGCCACCCAGGTGCCCCATAGAAAACAACCATATATCTTAATCAAGTAGGGCTTATCATAGTGATAGAAAATTGCTTAAATATTTTTTTAAAAATCAATGTAATCCATTATGTTAACATGTAAAAATTTACATATTTAAGTAAATCAGTGAAGAAAAAGCATTTAACAAAATTCTAAACTCATTCATGACAAAAACGCTCAGAAAAGTAAGAACAGAAGAGACCTTCCTCAACTTGGTAAGAGCATGTACAAAAATCCTACAGTTGACATTATACTTAATGGCAAAAGACTGAATACTTTCCACCTAAGATCAAGAAGAAGAAAGAATGTTCTGTCTCTCAACTCTCATTTATCACAGTACTGGAAGTTCTAGCCAGTGCAGTGAAGCAAAGAAATGAAATAATGGGTATACAGAACAAAGGAGAAAAAAATATGTGTGTGTGTGTGGAGGATATGATGTTTTGTGTAGAAGATCCTAAGGAACCTACAAAACTTCCCAAAGTTTTAGCTTATTAATTTTACTAATTTATTAGTAAATTACTTATTTAATTCGACTAATTACTTATTAATAATACTAATAAGCTAATAACCTAATAATAAAGTCCTGCCAGGTCACAGCATATACGACTGACATAGAAAAATCAACTATTTTTCTATATGCTAGCAAGGAAAATGTTAAAGATACAATTCTATTCATAATTGTTAAAAATAGTAAGTATTTAAGTGTAAATATAATAAATCATATAAGATATGTATGCTGAAAACTACAAAATGATAACTAAAGACATCAAAGAAGATCTAAATAAATGGAGACATACCATGTTCATGGATCAGTACCAACGCAAGGATGTCCTCCCTCACCACCGCTCTCCAACATGATACTGGAAATCCTAGCTGATGCAATAAACAAGAAAAAGAAGTGAAATATATAGGAAACAAAATAAAATTGTCTTTACTCACACATCACTTAATTCCCTATATAAAACACCAACAAAATCTACAAAAATTCTCCTGAAACTGATAAACAGGTATTGAATAAGGTTGTTGGATAAAAAGGTCAATGTACAAAAGTTAATTGCTTCTCTTCAACAAGCAACTAGAAATTAAGAAAACTTAAGCATCAAAAAATGAAATACTTAGGTGTAAGTCTTACAAAATATGTACAGTATGTATATGCAGAAAACTATAAATTATAATGCTAATGAAAGAAATCATAAATGGAGAGATTTTGCATATTCATGGAATAGAAATCTCTATTAAGAGTCTTAAATATTAAGACATCAATTTTTTACAACTTGATGTATAGACTTAATGTAATCCCAATTAAAATCTTGATAAGCTACTTTGAAGATGTTGGAAGACTGCTTCTAAAATTTATATATAAAGACAAAATACCTAGAACAATGCAATACAAAAGAAGAAGAGCAAAGTTGGAAGAGTCAACTATCCAATTTCAAGACTTACTATAAAGTTACAATACTCAAGATATCATGGCATTGGCCAAAAATTAGACAGGTATCAATGAGACAGAATAGAGAACCCGGGAAGAAACCTGCACAGATATAGTCAATTGATTTTTTTTTTTTTTATAAAAGATCAAAGGAAATTCAGTGAAGAAAGCATAATTTCTTCAACAAATGATTCTGAAGAGTTCAATGTCCATATGTTCCCCTCACCTCCCCACCCCTGCCCAGATCCTAATGTAAAATGCAAAATTATGACATTATATAATTAGTTCTAGGGAAAAAAATGACAGAAAAGCCTATATGACCTTGCATTGGTGAGTTTTCAGATATAACATCAAAGTGTGATCCATAAATAAAGAGGAAAATTCATAAGCTAGTGTTTATTAAAGTTTACATCTCTTTATCCTCAAAAGATACTCTTTAAAAAATTTTTTTTTAAAATTTTTGTTTATTTATGATAGTCACAGAGAGAGAGAGAGGCAGAGACATAGGCAGAGGGAGAAGCAGGCTCCATGCACCGGGAACCCAACGTGGGATTCGATCCCAGGTCTCCAGGATCGCGCCCTGGGCCAAAGGCAGGCGCTAAACCGCTGCGCCACCCAGGGATCCCTCTCAAAAGATACTCTTAAGAGAATGAAATAACAAGCCACTGCCTGGGAGAAAATTTATGCAAAACATACATCTGATAAAGGACTTGTATCCAAAATATATACAAAGAACTGATAAAACCCAACAATACAAAACAAGGAAGTCAATTTAAAAATGAGCAAAAGATCCTGAACAGATATTTTACCTAAAATAATATATAGATGGCAGATAAGCATATGAAAATATGTTCAATGCCATTTGTCAATGGGAAAATGCACTTTAAAACAGCAAGATACCACTTTGCACCTATTAGAATGGCTGAACCCAAAACCCGAAACCCCCTGCATAATAATTGCTGGTGAAGATGCAGGGCAAAAGAAACTATCATTCCCCACTATTAGGAATGGTAGGGCTACTTTGGAAGAGAGTTTGGTAGTTTCTTACAAAGTTGAATATGTGTAGTTGAACCCCTAAGTATTTAGGGGTTGGTTTGAAAATGTATGCCTATACTAGGACCTTCACGTAAGTGATTATAGGGGCTTTATTCACAATTGCTTCAAACTGGAAGGAATTGAAATATCTTTCAGTAAGTGAATGGATAAACCAATTGTAGTGCATCCATACAGTGGAATACTATTTCATGATAAAAAAGAATGAACTATGAAGCCAAGAAAAGACATAGAAGAACATTAAATGCATATTTCTAGCCAGTCTCAAAGTCTGTATACTGTGTGATTCCATTTATATAAACTCTGGAAAAGACAAAATTACAGAGATCATAAGCCCGAAGTGTTGTGGGGTTTTGTTTTGTTTTGTCTTGTTTTGCTTTTTACATATTGGTTGGAATTCCAAAAATTTTCAACCTCCAAGGCGAGATGGCAGAAACCTTGGTAATGTCAGGGCGTACTGATCTGGTGTTCAGCTTTCTGATGGCCACCCTGCATCACAGAAGGCTGCAGAAATGTTTCCGTGGTTTCTAAAGAGACTTTTATTAGCCTAATGTGTTTTTTACATTTCTATCAGTGTTCTGTTTTTTTTTTTTCCATGTCTTTGGGACTCTCTAGATTCGGCACAGCAAGCCTGGCCATGCCTACTGAATCTTCACATCATGTAGTAGAAGGGTTTTTAAACCCCCTCCTGTGTCTGTCAGAACTCTTCAAGGGCCAGAGGAAAGGCTTAAATATTTTGGACATTTGGATAGCATTCTGTTTGAACAGGAAGGGAATCAAGTAGCATGGCTCTTGGGGTCCATCACGGCATCTTCCCCACTCATCATGGCAACTCTGCATTCAGGACATCATGTTGATAGCTTGAAATGAACCAGGGTAGGAACACCATGGAAACTGACAAGTGTTATCAATGAGGGTTTTGCCACCATCTCCCCCTCCAAACCCAACCCCCCCCACCAAAAACCAGTTGTTAAACACTTACCAGCACACCACTGCAAATAACAACAGCTAGCTTTAATTGAGGAAAAGATTTCTGAACTTTGCATGATAATGGTCCCCATATTCTAGCTAGAGTGAACTTTTTGAAAGGTAAATCTGACCCTGTCATTTACTTGCTTAAAACACGTTGCCCTTAGAATAGAGACTTTAACGTGCCCGCTAGGGTGCTACATGGCTGGGCCCTGTCTGTCTCTCTCATTGGATCTCATCTAGAGTTAGCTACAGCCAACTTTTTCCAATAACCTTAGGCTTCCTCCCAATCCTTAAATGCTCCATGCTTCTATCTGCAGTGGGGTCTTTGCACCCTCTATGCCCTTAGTGTAGGTTTCCAGGGACTGCCCCAGCTTTAGCACTGAAAATACCGCATCCTGAGGACTCCCTAAGCCCTAGGCAAACACTACTTATGTGGAGATGTTCCTCCTCAATTCACTGAGTTACTCTTTGTCCAACCTTTGCTCAAAGCAGAGAATTTTTCCCTGACTTCCTCACCTTTACCTGTTTCCCTCACACAGACAAGATCAACCCTTGCATTATATGCTTTGATAACACCTCTACTTCATGGCATGGTACTTATTGTGATTTTAGTCATAAACTCATTCTTGTGATTATTTGATTAATGTCTGTCTTTTCCACTACACAGCATGGGAACAGAGATCATGTCTGGTTTGCTTAGCATTGCATCATTTGTGCCTAGCCCAGAACCCAGCATATTTAAATGTTTATTCAAATATTTGTTGAATAAATCAATGAATAAAAGAACTCCCCATCCCCAGTGGTCTTCCCAAGGCATAATTACATCCCCTGTGGACTGGAGCACAGAACCGCTTAAAGGTGGGGGAGAGAAGAATGGAAAAGATGGCACTCATTAGATGGAAAAGCAGAGGACCAGAGCTTTAAAAAAAAAAATCTTTTTAAAAGGCATGCAAGAGAGCTGGGAATGTGTCAAAACTGAATTTCTGCCTTCTTTCTGGTGTGGGCCTATAGTGAGCCTCAAACATGGCAGGGACAGCCTGAGTATTTCAAGGTGTCAACATATGACCATTGTATTTGGACACTCAAACATATGCTTTCATTTTTGGTAAGGCTATACTCCTATTTGAGGCTTATTTTGTAATGTTTGATCCACCGCAATATAATTGAAATAGAAAAGCATCTCATTTTAGAACCGCAAGCCAATACCGAAACACATCATCCTTTATACAGAAGGAGTGTGTGAGCAAGAGTTCCCGCTGGTTGTAACTGTGCTCCCACCACCATCTGAAGCCTGGAGCAACATGCCCCACACCCCCTGTAGGCCCAGGCAAAGACTCTGGAAAATGTAATCCATGTACACTTTCAGTTTACTGACAACAATAATTAATTAGTGTTAAAATGAGAGCAGCAAACACTCTTTGTTTGAGTCTTGTTTCTTCATTCATTTTCCATGTCCCCCAATTAGGCAACACTTGTGGGTGGGAAGTGTTTTTGCTTTAAGGAATTAGTGAAAAATAAAAAGGATCATTTTGCATAGTGCAATGAAAAGCTGTCCTCCCAACCCCCCGAAAATCACCTCATACATTCCCATTGCTGTCTGCTGGAATCACAAGAGACTACGCCAACTGGCAACCACGGGTGTGCATTTTTAACTCGCTGGGGAGTGAAGCAAGGAAAACATTTTTGTAAGGCTGTTTAAAAATTATTTGCAAGGGAAACAATTAAAAAAATGTGTGGCCATTTTCTTGATGTCGAAGAAACGCTATATCCAACATCCAGTTCCATGGGCCAATTTTTTTCCCTACAAGATTTATGAAATAAATGCCGCCAAGCAGACAGAAATCTAAATAGTAACATGTTTCACTTTAATAGAACTTTAATTTAATAAGAATAATACCCAAAATATCCAGACAGTTTTATAGCACTCTAGTCATGGTATCCCACTTTCTCTCTGGAACCCCCGGGATGATAAATACGCTCTTGTCCATCACCACCAGAAGCTGCCTGGTAACCAGCTGTCAGGATGACCCTGGCTGGGCCTTCGATCTTCCAAAATTAGTTGGGAATTCCATTTCTCAGCAAGCACACATATGCCACATCTCTAGGCGGATACTATGGCTTCTACTCAGAAACCATCACTTCTTGTTTGGTAAATCTGAAGCTCATGAATAACCCCCTGTCTATACGCACTGACAGGCCACAGCTCATTTTCAAAGTCAAATAACAACGCTGTGGAAAGGTTTTATTTTTATTGTTCTTTGGGATAGAGTATCTAAACACGGCAGTGACCTTTTATAAAATCACAAAGTGGGGGGTCCAGCTGGATATCAACCCTGGCTTCTCCCGCTATCACACAGCAGAGCGTTCTTTCGAAAACTTTCCTAAGACAAAATGGTGCAAAGAAGCAATTGCCGTTCCACGCAAGTGAAAATCCTCTTTGCGTTTCTTCCTGTTAGTGCAGACGGGTACTAATGTAGGTCCTTCATAACAGCTAAGGGGCATAAAGCAAGATTTCAGGCAGCAGAGAAACCTGTATGTGTTCTGGGGGGGATGCCGTCTGGCTTTTCCTCTGTGCATATGTATGTATGTGTGTGTGTTGAGCTGTTTTAACTCTGCATTGATTCATGCACGGGTCTCGCCTACTTGAGGACTGGCATGCCTGTGGCACACGAGCTGTTTCTCCCTCCGTGCAAGGCACCAGCGACAACCAGTTAGTCAACACCGTTTTCTGCCGAGACCAAAGAACAACCTCAAGAATCTTTCTCGAAATAGTGCTCCAGAGAGCAAGCCCCAGTCCGTTAAATGAGCTCAGCATTAAAAACTACCTGCCGATCTCCGGTTTATACGTTTTGACTGTTTGAACAATACAGGCGACTCCCTTAAACAATTGGCATTTGGGGGAAAGAACTTGGTGTGATCTGTTATTTAGAGGGCAAACCACTCTTCGCTTCGGACGCATCTCCACCGTGGCCAATGGAATGGCCACCATTCCCACCGTCCCTAATTTGAGCTGTCAGTGTTACTTATCGCAGCCCTGAAAGTGTGTCTGCGGGATCCCTGGGTGGCGCAGCGGTTTGGCGCCTGCCTTTGGTCCAGGGCGCGATCCTGGAGACCCGGGATCGAATCCCACATCAGGCTCCCGGTGCATGGAGCCTGCTTCTCCCTCTGCCTATGTCTCTGCCTCTCTCTCTCTCTCTCTCTGTGACTATCATAAATAAATTAAAAAAAAAAAAAAGTGTGTCTGCCTTTTTTTGTGTGTCTGCCTTGTTTTTTTGTGTGGCCATCCCTTGAATTCATGGGTATCAGGCTCCATCCCTAATTCCACTCCCCATGGTGGGAATATTATTGATGCTAAATAGATGCTTATTGGCTCGAATTGAAAGCATTTAGATGACTTATCCGACTGTAATTCAGCATTTCTGGAAGGGAAGCTAACTGCTTTCGGGAGTCCAGGAAGCGTTTGATGTCACAGGACAAAACCAGGGCCAGCAAAATGCGAGAGTGAGGAGTAGGCTTCCAAGCATTTTAATTGCAATTAGAACCAAGAACCAGTGTTTCAAAGTGCAGCTGCTAATTCAAGGTTCATCCGAACCGGGGGGGACGCTTTGGTCAGCAAAACTGGACAAGAAAACCTCCTGAGAACAAGCTGTCTCATAAGATTTCCGTTACCTGCTGCTTCAGTCGTCCTGAAAATACCTCCGGGGCGGCCTGTCCAGTGGTGGTTTTGGCACTTCTCACCCCAGATGGAGCCCGCAAGGGCAGGAGTGCACAGAAATCAAATGTCCTGGGAGGAGAGTTGATTAAATGTTTTCAAACCTCAAAAAAAAAAAAAAAATCAGTTCAGGTAGAGTTCAAGTTTTGGGGTCAAGCTTCAGGGACCCCTGGGACTCTTTTGTAGTGAGGCCATTAACTCACTCCTTGAAATCGTACCCCAGAGAGCTTATCGAGAGCCACAGTCTTAGTTCACAGCCCTGCCCCTTCTTTGTTTTGTGTGGTCCGTTTGTCACCGAGTGAACCCAGAATCCTGCAGCCTCCCGTCTGCTAAGGAAAATGGGAGCCAAGTCACAGAAGAATTCCGCATTCATCCAGAGTCAGATGCCTTCCTCATTTTCCACACTTCCTTCTCCTTTTCTCTTGAAATCAGAACTTCAAATGGCTGACCCTTGCGCAGATCTGTTTTCCTGCCGAGATAGTATCGTTTCAAGCTGCTTTTGCACATGGAAACCCTTCAAGGACCTTGCTGACACCCCCTCGGCGGACCCGCTGACAGATGAAGCTGGCAAAAACAAGCCAGCGTGTGTTTGAGAAACTAAGAAATTCCAAGATTTCTACCTAGTTTTGAGCACTTTCCAGATGTTATCCAGCGTGGCTGACTTGAGGGACGGGATCCTATTTTTCTGAGTAGGAAGTCAGGCTTCCCTTTCACGGGGGTGCAAGAATAACTCGTGGCATCCCTGCTGGGGCTTCTCGCCGCGTGTCCCCGCTGGCTTGTCCCTTGGGCCCCGCAGCCCTGACCCTCCGGGAAGGGGAGATGGATCTCGAGGACTCCTTAGGGAAGGCCAACCACGTCACCGCCGAAGATGATGAACGTGATGACACCCGGGACCCCGGGGAGCCCAGGGGGAAGCTGCGGGGCCTGTGGCTCAGCGCTGATGGGAAGAGCCGCACCTCCAGGGCTGGGGGGAGAGCAGCCTGCGCGATGAGGGCCAGTGGACCCCGATAAACAGCCGTCGGGCTTCCCCCCTGGCGCCCTGCTACCTGCTAACCCATTCATCAAACGTGTCCGGGGAGCCGATGAAATGCGTGATGAGGACAGTGTGGCTTCCTCTGCCGCGTCCCCACAGCCCCCTGTGATGCATAAGGGGAAATCGTCAAAGTATAGAGGTCGGCTCAGTGTCCGAAAATGTGTCTTCATGTTGCTTTATAGGGACTAACTTAGCCCAACTAGAAAGCAGACATCAATTCTTTTTTAAAATTAATTAAACATTTTATTTATTTCTTTATTCCTGAGAGACACACACAGAGAGACCGAGAGAGAGAGAGGCAGAGACCTAAGCAGAGAGAGAAGCAGGCTCCCTGCAGGACCCCGACGTGGGACTCGATCCCGGGACCCCGGGGTCAAGCCCTGAGCCGAAGAATATAAAAATAATAATTTTTATAATTTTGAATATATAGGTACAGATATCAAAGCCTAAGTATAGATAACAGGCACACGCAGGCAGCTGTGCTGTGTGAATGTGCGTCATTGTAAGACCTAAAGGTCGGACTCCAGCGGAAGGGGCAGGGCTGTGTGGCAGGATGGCTTTAGGACTGTCCTGCCGGAGCGAAGCCACCGCCTGCGGCCCTGCGTGCAGCAGCCCAGCGGAGGGCACCCCGGTGTGGCCCCCAGCTCCCCGCTCACCCCTGACCACGGCGGAGCTTGGCTCTCTGTGTGGACGCCTTCCACGGTGGGCCGCGCCCTGCAGCTCCCAGCAGGAGGAAACAAGGGACTGGGTGGAGAGGTCCTGTTCTAACACGTCGGGGGGGCACCCAGACTCTGCGGAGGAAGGGGCCGGGCAAGGGGATTGTCCAGGCGAGACCCCTTGGGCCTCCGACGTCCTCAGGTGCACAGGACTCTCTGGGACCGAAGAGGAGGGCTTGTTTGCACCCGGAGGAAGCAGATGGAAACCCGACTCTCCACGGAGCACGTTGAGGGGCGCCTTCCCGGGTGCTCTGACCTGGGGCCTCCCCCCTCCCTGGGTCAGTTCGGAGAGCATCGCCCCTTCCCTTCCTTGGTGCCTCTTCTCCGTGGAGCCGGAGGTGACACATGGATCAGCGCTGCAGTCTCTGTCGCCGGTTCTCCTGCCCCCGACAAGGCAGCTGCACGCAGGACCTAAACCCACAGGTGTGTGTGTGTGTGTGTGTGTCTGTGTGTGTGAGTCTCAATAAAACTTTATAGGTAAAAACAGGTGTGGCCTGGATTTGGCCACTGGCCACAGTCTGCTGACCCCTGTTTGGGGAGATTCAATTCTGTTTGTTCATGTGGTTTGTGGTTTTGAAGGGGGAGAAGTCAGGGCGGTGGCGGATCCGGGCCCCAGGGATGCCGCGTGGCCCCCGCGTATCCCCCGGAGAGGGACATTCCAAGCAGACATGCCAGCCTGACCGTGCGTCCTGCCAAGAGCCTCCAGCTCATTGTCTCCTCGCTCAGCTTGGGCCGTGACTGTCCCCGTCCAGACCGGCGCTCGCACACGTCTAGGCAGTGTTTCGGCGGCAGACTGCCTCCCCCATCCGGTGGCCTCAAGGGAGATTGTCATTGTAAGGGCTCAGGCCCCATGTGCCCCGTTACAGAGCCTTCTTCTCCCTCAACATTAACCGGCGGGGACAGTGAACTCGCGACGTGCTCAGCTCCCCGACGTGAGCCTGCCCCAGGGCCCACCTGGGCCCTGCCAGGACCAGAGCCACTGTCCCCACCGCGGGGAAGCGACAGGGTGGGGCGGCGGGAGTTCCCGCTCGCACTTGGGGACACTCAGCCACACCGGTCCCCGTGCCTCGGTTGACATGTGCTCCTTCAGCCAAACAGGTGAGCATCTGAGCCAGGCTGGCGGCCCAGGGCTGCCCCCGCGCCGCGGGCTTTGGGTGAGAAAGCGGGATTCTTCTGGCCTGGCGTTGAGAAATGAGAAGTGCCACTGGAGCACACACCCTTTTCACCTGGGAGGCGAGCCCGGGCCACCTGAATGCAAACCAGGTGGCTCCTCAGGCCTAAGGACAAGAGCAGTGGGGCCAGGCCCGGGGCCCGAGGACCACCAGAGCAAGGGCGCGTTTTGAGAATGTGCCCCGGTGCCGTGGGGGCCCCCAACCTGCCGCGGGCCCGGCCGCTCCGCACCTCAGCGCCGAGAGCATCCCTGGCAGGCGGCTTTGGAGCTGGTTCAGCGGAACCCAGAGCTCTCGCCCCCGCGGCCCCCCTTCCTCTGCCTCGTGCCCCGGGGCGGGAGGGGGCGGTTTGTCTTGGCAGAGGAAGCAGGTGCCCTCCCAGCGCTGAGATCTGAGCCCCGTCAGGAGTGTCAGCGGTGACCTGGAGTCTTGGGTGGCCGCCCTCACGCTCTCACTTCCCCTTGTCAGCTGATACATCTACCACCCACACACTGGAAGGTTCCAGCGAGCCCGGAGATTCCTGCCGGCGGGAGCGCTGACCTCCCCTGCTCCCACCCCCGACGGCCGGGCCTCTGCAGGAGCCTGGGCCGCTTGGAAGTCCCGGGCTCTGCTTTTTCATAAACAACGGGAGAGGCGGGGAGAGGTGAGCATTTAGACATGTGGCCTGTGAAACATTAGCCTCCGACTGGTAATTGAAATAGGGCCTTGCAAACAAACGATGCCTTAGACGTCCAGAAGCCTCTCCTAAGTTGCCTTTGAAAAGACCAGCGGGATCAACGGGCTATTTTTCCGAGACTGGGCCTGTCTGGGGCCTCTGATCACACGGCATCACCCCGACGCTCTTCGCTCCATACTTTATCATTAAGTTCCCACGCAGCGTCCTGGAGGCCAGGCCACCCCCAACCGGCCACGGAAGTCGTCAGGCCATCCTGTCCACAGCCATGAAGACCAAGCCCGAGGAGGCCCGCGGCAGGGGCCTGGCCTTGGTTCCCGCTTCTGTCCTCAGACACAAGACATCCATTCAGACCGTGGAACCAAATCCCCCTAATTGATTTACACCGATTCCCGTCGCGTTGCCCTAGCTCTGACCTTCTCCCCCCTCTGGAAGTCATCACGGAGCTCCTGCAGACGTGCACGGCCAGCAGAGGCCCTGCGTCCTCCGGGGGGTGCGGGTGCCGATCCCCTTGCAGCCCACACAGCCTGCCGGGGGGCCCCGCCGTCCGCTGTGCTCCCCCCGCGGGAGGGAGGACACAGGTTGAAGTGGGGTCGCGTGTTCCCTCCGTCCCACTCACCGCATTGCAGGAGGTGAGCGAGGGAGAGAACCGGAGGGCACGGTGCTGGCTGGGGGCTTCCAGAACACGACAGGGGAGGCGTGCACGTGAGCCCCCCGCCCAGGCAAGGTTTCAGGTGGGCGAGCCCAGTGCCAGGGGCCTCGGAGGCTTGGGGTTGGCATTCCAATGACAACGGTCTTTTTCCTCAGAGTCTTGCTGGATCTTTCCACTGCACAGAGCATTTAAAGTAGTTCCAGGAATTGGGGGCAGAGCATTACGTGCAGAATGACCAGTGGAGGGGGGGGGGGCGGGCAGCAGGCGACAAGGGCAAAAGGACGCACGTGGGGCAGATTCGGCGAGCAGGTGACGGCCACCCTGATTAAAGTGTTTATGGGCGGCTCCAGCCTCCAACATTTAGTGGCTACTGCATGCTACACATCCTGTGTTCAACATGTACCATGTACATGATTTTATTAGATTTTCACCAACTTTCATTCTATCCACCGACACGGGAATCACTGAAGCTGAAAGAAAGTGCCTTGCCTCAGCTGGGGACGCTGACGTGTGGAGGGTGGATTGACCCCTTAGGCCTAGAGACGCTAGCACTGAGAGCACGAGTGTCACACACACGCACCGCCCCCCCCCAAGGCCACTTTAACACCCCGAGGAATCCGTAATGGGGAAAGAGCAATGCCTGCCAGAACAATGGCCTTTTCACTGTTCACTCCTCCCTTGCCTCTGTCACACCCACGCGTGAACTAGCGCCTGGGATGAAGGGAGGGTGTGGGTAACGTGTGGGTGGAGCAGGTGCCTGCAGCGCAGGTTCTCGCCCCACGGTGGCTTCAACACCCATCGGGGGATGTGGCCCTGCTGCGGGATGGCTGCAGGTGGCCGGGAGGGAGCATGTGTCACGTCTGCTGCTCCCCGTGGCCCTCACACTCTGTCACACAGGCCTGTGGGTTTCCTGTGGCCTCTGCGCGAGAGTGCAGCCCAGGGACAGGTGAGTGAGGGAGGCCCAGCAGCCCCCAAAGGTGGCAGGCGAGTGGTGCAGCCCAGCAGCCCCCAGTGGGACAGGTGAGTGGGGGTGGCCCAGCAGCCCCCAGGGTGGCAGGTGAGAGGGGGAGGCCTAGCAGCCCCCAGGGGCACAGGTGAGTGGGGGTGGCCCAGCAGCCCGCGGGGGACAAGTGAGTGGGGGTGGCCCAGCAGCCCCCAGGGTGGCAGGTGAGTGAGTGTGGCCCAGCAGCCCCCAGGGTGGCAGGTGAGTGGGGGTGGCCCAGCAGCCCCCAGGGGAACAGGTGAGTGGGGGGTGGCCCAGCATCCCCGATAGGGCCCCAGGAGTCACGAGGACCCTCTCAGCACTGGGAGGCCTCATCCGGAAACCCTGCCGTGCCTCCTGAGAAGGTGAGTCACGGGGAGCTCAGCCTAAGCGGGAAGGGACCCCAGGATCCCAGCTCGAAGGTCAGAGCCCGCCCTGCAGCCCACCCGAAGGCTTCCTAAGTCTGGGGGCACCTGAGGCACTAGGCCACAAGGCGGCTGGGAAGTGACAGGGAGCGGTCGCCGGCGCTCCTGACCCCCACTGCCCCTGCAGATGGCTGGGCAAATGCGAGGGACCTGAAGCCCAGGCCGCCCCCCATCAGGACCCGTGGCCGCAGCCCGGGCCCAGGGTTGTTCCAGCCTCCCCTACGGCGGCCTGGTCATGCCCGGTGGAGGCCCCGGGACAGCTGGGGACACCTTCCTCCAGCATCCACCTGCGGAGGAGGAGCCAGGCCAAAAAAAATTTATATATATATATATATACACACACACACACACACACACACACGTTTATTTTGAGGGGGATATTTAGTTCTTTTTATTGCACGTCTGTATCTGCACATTATAGTGCCCAGTACATTTTGTTGTGTACCTGTGCACTGTGGTATATACATTTTTGTTTGCAGGATATTTTGCAACAAAGTGCCCTTTGTTGACCCAGATGGAAATGCACTTCCATGGTTGTAGAGGGAAGGCGTTGGCAGAGGGGGGCACCACCCCGAGCTGCAGAGGCCACTGGGGAGCCTGGACGCAGTGGGCAGTGGGCACAGACCATCGCTCAGGAGATCGGATATGTTTTACTTTGGAAAAAAAAAAAAAAAAAGAAGAAAGAGAGGGATAGATGGAGAAAGAATCCCCCTTCTAGAAATCTTTATTTATTTATTTATTTATTTATTTATTTATTTATTTATTTATTTATTTTCCCTTCTAGAACTTTAAACGAGACATATCTGGGAAGCTACGGACTTCGTGAAAAAGCCAGTCCCGACGTCGGTGGCCAGCCTTCCTCCCTGAAGAAACTTTGAAGTCGTCACCTCACCATCTAGAAAGGTCATAAGAAACTTGCTGGACATCCTGGGTTCAGCGCAGCAGGATTTGGGCCGGTCAGGACCGAGCAAGGATCCGGCCCGGGTCCGTCCCTGGGGGCTGAAGGGATCGGTGGGGAGGCAGGTCTGTCCCTGACCTGATGCCTGAGATGTTGAATTTGCCTTGACACTGTTTGAGACTTAGGGATCAGGTGTTGCTTGGAGAGGTAACATCTGTCGGAAAGAGTTCTATGTTCACTTAAAAAAAAAAAAATCTGTGCTTTGCAAGATTACAGTTGCCAAACTCACTCTGTGGTGGTTGAGTCAGAGGTAGAACTGGCGATTTGTAGACCCCAGATGTGCTTTCATCACCCCATCATGAAGCATTTACATTGCACTGTATACATGCAGCGTATTGCACGTTGTATTAATTTTCTCTAAGGTTCACTATTTAAAGAATTTTACTGGGTGAAATTACAGAAGTAATTTAACAAAGCAGTCTCATATAAACTATGCACATGTTAAACAACAACCCACAAAACAGATTGGCTTCTTTGGGGCAGATAATGGAATTGAAGCCCAGGAAAGTGGAAGCTGTTTCCGGGGTGTCTGCACATACGATTTTCTGCTGTGGACTTCGGAAGCGGTGCTCCCTGAGATTGTACTATATATAGTATATATATATACTTAAATATATATATATATATATATATTTAAAGATTTTATTTATTTAATTTATTTATTTGTTCATGATATATATATATATATGTATATATATCGAGAGAGAGAGAGAGAGAGGCAGAGACACAGGCAGAGGGAGAAGCAGGCTCTACACTGGGAGCGCGACGGGATTCCATCCCGGGTCTCCAGGATCAGACCCTGGGCCAAAGGCAGGCGCTAAACCGCTGAGCCACCCAGGTGTCCCCATGTACTTTATATTTCATACTTTCACCTGCGGCGCCATGCCCTTCAACTCCCCAGACATGGCAAGCCAGTGTCTTCTTTTTCCTTTTGTATCTACTTAGGTCACATGTTTATCAACGCATAGCACCTTTGTGTTTTCTCACGCTACTTTGATCTTCAAATGTCATTGATGAGAAGGAAAATTCTCACTTTGCTGTCATCCCAGAGTTAGACCATGCAGTCATAATAAAGAAGTAGTAGAGATGCCATAATTTTATTATCCTCTTTTGCTCTTGACTTTTTTGGTGAAACTATGATTGTCCCCAATGTGGGGTCAACCACGTCAAATCCTTTTTGTAAACAGGAGATGCACGCATGTGTGTGTGTGTGTGTGTGTGTATACACATACTCAGTTTTCACACTAATTAAGCTGTCTTTGTAATATCTCTGTGAGATGTGGAGAGATTCATCTTTGTGTTCTGCAAGATGAAACTGAAACTGAGATCAAATAATCCTTCACTTTTTAGAAAACATTCCCTTTTCTTTTGTGAAAAAATATTATTTTATAAGAATTCTACTGGCTTGGGCCAATATTTATCCAGGTTAAAATATTTACCAATATACTAACCAAGCATTAATCAGAGGGCTGCTAAAACATATTATTTCTTTTTTGAGACTAAAGAGTAGTCACCAAGTTCATTGAGGGTTTTAGGGCAGTTGTGTGTGTGGTGGGGAGGTTTGGGAAGGTGGCAGGGGCAGGGCGTCCACCTAGTAATGAGTGAACCTTCTGATGACCCCGGACAACTGACTTCACCTTAAGCTTGCTCATTTTCACCAGCAAAATTGAAATCATGTCCGCTACACCTGAGGTTCTGTTATTATGACTATCAGAAAAGGTCGTATTTGTCAAGGTTTTCTGAGCTACAAGTTACTTTACACTTGTGTATGTGATTATACATTATTATATGTGTATCCTTTGCATATGTATTATATCCTATACCTCCATGTATGGCAATGCATTATTACAATCAGGATGGAAGTCATTTCATTTCAGAAAGGGTAGATGAATTTTTCTTTTTTTTTTTTTTTGCATTTTCTAAATTCAGTAAAAGCAAGCCTTTGCTCTAGACCCCTTGATACAATACAACTGATTTTTAAAATAATTTTAAAATGAGATTCTCCTTTAAGTAAAACGATTTATAAAAACAAACCTCGAATACCTCCAACAAAAGGTCATTGTAAAGAAAAAGCACGTTTTATGGATTCAAATAGACTTCAGATTAACACTAGTCCTTCAAAGATGTGTGAGATTAGATGACATTGCTGGAAAATATATTACCATCTCTTTCAAGGAGTAATATACTTTCTTCTCCTTTTCTCCTTAGCTTATGGAGTCAATATTGGAGAGGTTCTCTCTTCTTTAGAAGCCAAGAAATTTAAGAAACTCTTACAAAGAAGTTCAAAAGATTTGATGGGCCCAAGCCAAGCCATTTGGAGGCTGAGGCAAGGGAGGATGTGTCCTTGAGGCACAGGCTGAAATGGTAAGCCGCTACCTTCTCTAGCTCCACCTGAGGTTATAAGTGTACTGCTGGTCTTTTGCAAGCCTTTCTATTTTCTAGGAAACTACCCCAAGAAAATAATCAGAAATGCGTACAAGGTATAGAGAAAAGGAGAGTTGTCCGAATGTTGTTTAGAATAACAACACTAGAAGAATGATTAAATATATTTCGTGTCTGTGTATGTACAGTTGTCATTTCGGCACTTTCAAAGAATGTTTATTAATATAGGAAAATATTTCATACTACGATGTTAGATGAAAAGGGTAAAATCAGAAATGCAATGAGCCTGATTTTATAAATGTACAAGTACATAGAGAAAGAAGAGTAAAAAAACACATATCTAAATCATAACTATGGCTATCACCCAACAATGGGTCTAAGGAAATTGAATTCCCTCAATACTTTGCTATATTTTATCCATTTTTTACAGTAATAATATATTATAATCTGAGAGTTAATTTTTATCAAGAAAGTCCCAAGGGTGTGAGTTCTATTCTGACTCAGCAGTAAATTTGTGTAGAGTAAGAACTTATTTTTTCAACTTCTGGTTACCTTTATACAGCCTTTGTTTTGAGAAATGATCCAGTGACTGGTAGTAGCTTCTAGCAGACTGAGTCCTTGTGTCTGTAACTAGCCCAACAGGGTGTAACTAGCCCAACAGGTGACATCATGCCACATCAACAGGACTCCGCACGGGAGGCAAGTAAAGAGATTTAAAAGGATAAATTCACTGTTTGCTAGTTCAGCAAATACGTATGGATCTTCCAGGAACATTTTTAGGCAATTTATATTCAGGAAGTTGATATGATTGGCCTGGAGAGATAGATCTAGGGCCACAGTTTGAGACTTCTTCCCTTTTGGAAACTGTGTCCAATAAACATTTCTGAAATTAGCAAAACTCTCTGAAAGATAACTTTGAGTTGTTAAATTTTAAAAATATTTAAATTTTTTTAAATTAAGAAAATGAAAAGTATGTAATGAGCATGTTTGGTGCGTCAAATACCATGCTAGGAATCTCGGATATGGAAAAGAAGTGTATCGAATGACCTCCAGCTTTGAGCGAGGCAGCAATAGTCACTGGTGCTTGGACTGCCCAATATGACCTTCGTAAATCACTACTGTCCATTTTGCAGATGGGCTGAGGCAACATGATTTGGGTCCCCCATTACACGTTTCAAACTTTGCCAGTATGAATTTCTCTCCATCAGTAATACTTGATATTCAAGTCCTGCCCCCTTCCTAATTCTTTCAGTAAAATTTAAATGCACACTGACAAATAAAAAGGTCTTTTCCCCTCTCTTTTTCTTTTTTTTTTAAAGATTTTATTTATTTATTCGTGATAGACAGGGAGAGAGAAAGAGAGAGAGAGAGAGAGAGAGAGGCAGAGACACAGGCAGAGGGAGAAGCAGGCTCCATGCAGGGAGCCTGACGTGGGACTTGATCCCAGGACTCCAGGATCACGCCCTGGGCTGAAGGCAGGGGCTGAACTGCTGAGCCACCCAGGGATTCCCCCCTCTCTTTTTTTTCATAAGTGCTATGAAGTGCTATGTGGACAGCAGACCATCACAGGCTAGTCTTCTAGCTATTGTAAATAAAGTTGCATTTATTTATCACATATTACTATCCCAAACATATTAACTCTTGATTAATCAAGATCACTCAGGAAGTAAAATATATCTGAACAAGATGAAAAAACCTTTTCCCTAATATTCTGACTTCTTGACACTCCCTGAAACCCAATCACTGATTCTGACCTTCAGAACCAATGTCCATTATAGTATTAGAGGTGGGTGACAGTCTGTGATAAACTCCTCCCAACTTACTACAAGTCTAGAAGCATCTAGAACCATAGTTAGTATTCAGTAAGCTAGCAAAGCTAACAGACAAAATCTATAGGATGAATACTTATGACTAATACTGCATTTACCAACAAAATAGAATTTCTGTGTATACTAAACATTTTTCATATATGTAGAAGTATTATAATAGAGATTCTCAAGCTTTAATGAGCATGCAAATCTGCTGGGACCTTGTTAAAATGCAGATCTTGAATCTGTAGGTCAGTGGGAGGGGGGGCCCAAGAGTCTGCATTTTATCAAGACCCCAAGTCCTCTTGATGCTGCTTGTCAATGGCTCACACTTTGAGTAGCAAGGATCTTTAGGTTTGTCTTATAGACAGAGATATAAGCATTGGAGGAAAAGACTGAGCTAACATAAATAAAGAAATTTTTTAGAGCAAGATAATACACTTCAGGAAATTCTTGGAGATGTGGATCTTTAGGACATTGTCTTTGGAAGGCCATGCAAGGTAGTCCCTGTAATGGTTAGGGGCCTCAGGGGTGGGAATTGCAGGGAAGAAAGGTTGGCAGCCCACCCCCTTTCAGTGGGGGCTAGAAGCAGCTTGTCTTCGAATACATAGGCCAAGTGAGATTTAAAGTGTGGAAATGTATTGCAAAGTACAGGATAAACGTTGGATGATATTATCACCATCATTATTTGGCACAATGAACTAGGTGCTGAGGCACCGTCTTAGGGAGTGTGAAAAATAAAAGAAACACAATTTCTGTTCTTGAAAGCATTGGATGGCGTTGAAAATAGATGAAGCACAAATATAGGGCAAATTTGCTTATCTCATCATCAGCCTCAAAAAAATAAAACAGGCTGTCTTCCCTCAACATGTTTTATATGTTCCATCCATCCATCTATATACCCATCTGTCTTTCCATCTATCTATATACACATGTATGTGTGTGTGTGTATACACACACATTAACATCTTTTCCATTTACATCTTTCATGAGGTTGAAATTTCTCAGTCCTTATTGCTGCATGTGATTCACCACACACACACACACACACACGCACATGCACGCACACACACGCACATATTGCTTTATCTGTATTGTGGATTGATATTGGACAGTTAGCAGTAATATGGAACTTCACTTGTTGGTACTGCTGACCTATCCATGCTCTTGTGGACTTACTATCAATACAGACGATGTTTTCTCAAGAGTAAAAATTGTTTGACTTTTATGCATTTGAGTCTCTGGTGGGAATTACACAGAGGTTGGAATTATGTTGCTCCTGATAGCTATCTGATCATAGGCCTTCCAACTTGATCTGTACTGGGGAGAAGTCACTGGGCTTCAGAGTTTGATTTGTAATCAGTGGACACAACTAGAATCAAAATGGATGTACAAATGTTCAATAAGAGTTGACTATAAGAGATGTATACTTCTGGTGTCTCATTCCTCATTTAGCATTTATTCAATGGTAAATTGATCCAGTGGTGGAGAGTTTCCTGACCCAGTCATGGAGGTTAAAGAAAGGCTTCCCACTGGAGTGACGCCTAAGCTGAGACTTGAAAGATGAATAGGAATAGCCAGGCAAAGTGTAGAAGAAGTGATGGTGTTTTAATCAGAGGAAAGGTGGTTGAAGGCCTAAGGTGAGACTTTTTGGCATGAATGTAGCTTTCGATGTGGGGCAGGAGGGTCTGTGAGTACCAAGGCAGGGGAGGTAAGCAGAGAGCAGGTGAAACTTCCCATGTCCAAATATGAGATAGAAGCTCCACACCACATTTGTGCCATTCATTGTCTACCAGAATAATAATTTCTGGAATATTCTTACATGGTCTGTTCACTGATAAAATCTGAAAATCTTTGAACTTTGTTCCCCCCCATTTCTTCTTGTTCCATGCAATTATTTTGCAAAGCACAAAAAGATCTAATTGTGGTAGGTGTAGGAGAGAAGGGGGAAACTTCTCTCCTTCCACTCATCACTGAAGCCATGGCTCTTTATGAACATTTAAGGAACATTTCTACCTCCCACTTATAAAACATTCACGAGTCGTGAGGCATATCAACAAGCATTTTAATAAACACCAAACTCCAGGCCTATCTCCTGCAGCCAATGGCTTAGATTCCAGATTTAGGTGAGTTAATGTGAAAGGTCTAATGGGCCTGCCTAGATGGATAGCCAAAAAGCAATTTCTTATGAACGTGGAACACAGTGATGGGGAGACCCACAACATGATAAAAAAAAGTCCAAGATAGCATCAGAAATGACCTAATAGAGGAGGAACTAGGGCAGAGGTGATCAGCATCCCAGTTTTTGCTAAATTTAATATGACAAGCCAAGTAAGAGAAGTCATTATTGAGAAAATGTAAAAGTCCAGCCAAGAGTTTGGGTGATGGAAAATTAACTATAGTTGAGACATAAAAGTTTATAATGTAGGGATTGTAGAATGATTGGATGTCTTTCATATTCTAAGAATGCAGTTCAATGGACCATCTCTTAGCATTATTCTGAAAGCTTATACTTTTGATTAAAACCATAAAATCTATCTGAGAGATCCAGGAAAAAGTGTGCATACCTTAAACTCAAACATTTTACCACCTGGTAAAATGACTAGTATTCTCATTTACCTTCTATCTTTGATTTAATTAAAAGGTTGTGGCCAAGCTAGAATTCTTATATGTGAACTTCATGCAGAAAATTCAAAGAAATTAGAGGTTTTCAAAATTATTTAAGAGTTTGCACATTTCATAATTTTGGGAGGGATGTAAGATCAGACCCAAACAGCCACAGTGCTTGAGAAAATGGCTGATGAGTATGCCTGGGTGTGGCCTACCTGGAGGGACTGGAGGTTGACTGGGGACAGACTCTTGCCAGCCTGTGTGAAGAGTCCCACGGTCCATCATGTGCTGATCAATGAGGGTGGAGGTCAGCTGGAGACAGGCACGATTTGAGTCCTGGCTATGGTCCTCTCCAGATGTCGCTCTGTTCATTTCTACCTTGTCTGCTTCACTTATATCCACTTTCCTTACTCAGCCAGAATCTCAAGTACTCATGTCATTACACTGGGCTAGATGATGAGAGAGAGCTGGGATTTGGAATTGCTAATGCCAAGATCTGTCACACTAGAGAGCATTGTGTACCGTGAACAAGAAACCCAAAGGAATAAAAAAGTAATAAAATAATAATTGTGGTTATGAGGTGTTTAGCAAAGCCAAATTTCCATGATATGCTAAATAATAAAAAGTGGTTCTCAAGAAACACTTACCCTAATAGGAAGGAATCACACAGCCTTAAATAGTTGAGTTCAGTTCAATGAGCATTTATGGCGATCCTCTTATATTTGGGGCACTGTGACATACAATGGGAATAAAAAGATGAATCACACATGGTCGTGTTGGTGACAATTCAGTTCTTCTCTACATCCAACGTAAACGGAATGGTAACGTGTCTAAAGAAAGAAAAAAAAAAAACATCAACTGATTGCCAACTCTGAGGCAGGCACTGTGCTAGACTCTGAGGCCATAAAGTTTATTAAAACAGGGCTTTTATCCTTAGGAGCTCATAGTCTTTATGGCTATCACCTTTCTTTCTTGATGCTTCTTAAAGAACAGAAACCCTCAGATCAAAAGAGTTATAATTCAGTACAAAACAAAAATAACATTCTGAAATATGCTAAAACTATTTGGGGAGGTAATCAAGAGAAAAATATGGAGTTTTTATCAAAGGGAAAGAGGGAGTCAAGGAAGAGGAAAGACTCAGTTATTTCCTAATTCTAAGGTATGACATATATATTCTGATTTGGCACGCTTTCATCTTCTGTGGCTGTTCTACTCTTAAATATTTGAAACAGGGCTGTAAGATTTAGCAACCAAAAACATAAGAAATGCAGTTAATTTCCAGTTAAGGTTGAATTTCAGAAAAGCTATTCATTCTTTACCTGAAATTCAAATTTAACTGAGTGTCCTTAATTTTATTTGGTAAGCTAATTAGAAGTTAGATCTTTATTTATAGAGATTATGTACCCAGTTCTGTTGGGGAGTACCTAGTTTTAAGCCTGAGCAAGTTGTCTGTTGAAGTTGTCTCTGGATACGTGAATTAATTTAGTCGTCCTGCTATTTCAAACTTGTTATTTTTTTTTATCAGTCTTTGATTTAAGCCCAATATCTTTACCTGTTTCTTTGAAGAATTTTATTAGCTGTTTTGAGTTTTCACCTAGCTAGCTTGTTTTTGATTTTCATTTGGCCTCTAACAGATTAATAATTCCATTCTTGGTCTTATTTTCTAAAAACTGTTGGTACACGTGATCCACACCAAGGGGCCACATGGGAAATTAGTGAATTTTAATAAGATGATGGATTACATAGTACACCCTGGAAAGTTACTCACCATTGACCCAAATCTCTCTGCTAGACAGGGAAAAAGTGACAGAGGAATGAGAACAGAGTTTGTCTTGCTGAGTATGCAAAGCCAGTCAGAGCAATATTCTTTATGCAGGACAATTTAGTTTGAAATATGTAAGTTCCTTGATCAAAGTCAGGTTAGTTAAATTCATTTACTGATTCACAGATAATTGAATGGGAAGGCACAATGCCAGACATGGCAGTGGAAGGAAGATTGGCATCCACCACTGGGAAGTTGGCAGCCCACAACTGTGCTTCCAACATAGTGGTGGCCAGCCATATGTGGCTACTTGAATTTAAATTTAAATTAATGAAAATCACATATGGACTAGCCACATTTCAATTACTCAGTAGCCACATGTGGCTAGTGGTGACTGTGTTAGCACAGATGATAGAAATTTCCAATAGTGGTAAAAGTTCTACACAGTGCAGGTCTGTGGGAGAAAGAGATATGGGATGATTAATTCCACAATCTATCATTTAGAGTAATTACAATTATGTTATGTGACATGAAATAGATGTTCAAGGAGTTATGTGATCATAAAGTGGGGGAAAGCCTCTCTGAGGAAGGGATATTTTGAGGTGGGTTGAAAGGAGTGGAACCCAAAACACAGGTAGCTAAGGGACAAAGAGAGACTCTACAGATAGAGAGACTAGCATGTGCAAAGGTCCTGAGGGGAAAGGAGCAAGCAGCATTTAAAGACTAAAAAGAGGAAACAAAGGAGGAAGTGGAAAGAGACCCAAGAGGCAACTGGAGAAGTTGGCAGGAACCCGAGAGACAATGATGAGAGTTCGGCTCTTCATCTGAAAAACCACTAAAAGATCATAGGCTGAAGAGTGATATGCTGAGATTCGTATTTAAGATCATTGCTCTGGCTGCTGGGTAGCAAATGGACTGCTGAGAAATGAGGAATATGCCATTGCAACGATCCAGGGAAGACGAAGCATGGGGGCCGGGCCAGGGCTGCAAAACAAATACTACAGCAGAGGAGGTTTAAACAACAGAAATGTATCATCTCGCTGTTATGGAACTAGAAGTCCAAGAGCAAGGTGCTGGAAGTGTTGATTCCTTCTGAGAGCTGTGAGGGAGGGATGTGTTCAGGGTTCTCCCCTTGGTGTGTGGATGGCTGTGTTCTCCCTGTGTCCTCACACGTCTTCTCCATGTACTTGTCTGTGGTCTAATCTCCTCTCTTATGAAGACAACAGTCAGATTGGATTAGAACCCACCCATATGACCTCTTTTTACATAATGACATCCTTAAAGATTCTATGTCCAAACACAGTCACATTCTGAGGTCCTGGGGGTTAGGACGTCAACATGTGAATTTGGGGCAGGGGACGTAGCTCCGCCTATAACAGGAAGTTGAATCTTTCAATTAGCGTCAGGGTTGCCTTTAGTATGAAGGACAAGAGAGTTCATCATATGTCATTGGCCCAAACCCCTACCCACCCAGAAACACAGGAGACATCCAGTGGGAGAAACACAGTCAATAGGAAAAGCGCTCCCCACCTTGGGGATTCTCTGGTCATGATATATTTAAGAGAATTTCAGTGAAGAGAAAGGAAGTTCAATGAAGAGAAAGAAGTTCAACAGAAATGAATGCTTGACCAGAGGCACATGATTTCAGTGGTCCTCCTAGTCTCTGTGGCCCCTGGGTGGGAAGTAATTTTGGTTTGGGATCCAGAGGATCTTGGCCCCAACCTTCCCCTGTGTCCCTCTGCTTTGCTCTCCCTCTCTGGGAATGGTCTTCTCTGCAGCATTCTCTACCTTGCATTGCTCAGAGAACTATGTGTTAGTCTATCCTTCCTGGAAAAATGTTTGTCAAAAAGAGACCCCCCAAAACACAATTCCCTTTCTAGGAATTGGTCCTAAAAAGTAATCAGAAACCCAGAAAAATCATTGCTGAAAACACAGAAACAGTTTTTTTACAGTGTAACAGTGATGTTATTATATAATGTTACATGCTGCAGCCATCTAAATGGTATTATTGAAAAACATTAATGATATTGGAAAACGCTCATATGATGAAGGAGGAAATTCACCACTAAAAATTTTATATTATATATAACATTATCCAGGTTTTGTGGGGTTTTTTAAAAGCACACACACACACACACACACACACACATACTGAGAAAAAATGATTGGAAAAGTCCATAAAGCATTACTAATGGCTACTTTGAGTCCTACATCTACTTGTGATTTGTAAATTTTCTTCAAATTTTTCTGTTTTCCAAATCCTGTATAATAAGCACATGTGACTTTTATATTATAAAACATTAATGATAGTCTTTTTTTAAGGCCAAATAGTTTATGCTATAATGTTAGAGAAATCATTCTTTTACTTCTTAATCAGTTAAAGAAATAATCAAGAAAAAGGGAAAATAATATGGAAAACAATGAAATAGAAAAAAAATGTTAAGTAAATGTAACAGACAAAAGTTTATTAATTATGAACCATAGAATTTGTAATAGTGAAAAGCTGGAAATAGTTCATATGTTCAATTATGGAGTAATCATATTAATCATAATATCTGAATCTATACATTTTTTTTCTATACATATACATGTTTTTAAATAGCTCACAAGCAGGGGTGCCTGGGGGCTCACTCAGCTAAGCAACTGCCTTAGGCTCTGGTCATGATCCCAGGGTCCTGGGATCGAGTCCCGCATCGGGCTCCCTGCCCATCGAGGAGTCGGCTTCTCTCTCTGCCGCTCTCCTTACTTGTGCTCTCTCTCTCTCTCTCTCTCAGATAAATACGCAAAATCTTTAAAAAGAAATAGCTCACAAGCTAAGACACAGAATGTGACCTCCAAGGCCTACAATATTTGCTATCTGGCCCTTCACAGAAAAAGTTGATTGACTCCTGATATAAAATATTATGTGCACATTAACTTGATAAAGACTTTGTTATAGCAATATAAAAACACAAATATCTACCTAAATTATATGAAATACCACAAAATGAGGGGATACATAAAGATTAGCAGAAACCAAAAACTATTACGATAGTTCTGTTTTTATCCATTCATTCACTGTCCCATGTTTTTGGAGCACCCACTGTGTGCCAGACCCTGTTCCTGTGCAGAAGAAGCATGATGAACAAACCTGACAGGGATCTCTGCCCCCGCGGAGCTTACACTCTAGTGGGAGGAAGGCAGACTGCAAACAATAACTAGTATGCCTGAGGGTAAGCCAGGGTCATGTAAAGATTGTGTGTAGAGTAGACAAAGCACACCTCCTTAAGAAGGTAACGTTTGATCAAGACTTGGAAGGAGGTAGAGGCATTAGTGACGTTGACTGTGGGTGGAAGAGCATTCCAGGCAGAGGCCCTGAGGATGGAGTATGTCTGGGAAGCTGAGGAGATGCAGAAAGCCAACATGCTGGACCCGGTAAGTTAGGAAGAAGCAGGAGGAGGTAGGTGGGAGAGGTAGTTGAGTACTCTAAACATTGGGGTACATATTTCCTTTTAAATTAGTATTTTTGTTTCTTTGGGTAAATATCTAGTAGTACAGTTGCTGGATCATAAAGTAGCTCTATTTTTAACTTTTTGAGGACCCTCCCACACTGTTTTCCAGAGCGGCTGCACCAGTTTGCATTCCCACCAACACTCTTAGAAGGTTTCCCTTTCTCCACGTCCCTGCCAGGACCTATTGTTCCTTGTGTTGTTGATTTTAGCCATCCTGACTGATGTGAGGGGGTATCTCGTTGTGGTTTTGATCTGTATTTCCCCAAAGATCAGTGATGTTGAGCATCTTTTCATATAGCTGTTGGCCATCTGGATGCTTTCTTTGGAGAAGTGTCTGTTCATACCTTGTGCCCATTTTTTAATCAGATTGTTTGTTTTTTTGGGTGTTGAGTTGTATAAGTTCTTTATGTATTTTGGACACCAACCCTTTATCAGATATGTCATTGCAAATATGTTCTCCCATTATGTATGTTGCCTTTGAGTTTTGTTGATTGTTTCTTTTGCTGTGCCTTTTATTTTGATGAAGTCCCAATCGTTCATTTTTGCATTGGTTTCTCTTGCCTCTGGAGACATGTCTAGTAAGAAGTTGCTACAGCTGATGTCATAGAGGTTACTGCCTGTGTTGTCATCTAGGACTTCGATGGTTTCCTGTCTCACATTTAGATCTTTCATCCATTTTGAATTTATTTTTGTGTATGGCGTAAGAAAGTAGTCCAGCTTCATTCTTTTGCATGTTGCTACTCTGTTTTTGCAACATCATTTGTTGACGAGACTTTTTCCCATGGCATTTTCTTCTTTGCTTTGTGGAAGATGAATTTGACTATACAGTTGTGGGTTCATTTCTGGACTTTCTGTTCTGTTCTATTGACCTATGTGTCTATCCAAAGTGTAAGTAATTTAGTAAATGGATAAATCCTTTGTGTCTGGGTCGACTCAGTGCCTTTATTTATTCTTTTAAAAATATTGCAAAACACACATAACATAAAATCCATTATTTTAGCCATTTTTAAGTGTGCAGTTCAATGGTATTGAGTACATTCACATTATTGTTCAACCAACACCACCATCCATCTCCAGAACTTTTTTATCTTCCTAAACTGGAACTCTGTACCCATTAAACAATTCCCCAGTTTAATTCTTTTAAATACCCAAGGAGAGCGTTTTTATAAAAATGAAATAAACTCCCTGTACTAAATCTAAATATCATATTAAAGAGGAGAGGTATTTCAGACAGTATTATTAAAATAAAGGTATTTATTTAAAAATTTTTAACAATAAACCATACACAAAGAGAACTATCCTTAAGTCTCCACTGCTGAAATACAATAAAGGAAATGGTTACTAGGGAAACCAGTCATGTTTCCTCCCATGCATCTGAGGCTGCCATGTTTCTTCCTGGGTGCCCTGGGAGTCCAGACAACAATCTGCACTTGTGGGACAAGTGTGAGTCAAGCTGTACCTAATGCACACTGAGCCATCATAATAGTGTGAGGCTTGGGAGCTCAGTGTCACCTCTCCAGCCACAGCTCATCTGTCAAGAGCTTAAGAAGGATGCTGGCTTCAGAATGGCCTTGCCCTTGCCTCAGCCATGAGCTCATCTCGGTCCCACTTGAAGAAAGTTAGTCACCATCCCCAAGACCCCACAGCTAGTATCCCTGCCTCAAGTGTTCAACTTGACTGAGTCTTCAGGGAGCCCTTATAGGGGACTGGGAATTCTTATATGGGAAATAAGGAATCCTCCCAGGGGACCCCAAGTTAGAAGTAGAGCATCAGGAATATGAAAAGCAGTGAGATTTAGATGAAGTCTAGCCTAAGTACCTTCTCCATGAAAGTACCTTGAACAGCACCTTCCACTCTCTAATATGAGTATTACAAAGACTTGGACAGACAGTAAGTTCATTTGGTGAGAAAAGAACCATAAAACACATTTATAATGTATATTTTTTACACATTTTAGTTCTGATATATAGAACACATTTTGAGGAACCTGAGTTTTGAAGTGAAATATAAGACTACAACAACCTGGAAAAAAAATACAATAACTCAAAGTGTTTTCCTACATTTCAGAAGAACATTGTGAGTATAATAGCTGCCTGTTGACCTTATGCTGTGGCTGAACTAGACAGTACATAATGAAACTTGGGATCCATCCAGAAGAAACAAAGGAAAAATCTCAATTCACCCCAGCTATATTGGTGATCACTACTTTCTCTTCTGAAAATGCTCACATTTTAAACGTTTTTTGATGGTTTTTCAGTAAGGCCAGCATATCATGTTGTTTATCTCCATGATTATTTCTGCATCAAATGAAGCAACCGATAATGGGTTTAATTTATTAAGTGCTACCTCTGTCTAGCACTGTTCTAAGGATTTTTGTGTAATCTTTGTAACTCTGTGGAATAAGTATTACTATTGCCCATTGTGCCAGTTATTAAGCTATTATAAATATCAACTATGGAAAAAATCAAGAACCTTAAAACATGCTAAGTGAAAAAAAGCTAGCCACAAAAGACCGTGTATTATATTATTTCATTTACATGAAACATGAAATTTCAGAATAGGTAAATCTATAAAGACAGAAGTAGGTCCACGGTTGCCCAGAGCCTGGAGGAAGGGTGAATGGGAAGTAACTGCTCATGGGTACAGGGGTTTTTTTGAGGGAGTGATTAACATATTTGAGGTGATGGTTACACAGCTCTGTGAAAATACTAAAAGCCATCAAATTGTACATTTCAATGAATAAACTTTATGATATGTGAATTACATATCAACATAGATGCCTTAAATAGATCAACTATGGTTTCATGATTAGGCGCAGAAACAGGGGTGGTAATAGCTATGCACATTTTTTTGTAGATTTATACAAAATGTGTGCGTGTGTACTAACTTTTTCTTCTTCTTGCCTCCGTGGTCACTTATTTTTTATACAGCTTTTGATGTAAAAAAAGTTTAGACTAGTCTTAAAGTGACAGAACACTTATATGGTATTGTTGCTGAATTTGAGGAATAGTTAACACAGCCTAGAGATGGACAGCATGTCTGCCCCCCTAAGATAGGTGCAATGACTGTTGCTTTTCCTCATTTTAGGGAGACGGTAAGTATATCTTTGTTCCAAAGATAGTTGATCTCAGGTGGAAACACGGAGTTGTTTTGATGAGGTGTGGAAGTTCAAGTAGTAGCAGGGGGTGTCTGGATGGCGAGTGAACAGTGGGGTGGGTTGTACTGTTGGATCTCACCACTGAGCTCTCCTCCTTCTATCCTCTGCCCTGTGATGCTGGGGCAGGGACTCTGAAACCACATGTCTGCTTTTCCAGCTCACTCCATGTTGGGTTCTGCCCACTGGAGTAACTAGCAAGAGACTAGAAGGATAGGACAGGAAGGGCAATTTATTCCTTCCTGGTGGCTTCCTGTCTACTTGCAGCTCCTTTGGGTGTCACTCCAATAGCATTTCTTCAATCCAGGAGCTACCCTTCCTTCTTGAAGCTGTAGATGAATCAAATGTGAAGTTTTCCTGACACTTACAGATCAGCATCATTGCATCCCCTCTGAGCCACTAACACCAGCCCGATAGTGTCCCCTCCTCAGAAGTCCCCTCCTGAACACATCCAGGCCAATGGACCCCTCCTCTGAACTCAGACATTCTAGCACTGGCCAAGTAGCGTATCCTCCTCAGAGGTCTGTTTTTACTCTACAGGACCTGTTATGGGTTGAATTGTGTCTCCCCACAAAAATTCTGTTAAAGTCTGATCTCCTCCCAGTCCTTCAGAATGTGACTTTATTTAAAGATAGGGTCATAGTGGAGGTATTTAGTTAAGATGAGGTCATTAAGATGGAGCCTAATCCAATATGACTCATGTTTTTATAAAAAGGAGAAATTTGGACACAAACATGTACACAGACAGAACACCATGTGAGGATAGAGGCATACATTGGAGTGATGCTTCTACAAGCCAAGGAATACCAAAGATTGTCAGCAAATCACCAGAAGCTAGGGCAAAGGTCTGGAACAGAGTCTACTTTGTAGCCCTCAGAAGGAACAAACCCTGCTGACACCTTGATCTTGGACTTCCAGACTCCAGAACTGAGATAAAGTATATTTCTGTTGTTGAAGTCACCCAGTCCATGGTGCTTTGTTATGGCGGTCCTTGCAGCCTACTACAGGACTCTTCCCCCCAACTTCTAAAGTTAACAATTTCAAACTTTGCCTTTTATTATCCTAATCCTGGGCTTGGTAGATGCCTTTTGAAATTACTCTCTCCACAATATCTTATTGTTCTCTTTTTTTATCTTGAGAGTTACATAGTTACCTTTATACCAAGAGAAAGAGTAGTTTAAATTCTAAGGTTCCAGTACTTGGTATACTTTCTACCTTCCGACTGCAACTTGACTGGTATACCTAGTTTTCGTATGAAAGAACCAAGCATAGAGCAGTTAAACGACTCACCTAAAGGTAAAGAGCTACTGAGTAGCAAAGTTGGGTTGGAATGGCTTTAGAAGCTATTTCATTAAGTGGCCTTGTTAGGTGAGAATTTAAGCCCCTGAGCCCCCTGGGGCCATTGTACCAACTTTAAAGAAGCCAATGATGAAGACCACTTGATCTGAGTTGATTGAGTCATTTGTCTGCCTCTGAGTGTCTGATTTATGATGGACATCAATGTGTGATACAAGATCTTAATTCTTTGTGCCCGTTAACCAGCTGCATGTCTTGGCTCCAGACCTGCTTGTCTTTGAAATCTTACCTTTCTTTTCCTTCCATGCCCCTTACCAGTCATGAAACCATTTTTCATTTCTCATAAAACTACATATTCCCACCCTGGGCCACTTCTTTCATCCACAAAGTGGATGACCAGACGCAGCACTTACAACTCTGCCCACTGAGAAATTTTTTCCTCTCTACTGTCTGGGGCCATCCCTGATGTGACTGCAGTGAAGCCATTATCCATTTTCAGCTCGCTACCACATACCAAGTTGGACATATATAATAGAGCTCAGACGTTAGCTCAGACTTTTTCTTCTTCTTTCTGCTGGTCATAGAGGGTCCCCATAAGCCCTACGTAGGATCTGAGGGAAGGATGTAGACAACTGTAGTTGATGACATACAGGTCTGGGCTACTCGCTCATGCAGCTTGTTATGCCCTCTGGTCCCTGCTTAGGCTCCATCCTAGATATACCGTCTCCATCTAGGGATGGACTGCTGCTGGGTCCATTCAATATCATGACTGGGGGGTCTGATAAATCAAGCTAATAATTGTCTCCTGGTTAAGTGTTCCATCTTTAATACAGCCTAGTAACACTTCAGGAGGTTTTTTTCTTAAAAGTGTGCAACTCTGCACTGTGATGGAACTGGCATGGCCCTGCTCCAGGACTCCAGAGATGACACTGACTCCTCCACTGGGATTTAACACAAATTCACACAGAATTCAGCCCTGACATCATAGTGTCTGCCATACAGCATGGTCCCAATGGCAGAACTGATTACAACATGACCCACTGTAGAGTCCTTTCCTGCTCCAGGCTTCACCTAAAGTTGGCAGCCTTCCGTGTCAGCCGATACATGGGCCAGAGCACGTAGTCAGTGTGATATGTGGCCAGAAGAACCCAAAGAAGCTGACTACACATTGTGCGTCCTTATTTGTGGTATGGATGCAAGATATAGCACTTTATCTGCTACTTTGGAGAGGATATCTGAGCACCATCTTGACCACTGGACCCCTAATAACTTTACACAAGTGGAAGCCCTCTGAATTTGGGTATTATTCCTCACCTTTGGAAGTACATGTATCTTACCAATGCCTCCAAAATTCCAGCCACTGCTTGCTTGTCCTGTTCAATCAGTTTGATGCCATCAATTTAATGAATGTAATGCTTGGTAGCATGTCCAGTGATCCAATATCTTAACACTGTTCCTCCTTTCCATCCTTGGTTTGGGGCTTTCTTTTATATTCTACTGAAAGAATTTCTCCATTAAGACTTCCTATTGGACTGGTTACTGACCAGTTTTCTCGTTGCCTTTTTAATGGGAACACCTGTCGTATGTGACATGAACACATGTCACAAAGTTGCCTTGATAAAAACTATGTGAAAACACTATGAAATCAAAAAGCAATATGTTTACATAGAACATATTTTGTTAAAAACTATGTTTTTAACATTAAAATAAATGCCTATTCCTAAAACTTACTCTCTCAACATGGTCTACTTAATTAAACCCCATTCTTTGTGATAGCTTTAATCCAATGAAGTCAGGATACTGAATTGTCATATGATATCAATCATAACTTTAAAAAAGGAGGAAGGAGACAAACTTCGATCAGGTGACTTCTGGTGTTAGGTTAGAGCCAACCCTGAGGCAATCTGGAGGCTCTTCATTTGCCAAAAGGGTCCATAGCCTTTATCTCCTGGCAGCCTTGGTTAAATAGAGGCTATGAGAGATGTTAGAGCGTCTTAAACTCTCATCCCCCTTTTTTCTATCATGTTTCACAGACTACTTCCTGTCACCCAATTGCCTACTTCTTTCCTTCTGCCAAGGGGAAAATTATTAGGTGCCGGTACATTCAATAGATTGTTATTCAGTTGCACTTGAAAATGTTCATTTACTGTAATAGGCTCATTATTCTAGGAATGTAATTGGAACCCAGACTGTTATGACCTCAGGAAATAGAACATAACAAAGCTATGCAGAAATATTAACTTTGCCCCAAAGCAGGGCAGCCCTTTCCTTGGGGAAAATGGAGGAATCCATCATCCTACCTTCCTCTTCTCTCACAAAATCACAGATGGTTGGGTCTTTGGGAACTGTAAAGGACTTCTAATCAAAACTCCTTAATTGACCCATGGGAAAACTGAATCCTATCAACTTAAAAAAAAATAGAACTTGTACTGTCTTGGAGAATTTTTCTCTAATGATGATTAAAATTTAGAGTAAGCAAAAACTAGGCAAGAAAGATCGTGTATTCTTAGGTTTGTATAGTAACATGCAACACAAAACTGGATGGACTTATCTTATAACCAGATATGAAGATAAATACTAAAAGCATTTAAAAAGTGAAGAAAAACAGAGGGAGAGGTAAAAATTAAAGCCCATTTTAATGGCCCATGTAGGATTGAGGGGATTAGACAAGATGACAGCTCTCACATTCTATTTCATGATGTCTATTATGCATTTAAAAATTATTAATAAAACGGAGTTTAATATAGATATAATGCACTGTACACCATCCAAATAGCTGATGCAGGAATTTGGTTTGATATTAATGATTTAGACTGGAAACTGTTCAACATATGGGCTTAACATAATTAGAAATGTTATCCCCTTCAGTTTGAGCAATGCTTAGACTAATCTGAGACCTTATTTTTAAGCCTCAGAATAGCTGTATTCCAGAGACCTCATTTGAGTTTGGTTTCCCTTTTTGGAGTAAGGTTTTATGGCCTCATGTGACTTTATAAGAAGGGCATCATTATATGCACACACACATACGTATGAGCCATGTTTGAAATTTCTAATTTCAACCTCTGAACAAAGAAACTATTTTGTAGTGTAATAAGACATATTTACTAGTATTTAAAGGGCAGGCTTATTGTAAGTTTTACAACATTAAAAATGCAATGGTATTTTTTAGACCCAAAATAATTTATAGTGCTTAGCATTTCTCAGTTGGGTTAAAAACACAGAGCCAAGAGCAAAAAATCCAGTAGAAAAATGGGCAAAAGATAGGAACAAGACCATCCACAGAAAAGGAAAAATAATTGTCTCTTATAAGTATGAAAAGATGTTCACTGTGCTAGGTATAAGAAAAATGCAAACTAAAGCACATCGAGACATATTCTAATCAATCGCATTGGCAAACATCCAAAAATCGTTAAGACTTCCCATTGGTGAAGCTGCGCAGAAAAAGACCCTGTCACACATCGCTGATGGGAGTGTAAATTGCTTTCGGAGATAGTTATCAAAATTATAAATGCATATTACCCTTTTACCCATTAATCCCCTCTGTAACGTTATCCTACACTGGCACACATGTGAAATGACATATTTACAAACTTTACCACTGCAGCATGTTTATAATAACAAAAGATTGGAAACACCCCAAATTTCCATTAGTAGGGACTATTTAAATAAAATATGGAGCATGTAGTTATTTGAAAAAAAATGAGGAGGTTCTTTATATACTGATATGGAAAAACCTCCAGATATATAATTTTGTGAAAGAACAAGGTGAAAAAGCTTACTGTATAGTATGTCCTTTTTGTGTAGCAACAGAAAGAGAAGAATGTATATTTGTGTTTGCTTGTATTTATAATTAAAAACTCTAGAAAGTTGCACAAGAAACAAAAAAAAATTATGGGAATGGGATGGGTAGCAGAAAAACATAGAAGGAATATCTTTCTTTCCTTTTCATTTATTTTCATTTCCTTTTATTTTCCTCCAGCTTTTTGGAGATTTAGTTAGACATACAATATTGTAGAAGTCTGAGGTATACAATGTATGGGTTTGAAACAAGTACATATTGTGAAATGATTACCACAATAAGGTTACTTAACACATCCATCCCCTCACATAGTTATAATTTTTTGTGGTGTATGTGGTGAGAACTCTTAAAATCCACTCTTGGCAACATTCAAGAGTATATTTTAAAAGTTCAACAAGTATACGAGTATACAACACAGTATTGTTCATTATGGTCACCACACTGCACATGACACCCCCAGAACTTATGCATCTTACAACTGGAAGTTTGTACCCTTTGAGCTCTCTCACCTGTTTCTTCCACACCCCACCCCACCCCACCCCCACTCTGGCAGCCACCAATATGTTTTTAGTTTCTAAGAGTATGATTTTTTTTTAGATTCCACTTATGAGTGAGATCATACAGTATTTGTCTTTCTCTGTCTGAACGGGAATAATACATAATGCCCTCCAGGGTTATCCATACGGTCACAAATGGCAGGATTTCCTTTTTTATGACTGAATAATATACCATTGTGTGTGTGTATGTGTGTGTATTTCCTACCACATTTTTTACTTTTTTTTTTTTTTTTTTTTTTACCATTTCTTACCACTCATTCATCAATGGACACTTAGGTTGTTTCCAAGTTGTGACTATTACTAATAATGCTGCAGTGAACATGTGCATGCAGATATCTCTTCAAGGTGATGATTTCATCTCCTTCAGATGTATGCCCAGAGTGAGATTGTTGGATCATCTGAGAATTATATTTTCAATTTTTTGAGGAAACTCTGCACTGTTTTCCAGTGACTCTGCCAACGTACATTTCCACCAACAGAACACAGGGTCCCTCTTCTTGACATCCCTGCTAGCATTTGTCATCTCTTGTCTTTTTGATCATACCTATTCTAACATGTGTGAGATGCTATTTCATTGTGGCTTTGAGTTGTATCTCCCTGATGATTAGTGTTGTTGAACACCTTTTCATGTACCAGTTGGTCATTTGAGTATCTTTGGAAAATTGTGTATCCATGCTCTTTGTCTAGGTTTTAATTGAATGACTTGTTTTTTTGCTATTCATTTACTTGAGTCCCTTATATTTTTTGGTAATTAACCCCTTATCATATATGTGGTTTGCAAATATTTTCTCCCATTCCATAGGTTGCCTTTTCTTTTTGTTGACTGCTTCTTCTTTTTTGTGCAGATTTTTTTTTGGTTTGATGTCACCTCACCATATTTAATTTTCTTTTATTGCTAAATATTTTATTTGATTTGAAAACCGTGTGAATTTGTTATTAATCAAAATGATTAAATAATTTAAGAAGTAGAGATATTAAGAAGTCACTTAGCCAAAAAACAAAAAAGAAATCAAACTCTGAATATATGTTTCATTTGGTTCCATTTTTTTCATTTTAGTAAACATGTTTTTGAGTCTTAATTTTAATTCCAGTTAGTTAACATGCAATGTGATATTAATTTCAAGTATACAACATAATGATTCAACGATTCCATACATCACCTGGTGCTCATCACAACTGCCCTTCTTAATCCTCATCACCTATTTCACCCATCGCTGCCCCTCCCCACTTCCCCTCTGGTAAGTGGGAACAGTTCATTCTCTAGTTAAGAGTCTGTTTTTTTTTTATCTCTCTCTCTCTCTCTCTCTTTTCCCCCTTTTGTTGGTTTTCTTTGTTTTCTTAATTCCACATATGAGTAATATGAGTAAAGTATTTGTCTTTCTCTGACTTACTTTGCTTAGCATAATACTCTCTAGCTCCACCCATGTTATTACAAATGGCAAGATTTCATTCTTTTTTATGATTGAATAATCCATTGTATATATATGCCACCTCTTCCTCATCCATTCATTAATTGATGGACACTTGGGCTGCTTCCATAATTTGGCTATTGTAAATAACACTGCTATAGACATAGGAGTGCATGTATCCCTTTAAATTCTTGTTTTTGTATTCTTTGGGTAACTAAGCAGTCTCGTAATTGTTGGATCATAAGGTAGCTCTATTTTTAACTTTGTGAGTAGCCTCTGTTTCCCAGAGTGGCTACACCAGTTTGCATTCACATCAACAGTGCATGGGGATCCCCTTTTTTCCAAATCCTTTCCAGTATCTTTTGTTTCTTGTGTTGTTGATTTTAGCCACCCTGACAGGTGTGAGGTGATATCTCATTGTAGTTTTGAGTTGCATTTCCCTGGTAAGTGACATTGAGCATCTTTTTATGTGTCTTGTTGGCCATCTGTATGTCTTCTTTGCAGAAATGTCTATTCATGTCTTCTGCCCATCTTTTAATTTGATTATTTGCTTTAGGGGTGTTGAATTTTGTAAATTCTTTATGTGTTTTGGATATGAACTCTTTAATGGATATGTCATTTGCAAATATCTTCTCCCATTTTCTCTTATTTTATTTTTGTTGACTTTGCTGTGCAGAAACCTTTTATTTTGAGGAAGTCCTGATAGTTTATTTCTGCTTTTGTTTCCCTTGCTTCAGGAGACATATCTACAAAGAAGTTGCTACCGCCAATGCAAAAGAAGCTACTGCCTATGTTCTCTAGAATTTTTATGGTTTCCAGTCTCAGATTTAGGTCTTTAATCCATTTCGAATTTTTTTGTGTATGGTGTAAGGAAGTGGTCCAGTTTCATTCTTCTGCATGCTGCTGTTCAGTTTTCTCAACACCATTTGTTGAAGAGATTGTCTTTTTCCCATTGGATATATTTTTTTGCTTTGTTGAAGATTAATTGACCATATAGTTGTGGGTTTATTTTTGGGCTCTCTATATACTTTTCATTGATCTGTGTGTCTATTTTATACTGGTTTTAACTCTTCTTTAAATATTTGGTAGAACTGGCCTCTGAAGCCAGCTGGTCCTGGACTTCTGTTTGTTAGGAGTTGTTTGATTACTGATTCAATTTCTTTGCTGGTTATCATCTGTTTGAATTTCCTATTTTTCTTGTTTCAATTTTGGTAGTTTATATTTCTAGGAATTTATCCATTTCATCTAGGTTGTCAAATTTGTTGGCATATAGGTTTTCATAATATTCTCCGATAATTGTTTATATTTTTGTGGTGTTGGCTGTGATTTCTCCTCTCTCATTTGTGATTTTATTTGAGCACTTCCTCTTTTTTTTTTTCTTGATAAGTCTGGCTAAAGATTTATCAATTTTATTGATTTTTTTCCCCAAAGAACAAGCTCCTGGTTTCATTGATCTGTTCTTTTTCTACTTTCTATATCATTTATTTCTGCTCTAGTCCTTATTATTTCCTTCTGTCTGCTGATTTTAGGCTTTATTTGCTGTTCTTTTTCTAGCTCCTTTCAGTGGAAGGTTAGGTTGTTTCTCTGAGATGTTTTCTTGTCTCTTGAGTGGGGCCTATATTGCTATTAGCCTCCCTCTTAGAACCATTGTCGCTTCTTCCCAAAGGTTTTGGACCATTATATTCTCATTTTCATTTGTTTCCAAGTACTTTTTGTTCTTCTTTGATTTCCTTGTGGACCCATTCCTTGCTTAGTAGCATGTTATTTAACCTCCATGTATTTGTGGTCTTTCCAATTTTTCTTTGTGGTTGACTTCTGGTTTCATAGCATTGTGGTCAGAAAAGACAGATGGTACAATTTTGATCTTTTTTAATTTGTTGAGGCTTATTTTGTGACCTAATATGTGATCTATACTGGAGAATTTCCAATGTGCACTCAAAAAGAATGTATATTCTGCTGTTTTATGACGGAATGTTTTGAATATATCAGCTAAATCCATTGGTCCAGTGTGTTATTCAAAACCATTGTTTCTCTGTTGATTTTCTGTTTAGATAATCTATCCATTGATGTAAGTGGGGTGGTAAAGTCCCTACTATCATTGTATTATTATTGATTAGTTCCTTTATGTTTGTTATAAATTGTTTTATATATTTGGTTGCTTCTATGTTGGGTGCATAAATATTTACAGTTGTTACATCTTCTTGTTGGATTGTCCCCTTTATTGTCCTTCTGGGTCTTTTGTTACAGTCTTTGTTTTAAAGTCTATTTTGTCCAATATAAATATTGTTACTCTGGCTTTTTTTTGACATCCATTTGTGTGATAAAGGTTTCTACATTCCCTCACTTTCAATCTGCAGAGGTCTTAGATATAAAATGTATCTCTTTAGGCAGCATACAGATGGGCCTTTTTTAAAAAAAAATCCATTCTGTTGGGATGCCTGGGTGGCTCAGTGGTTGAGCATCTGCCTTCAGCCCAAGGCATGATCCTGAAGGCCTGAGATCGAGTTTCACATCAGGCATCCTGCATGAAGCCTGCTTTTCCCTCTGCCTGTGTCTCTGTCTCTCATGAATAAATAAATAAATAAATCTTTAAGAAAAATTTTAAAAATGAAAAAAAATCCATTATATCACCCTATGTCTTTTGATTGAATTGTTCAGTCTATTTATTAAAGTAATTATTGATAGAAATGCACTGTCATTTTATTATTTGTTTTGTGTTGTTTATGAAGATTTCCTCTGATCCTTTCTTATCTTTCTTTCATAGTTTGCTGATTTTCTTAAGTGATACATATGGATTTCTTTCTCTTTATTCTTTTCATATTTATTAGGAGTTTTTGGTTTGTGGTTACTATCAGGTTTGCATATAACATCTTGTCCATATAGCAGTTTATATTAAACTGGTGGTTGTTTAAGTTTGAACTCACTCTTTTTTTTTAAGATTTTATTTGTTCATGAGAGACTCAGAGAGAGAGGCAGAGACATTGGCAGAGGGAGAAGCAGGCTCCGTGAGGGGAGCCTGATTTAGGACTCGATCCCGGTACCCCAAGACCACACCCTGAGCCAAAGGCAGATGCTCAACTGCTCACCCAGCGCCCCTGAACCCATTCTTTACTCCTCTCCTCCTCCATGTTTCAGGTATATGGTGTCATATGTCACATCCTTTTATTTTGTGAGTTCCTTGACTGATTTTTATAGGAATACTCATTTTTACTGCTTTTGTGTTTCCTAATTCCAGACTGTCCCTTTTGATCTTTCTTTTCCACTTAAAGTATCTCCTTAACTATTTCTTGCAGGGCTAGTTTAGAGTTCATGAACTCCTTTAGTTTTTGTTTGTTTGGGAAAGTCTTTAACTCTCCTTGTATTCTGAGTGACAGCCTTGCTGGGTAGAGTATTGTCAGCTGCACATTTTTCCCATTCAGCACTTTGAATATATCATGCCACTCTCTTATATGACATGGAAAATTTCTGCTGAAAAATCCCCTGATAGCCTTATGGATTTTCTCTTGTGTGTCACTGTCTTCTTTTGTCTTTCTGCTTTAAAATTTTTTCTTTATCACTATACTTTACTAATGTAGTTACAATATGTCTTGGTGTTGGCCTTCTTTTGTTGATTTTGTTGTTCTGTGCACCTCCTCGATCTGGATGTCTATTTCCTTCCCCAGATTAGGGAAATTTTTAGCTATTATTTCTTCAAATAAATTTTCTTTCCCTTTTCTCTTCTTCTTGGACTCCTATATAAATGTTACTCCATTTACTGGAGTCACTGAGTTCCCTAAGTCTATTCTCATTTTGCATAATTCTTTTTTCTCTTTTCTGTTCAGCTTAATTACCTTCCATTACTCTGTCTTCTAGGTCATTAATTCATCCCTCTTCTTCTTCCAGCCTGATATTCATTCTATCAAGTATTTTCCTCATTTTGTTTATCCCTTTATCTCTGCCACATTATTCCTTATCTCTGTGATAAGGGCTTGCTCCTGTCTTCCACTCTTTTCTCAAGTCCAGTGAGTATCGTTATGATCATTGCTTTGTTCTTTTTTTAAGATTTATTTATTTTAGAGAGAGAGAGAGAAAGAGAGAGAGAGAGTGGGGGGGGGGTGGTCACAAGCAGGAGGAGGAGCAAAGAGAGAGATTCTCAAGCAAACTCCCTGATGAGCTTGGAGTCCAATGCAAGGCTCAATCTCATGACTCTGAGATAAAAAACAAGAGTCAGATGCTTAGCCATCTGAGCCACCCAGACACCCCCTGTGATCATTACTTTAAATACTACAACAGGCATATTATTTATATCTGTTTGGCTTAGATCTCTGGCCATGACCTTTTTTTTTTTTTTCATTTGGGATATATTTCTCTGTCTTCTCATTTCATCTAAGTCTCTGTGCCTCTTTCTCTGTGTTAGGAAAGTCAGCTATGTCTCCTGTTCTTTTTTAAAAGATTTTATTTATTTGTTTATTTATTATTTATTTGAGAGAGAAAGAGAGAGAGCACACAAGCTGTGGAAAAGGCAAAGGAAGAGGGAGAAGCAGATTCCCAGGACTCAGCCTGAGCCAAAGGCAGACACTTAACCAACTGAGCCATCCTGGGGCCCCTATGTCTCCTGTTCTTGATAGTAATGACTTTACGAAGAAGAGATCCTGTGGTGCCCTGCTGTGTAGTGTCCCGTGTTCCCGAGAGTCTGGAACTTCTGAAGGTGTCTCCAATGTTGCTGCATGTGCTCTGTTGTTCTCTTGTGGATGCTTTATCTTCAGTCCCCTTGTCTGCAGAGGCTCTCTATGTCTGTTGTGGGCAGTGTTTGGCCTACTACTAGCCAATTAGGTGTGCTCTGATTTGCTTGTAAAATGAGATCTGCCACCATCACCAAAACCAAGGTGCTGCAAAACTCCCAAATTGGGAGATGTCATTGAGTAAGGGTTTGGGCTGGTCTTCCAGGGGGAATGGGCCTGCCAAGCTGGGTCAAGGCAACCAGGATGGGGAAGGACAGTTCTGCTTCAGTGTGTGTGTGTGGGGGGGGGGGGTGGCGAGGCTTGGTGTAAGCAAGCTAGGTAGTGGATGTTGGTGCTGCTTTAGTTCTTGTAGGTTGCCCTCTCCATGGCCCTGGCTCTCTCATGGAGATCATGATCTATTTCTCTACTAAACTGCATCTCCACTTTCTCTTCAGTGTGGCCTCTTTTATACATTTCATTGTGGCATTTATTCTACCAGTCTTTAGGTCTGGTATGGGGATATTTAACATGATTTGGTAGTTATCTAGTCGTGTCCATGGGATGAGGCAAACCTAGTGTCCTTCTACTCCACTGCCATTTTCCAAACCTCTCCTTTGGATCAGTTTGAGTTTATATTACAATATAATTACAATCACCTACTAGAAAAATTGCCATGTATTTCATGGTATTGATTCTTTTAATATTCTTTAAAATATAATTTTCTTTATTTAGACTTAGAGTTAGCAGTGATAGAATTAGGCAGGATATCATAATTGTCCCAATGAGAATAACTTCATTACATAAATGTTTAAATAACATGCTAAATTTTTATTGTAATATTATTACACTAGTTTCCTAATGTGCTTCCACTTTTCCTTCCTTCAGTTTGTTCATTTTTAGGCTAGTAAAACAGAATCATCCTACTAAAAGCATAAATAAGACCACGTCAGTTTTCTTCTCAAAACTCTTTAGAGGCTCCCTATCTGCTCCTAGTAAATAAAAGCCCTTATAGTGGTCTATGAGGTCTGATGAAAGCAGGCCTCCAGCACCGCCTATGCCAGGAATCACTGTGGCCTCCCCAACTACAGATGCATTCTTCTTTGCCTGCCTTGCAATCCTGGAGCAGGTCTTTGTAGATTTTCTCCTGGCACAATGCCCTGCATTGTTAGCAGAGGGCATTGTAGTACAATGGGGTTTCTCCTCCTGGTTGTGGTGTTTGATCTTGCTCTCACAGCTTAGCTGCCAGTGTTGTGCAGAAGACCCAGAGATGCCCGTCCTCCACAGTGTATTGCTGGCACCCCTGTGTATCTCTTCTGACCCATCTGAAATTTATCAGTGAATTTTTCTGTTATCTAGGGAACTATGTCATACCTTCTCACTGACATCTGAATCTGTGCCTTTGTTGCAAGTGGGGGAGTATTACCCGAGTTCATCCCTTCCTTGGGTACTGTGACTCAGCCATATAGATGGTGGCTCTCCTTACATCTGCTATTCACATATTCTTTAGTGTTCTCTCTACATCTTAGCAGGTAATCACTCTTTCACTAGGTAATGATTTTTAAATTTCCCTGTTCAAAAAAACTGTATGACAAAAATCAGTAGCATTTTTGCACACTAACAATGAACATTCTGAAGAGGAAATCAAGAAAAAAGCTCATTTATAATAACATCAAAGCAATAAAATACTTAATAATAAATTTAACATTTGAAATGAGAGACTGGTACACTGGAAGCTGCAAACATCACTGAGAGAAATTAAATAAGAGAAAAATAAGTGAAAAGACATATGTTCATGAACTGGAAGACTTAATATGTTGAAATAGACTTAAGACTTAAATTGTTAAAATGCCCATTAAATAAAAGCAATCTTCAGGTCCGATGCAATTCCTATAAAATGCCAATGGTGAGGATTTTTTTGCAGGAATAGAAAAAAAATCCCAAAATTGATATGGAAGCTCAAGGACCCCAAATTGCCAAAACAATATTGAAAAAGAACAAAGTTGGAGGCATTGTATTCTTAATTTCAACACATATTACAAAGCCACAGTAATCAAAGCAACGTGATAATGGCATGAAGACAGACATACAGACCAATGGAACAGAATAGAGAAAAAAATCATAAATAAACTCTTCCATATATGACCAAATGGCCTTCAACAAAAGTGTCAAGACAGCATCATGGAACAAATACAGTCCCTTTAACAAATGGTGTCAGGAAAATTGTATATCCACATGCAGAAGAATGAAGAAATGAGTGCTGCCTCCTAGCAGCAACAGGCTGTTGGGTAGCAGGATAGGCTATCTCTTCCAGTCGACAAGAGCCATCATCAGTATTATTTAGGCAAAAATATTTAAAAATTTTTCGAATCATCTATCTTCTTATTCAGGTTGGGCTTTAACAGCTATCAAAAGAGAATGTCAATGTTTGATGACAATTCTGATGTGAGATGCTCATTCTTTATCCCCGCATCTCTAAGTTCTTCATTGCAACTCAAACAGAAAAAGAAATGATGGGATCTACTCTTTCCATGGGTGATCTCTATTCACAATTATTAATTTAGTGATCGGTTCTAGAATGTTGCTGGGAATTGATTTCAAGCTTTCAGGTTCATAATTCCAAAATGCAGCCAATGTCCTTAAGTAAACACACAGGATCTTTGCCCTCTCCCTTCCCTTGGTAACACTGCTATGATTCTCCATGAGTTAACATAATAAAATGACTCTGAAATTATATTTCCAAGTTTTTAAAGTAAATAACCTAGATTTTCTTCCATCCTTAATTTAATAGCTTGCTAAAATTTCTGAAATAAAATTCCAATATGTAATATCCCATATAAAATACTAAAACATCTATAATCCTCAATTACTTATGATTTAGAAAACATTAGGTTATTTTCCTTTTAGGTGCCAAGTAATCATAAACTCCAATAGTCAACTCCAAGATACTAATTTTGCTTAAAATCCATGGTGAGCTGACCTGATCTGGGATAATCCATAACTATTTTGTGCTCTTGCTCTAAGATTTGAGTGCCTTGGTGAGTCCTCACATTTTCTAGGAAACAGAAAGGTGAAAATAAGACTAAAATAAGCCAGTGGTACCTGGCCCTACCTGACCACTGTCTGCCCTGTGCAGGTAAGTGTTCTGAGATCCTATGTCGATACATGCCTGCCATATAAGAAAATTCAACCACAGGTCCCAAGCCAAAGACGTATTAATCTAAGTTATATTCGCGGTTATGACACATCATCCTTTCTTTTCCAAATTTCCCCCATTTGTGCTTTCAAAAGTTGGCTTTGTGCCTTTGCATAACATGTCAGGGCCAAGAAGTTGCTCTGAGCTCATCTGATCTGGAAAGATAAGATAACCTGTCAGATTTGGATTTTACTGCCTTTACAAAATGTATGTATAGGAATGAGTGGCACTGGTGAGAGTTAAAAAAATTTTTTTAATAAGTGAAAGACTCTGAAAGGTGAAAAGTTGAATGTGTCAAATGGCAAGGTTTAAAGAGCTCATCCCGGCATTTGGCTCTTACCCAGTTTCGGGAGCTCACACTGAATAATCAGTGGATTCAGTGGTGGTAGTACAACATCCCCCTCATGTCAAATGAGTCTTGGTTGTGAGAGAGCAGGAGCCAAGGGTAGCATCCTCAGAAAGAGCATACTTTTTCAAATGATATGTCAGAAGACAGTAGAAGGGGTGAGGATTGAGAGGGAAAGGCAGGGTAGTGGAAGGAAGAAAATTAAATTCCAGCTGTGGTTTCATCAGCATCAGTAAATGATGTACTCTTTAAGCTCTCTCATTTTGTTTTGTTGTGTTGAGGGAGGTTCAAATATGTGCAAATGCAAGAATTTTTTTACTGTTATGTAAACTAAAGTCATTTTTGGAGACCTGGTGAAGCACACTATTTTATAGCAGGAATTTTAGTTCTACTATCATAAATCCAAAAGAATCAAAGTCTTATATTTACTTGGCCTTGGTTGGTCTGTGATTGCAGAACAGCTGTGATAGAAAACTATGGCCTCAAACACATATTCTCTAACGTGGTAATTTCATCAAATCCACAAAGAAACATACTCTTTGGGGCACCTGGGTGGCTCAGTCTTTGACGGTTTGCCTTTGGCTCAAGTTGTAATCCCGGAGTTCCCCGCAGGGAGCCTGCTTCTCCCTCTGCCTATGTCTCTGCCTCTCTCTCTCTCTCTGTGTGCCTCTCATGAATAAATAAACAAAATATTTTTAAAAAGAAAGAAATATAGTTTATAATTATTGAGTTTGTAATCCCCAATAGTTATGAATACACACTGTACAGCAAAGCACTAACATTCAGAGTAAAACCTATAGGAAATGCTAGAAGAAATATGTAGAAATTCACTGATAGTAGAAGACGCCATTCATTTTAGATCAAAAAGACAAACGTGCATGCACACACAGACACAGAATATTTAAACAACAAATAATGCGGTAATTACTATTATCAAATTCTGTACCCTAAAATCAGAGAATAACTTTTTTTCAAATGACTTAGTAATAGTCACAAAAATTGACTCTAGTCAGCCAGAAAGAAGACCTCAATACATATTTTTAAATCAAAAAATGAAAATAACACTTTCTAATCATAATGCAATAAAATGAGAATTTAATAATAAAAGTAGAAACTAGGCAACAAATAAACCTACTGTTTATAAGTATTTTTAAAACTCTTAATTCTTCAGTCACTGAAAAATCAAACTAGCAGAATATTTGTAAAGCAACCTATATCAGTCCTATGGAGCACAATTAAAGCAGTGCCCAGAGAAAAATAGTAGCTTTAGATACCTATATTAATAAACAGAGAATATGGAAGATAAGTAAATTCAAGATACAGAGTAAGAACTTGTAAAAAACAACAGTGAATTTAAGGAAAGTAGAACGAAGGAATTTGTACAAATAAAAACAAAGGATATATTAAAAAACAGAAAGCAGTAATACCAGTAAATGATCCACATGTTAGCTTGGTAAAACTCAAGTCAAAATACATTTGAGGGGTGGCTCCCGGGTGGCTCATTCAGTTAAGCGTCTGCCTTCAGCTCAGGTCATGATTTCAGGGTCCTGGGACAGAGCCCCACCTCCAGCTCCCTGCTCAGTGGAGAGTCTGCTTCTTCCTCTCCCTCTGCCCCCACCCAGCTCATACTTGCTCTCTTTCACTATCTCTCTATCTCAAATAAATAAAATATTTTAAAAAATACATTGAGGAGAGAAATACAAAAATGAAGAATTGGAAATGGAAATGCAAATACACTAATTTTTAAAACCTTTTTAAGTGATCTCTATACTCGATGTGGGGCTCACACACATGACACCAAGATCAAGAGTTGGGTGCCCTACTGACTGACACAGCCAGGTGCCCCCAATTTTTTAAAGTATAAGAAGCTAATTTTAAAACTTCATACAAATAAATGTGATTAATGTTCAGAATTCACCCCAAAATTGAAAAATCCACTCAAATCAGTTAACATAGAAGACATAAAGTTACTGTTCCCTAAAATGCACCAAGTCTGGACAGTGTCACAAAATTCTATCAAACATATTTAATCAGGTTTCAGAGCATTCGTATTCTTTTGATACAAGTAGCATAACATTGATAAGGAAACTTCCCAAACATTATCACGTAATAGAAAACTAGAGGCTTGTTTCACTTATGAATACCAATGGAGAAATATCCGCAAAGTTGTGCAAACAGGACAAATGGCCTCACGGAACCAGTGGGCTCTGGGGACCCTGAGATAGCATCTGTGGTGAAGATGTGGTCCTTTGTTGTGCATCACACTCTGAAGCACTGCCTGGTGCGCTGGCAGAGCCAGAGGTGACACCCCTGGGCAGGCATCCTGACTCCAGAGCTGAAGAACTTTTATGCCACGTTATAAATTATAAGTAAGCACCAGCCTCTTACCTGGTGTGATCAGGAACAAGATGCAATATCAGGATGCGGCAGTGAAACCTTGGCTTCACTTCTAACCTGTCAAGGTTCATGACCTGGAAAGGGAAGCATCAGACCCTCCACTGGTGAGAAAGGAACTGGAGTTCAAATCTTGCAGCTAGAGCTATATGAAGGAACAAGGGAGCAGCAGGATATGGCATCTTAGTATTCAGTTTAGGGAAATGTCAGCCCCTATGAACAGGAACCAGGATCTGGGCCTTGCAGTTGACCGGAATTTATGGCTTACACACTATCCTGTAGCTATTTTCCAGGTACCTTGAAAGAAAAACTCTTTTTATTAGAGACCTGGTTTCCATAGATCAGTCTTGGACAAATTAATCTTTAATTCTCAAATAGTAAATAAAATCCAGAAAAATATTGAAAGAATAATGTGCCACAAGTAGGTTTATCCTAAGAATTTAAGGATGGTTCAATAATAGGAAATCTTTTGATATTATTCACCACATGAAAACATCAAAAGAAAGAACTAGGGGTGGTGGAAGGGGAGGGGGGCGGGGGGTGGGAATGAGTGGGTGATGGGCCCTGAGGGGGACACTTGACGGGATGAGCACTGGGTGTTATTCTGTATGTTGGTAAATTGAACACCAATAAAAAATTAATTTATTAAAAAAACACACACATGTACACACAAAAAGAAAAAAAAGAAAAATTATATAGTCTCCATAGAAAATTTAAAAATCGGTAAAATTCTAAATCCATTCTTGATTGAAAGAATAATAATTTAGGGGGTGCCTGAGTGCCTCAGTCAATTGAGCATCTGACTCTTGGTTTTGGCTCAGGTAATGGTCTCAGGATTGTGAGATTAAGCCCTGCCTCGGGAATCTACACTCAACAGGGAGTCTGCTTGAGATCCTCTCACTCCCTCTGCCCCTCCCTCCACTCATTCTCTTTCTTTTTCTCTCTCTCTCAAATAAATAAATAAAACTTAAAAAATAATAATTTAGGAGGCAATGGATTCTTTGATAAGGAGATTCCTTTGTAAGAAAATGAAGAAACAATAGATGTCCTTTATCATCATTATTATTTAGAATTGTTCTATAGACATTAGAAATTCAATTAGGTAAGAAAAAGAAATAAAGACATAAAAATTGGAAAATGGAAAGTATAATTATCACTTGCAGATGGTATTGTTATTTTAGTAGGAAACCTAACAGAGTCATTCTAAAATTATTACAAACGATAATAAAATTCAACAAAATGGCTGAGTAGAAATTTTCTATAATAAGCAAGTTTTAAAAATATGATGAAAGAAAAGACCTCATTTGTGAAAGCAATAAAAAATACCAAGAATATAATGAATAAGAAATTTGTAAGACCTAAATGCTACTGAAGGAAAAAAAAAAACAAGGACTTGAACAAACAAAAAAGCATATTCCCTAAATTAATCTATAAATTTAACATGATCTCAATAAAAATACCAACGGGATACTTTGTACTAAATAAATTAATTTTTTAAATGAATGTGAAAAACAAGCATAGCCAAGAATTTATAAGCAAGAATTAGCACGATTTGACATTGAAACATATTAATTATAATATGGTACATAAATATATAGATCAATGAAACAGAATAGAATATCCAAAAATAGAGCAAAATAAATACAGAAATACAGTAGTTGGAAAATGTAGCACTTAGAATCAGTGGAGAAAAGATGGATTATTCATTAACAGACCAACTAGACAATTATTTGTTAAAACTATAAAGTTAAACAACTATTTATACATTATAGAAAAAATTCTTTTAGGTGAATTATAGATTTAAACACGAAAAATAAAGCCAAAAATACTAGAAAATGCACAGAATGATTTTTTTTTTTTTAGATCTCAGAATAAGAAAGCCTTATTTAATCATCCCATAAACTCATTTTATTATATACAAAATGTTTCATTATACCCAGGAAAGAAAACTTTTCACAAACAAAATAAAAATGTTGAACAACAATCTAGGGCAAACATCTGCAACTCATAACACAAAGGATTAATTTCCCTAATACATAAAGAGCTCCCACAAAGCAATTAGAACAGATCAACAGACCAATGGAAAAAAAACAGACAAAGATGATTAATAATAGAATCCACCAAAAAAGGGTATATAAGTGGCTCTCAAACATACAAAAAGATGCCCATCTCACTCAAAGCGAGACAAATAAAAATAAAATCACACCAAGATGTAATGTTTTGCTTAAGAACAAAGATTAAATAAACAACAACATAGATAACACCCCGCTTGGTGAGAATGTAGGTGAAGAGCAGTTCTCATATATCGCTGCTGTTAGTATCAACTCATACAATCCGAGCTTCAGGGGGAATGTCTGGCTATATCTGGAAAAGTTAAAAATACATCTTTTTGACTCAGTAATTCTGCATCAGCTACTTATTATACATATAGAGTCAAGCACATGTAAAGTTATGTATATGCAAAGATAATGGCAGATTGCTTGTAATAGCAAAATAATGTAGCCAGCTCCATAGCAGAGCGGTTAAATTGATTTGATTCATGGTTGTACCACTAAAACAAGGCATCTATGTACTGATATAAACAATGTTAGAAGCATAATCTTAGGTTAAAAAAAAAAAAGCAAAGTGCAGAGCAATATGTCTAATGTGCTAACAACTTAGCCCAAGAAAAGGGAAGATGCACCCCTATCGGCTCCTCCATGTGTGGCCCATCTGTAGAGTACCTAGGTGACAAGCTAGTAGTGGAGCTTCTGGTCGGGGGAAGCTGGGTAGCTGGGGGGACAGGAGCTGGAGAGACTGACTTACTCTTCGTTGTAAATGTTTTTGTAGAGTTATTTTAACAGATAGATACACTTCCTAAAAGAGAAAAGACCCAAGAATTTACCTCTTTTGTTCTTTGTTCTCTGCTGTCAGTGAGGAAAAAGGCTTTAGCAGGAATGTTGGGAGAGAGGGTGTGGGGAGAGATAACACAGGAGATGGAAAATATGGGGGGTGGGGGAAAACTCATCCATTAATTTAGCCAAATATTCTTCTACTCTTCATGTATTATTTAGCACTTTGAGTTTGCCAGTATTTCATCTCCATCATCTCCATCATCTCCACAACCCTGTGTGTTCATCCCTCACAGCATTTTCACTTGGAGCAGAGAGGGCCCAGGTGCGCTGTGGCAGGCATCTGTGGCTGGCCCTCCCCGCCTCTGCCTCCTCCAACACAGCACTTTGCGCAAGGTGTTGCACCTGGAAGGAGCCCAGGAGGAGAGACACGTATGAGAGATGTGCACAGTGAGGCTAATGGCCTGGTGCCCACCCCTGTCTGCTGGTTCACCCTCCAGGAGATGGACATCGGGAGGCCAAGTGTGCAGGGAGCACTGCCTGAGAGGCCTAGATGACAAGCAAAGACCAGTGGGGTGTGGACCCTTTCCACAGCCAGAAACCCTGCTCAACCTTGGTACCCCAAGGGCTCAGAGAAGCCAGGCAGGAGCACCCCCTCTGAGACTCTGTTATGACCTGCATGTTTGCATCCCTCCCCGCAAATTCCTAGGCTGAAGCCCTAACTGCTGATGTAGCTGTAGAAGCATACATTGTTCTCTTGTTCTTTGCTTTATTACCCTTCACAGATATTACTTTCTTTCTTTTTCTTTTTTTTTTTAATTAAAGGTTTATGTCCACCCTGAGACAAGCAAGTGTCTCGGGGCCATTCTTCCAACAATTCATCATTTGCTCACTTCGTGTCTCTTGCTCATGTTTTGGTAATTCCCACAATATTTCAAACTTTTTCATTATTAGGATATTTGTCATGGTGATTGGTGATCAGTGATTTCTGATGTCACCATTGTGACATTTTGGGGCATCACGAACTGCACCCTCAGAAGAGTGGGCTTAACTGATAACAAGGTTGCATGTGCTCTGACTGCTCCACCGACCGGTGGTTCCCCCATCTGTCTCCCCCTCCTTGGGCCTCGTAGTCACTGAGACACAGCAATATTGAAATTAGGTCAATTAATAGTCCTACAGTGGCCTCAAAGTGTTCAAGTGAAAGGAAGAGCCACACATCTCTCTCTTTAAGTAAAAAACTAGACATGATTAAGCTTGGCAAGAAAGGCATAAGCTGACATACGCCCAAATCTAGGCCTCTTACACCAAATAGTTACCAAGTTTTGAATACAAAAGAAAAATTCCTGAGGGAAATTAAAGTGCTACTCAAGTGAATCTATGATGCTAAGAAAGCGAAACAGTGCCCAGAAATAAACCTATGTTTATTTGGTCAATTAATCTATGACAAAGGAGGCAAGAATATACAGTAGGGAAGCTTGTCTTCAACAAATGGTGCTGGATAGACTGGGCAGCTACACGCAGAAGAGAAACTGGGCCACTTTCTTACGCCATACACAAAAATAAGCTCAAAATGGATGAAAGACCCAAATGTGAGACCTGAAACCATAGAATTCCAAGAAGAAAACATAGGCAGTGATTGCTTTGACATCAGCCATAGAAACATTTTTCTAGATGTGTCTCCAAAACAAAAGCACAAATTAACTTTTGGGATGATACTAAAATTTTAAAAAATCTTTTGTGTGATGAGGAAAATCATCACTAAAACAAAAAGGCAACCTACTGAATGGAAGGAGATATTTGCAAAGGATATATCTGATAAGAGTTAACACCCAAAATATATTTAAAGCATATAAAACTCAGCACCAAAGAAACAAATAATCCAATTAAAAATGGGCAGGGAACCCAAATAGATAATTCTCCAGGGAAGATGTACAGATGGCCAACAGACACATGAAAAGATGCTCAACATCACTCATCATCAGGGAAATGCCAATCAAAACCATAATAAGTTGTCATCATATACCTATCAGAATGACTAGAATTAAAAAAGAAAATAAGAAATAACAAGTATTGCCAAAGATGTGGGGAAAAAGGACCCCTCAGGCCTATTCCCCCCTATCGGTGAGAATGCAAATTGGTGTAGCCACTCTGGAAAATAGTGTGGCGGTTCCTCAAAAAATTAAAAATAGGATTACCATATGATCTAGTAATTCTACTACTGGATATTTACCCCCCCCAAAAAATGGAAACATTAATTCAAAAAGATATATGAGGGCAGCCCCGGTGGCGCAGCAGTTTAGCGCCACCTGCAGCCCGGGGTGTGATCCTGGAGACCCAGGGTCGAGTCCTACATGGGGCTCCCTGCGTGGAGCCTGCTTCTCCCTTTGCCTGTGTCTCTGCCTCTTTCTCTCTGTGTCTGTCATGAATCAATCAATCAATCAATCAATCAATCAAATCTTAAAAAAAACCAAAAAGATATATGCATCCCTATGTTTGTTGGAGAATTATTTATAATAGCTAAGATATGGAGGCAACAGAAATGTCCATTATTAGATGGATAAAGAATATGTCATATATATATATACACACACACACACACTAGAATATTACTACCCACAAAAAAAATGAAAGTTTGCCATTTGCAACAACATGGATAGACCTGGAAGGTATAATGTTAAGTGAAATAAGTCATAGGAAGACAAATACCATATGATTTCATTCATATGTGGAATTTAAGAAACGAAACAAATGAACAGAGAAAAAAAAGATTAAAAAAAGAAATACAGAAAACTGGTGGTTGGCAGAAGGGAGGTGGAATGGTGGTGGGTGACAGGGATAAAGGGGATTAAGAATACACTGTATCGTGATGAGTAATGCATAGAGTTATTGAATCATTATATTGATCACCTGAAACGAATATAACACTGTACGTTAATTATACCTCAATTGAAAAAAAAAAAAAGGCAAAACAGCCTCACTGCTGCTATGGAGAAAGTATTAGTGGTCTGGACAGAAGATGAAACCTGCACAACATTCCTTGAAGCCAAAGCCTCATCCACACCAAGGCCCTGACTCTCTTCAGTTCTGTGAAGGCTAAGAGGTGAGGAGGCTGCAGAAGGAAAGTCTGAAGGCAGATTTAAGGCAAGACGCCATCTCCGTGACCTCAAAGTGCAGGGTGGAGCAGCAAGTGCTGATGTAGAAGCTGCAGAGAACTATCCAGAAGATCCAGCTAAGTCCGTTACAGAAGGTGGCTGCACAGATTTCATTGTAGATGAAAACAGTCTTATGTTGGAAGAAGATGTCATCTAGGACTTGCCTGTAGAATTCCGAAGGGCAGGCTGGCGTTCCTATTAGGGGCTGATGCAGCTGCTGACTTGAAGTTGAAGCCAATGCTCATTTGCCATTCCTGAAACCCCGGGGCCCTTAAGGGCCTGAAGAATCATGCTAAGTCTACTCTGTCTGCCCTCTATAAGCGGAGCAACAAAGCCTGGATGACAGCACATCCATTGACAACATGATTTCCTGACTATTTTGAGCCCGCTGTGGGGACCTACTGCTCACAAAAAAAGATTCTTTTCAAAATATTGCTAATGGCTTATGTATATGTTGTTTACGTATATGTTATTTTGTTTTGTGCTGAACCATTGGAAAATACACCATCAGCGTCATGCTACTTTACCCTCAAATACTTATATGCATTTTTCCATGTAACTACAACTCCAATTTTACACCCAAGAAGATTAATAATATCATTTACTAAATAGTCCATTCACAAATTTCTCAAATTGTTCCAAAACATATTTCTATATCTACTTTTGTTTTTCTTTACACCTTCAATTAAGGTTCCAATCAAGTTTCATACATTTCATTCAGCTGATGATCTCTTTTGTCTCTTTCCATCTGGAATAGTTCAATATCATCTTTCCATGTTTGTTGTTTGTTTGTTGTTTGTTTTGAGGGTTTTTTTTGTTGTTGTTGTTGTTTTTCAAGTAGGCTCCACCCTCAGCGTGGAGTCCGGTGTCAGGCTTGAACTCATGACCCTGAGATCAAGACCTGAGAGGAGATCAAGAGTTGGATGTTTAGTAGACTGAGCCACCTAGGAGACTCATCCACATTTTTGAAGTTGTCCTTAAAATATCTAGATTTTTGTTATTGTTTACTTATGAGTAGAGGAAATATAATATTTTCTGAAATACATTAATGAGGTTTTCCCCCCTCTGGCTTTTTTAGAATTTCTCTGTCACAACAAGAATTGGAGCTCTTACTGAAGGAACTAAAAAAGGAGGAGTTAAAATTCCACTTGTGACATCCAATACATGTATTTGTTAAGAGAAAAGAAAAACCCCTTACCTATCCTTTTAATACAACACTGAATAAATCTAAAAGACTCAGATCATAGCATTTCTCCATGGGGTTGGAAGGAAACTCCAAATGTGGGGAAGAGGCCGTAAGGCTAGCAACCCAAAAGAAGAAGCAGGCACCCAGAAAGAGTGGAAGGCCAGTCCTAGAGACTAAAGAAGGAAAAGAAGGAGATTGGCATGATGTGATAGTTTTGGTAACCAAAGTCCTTTTCCTCCACTCTAAGGGGGCTGCATGTTGGGGAGGGGGTGCATGGAAGCATCCAATAGATGAAGAGGATGTTGAGAACACAGAGAATCTGTCCTTGCTCCATCTTTGGAGCTCTGAGAGGAGTCCCCAGTGCCAACTCTAGGTCACTTGATTCAAGTAAAAGTGGTACCAAGTCCTGCCAGGTATGATGAACAGACTAAGCTAGATCCCTAATTCTCTTTGGCTCCCAGTGATGGACATGGCCTCCAAGAGTTCCCATGAGCCTCACTGAGTGAGAAAGTAGGGGGCTAAGGGACTGGCAAGAGAACTGGCTAGAAGGGGTTGCAATATGGACTGCCTAGAGCTGACTGTGAGGGGATCTGAAGCCAGAAGGACCACTGCAAACAAAGGGAAAAGGCCAATGCTCCCAGAACCAGTGAGAGTCCTGCCTGAACCAAGGCAACGCCGCAGGTTCCATAGGTTTGCAGCCTTGCACTTCAGCCTCGGAGGCCAGCAGTTCACCTTGTGAGCAGGCTGCTGAAAACCACCCTGCAGAAGGGCAAGACGGCAGCACAAGCCCCCCACATGTGGGTGCAAGCCTTCTCTGTCACTCTGGGGCCACGTAACACCTTTCCCAAATACCCAGACAACATTCTGGAGACACCAAGGGTAAGAATTTGAAAACCTGAGCACTGACCCCGAAGATACCTGATTACAAAAGAATAAATAAATAAAAATACTGTTTAACTTATTGGATTGAAATAAATTTAAATGGGACAAAAGTTCACTTTTTTCTCTGCCATCTATAATAAGTCTCATAAGGAAGATCAATGCAGTCATTAAAAAAAAAATGAAGAAAATTTTCTTTGCTACCTGAACACAGTCTTTTCTTTATCATGCTGACATGTAAGTTCACACATGTTAAGGGACATAAAAACCAAAAAAAAAGACAAAGGTTATCTTCAGTTTTCTCAACGTTCAGTTTCTAAGCTCCTCATCCAGCCCCTGTATTTCTATCTGTGTGTCCCCACACCTTCTTCCTGTCCCTGCAAGACCCTGGGGTCTGCCTGGAGTAAGCACTATCCTAGCTTTCTGCTCGGAGAAGCTGAAATCCCTGTGGTGGCCTGAGGCAGCTGAATCCAGAAGAGAGGGATGTGACGGACTTGGTCCTAACGCCACGGCGTAGGATACACAATGGCCAGCTCCTTCTTGGGCAATGTGGGCAGATCCTCTGCGAAATAAAGGAAAGTGCCTAGAGCTGTAGCCTAGAGAGGAAGTTTTTAGCAGGAAAATTCCAGAAGTCCCGGCTACTAGGTTGAGTCCTCCAGCCAACTAGTGCCCAGGGTCCCCCAGTCATAATGGCAGATGGCCAGGTTAGCTGGTCCCCACAGGAAGCTGATGGCAAGTCAAAGGGTTTAACTGGAGAGCTTTCAATGAAGAGATTATTGGACAGAGGTTTGGACAGGTTAGAGCGTAGGCAGGTTCTCCAGAAGCAATGGTGGGAAACCACCCCCACCTAAAAGGTGAAGGAGAGGGTGCTCTTCACGGAGGACAGGCTACTGCGGCCTGGGGATCGGGGGTGGGCTCTCTCCATGGAGACACAGCACAGGGCACCGCAGAGCCAGAGGAGGTGGGCCTCTCCCAGCCCCTTGCTGCCCACCCTCCGACCCCCCCAGCGTGGTCCACCGGGCAGACCCACCTGGACGCCGGCCTCCCTGGGCGCAGAGCCCGCCGCGAGGTGTGCAGAGTGGGCCCGGGCTCTGCGGCCAGTGGAGAAGAGCCAGCATTGCCACCGTCTGCACCTCTGTCCCATCTGACCCTCCAGACAGTGTCCTTTCCTCCAGAGGTCATACTCCTTAGGCAGGATGGCCAGAGGTCTCGCCTACTCCGTGTTCTTGAGGAGTCCTAGAATTTACTTTCTTGGCGAGCTGTGAATCAAAGTCACTCAGAAGCTGCATTATACGGATACGTTATTAAGTTAATGAAATCACTTAAAACATCTCCGGAAGTAAATTAAAATTTTTTAGAAGACAAAAAAAAAAACAAAAACAGGAGGGCATTTTCTAAGGGGTAATTATTTGGACACCATGGGACAATCAGTGTTCATACGATATGTTCTCAAAAGACAAAATGCACCCTAAGATAAATTCCACCATCCAGAAAACAGGATTGTTGTATTTCCTGCAGATGTTGCAGGCATAAAGACAAAAAAAAAAAAAAAAAAAAAAAAAAAGAATTATGTTTGTGAAAGTATTTGTAAAGAACTAGGCAAAAATAAGTTTATATTATTATATTTGTATAATATAATAGATTATTATATAATACAATATATAAACATGTATTGTATCATAGATTCAGAAGAAAGTTTTTAGTCTACTCCTATTTAAAAAGTACTTATTAAAAAATATTAAAAAATAAAAAATAAATAAAAAGTACTTATTAAGTACCTGCCATGGGTCAGCCTCTAGAATACATAAGCTTGAAAAGTCTCAGCCCTCAAAGAATTTATACTTTAGTAAGTATAGGCGTTGGCAAACTGTAGTCCAAAGGCCCAATCCAGCCCGATGCCTGTTTATTTACAGCCTGTGAGCTAGGAGTCATTTTTATTTTTATTTTTTAATTTTTAAAAAATATTTTATTTATTTATTCATGAGAGAGAGAGAGAGAGAGAGAGAGACACAGGCAGAGGGAGAAGCAGGCTCCATGCAAGGATCCCGATGTGGGACTCGATCCTAGGTCTCTAGGATCACGTGTGGGAGGAAGGCAGGTGCTAAACTACTGAGCCACCCAGGGATCCCACTAAGAGTAATTTTTAAAAATCAAAAGAAGAATAGTATTTCATGTAAAAACTATATGAAATGCAAATTTTAATGTCCATAAATAAAGTTTTATTGGAACATGGCCACATCATTTGTTTATATATTGACCATGGCAGCTTCGCACTATAACCACAGAGTCGGGTTGTTGAGACAGAGACTGTGTAGCCCGCAAAATCTAAAGTAGTTATTATCTGGCCCTTTGCAGAAAAATGTTGCTGATCCCTGGTCTAGCAGAAGACAGATCTATAAACAAATAACTACAACAAGTTCAAGTCAAGTATATAGGGGTGAAGTCAGGGCAAAATGTAGGAACAGATTTCATCTGCCTGTAGGAGCGGAGGGGCAGAGTGAGGGGAGCCAGGAAGGCTTTATGAAGGATGCTAGGTTGACCATTTAAGAACAAATTGGTACCCTCCATACGATGATGAAGGTACCCATCACCGTCAGCAAGACTTCCTCCAGAAATTATTCTTCCGATGCTGGTGGTAGGTTTCTACAGATCCCAATAAACGTTTGTCCTGTTCCGTGGGTGCCCAATGCCAAGCACTTGCTAGACTGCTGCAGTTACAGACGCCTGGGCATTCTGGAGACACCACAGCTGGCCTCGGGGGAACGGACCCACTGAGACATCGAGCCCTGGCGACCTTATTTAAATAATTGGCTAAATAATAACTGAAGCCTTTTGCCACTGAATGTCCATCGACTACACTAACACAGAGAGAAATGGGGATTTCATGGTTGCAAATGATTCAGAGATGAGGAACAAGGACAAGACGGGGCTGGAGGCCAGGGTCGGTAAGTGAAAGGGGAAAAAACACACCGACCGGGGGCAGGGAGCGCAAGGAGCTGAAGGGAACTGCTGCCCCCTGACACCAGCAAGGGGCCACGCCACCGACTTCGTTGGAAGCAGTTGTTTTATGAGAGCGGTTGACACTGGCTGAGTGTCCCTCTTCCTTCGGCCTCTGGCCTCTGTTGGCCAAGGTCTGGGGCTCAGCCACGATGGTCACTGATGCTAGGGACGAACAGTGGCCCCTGCTGGACTCCGGCGGATTCCCGGGGAGAACGGCAGGAAGGCAAGGACTTGCAGAGACGCAGTGGAGTCACCCGCAGGGGGGTGAGTGGCGCCCTGCATCACTGGCACGATCGACCATAAAAGACCCCAAGTATTTAGGAAACTTCCATCTTCTTCTTGAGCTCGGCCAGCCTTTCCACTGTCTGGTTACCGGGGGGAGGACTGAGCTCTGGCATCAAAGCCGGCCAGGACTAAAGTGGCCTGCCCACTGCCCCTGCCCCCCACACCAGTGGCCATCCTTCCAGGTCAGATGATGGCACAGAGCTAGAGGAATCCACTTCATTGCTGTTTTCTGGAAGATATGTTCATGTCCGTCCTCCCCAGCGTGCGTTTGGCTCTCCAGGGTCCACGGCACTCTGCTGGGGATTGTAAAGAGGCTTTCCTCAGACACAGTCCTTGCCTAGAAGGAGCTGACTACCTGGCAGCATGGAGCACGCTTCTAGGCCTTCTCCATGAATAAATAAAATCTTAAAAAAAAAAAAAAAAAAAAGAAAACAAGAAAACTGAAGCCTGGGAAGGTGGAGTAACTTGTCTCAGATGCTTTAGTTAAAAAATGCCAGAGCCAGGGCAGGGCCCAGATCTTTACAGGCCAAGTCCTCCTTATTACATTAGCTGAAGCTGCAATGAGATACACTATGTTCAAAACCATTGATTGAACCCAATACCTTCCAAAAGATTTAATGTCAGAAGTATTTTTTTTTAAAGATTTTATTTGTTTATTCATGAGAGACACACACAGAGAGAGAGGCGGGGACCCAGGCAGAGGGAGAAGCAGGCTTCCTGCTGGGAGCCCAATGCGGGACTCGATCCCAGGACCCCAGGATCACGCCCTAGGCCGAAGGGAGATGCTCACCCGCTGAGCCCCCCAGGCGGCCCGATATTAGAAGTATTTGTAAAGCTTATCCCAAGAGAGCAAGATTCTTCCTTAAGGAGTAAGGACTAGAGAGTGAATAAACGGAATATGACTCTGCTGATTTTGAGTGTGTGTGTGTCTGCACGTAGGAGTCGGATGCGGGTGAATGTGGTGGCACGCAGGTGTGTTTTGAGCACCTGTGTGTAAGTACACAAGCGCACAAAGCAACCTGCCAAGAAAAAGGGGGGAGCAGGAAGGAAAACATGTTGCCCTAAGCGTAGAATCCAGTGCCCCAGGAATTCAAAGCAGACAGATCCGAGGGGACTTTTCAGGAAAGGAGAATCTGAGCCCTGAAGAGCGACGCGGCCTCCGCATCCCTGACAGGAGGCCCAGCCCCTCATCTCCTCGTCAGTTATTCATATGTGTTCAGTTTAATCATGAGGAGTTTTTTTTTAGAAGAAGCTGAAGAACTGGGTGTTTATAAATGTAGATCTCCAACGAGGGCACTGTAGGTTATGGCATGAGTTCTATTTACAGTTTCCCTGTGACAGTTGTAATCCTATTGGCATTCCTTACATTAGTCTTCGGAGAATTTTTATTCGTGAAAAACAGCAAATTGTTCATCTCTGAAACACTAGATAGTTTTGTGACTCTAAGACTATTATGAAAATTATAAATGATAAGGAAACGCTGGGCCAAATTTTTTACACGACTCTCCAAGAATTATATAGGATGGGAATCTGACCCTTTGAGAGTTAAAAATGTTTCTGAAGACAGAGAAGACTTGATGCTCTAAGCCAAAGTGCATTAAATCACATTGGTCGTGCAATTATCTCTCAGCAAAGATCCTCGGAGTTGAAGTTCAGGCCGGGGGTCAGGAAGATCGTTGGGGGAAACAGGGTCCCCCTTGTTAAAATAAAGCAATTAGTTTAATATATACTGTAGGGAAAGGAGAGAAGGGAAGGGAAATTCCCCTTGTCAAATGTTGAACATTTAGAGTACCGCTTAGAGCAAAAGTAATAAGGCGCTCTTCATGAAAAAATTGGCCATCTACCATGTCTAAATGCAAACATGTGTGTTCTTTATTTCTTTAATTCATTTAAACTTCTGTTAACTGGGAATATTTTTATGTGCATTCTCAGTTGTTCCCTTTCTCACTCGAACAAAAATGTGTCAGGGGACAGGAATGGTGCCCATGCAAGTACATTTAGATACCGTAAAGCATTTAACAGCCCTTTCTAGTATGGTTAAGCCCTACCAAACGGCTAAACAAACTTTAATTTACAATTCACGGGCTGAAGCATTCAAAGGGCCATAATATTTTGCTGCCGCTAATTTATATCTCTTAGAGAGACATTAAATTTAAAGTGAGCCATTTAGAAGTTCCCAAACCCACATTCCTTTTTGTGAAATAAAGATCTTTGTTTCTAGAAGTTTACATCCTTCGCCATAGAGAGGGCGCAGCATTCCTTTGATAGTTTTAAAGGCCTTTACTCCCTGTAGAGATTTTTAAAAATCAGCCTTGAAAATGAGCGATTTTGATCCAACTGGGATCCAGAGTTGGTTTGGTTCTTATAAAAAGGGTGAAATAAATAAGCTTCTGGAATGAAACACACGACAGCCCAGGCGATTCTCAAGAATATTATTACAAGTTTTCAACTGACTCGAAGGCCTCACCCGAAAGAGTATGATCTGCTATATGACTTCATTTATCTGAAGTTCTAAAGCAGGTAAAATAACCTATGTTGGAAAAAAAACCAAAAACAAAAACAACCACAGAACGGTGGTTGTGTGGGTGAAAGGACATCAACTGGGAGAGGGCACAAGGGAACTTCCTCAAGGTGAAAGCAGTGTTTTATTCTTGATATGAGGTTGGGTTGCACATTTATTTGCCAAAATTCACCAAATACACACTTAGACGTACATTTCACTTTATGTTAATTTTACATCAAAAGAAAAAAACACATTGTAAGCAAATATAGAATCCTGGCTAATGATGTAGTAAAGGAGAAGTATATCGATGCCCATAATTTACTCTGAAATTCATCCAAAAAAATAAGACAGACTGATGGATGGAGAGATAAAACAAGGAGGAAAGTAAGAAAGTATTAATGGTCGGATCTAGGTGGTGGGCACATAGGTATTCCTGTAAAATCCTGCCAACTTTTTCATAGTAACATGAAATTTCTCATAATAACAAGTTGGGGAAAAGGTGAAAGGAGATACTATTAGCAATTAGGCCAGAAACACAGGCAGAAGTAGAAAGCGGGTCAGCCAAGCCCAGACATTCGATCACCCGATGTGTAGGTGTTCTTGAGTCTTAATTCAAACTGAGCTCCTCGGGTCCACGTTCATGGAGCCAAGACCTGAGTTTCCTCCGAATCATTTTAAACAGTGCTAGAGTCCTCACAAAGCTACTCAAAAGTCACACATGGTCCCCCTCTTCCAATATAAAAATATAAAAACCACAGAATGTGTGCAGCAAAGAGCGGATATGAGAGCCAGTTCTGGGCTCTGCAACGCGAGTGGATGTTGGGGCAGAGTGTCCCAGAAAGCGTTTAAAAGGGGCAGACGTATTAGGCCTGCCCGCTTCAGCCTTTTGCCCTTTTCCCTTCATTCATCTTCTTTCTTCCTGCCTGGAATGCACTTCCCGGAGACGTGGCAGCCACTCTGCGGCCATGAGGGTGAAAAGCCACACAGCAAGGGAGGTGGATGGAGCCTGCACCTTAGTCCTGTGTCCCCTACACTCAGATTTCCCCTTACCTGATCCAAATAAATCCCTTCTTTTAAAAAACATCTTCGAGATTTCTATTACATTAGGTCAGGAGCATGACTAAGTGATATTCAGGAGACCTTAGATTGGCTCTCGAGAAGGTTTTGCTTTAATCCACATTAACATGAGCAAGGAGTAGGTTGCACTGAAAACTTTGCCTCTAAAATGAGGGAGGAAAGGGGAACTGCACACAGTAAGACAAGCCAGGGTCATGAAGGCCCCGCGCGAGGACTAAAGCAAATCAGCGTGTCTTCCCGGCCTTCTAGCGTCCTTAGCATCGGGTACTGGGGTTGTTTAAAAAAACGGGGGGGGGGAAGAAGTCCTCAGGCTTCGTCAGAGGAGCAGCTGTCCCAGATGCCGTGATGAACAGCCTGGGGGGGCTGCAGAAGCAGCGGGGGGTGTTGCCAAGCGGCTGGCCTGGGGTACCCCCAGCTGCATGCCCCTGGTGACTGGTTCCCCAGCGTCCAGCAGCCCCCCCCAGCAGGTAGCTCCGCCTCGGGGCTGGCCCGGGGACACTGGGAGCCGGGCTGCGGGGAGTCCCAGCTGGACCAGTCGCCAGGGTACAGTAAACCAGGGGGCCTGCGCCCTTACGCAGATTGTGCCCCGCGTGCCGCAGCTCTGGGGGCAGAGGCATCAGGCCGAGGGATCACAGCTGCTGGGGACACGCAGGACCCGGACATCTGCTCCTCTGGTGCGGCCGGCCACTGGCTTCCTGGCGGGGTGCCTGTAAGCCCCTAATCTGCTGAAGTTTGCAAAGGAAGGTTTCATGGCATCGGGCCGCAGGCATCAGGCCGCTGGGCAGGGCCACAGGTCAAGGCCGCACCTGCTCACCTGCCGCACCTGCCACACCTGGCACCTGCTGCACCTGCCCACGTTCCCAGGGCGGCCTCGATGGACCTCCCCCACCCCCCATCGCTCCTGACAGAGCTTTAGAAACACCCTGAACCTCTTCCAAAGCCAAGCCTTGCCCCCACTCCGTGGCGCCCGCCGGGTGAATGGCCTGTGAGTCTATAAACCTGGACGTCACGTTCAATCACCAGCAGGAAAGGCGGTTTACTTTCTTGGCCAAACCTGTTTTCTGCTTATGACAGTGTTTTAAAAAAAATTGCTAGTGAAAACTGCTATGGCACAGATGGAAAATCACCAGGCAAACACTGACCGTTTCACTTTGTGTGAGAGCTTACTTTGCTCTCTTTGGTTTTGAAAATAGTGGCTTTTTTTTTTTAAGATAAAAATTGCATTTTCCGATATGAAAGTTTTGGCCCTGTCTCGGCTACACACACAGGTTCAAAACAAGCCATTTCACTTTGAGGGGTGCACCTATCTGAAATGGGCACGAGTGAACGTGATCATATCTACGTCTCCGATTTAATTGTTCCCACTATTATTTGGAGCCTTGACACTGGTGGTTTGGGATATTTACCCAACTGACACACTGGACTCAGTGGGAGAAGCTTAATGCAGCAGGATGCAAACATCTGGGCATTTGGGTCTTTGACATAGTTTCCCCCTCAGCGCTCCTGCTCAGCCTCCCGCAGACGGGACTTCGGTGACATATGTCATCCGCGTAAACCGGACACTTTCCCAGCCATTCTCAGCAAGGTGTTAATAAACACAAAGAAACACTGTCTAACATCCAAGATTTTAATTAGAAAAGCAATTAAAATATATTTTACTGGGGATCCCTGGGTGGCCCAGCAGTTTAGCGCCTGCCTTTGGCCTGGGGCATGATCCTGGAGTCCCGGGATCAAGTCCCACGTCGGGCTCCCAGCATGGAGCCTGACTTCTCCCTCCTCCTGTCTCTCTCTCTCTCTCTCTCTCTTTATGTCTATCATGAATAAATAAATAAAATTTAAGAAAAAAATATATTTTACTGGGAGCTCTTTAAATGCAAAAGGGGATTCTCTTGATTAAAAACAAATGAACGTAAAGCACATTACAGGACCCCAGAAAGTCTTTTTTCCCAATTGTTCTTTTTCTTTTTTTTTTTTTTAAGATTTTATTTATTTATTTGACAGAGACAGAGAGAGAACAAGCACAAGCAGGGGGAGTAGCTGGCAGAGGGAGAAGCAGGCTCCCCGTGAAGTAGAGACCCCGATGCAGGGCTCCAACCCATGACCCTCAGGTCGTGACCTCCGCTGAAAGGAGAGACTTAACCAACTGAGCCACCCGGACGCCCCTACCAAATTGGTTTTTTTTTTCTTTTAATGTCTCAGTCACAGGTCGACTTCTAAACCCTGTCTCTGACTTCTTTCCAAGCTCATCAGAAAGCTCCTTCAAGTCCATCTAAACCGAAGCTTGCCTTTCTTTCTCCCCATCTAGCTCTTTCCCTTCTCCTAAAACTTTCTGGAAATCCATGAGCCCTACCTGGACTCTCTACTTTTGCTACTCCATCCTTACTTTAACCCTGCCCTACGGAGGCTCAGAAGTATAGCAGAATAAGACAAGGGGGCAGGGATACTGATGGGAATAGATTCCACGGTTGAAGTCAATATATAAACATGCAAAATGCCTCTTCAGCCAAAGGTCGGGCAGATCGTCTATGGGTCCATTCACATATATGTGTCTTAACCTTGCCTTTGGATGAAACCTTGCATCAGCAGAACTAAAATAGCCTATTTATCACCCCTATGTATGACTCAGAAAAGCAAGGACTTTTCTTGGAGAAAACGCACAGCCTACAGAAAATCCACTATGAGTTGTGCAAGGTCCACCACGAGAGCATGTGTATGAGTGTTTGCCGCTGGAATATACAGGACCCACCCAGGAGGGTTGACTCAGCAGATAACTTAAGTATCCTTTGCTTCATTTACTCTTCCAGTTTCTCCTGTACCTGGAGCAGTAGAGACACATGATTTTTAAAAACTTGGGGGACGCCTGGGTGGCTCAGTTGGTTAAGTGTCTACCTTCAGCGCAGGTTATGATCTCAGAGTCCTGGGATCCAGCCCCGCTTCGGGCTCCTTGCTCTGCAGGGAGTCTGCTCCCCCTTCTCCCTCTGCCCCTCTCCACTGCTTGTGCTCTCTCTCTGTCAAATAAATAAAATCTTTAACAACAACAACAACAAAACCAAAATTGAGTTATAGGACACTTAATTTAAAAATATAGTATCATATTTTTAGTTTCTTATGACAGAGACAAATCACTGCTAGTGCGTGAGAAATGCCAGTGTGAAGGGGGGGGCATCTGATATTGCGGGCCCCTCTTATTAAGCATTGGCCATGGGTCAATTGCCCTGAGTTGACTCCACCATATTTTGTCTCATTATGTGCTGTTGTGCGGCCAGCGGATCTCCGCTCTCCCAATCTTTGTGTCATTAATGATTGGCCTTCATTCTGGCAGGTTTTTGGCTTGAAACTGAATATTTTTGACAAGTTCTACAAAGACGAGAATTTAGCCAAGGGGCTCTTTTGTCAATTAAAACATTTTATCCCACGATTGCCATTAGGGGCTTTCCAGGGCTCATGAGATTCCTATTGCTGTCTGGATTTCAAGAATGAAGAGGAAAAATGTAAGACCTTCTGAAGTCATCCCTTCAATCATAGGAAAGGCAAATTCTTTCATCTAACATTTAAATGCTTGCCCAGAAAGAAGACATACATGGAAGAAGGGCATTTTCCCAATTTCTCCATGAGTGATTGTCTAGTAACTTAGAATTATCTAGATGGCCAAAGCAAATATATCAGACCTAAGACACCATTTAAGGTTCGAATTGTCCAAATTGGCTGTCGAAGCAAGCTGCTAATTCAGAATGATTCTAATTCACAAGAAAATTGTTGAAACTTCTGCTTCAGCTGTTGAAAGCTGGCCTCAAGTTTCTTAATATGGTATTATACGGAGAATGCACAGACATGTTTCTGAAGCATAATACACTTATTATTCGTATAAGGGTGGCTTTTTCCAGCCTACTTCACATTTAATTGTTTAGCTTAAGACATCAGGCTTTGTTCTGGTGGTCATTTTTTTTTTTTTTTTGAAAAATTACTTGTTTTACTCAGGTCATATTTCCTTTTTTTGAGATGATTTAAGAACTTTAATAAACTGTAATCTGAAAACTCTCAGGATGTTCTTCCTGCTCTTCTGGGAAGAAGACACATAGATGAACCCAGGGCTGAGACTGAATTATGTTCCGAAAATCCACAGGCCAAGAGGTCTGGTCACTCCTCAGAGCCAGAGTGTCTGATTTACAATATCACCAAAGTCCCCATGGATGTGTGATCCCTTCCCATTTCCATTGCCTTTGTAAATTTTGTGTAATTTAAGAACGTTAATGCAGATAGGGTATGAAGTGCTGGCAAATCCTCGCAAATCAAGTAGCTCCATCCAAAACTTAAACTTCCTCCTGCTAAATGCCTCTAGATAGAAGTTAATTTTCACCTCTAGCAGGTTGGGAAAATGATAGATTTGCTGACCCATTAGTATAACCTACTACATTTCTTCACAAAACTTCAGGTTTGTAATGTGGAAACATTCTGGTTAAAACTTACAGAAATCGTGAAGAACCATCTTCACCATCGTGAAGAAATGGACATGATACCCTGAGCTGAATGACTCTGGAATTCAAGATATTTCAAAGTTCTCCTCAGACTTGATGCTCTTCAAATTTGTGAATTGTTTTGTCTCAGACAGGTCCCGAAATAGGTCTAATTGTACAGAGCTAACCACACACACACACACACACACACACACACACACACAAATGGGGCAAGAGAAAAAGTAAGAAAGGGGGTGAATCACTAGAAAATTAGGAAATTATACATAAATCCCTTCTGTCTGTCCTTTTTTAAAAATGATGGAAAGGGGACATTAAGAGGTCTGGTTAAATATTTTCAGAATTAATTTCTGCAGAATCAAATTTTATTAACAATATTAGAGATCCAGTTGCCAGAGGACCTTTTAGCATCATCTGTTGGGTTTGTATTTCCAAGGGTATCCTTAGCACAACCTTTTACCTATTTCTTATCTTGTTTAAATTAGAGCAAAGAATGAGCCATAGTGAATGTGCTACACTTAGGGACTGAGCAGCCAGGCTGTTCGTAAGCATGGTGGCCACAACAAAAGCCATTAGCAACTTCCTGCTCAGTTAGGAGTTCACTTATTATTTATCCTTTCAATCCAAAAATATAAAGAGCAAAACCAGAAACTGTCTCCGCCTATGCGAGGGGCAAAGACCGTCATTCAATGTTCACACGAATGTGTGTTAAAAGAACTTCAGGGAGCTCTGAGGTCTTCCAACAGAAGGCTTGAGCCAATGGGGACACTGGGAAAGGACTCCTAGAGGAAGCAGGGACCGGGATGAGGTGTGTAGGAGCAGGAAGGGTGGGAGTTAATGCAAGGAGGAAGAAACCGTCCAGGCAGAGAAACCAGTGTGTGTATAAAGGAGGTCTGTAGCAGCGGATCAGAGGCTGGCATGGGTCTGCCCTGGCGTAAGGGTCTGCTGTGGGCCTGGAGGACTGGATGCAGGGGAAGGAGTGTGGGTCAAGCAGTCCTGGAGAGGCAGGCCGTGGCCAAGCTATGCCACAACCTCAGACACCACGTGAAGAGCGTGCTCTCTCAAAGGCAGGGGAAAGGCAGTGATACAGTTTCAGTTTCATTTTTAACAAGACCATTCTGGCTTCAGGGTGGGAGCTCAACCCATATGGGCAACAGAGAATGGGAATAGAAGACTATTATTACAAGTAGTCCAAAGGAAAGGCCCAGATGGCCTGGATGGGAGAGGTGGAGACGGGGATGGGGATGCAGTGGGTGTGGGGTGGGGAGGGCATGGAGCCAGAGATGACTCCCGGGTTGCTTGTTTGCACTCTGGAGAGCTGGTGGTGCCATTCATCAGGATAATGAGCTGGCCACGCACTAAGCTTTCAAGGGAAAACCTGACTGGTCTTAGACACGTCAAAATTGAGCTGCTCTGTGATATCTCAGAGGAAATGTCAAGTGGGCAGTGGGATACACAGGCCTGGGCCTCAGAGGGAGGTCCAGGCCAGAGGTAGACATGATGAGTTATACAACATGTTAAAGGTCAAGCATAAGCATAACTGGCATTACTAATCTATTTGCAAACACAATGCTGGGAGCAAAATTTAAAGTAATAAAAACATCTGGATACCTCCAACTGTTATCAATCACTCTCAACACTGTTCTCCTTCTCCTTCCCTCCCCTCCAGGCTTGACACTTCATTATAACTCCTCCAGGCCCTTCATCTTACGGTTGGGATTCTTCTGGGAAATCTATTTGCCTCTGGGTTTCACATGTTAGAATCATTGTCTTACTCCCTGGCCGGGACAGCGAGGGCTCTTCAGCTCAGCAAAAGCCCCAGGATGTTGGTCTCTTCCACAGCCCAAGAACTTGAGCTGCCCTCCACTCAGAGAACTTCTCTTAATCTCTTCAAGTGCTGAGCACAGGTTGAACAAGAGAAAATGCTTAAAAGGGATACCATGTTTATTGAATAGCATAAAACCTGCAAATGTTCTTTTCCAGTAAAATGACAGTTTTCCATGCTCTTGCCTAACTGGTGGCAAATAGCTTAACTACGTGTAATGTATTATACATTTAACATTGCAAAAATTGGTCAAGAGCATCTGACACTAACAAAGACTGTTCTGGAAAGAGTTAGACATTTTGAAATCTGAGCTTATTGAGTAGTAAAAATATTTTTTTAAAAATGCCTTAAAAAGAGTTTTTAGACAAACAAAACTATAATTTAACCACCTTTTTGATCATTTTGAATTTAATATGAGTTCTAGCGATCTACTCAAAAGAAGTAGTTGTTACAGGAAGAGTTTAGCCATCATAAGACCCGGCTCTAGTGCTAGTTCTTTCTCTTTATTTACAATCTCCTGGAAGCTACTCAGTCTCTTTGGACCTCAGTGTCTTCATCTGTAAAATGGGAGTATTCATACTGGACTTCAAAGGGTGGTTTTTAAAAAACTATATATTTATATAAACTCTTTTAACTTTGTCCATAAAGTCTACTATTATACGAATGTAAAGTATTATTATTGCTAAAACTTAAAAAAAAAGCCTTTTCCTGTAACTTTCTTAATGCCTATTTCTTCTTGAAATGATTCATCTACAATCCTTTTGTAACTAGCACTCAGTGATCTATGTGTCAAGTTAACCGGCCCACAGGGTGCCCAGATGTCTTGTTAAGCATTATCCCAGGTGTATCTATAAGAATGTTTCTGGTGGAGGTTAATTTAACATGTGAGTCAATAAACTGAGGTAAGCAGATTGCCCTTCCCAACATGAGTGGGCTTCATCCAATCCACTGAAGGGCTGAATAAGACAAAAAGGTTGAAGAAGAGAGAATTCACTCTCTCTGCATGACTGTCTTCAAGCTGGGACTCCAGTCTCTTCCTGCCTTCGGACTAGGACTTGGACTAGAATTTGTACCATCAGTTCTCCTGGTTCTCAGACCTTTGGACTTGGACTAGAACTATACCATCAGCTCTCCAGGATCTCCTGCTTGTCAACCGCAGATCTTCACTTGTCAGCCCCCATAATCACCAGAAGCCAATTCCTTATAATAAATCTCTCTCAAATGGATAGGTAGATACAGAGAGAGAGAGAGAGAGAGAGGAGTGAGGATAGATACAGACATACAGACATACGTATGGATAGACACATAGATGTAGACAGGTGGATAGATATCCTACTGGTTCTGTCTCTCTAGAGGACCACAACTAATACACGCTCCTTCTCCTAGATGTATGTGGTTGGAGGGTCTGACCTGGTTTTGCAGCACCAGGTGATTACCAGAACACGGTCTGTGGCATCAAGGAGACAGGCACACACACGTGTAGACATATTCATAAGCCCAGTGTCTTTGAACGAGATATCTAAACTCTCAGAGCCACACTTTCCTTATGGCAACCTGAACTCCTAAGACCTTACCAGTAGACTAAAGTGGCTGGCTTTCCACTTAATGCTGGTTAATGCTGGTGCCTTTCTCATTTCTCCTCCCTTTTTCCCCAAAGCCTCTTCTAACCCGTGTGAGTGCTCAGATCCTCAGAGAGAGCTGTTTCACAATGCTGGTGGCCGCCAGGGAAGGGCAGCAGCCCGTGGTGGGCATTGCTGATGCGTAAGCATTCTGACAGCAAACCACAATTTCTACACATAGTGCTGCTAAATGCCCTCAGGGAGTTCACTAACCCTGAAAGGCTCCCAAGGCAATTCGAGATCATAAAAACATGAAACATTAGAGTTATGTTTCAGAAAATAATTTCTAAATGTTTTTAACTCCCCAGAAATAATCCACCCTTGCTGCACACCCTCCTCCCCCAGAGCAATGCCAGCAGACCCACGGCGGCTGGGGGCTGCCATCGTAAACCAGCCGGCGCCCAGGCCTACGGCAGGGTGAAGCGGTGGGGCCAGGGCCACTGGCACGGCCCTCTTGCCTCATCCCTGCCATGGGATCAGTCACTTGTTTCTTTTCTCCTCTCTGGGAGGCTCCATCCTTTCTCCTGGAAGCCTTTTTCAGACAGCAGGATAAGAGGCTTCATCCATGAAATGTCCTTTCCACAGTGTTGCTGGCTTAAATCCTGGCTCTTATGGCTGAGACCAAATGTAAGTACATATAACCCGATGGGCAGGTTGGTTATTTTTGGAAGGGCACGGCTGTTTACTTTGGAGAAAACTCACCATGCTAAGAGTGACAAATACTTTTCCCTTTGCTCACAGATAATTTCTTTGGGGCAATTTGGCAATAGCCAAATTTTTAGATGATTTGTTGAAGTACCAGCATCGAACCATAAATGAGAACCGTCTTGATATATTCCACAGTTACCTCCAAGTGGGTCAGCTTGAAGGAAAGAAAGGAAGTTGCCAGCATCACTAGGGACACGGGGTTGTCCTCCTTCACAGTGTTATTGCAGGAAATGCAAAATCAAAGAGGGCATAGACAGTGCAGGCCCTCCAGATGGGGGTTGGGGATCACTAGTCTGAACTCCCATTATTTCCTGCCAGGGTTCCCAAATAGCTTGCCTTGCTGGCTGACCCTCCCTTAGGGACATGACCCAGAACGGCATTCCTCCAGAAGGATCCTCCATGCATTTCAGTGTGTCACTATGATCTATCGTCTCAGCACTCTACCTGCTTTTCAATCAAAATGAAAGAGCTATTTAATGAGTAGAGTTTCATTTGGGAAGATGAAAACTATTTTTGAAATGGTTGCACGACAATATAAATGTGCTTAGTGCTACTCAACTAACTACACACTTAGAAATGGTTAGAGTAGTAAATTTTGTGTTGCATATATTTTGCCACGAAAGAAAGAAGAAAAAGAAGAAAGAAAGAAAGAAAGAAAGAAAGAAAGAAAGAAAGAAAGGAAAGAAAGAAAGAAAGAAAGAAAGAAGAAAGAAAGAAAAAAGAAAGAAAGGGAAGGAAGGAAGGAAGGAAGGAAGGAAGACAAACTTATCAGATTATGGCTTGTCCTTATACCTTTGATGTAGAACCCAAAATATTTTAGTACCAGGGAAAAAAATTAAATGACAGCCTTTCAGATCGTCACTGCGGTATTTCCACGGTGACTTACGGCGCAGCAGTCTGATTTGATATCAAGTGTTTTCTCTACCGTATGTACATCCACGAGCATCAATCTCTCTCTGGATTTACCTCTGTCTTGTCCCTACACATGGAGACACTCCCACGACCATGGTGGACGCTGTGGATGAGGAACAGGAGTCATCCACAAAGATGAGAGAAATAAGACAATACGTACACGCGCGAAGGGACGGAGGCCGCGTTTTCCAGACAGATGTGAGTGACTAAGCCAAATAATAAATGCTTTGCTCTCAGAGATGGTGGACACACTGCTCTCAGGTGCTTTAGCACTTGTACGTCATTCAAACTTCTCAGGAGGCTGCTTAAACTTATTATGCGCTGCTCAAAATCCTCCAGAAACCATTAGCTTATATTAAATGTAAAGCCACTAAATTCTTTCCTAATGACAGAGTCATTCAGAGTGGCTAGTTTGAAAGACGTGCAGCTAACTTTACACCGGGGACGTTTTATGGAGAAACTCGACCTGGGCGCTGCCTTCTTTAAGTGCCCCCCTCAATCACCCCAACAGGAGTTGTCCCGGGGCCACTGGGAAAGAAAATCGCACCAGTGAAAGGCGATGCTGCGCGTTCCCCTCGGCTCTGGAAGGCTCTGGAACTCGCAGCTGCCCGCCCAGGTCCCTCCTGTCTTGCCTTTGAATTGTAGCCTCTTGGGACTGTCAATGACCACGGAGGACAACAGCCATATACTTCATCTACAGACCACCCCCCCCCCCGCCTGGTCTCCAGACGTTCGGCCCTCACAGAGACATTCTAGCAACTGCTTTTCCTGCATGGGGCTTAAGAAATTCTTGAAGACACGCTCACTGCCTAGCAGGATAGCACCCAGTGGCCAGTGGACGTAGGATCGCCTCCACGCACCGGGTGGACCGCCGGCTCCCAGGCCCCTCGGGCACGGCTAGCAGCAGCAGAGCGAAGTGTGCCTGTTTGAGAGATGGAGAAGCTACGACCTTGAAGGACAAGGGCTATGAACCGAGTCTCCCTCTTTAGACTCAATGCTTGTTCACGTACATGGGGCAGGGAGGGGGGAGATGTCAACCTGCGGTTTCTCAGGGCCTTTTGAGCTTTCCTGGGTGACTCCTGATTCAGCCTCTTCCACAAGAAGCCACCCAACCTTTAGGTCCTGCGTACAGTGGGAGGAGAAGCAGAAGGAAGAGGCCTTTGCCTTTTGAACGGGAGGCACGTGCCCACTGCCACTCTGTCCTCACCGAGCACGGTGCCAACAGGCTTCACGCGCATTGACTCATTCCTCCTTACGACCGTCTTATGTGACGGATGTGATCAGAGGAGCACCCCTGGGAAGAGCAAACAGAGCCACAGAGAGGGGAGGCGGCCCACACTGCTTGAACTTGCCAGAGCCAGGCTTCCAACGCAGACAACAGGGCTTCAGAGCACACCCATGCCTCTATTCAGACAGCTGTTTCATAGCATTAAACCTCCTACACGTGTAATTATCAGAACACCTTCCACTCATCCTCCCCACTCCATCCTCAATTCTTTCCACACCAAAGAAGCAAGATAAGTGTCACACATGCATAAACACGTGCACACACACACACACATCCTACTGGAGTTTCCTAGTGGAGGAAGCAGGAAAGATCAAGAAAGAATGTTTTGTGCAATTGCCTGCGTGCATATGAACCTCTGTAAGGAGCTGAAGGTGTATAGACCTGGTATCCACATCCCTGTGCAGACTCTTTTACTTTATAGGACACCTCAAGTCCGATCCAGTCACTGCAGAGGTAGACCTCGGTGGAGCTGAGGCGACTTTCAGATTGTTTGTTATTCACCAAACCGGCGTCCTCTCCTGTCCTTTCTTTGCCTGGCCAACACCAAGTCATCCTTTGGGTCTCAACTCAAATGTCCCTTCCTCTACACAAGCTTCCCGACTCCCAGGGCCAATCAGCCGACCAGTCACAAGGAGACAAAATAGCAAACCGCTTATAACAAGGATAGTGAGAGGAATGTAGTCCCCTACAGCAGTTGGTCCAAGGTGACAAATCAAAGGAGGACACTAGAACCCATACACCCCTGTATTCCTGGTGCCTGGCAGTCTCTAGCATTATCAATACTAGGGGTGGGATGAACAGCACATTGGTACATGGGAGTCGAGGTGCCTGTCACAGCTGTAGTGTGTGCATCTACAGTGACAGTAAGGTTTGGTGGGTTTCTTTATCCTTTGTGTCAACTTTTGGCCAGAAGAGTGAAGGGTGGAGATTGTGTAATTTAAGAGTTGGTTGGGCTCACCAGGTCCTCTAGGATTCAAATAGAATTGGCTAAGCCTCCTTCCCACATCCTGTGGGAAGTCCAGGGCCCTACTCAAGATTTCTGCAAACTCCATGGGAGTAACGTTCCCATGGTCACCTCTTGTTCCAGTCTCCTGTCCTGCTGACCTCTGCATCTCATTCACAGCTCACCTCCACCGACTGCTTCCTTGTCTCTGCCCTATGTGAACCCAACCCTGGCCACAGGCTTCACCTGTGGTTTCACCGAACGCCACTCACACACGTCAAGGGGTATCTAGGAAAGCTTTACTCAAAATTAAAGAAGAGGTGGATGGAGTGGGTACAACACAGCACAGCAAATGATTTCAGACAAAGGGTTATTAGGCAACCCTCTTTCCTATACCTGCTCCAGTGAACTTCCCGTTGACTGACTTCCCCCCATCATCTGTGGTCTCCCAACCTGGTGGAAATACTGCCTTTCAACATTTCTTCACCTTGTCTTTGTGCATTCTTGCTGTTACTGGGGCTCTGCACCCACAGCACTCTTGTTCTTTTCTAATTCCATAAAGTTCCTCCATCTGTTATTTCTGGGCCCTTATCAGCCATGCGCTCATCTCCATAAACAAACATGCCCCTTTCAGCATTTTCCTAAGCAAGATCAGTTCTTTCCAAGAAGGGGAAGTCTGAAGTAACAATTTTCCCCAACCTCTCCCAGTAGGAGTTCTAATGCCCCTGGTATCCAGAGGGAGGAAGATGAGTCAGGTGGGGAAGGGTGGATGTAGGGTGACAAATGGCTGGCAATTTGGCTGTGGACCAAAAGTAGTGTAAAGGAACAGATAGATGGCAGGACCAAACAGGGACACAGCCACCTTCAGCTGATTCTCAAAATACTGAAAGCACTTACTGTGGAATGATCCAGGGTAAAAGCGGAGCCTACGACAGAACAAGGATTCAGCCCACCTCCCTGCCCAGAAGAAGGTACACAGGAAACACAGCCCTCCTCCACAAGTCTGAGCGCCAGCACCCCATCTGGTCACTGGGAAAAGAGGGCTGGCAAAATATTAGGGCCATCAGAGCTATGACTTCATCCCTTGGCACTGGCCTCTTCTTTGTATGTTCTAAAATGTACCAACATCTCAAGGTCCCAGCCTCTCACTAGTATTCATCTCCACTTCCCATCTCTGCCCCCGTACGAGTGGTCAGTCCACACTCTGCCAGATTCTCGGTATGCTGGACACTGTGGACTGCCTAACCGGAACCCCAAATCCCCCTTTTCCTTCCCCGTTTTATCCAGGCGTCTGCCCCTCCTACAGTGACTTCATCTCCTGCCCTAGGGGGCATCCTGACCCATCTTGACCAATCGTGATTGCCCCATTTCCCCTCAAGAAGGATTGGTAGATGAGGAAAGCCTGCTGAGAGGCATCTCTGAGTCATTTCCTTCTCCTCGGGTGGTGCCTACATCTGCACAGGTGCCTGGTCTGTGCATCCATCCTGCAGCCAGGCCAGAGGATGGAGAGACAGGCAGGAGCAAGAACCTGGGTCCCTTGTGCCATCATGGAGCTACTGTTCGGTGAAATGACAAATTACTGGGTTATCCGAGCCAGTGTGGGGAGGGGAGCTTTATGTCATTTACAACTGAAAGTGACTTGACTAATACACCCCGAGCATAAGAACCGTTTCTGCAAAATACGTATTAGGTGATAGCAGTGCTCTTGGCAAGAGTAGAGAGAGCATTCGGGGATTGTCACAATAATCAGAGGGGAGCACTCTGAGCATGTACTGGGCAGGGGCAGGAACGTAGGTGTCCTGTGACGCACAGGACAGGCTCACAGAATCATCACCTCCCATCGCGCAAGACAGAAGAGCGTTCTGCTGTTCAGCCACGGTCACGCTACGTACACCTAGAAGCTCACTCCAGGCTGCATGTAAACACAAAGTATTTTTGCACAGGCTTAATATGCAGCTATTGTACCAATCTGGGGACTTCTTTTTACTTTTATTATTTCTTGTATTATCTATTATTCTGTAAAGGTACTTGTGTGCTATTTTGGAAAATCATCTCACAGATCATGAAGCTGCTCATTGGGTCTGACTCTCGTATGGATTCCTGGTGATTCCCTATATAAATATCCTCATATGACTTCCTCACTATGTTCCCTGATGCAAAACTACCTGGGCACTTAATTGATCATTATTTGATTTTAAAAATATGTTTATAAGTGGGTTATATTTATCTCTGGGTTTCTCTGGGTTTCTTTCAGGGAGTAGTACAGAATGATTTACTTTTAAAAGGAAATGAAGGTGTGATGGTTTTACAGGTCCACACATAAAAAACGGAACACGCTGTGCCCTCAAAGTATGTATCATCTAGTGTACTTCTGTTATACCCCTATAGAGTTGGGAAAAGAGAGGTTCCTGGGTCTTACAGAGGTGACAGCAACTAAATTATCAGCAACATAGATTATCTAATCTATGGGGTTTTTTTCTAAATTCTAAAATTTCACCAAAACACTTTACTGTTGTATAAAGAATATCAAGTCATAAGTTCTAACCAGGGTGGGCTACTTCCAGAGTATATATCCATGGGTGGCACAGGTTGGCCCCGTTCTGTTGGCTCTTTTCCTTAAGTATATCTCATGAGAAGACACTCAATGGCTGTTATTTGATCAGGAGACTTATTCTGGTGTGCATCTGATGCTACCAGGCCATCCTCTTACTTTACCAAAGATAATTTAGGAGAAATATGAATGTGAAGAATCACTTTCAGATCCTCCCCACCCTGCCCCTAAATCTGATCCCAATTACTCCATAAATTCTGTTACTCTTTTGTCTTGTTGATTGATACTTAGAGTCATAGTGGACCCAGAGACACCGAGTTTTGAGAGGCATATGCATCTCTTCATAACTCCATGTTGGGTGCCCTTATGTCGATAGCTTGAAATCAGCCATGAAGGGAATATTTACACCGCAGATATGGACAAATGCTACAGACCGGAGCTTTTTAATCCTGGAGAACAGGTTGTTATGGAACAGCATGTCCCTGGCCAAAGGGTGAGCAGACACCCTCTTCACATTGACGTACCCAAACTGAGTACTGAGGCATATAGGGTACCAGATTCTTGCTGTTAAAACTTCACATAAATTGTAGCTTTATTTCGAAAGTTAGAATCTGCCTCTCTATTATCAGAAGACTGAGGATATACACTAGGACCTTCACCTTTTCTAGGAGTAGGTAAAAGATCTCTAGATGGTTGGTGAAAAGGTGGGTTCAGGAATAGATGGGTAGCAGGGAAGTGAAGATGATGCCAAATATGTGTGTGCCTGTATGTATGCTATGTATGAAAACTGGCTAGAAATCAAAGCTAACAAACTTTGGCTCCAGCTAACAGATCTGACATAAATGGCATGATTGCTGGAAGTTCATTAGTGTTCTCTTATTGAATGGGGTTTGGCAGTGGGCTTGTTTTCCATTGGCATGAGGGAGTTAAGAAAGAAACTGCCAACAAGTTTTTAGCCAACCAGATTATAATCAGCATGCTCCACCTGAACTTGGTGCCTACACAGCCATTTCAATTAACACCTGGAAGTCTCCAGTACTTGGTGGGAAGCAGATGAAAAGATTCAGAGTTGGGAAAAATGTGTTAAGGGGCTGGACCTTGAGCTCACAGAGACTCAGAATGCAGCCCGGGGAGATGAGGCAAACTCATGTGTAACGAGATTAGAAGCATGTGCCCTGGGGCAGATATTACACTGACAAATATAGACACTATATATTCTCCCAACTTAAGGAGAAGACATGAGAACTTTTCAGACATCTGGGCTGTGGCCGAGATCCCAGAGAATTGTGCTCTGTGGCCACCTTCACATTTCTCTCTGCACTCTTCCTTCCTTTCTGTTTGCTGTCTCTATACAGCCACCCCCCCCCTCAGTGGGCACATATTTATTTGGCACAAATATTTCCTGCCAATCCCAAAATACCCTCTGCTCTCTCCCAGCTCTATATTAAAACCCACTCCGAGAAAAAGGATCTAATGTCATCCATTCCTTCCTTCTCCATCTCAGCCCAACCATATCAGATCAGAAGAGCTGTGTATCCCATATACCTGTGCTGCAGGAACCATGACTCTGGAGAATTTCATCTCCCGAAAAGTCTAAGTTACTGTACGTCAGCATGGCTGAGTTTTGCTTCCTCTGCCTAGCTGTGGAGTGGACATACTGCGAGGAATTTTCTGGTTACTTTGTGGATACAATCAATTGGCTCCAGACAAAACCAAGCACTCCTCTGAGTCTGATTTTTGTAAATTATGAGTTTGTTGTCTTTTTTCTGAGTGGTCAGGGTTGGCAACAAGGGGGATGGGATGGAGATGGTTATTGGGGATGTGTTTCACTCAAAAAAATATTAGAAGTTTAAAAAGAGAAAAGAAAAACAGAATAAGAGATATGATTTGGACCATTTCTGTTCAGAAAATTTCCTGTAAGAGGCTATCAGAAAGAGCCATCTTCAGGTATCATGATTGTGGAGACATTAGATCATGACTCAGGGAGATGGTGGGTGGATTTGCTGATCACTACTAAAAAAAGTCACCTGTCTTTGCATTTAGCCCAAAACAGTAATGGAGGGTGACAACTGGATGTTTCTGAGAATGTCTTCATATACCTCTACTGTCATTCACACGTTCTCTCTGCATTTTAGAAACATGTTTCCATCCATACAGCCCTTGAAATTGAAGTTATTTAAACAGGATTTCAAGAAAAAATGTGAAGTAACACATGTTATTCACCCTGGATCTTAGAGGAAAGTACTATATTATGATGGAAAAAGCATAACTTCCAAACTGGCTATTTATTAGGCAAAAATAAAACCTCAATAAGTTCCAAAGTAGAAATCATACAAGTAAGATATTTTTGTCATAATATACGTACTAAAATTTTTTAAATGTAAAATCATCATGACTCTCATGCAAATATAAAATGAGAGATTTTATTTTCATACATCATTAACCAATGAGGGAACCAGTAAGATAGTAATTACAATGAGTTCAAAGTACAATTCAACACACACACACACACACACACACACACACACACATTGAAATGAATTTACAAACAGATGCCATATCCATGGGATAATAATTAATTGCATCCCCATTAGACACAATCATTTGCATTTCTTTGGGCAAGATTCATTTGCATTAGCATGTAACTTCTTCAATTTACAGAGTTCCAAAGGAGCTGAAAGACAGGGAAGTCAGAGATAACCTAGAATAGTATGCTACAAAGAACAGTCAGTAATTTTTGCCCATTTCAGACTTTTCAAAAACGTTCATGTATGTGTGTGTGCGCATATTTTTTCATTGGATTTATGTATCTGTAGATGCAAACGACTTATTGTTAGAATAAGAAAAACGAGGCAATGCTTCTTTTCCTAATTCTGGTTTTACACATGTAAAAAAGCACCATGTTTGCATAAATAAGTAGATGGTAAGCGAAGGCTTACCAAGCGGAATATTTGTTGAGGCTATGGCATTGAATTCTTTGAACTTCTGAGTTCTGTGTCATAATGATCAATAATCAAAACTCTTTTTAATGATCCATCAGTTAATAACTTCATTAGTCCTTCCTTTAACTTCATTGAAAGGATTAGTAATAATCTGACCTACTACCATCATTAAAGTCATTCATGTTCTCAATACAAATATTTTGAACCGTTTCTTTGTTGCTCACGATGACTTTTACATCAGAACAATGAGTAAGAAGTAAGCATTTTGTAAAGGGAGGAAGGGAAATTGAGAAGGCAGAGGAGGAACAAAAATACAGGCATTACTCACATGTTAGATTTCTCTTGATACTTCCCAATGCCCAATTCTACATAGTGAAAATTTTTAAATTAACCCCCCAAAATGAGTGAATAAATAGCTGTCAAGGCAGATTTACTATAAAACTAACAAAGCTCAAGCTTCAGAATGCTTCATTGCATACGTTCCTTCCAAGGGCCTGGGTGGACACCTCAGGAAGGTGTCCAAATGAGCAGATTTCTTAAGAGGGCCCCTAACACTATGTTTACATGTTCACATGTAATAAAATTTACAAGAGTAAGATGCTTCAACCAGAATAAATTAATGTCTTTTCCCTGTTTACTTCCTGTAAATCACACTTTCCCCTCTGCAGGGTGAGAGGCTATTTGGGATCCAGTTAATGGATAGTTGGGTTGGGGATATAATTAGTTATAATTAGGATTTAATGAGATAAATTTATGTGATTTCCAGGTGCTCTTCCATACTGTTATTGCTAGTTAGTATGGCTTCTAAGAGTATCTCTATTGCACACTATCTGCTCACTCAGTATCAATGGTTGAAGATGTAGAGCAAGAGATAAGAATATATCCTACAGCATCTGGCTGTGGGTAGTGGAAGAGAAACAAATTTCCACATGTATAGAAATGGAAGCTACTCTGTGGAAAATTCCTTCAATCATCATCATATAAAATTGTACACACAGGATCAAAAATATCTGTCAAAACAAAAATTCACTATGCTTTCTTTTTATTTTTATTTTTTTTGGTGGGAGTGGAATATTTGTTAAAATGTGAATGCATTTTTATTATATTTGAAAGATGAGACATTTTAATAAAATAACTGAGAGTGATAGAGCTTTGATATGGATGTATGCAAAAGGCATCTTCTTTTGGAAAGTTTAAATTTATTAAAAAACTAAGAAAAGTTTAAATTAAATTCAACAGAATATGAACAAAAGTGATAAAGACTTTCAATGGAATCAATAAGAATTTTCCAATATAGAGAACTGAATTACCTGAATTTTAATGAAAAACAAAAAATCAGGTCATTCAAAAGGCAGTAATTCACCAAAAGGAAGAGATAAATTCTGAGTAAAACTTTTTTTTTTTTAATAATTTTTATTTATTTATGATGGTCACACAGAGAGAGGAGAGAGGCTGAGACACAGGCAGAGAGAGAAGCAGGCTCCATGCACCGGGAGCCCGACGTGGGATTCGATCCTGGGTCTCCAGGATCGTGCCCTGGGCCAAAGGCAGGCACCAAACCGCTGTGCCACCCAGGGATCCCCTGAGTAAAACTTTTGAATAAGAGTGGATTATAAAAACCTAATCAATGGAGATGTGAAACCATATGAAACACACCGGGATAAGATTTATTTATTGGGGGGGTGGGGGAGGTGGTAGGGTGGGGGGTAGAAGGAGAGGGCAAGAGAGAGAATCCCAAGCAGGCTCCATGCTCAGTGCAGAGCCTAAGGTGGGGCACGATCTCACAACCCTGAGATCATGACCTGAGCTGAAATCAAGAGTTGGATGCCTAACCAACTAAGCTACCCAAGTGCCCACAGAGGGATAAGATTTTAATGTTTTCCTGATTTGAAACAAAAGATGAAGATACATCATTGATGTATCAATGAAGATAGCATAAAACTCATGGGTTGCTATCACTAGCCATTGATAAAACTAGTGAATATATATCATTAATTCAAAAAGTATTTACGATTAGTCAGTGTAGAAGGAAGTCTGTAAGGCTCTGAAATTTTGCGGTTCATACATGGTAAAAGTTTTCCCAAATTTTGACAAAAATCCTAAACTTTACTGAATATGACCAGAAAAACTAAAAGAAATGTTTCCAAATCTTCAATAACAAAAATTAAAATGTAATCAACCATGCTAAAAGAAAGTGTGAATTATCTTTGTTTTTTTCTTAGAAAATGGTACTACAAAACTGCCTTTTGAAGAGGTCATCAAAGAGAGTATAGCTAAAACAAGTAGGGGAAAAGTGTTTTAGTGGTATGTAGGGATGTTTATAAATAAAACATAATATTCTCCTAGGCTTTGTGAGGTTTAAGGTAGGTTCCAGAATTTTTACATTTGTAATTTGTTTGGAAAGATCTCAGTCCTATCACCTTGAAAATTTCTTTTGCATATTCTCCACTCCTCCTAATATCAAGCCTGATTGCTCTGTCCTCTATCTCTTACCAACCCTTTTGTATTTTTCCATTCTGTATCTCACCATGCTTTATTCTGAATATTTTCTTCTAAGCTAGTTTCTAGTTTACTAAATTTTTCCTCAGTTGTGACTAATCTATTATTAATTCTATTCATGAGTTCCTAATTTTGGTGGCTGAATTTTTTCAGTTTTGTAATTTGCTTTTGATTTTTGTGGCATAACATTCTTTCTGCCAAAATCCTTAATATTGTCTTCCTCTCCTTGCACATCGTAGGAATAGGTACAGTAAAGTGTGTATTTCTAATTTTTATTTTTCTATTTCTATTAAATTTAGTTCCCCATTTCTATTAAAATTTGTAATTCTACTATCTGGAGTTTCTGGGGCTCTGTTGCTATTATTAGTCATTTTAGCAGATGTTTGTACATGCTGTCTTGTCTTCTAAGAAGCCTGGTTATTTATTTGTTTTTTATTGTATGCTAGATGGAGTAACTCAAAACTGTTTGTAGAAATAATTTGTGTCTCAGGTGCTTTCCCCTTAAGGCACCTGCATGTTCCCATAGGAAGAGCTGAGAGTCTGAGTGATGGCATTGACCGCCTCATGGGGCCAGAGAACAGTCCCATAGCACAGGGCTGCGAAGGTGTGGTGTCTGTCTCTGTGTCTGTGTCTGTGTGTCTACTACACAGATATTCCAGGCCCCAAATCAAAATAACTGGGGAGTAGGGGCACATTTAGTTTGGGTCTAATGGGGTGTATTTAAGAAGTTTACAATCACCTACTTCACTGAACAGTTAGATTGTTGCTGGATCCTGATCTGGACACGGCTTCCAGGAATGCTCAGAGCCCATTCAGCTGATACACTCAGTGTGGTGACCTGAAGATACGGGGTCAGGTCATCTGACAATCCAAACACGTCCTTATAATGCCTGGCGCTGGAATACATGGGGAGGGGAGGAGAAACAAGGTTTGAAAAGTATGGACTCAAAAAAAAAAAAAAGGGGGGATCCCTGGGTGGCGCAGCGGTTTGGCGCCTGCCTTGGGCCCAGGGTGCGATCCTGGAGACCCGGGATTGAATCCCACATCGGGCTCCCGGTGCATGGAGCCTGCTTCTCCCTCTGCCTGTGTCTCTGCCTCTCTCTCTCTCTGTAACTATCATAAATAAATTAAAAAAATTAAAAAAAAAAGTATGGAGTCAGAAGCCAGTCTGTGGAAAGGTTTTTCAAACCTTACAGCTCATATATGAAAGACGGTTGATATAAATTATTCAAAATTTGACACCACTGAAATTTACATGGTGATATCAATAGTGAGTTGCAAAAGTGAAAGAAAAATTTCTGAACTATCCATAGCAAACCCATTTTGATCATTTGTGCTAGAAAAAAGACTGAGGTAGATCACGAGTCTCTCTATAGAAATGATACTATAAAATCGGTGTTGGGGAAATGGAAGATATGTGCCAAAAGTATAAGGAAAGAACAATTATGGAGATGGATTGTAAAGTTAAAGTCATAAAAGATATTATTTTCCTGGATTTTATGCTGTTTGTGTTATTGTGGAAATTTTGAAAACTTGTAAACTGCTGTGATTTCTTTCTGAATGATAACAATTGCACATTTAATTTTGTATGTATTCTTTTTGAAAGAGGACTCTCAAATTGCTTAAACTTCAGGCCCCTCTCAATCTGGGTTTGTACCAACGCGCGTGTTATAAGAGCTTCTCTCCATCTTCATTTGAGAAGAGATACTTGACTTTCGTGGTGTCACTTAAATTCTGTGGATGTCTGTTTAGTCAGCTGTAAAATGAAGAAATTAGCCCAAAACTTCTAAGGTCTATCCTCGCACTACACGCAGTGGGCCCGTGACCCTGTGACTTGCAGAGGCGAGAGCTTTAGTGACACTTAGCTCACTTTGTGACCTGGGAAGATTTACACGTCCTCATTTGACATACGAAGAAAAAAAAGACCCAGAAGAAACAAACCACACAGACAACCTCAGAACTCCCAAAAAGAACAACAGAGGGACACAGAAGGGTGAGGACAACGCCGCAGTGGCCAGTGTGTCCACATGTCAAGCAAGGTCCCCGGACACCTGGGCAGGACCTGCAGGGGGCCATGGCCCAGGCAAGCTTTGCGACTTTCAACCCAACACCAGTGGTTAGCACTGAAGAAAGCAGAAGGGGGAAGTTATTTGGACAGAGCTTTGAAAGTCCTGCTGCATTTTCTTCCCCCACACCAGGAGTTCGGCATTATTATTTTTGCATTAAAGCAAATCTTTTAATTATTAAAATTAAACTGTTTGACTAGAGCTGACCCAAGGAGAATTTTTTTTTTTGACATAATATGATTAGAAAAATCACAGGATTGATCCCAGATTTTATGCGGGGCAAAGGAGAAGCCAACAAAGCTGGTTTGCAAGGGCAGTCGTGAAAAAGCATAAAATTATTATATGGTTGTCATTAAGTTCTGCTCTTTTAACTTAATGCTTTAAAAACATTAGATACAGAAATGTTATATAAACTATACCATGCTTTATAAATTTTAATTTGGGTTACACTGGAGATAAAAAGGTCATCAGATCCTTAGATTTCACAGATAAGGAAGATTTGGAAACATTTTAAGAGACTGGTATTGGGCTGCCAAACCCTTATTTTGCCAAAGTAAAAATATTTTTGTAAATCCCACCATCTACCACCATGAACATTTCGTGACGGGAAGAAAAACTTTATACCAAGAAAATATGAAAAGATATGGTGATATATTATTGGAATAAAAAAACAGTACGTGAAATGTATTAATTGAACTTTATAAATATTTACCTCATGATGTTCTGCCCAGAGAGAAGCAAAGGGTCTGTGACGGGCATGGATCTAGAAGCTGTGAATTCGGTGCTCGTGGGAGCAGCACCTGGATTGTGGCATTTGAGAAGCGGGGGGGAAAACCCCCAGGACGGTCACATCAGCATCTCAGATCTGTGTGAATCAGCAGGACCCACCAACCCAAGTACGGATCCTGCCAAATCTCTCTGATTTGCTCACGTGACACATCAACGCGTGAAAATTTACCATGTGCCTCTTAGGCGCCCCCTTCCTGGAAATGCCCATAAGCTCTACACGTCTGCAGGGTGGAGGTTGGGCAGACAGGCCTCCCTCACAGCCTCGGCGGGGGGGGGGGGGGGGGGGGGGGGGGGGGTGGTCTTCAGGGGAGAACCGCCCTCCCCAAGGGCTTGGACGTACTCCACATGTGAGCCCCAGGGCTGCAGCTTTTCAAGGTACATCTTTCTGTTCACAGACACACGTACTTTCCAGGACACCGGGCAGCCCAGGCCCAGCACGGACACAGCAGTTCCCCGAGCTGCCGCATCCCCTTTCTCCTCACTGGCCAGCGTCGCAAAGGTGCTGTGGACCCTCCTAGTGCCTCCCACACTCAGCTCCTCCCGATGCCCAGATCCCAAAGGCCCTCCGAGGGCCCCAGGGTCGCCTCCCTTCGGGTCGCCTGGAGCGTGGTGGCCCGGACGCCAGGTGACGCTCTGCTGGGGCCGCTGCTACGGGCAGGCGGGCACCTCCCCGGCCACAGAGACAACTCGGATTTAGTGTCTACCCAAGCGACCCTCTGCCAAATGTCGCCCAGTACATGGCCATGGGACCTCGGTGCACACCTGTCGGGGAGCCAGGGGGCCGCAAGCCTCCAGAGGACACAGACGACGGGAGAGGGGGCCCTGGACTGGTGGCCAAGGGGCGACAGGGGCACAGCAGCCCCGGGGACGGACCTCATCTCCGCTGTGCATCCCCTGCCGCAGTCCTCGGCCTCAGTCCCAGGGAGGGGGGTGCTGGGGCCTGGGTCCTGCGGCGGCCCAAGCCCCCGGGGGTGCCTCGGAGAGGACGCCCCAGTCAGCGCTCTGCAGCCTCATCCCACGGTGCGCCTCGCGGATGCCAGACTGTGACCCGGGCGTCCCCCTCCAGCCCTAGTCCTGCAGTGGGTTCCTTGGGCTCACGACAAATGTCGTGGATAACGGTGACGGCGGGGGTGATGACTGCAGGATCCAGCGGACGACAGGCCCAGCCGCTGAGTGTCCCGCCCAAGCCGGCGGCGGCCCCGAGGGCAGCAAGCCCTGTGAGCACCGTCGGGTCACACGAAGCATGGGCGGCGGTTGCCCGTCCCCGACTTGCTGCTGCCGGAGCCACAGCCCCTTGGCCGGAAGGCCCGGGGACACTCCCCCAGAAGGTGGCTGTACCCTGGGCAACGCTGCGGACTCCAGGATCCTGTTTCTTCCCCCCCAGCACCCCTGCAGGACCCTGCACAGGCGGCGTGGCATGGCTGTGGGGTTGGGGGGAGGTGTTTTATGTTTAAGATTTTGTTTATTTGAGGGGGTGTGAAAGTGAGAGCGAGCACAGAGGCAGAGGGACAAGCGGAGTCACCGCGGAGCCGGGAGCCCAACGTGGACTCGATCCCAGGACCCGGGTGGTGGCCTGAGCTGAAGGCAGGTGCCCCCCACCCGGCAGTTCAGAGCCGTGGCTCTCGTCGTGGTGCCCGTGCAGGTGGCAGAGCTGCCCCCGGAAAATCCTCCGGGAGATAAGTGCGACCTGCGGCCTTGCCCAGACCCACTGACCTGCGGGGCGGCCGCACTGTGACCTTCACAGGCGCTCCAGGACACTCCAGTCCGCCCGCCCTGCAGAACCACTGGTTTGGAGCAGAGCCTGGGAAACGTTCCTGCCCAGGGTCGGGTAGTAAATGGTTTAGGCCTGTGGCTCCCTGGAGCCTGTCCCCGCGGCTCAGAGACCCCGGCCTAGAGCAAAGGCAGCCCACGCAGGACGAAACTGAACGCGTGAGGCAGGGTTCTGATAAAACGGTGTCTGTGAACATCAGAAATTGAGTCTCCTATAACTGTCTTGCGACACGAAATAATCTTAATTTTTGTCAGTCATTTAAAAATGTCAGGGGATCCCTGGGTGGCCCAGTGGTTGAGCGCCTGCCTCTGGCCCAGGGTGTGATCCTGGAGACCCGGGATTGAGTCCCAGGTCGGGCTCCCTGCATGGAGCCTGCTTCTCCCTCTGCCTGTGTCTCTGCCTTTCTCTCTCTCTCTCTCTTTCTCTCTGTGTCTCATAAATAAATAAATAAAATCTTTAAAAAATAAGAAATAAATAAATGAATAAATAAATAAATAAATAAATAAATAAATAAATGTGTCAGAAGCATGCCTAGCCCACTGGTGCAGTGGCGAGGTGGGCCTGGAGCCGGAATCCTGGGCCTCCCGTAAGCCGGGGGCAGCGGTGAAACGGCCTTGAGCCTCCCGTGCCCTGGGCAGCCGTGGTCCCGTCTGCAGGGCCCACTGGTGACGTTCAAGGTCCGGCCCACGGAAAGCCCAGAGCTCGGCCCTGACACACGGATTTAGTTACTACCATGTCCCCGCAGGACCGGTTCCTTCCTCCTGGCAGGTGTCCCTTCGTGAGCCTCGACCCTCGGGCAGAGAGCCTTTCCCAAAGCTCCGCGAGGCGGGTGGCCCGTCGCTGGCGCTCAGGGGGCAGGTGCCCGGGCCCCGCCGAGGAGGCGCCTGCAGGCAGGGCAGTGGGGCCCCTGCAGGCCTCAGCTCCGCTTGCCCCAGCCCCGGAGCCCCGGAGGCGCCCTGGCCGGTGGTGGGAGCGCTGCTGGGGGGCGCCTTGGGGTGTGGGGGGAGCACTGCCCGGCTCGGCAGGGGACAGGAGCAGGGCACGTAGCACCTGGGCCAGCCCCCGACGGCCGACCTTGAGCGCCACGGGCGGGACGAGCACCGACAGGAAGAGCATGAAGTGGCGGCGGCTGGGCCTCGGGGAGGATGGACACGGGCAGGGCTGAGTCCCAGGCGCCAGGGTAGACGGCGATGCTCCAGGGCCGGGAGCCCCGCACCTTGCTCGCTGCGTCTGCCCTTCCCATGCCCTCGTGCCCTGCCCTCTGCCCCCTTGTCAGGCTTCTCCCCGCATCCGCCTGTGCCCGTTGGGCAGCAGAACCAGGCCTCTTGCTCCCCCAAATAGCCTGGCGCTTGTGGCTCCCGTGATCCAGCAAAACATGCTACTGGGGAACGTGTGGAGCCTCAGCCCCTAAAGATCAAGAGTAAGAGATGAAGAGGAACAACATGGTCTTTCTGGGTCAGCACTTTTCTGTTGCCCTAAATAGAGCGCCTGATGATGCAAAATGCAAATGTGCGCCTTCTATCCAGATATCATCGCGTTTATTTACCATCGGAATTCCAAGAGTGATTACTATTCTTCTCACTCACGGATGAGTCAACAGAGATCGTTGGGGCGAGGTAGGTCTCCCGCGGCCGCCCAAGCGGGCAATGGAAGAGCCGAGAGTCTATTTGTAAATGACTGAGCCAGGGAAAATGCCTTCAAAATGATCCGATGAGAGAGAAAATGTGCCCAGGTGCCCTGAAATAAAGGAAATCCCGAAACTCTGCCAGAAAGTGACTCCATGTGGGTCACGCATATGTTGTCACTTCTGTGTGACTTTTTTTTTTTTTTCCTAACAAAAGTAATTTTTCCTTATTAAGACAAGTTTTCCAGAATGAGGCTTTCCCTCCCTTTCAGTCCTCACTTGTTAGGATCCCTGCTGGCGTTTCCTTCCATGGAGATAACTCTTTGGGTTGAAATCTCTAACTATTTCATCATGTGAGTGCCTACGACAGCGCCTTCAATTCCGGGACTCAGAGACCAACACTCCAAGCTGACACGTTGTCTTTCTTCTTCTCTTCCCTTTCCAGTACCTGTCTCCATTGTTGCTCTAGATTGATTCCAACTCCTGTGTAGACCGTGCTCAAGCCAAGCTCTTCCCCGTGCCAGCTAGACACGATGGACATGAAGGGTCCGTAGCAGGCGATGTCCAAGGGACATGATCTTGGCTAAATTCTTTGAAAGTTGTCCAAAGGCTCTTAGTCTGGAGGAGGTTTAAATGAATATGTGGTCAAATATGGAAACTGTAAGTGAAAGATAATGAAGAAACCCAACTGGGAGCAATTGGCAAATATTTCTTGGAGACTAGTACCAGACACGGACCACGAGCCAGAGAAATGTGGAAGCCAATCTGGGGTGAAGTGGGTTTATTCGTGGAAGCCAATCTGGGGTGAAGTGGGTTCATCGTTCCTGTTTCCCCCAGCAGAAGCCAATAGAAGGAGAATCCTATCTGACATTTACCTCCAGGCCATTATCCCAGTGTAGCCGTCTTTCTGTACTCTGTGTTCTGTCTTTCAAACTCTCTAACCCAATATTCAATTGCACCCCCAATTCAAGAAAATTTCCATGCGGAAGCCATCCCCCTTGCCTATTCTTCTTCCCTTCAGCACGGGATGGTGTTTATCAGTTTTGATGAGCCTCAGGATCTGAACTCCTGCAAAGGTTTGCATGGACTAATGCTCCCGACCCTCTTGAGTGAGTCCAAGTAGAAAACACACCGCCTCCCACACAGGCGCTTTCTAGAGGAAAAGTACTTCCTCATAGAAGAGATGCCTGGCCTGGCAGGTGTCAGGCCTGCTTCTCCTCCCCTGCTGACCCCATTAGTCTCTGCTGACTCAACCCTACTGACTGTCCGCATGTATTTTGCCTCGAAGTCTGTCTGGAAGGTTGGGAGTGGAGTCTCTGCCGCAGCTCAGGCAGGGCAAAGAGACAGATGGGGGACACCGGCCGCCCCCCGGGCCGCAGCCGGGCGTCCCGCTGGCGGGCGGGGGGATGACGGATGGCGCCCCTTCCCGTGGGCGCAGGGGAGGCTGCCTCTGCCTGATTCCGTCCAGTTAGCAAAACAGGGGGAGCTGCCAAGACAAACAGCCGAGGCAGGAAAGTTAACAGCTAACGATCACCGCCGTGCGAGGCGGACCGGGAAGCGAGACATCAAGGATGCTGCTTGGAATAGCTTGGATGTCGAACATTCTTTCCCAGAGAAAGGGTGGACGGCGGTGCAGCGGCAGCGGGGAGACCCAGGCAGGTGGGCCCACGTGAGCCCCAGGCCCGGGAGGGTGGCCCCCGGAGAGGGCGCCCCGGCCCGGAGGCCTGCCCGGCCCGCCCCGTTGGGGACACGCAGCCTGGCTAGTGGTGGGCCCTCGAGTCCGGTCGGCCTCGGGGAGCAGCCGCAAGCCATCTGTGGGGTGACCGGGGTGACCGGGGTGACCGCGTGGCTGGCGAGGCAGGTGCCAGCTGCAGGCCCCCGGGTCGAGGCGGCCGCTGACACGCGGGGCGGAGCGTGGTTTACGGTCTCTGATGCCCGTGCTGACACGGAGGATTGGGACGCGACCTATTCCAGGCCCCGGCCATCACCAAACACTGAAAACCAGTCATTACCAGCCGGATGACAACTGGAATGTAGCAATCACTTGAAGGAATATTTATTTGGTTTTTAAGTCTTGGGATGAATCTGGTTTAGAGAAAGCGAAGGCCGACGAGGAAGTCAGACGGTGCCACTGTGACATCCAAACCGCCACGGCTTGCTAGCCAACTATGTAACCCTATATATGGAAACTATAACCAGAAAGTGGGATAAGCCAAGACACGGAGGCTCATTATTACAGGCCTCACCACCCTAACTTCATCTGTGGTCACCACACACCCTAAATATTATTAATGGGCTAAGAGAATCCAATACTTGTAAGGTCTGGTCAGTATCATTCGGTCCCTGGCCCTCTGTGACAGTGAACTTGATGGAGTGGCTATATATCAGGGTGCTTTTCTTCTGACTCATTGTACTGAACTTTGGGTGATAAAGCAGCAAAAATAGAGCGAGACATTTTTATGAAGCCCATTGTCAGCCTCGAGATTTCAGCTAAGTTTCTATAAACACATCTTCTTTTTGCACGAAAGTCACCCCAATTGTTGACATTTCTGCTCTCAAGCAAGTCATGCCTTGGGATTAACAGCATTTGCTCATGACATCTTTAATGGTTCCTGCTTCTTCCAGATAAGTAAAGGAAGTTGGGCAGAAATGGCTGATACGCCACTATTTCTATAAAATACGGCGTGACTCTTCCCGTATAGTCTTCTGTTCATTCCATCCCACTGAACCGTCTTGTTTTCCTTTCCTATCCAGAACTCTAAGCAAGCATCTTTCCCTGATAAGTTTTCTCCTCGTGAAGATCCATAATTTTCTGAGTACACCAGGAACAAGGAGCCCGCTCTGATTTATGGCCCGCGCCCTCCAGGTGACGGTCACCCAGGCCCTCGCACATCGCTCAGCCTGACTCATCCACTGAGGATGCACAAGCCTGGTGTCGCCACAGCAACGCCCATGGTGTGAAAGGTCATTCAGCGATCTGCTTACGTGGGCACACTTCTAAGTACACGTCACACGCCAGCAAAATAATTCATGTTTTAAATGCACGTAAACCATGACCAGGGGAGTGTTCTCCGTGGCTCTTCTACAGCATCGAATCGAAGGTAAGTGTAAAGCAAATAAATGAAAACCCTCCAGTGTGCACCACGATTCTGGAGCTACGGGGTGGACGTGCTGGGTTGTAGGCTTCAGGGAAAGGCCGAGACTGGAATCCCAGTCTTCTTCTTCTTTTTTTGTCTTACCTAAAAGTTTTATTTATTTATTTATTGTAAATTTATTTTTTATTGCTGTTCAATTTGCCAACATATAGAATAACACCCAGTGCTCATCCCATCAAGTGCCCACCTCAGTGCCCGTCACCCAGTCGCCCCCAACCCCCCACCCACCTCCCCTTCCCCCACCCCTAGTTCGTTTCCCAGAGTTAGGAGTCTCTCATGTTCCGTCTCTCTTTCTGATATTTCTCACTCATTTTCTCTCCTTTCCCCTTTATTCCCTTTCACTATTTTTTATATTCCCCAAATGAATGAGACCATATAATGTTTGTCCTTCTCCGATTGACTTATTTCACTCAGCATAATACTCTCCAGTTCCATCCACGGTGAAGCAAATGGTGGGTATTTGTCATTTCTTTTTTTTTTTTAATTTTTATTTATTTATGATAGTAACAGAGAGAGAGAGAGAGAGAGAGACAGAGACAGAGACACAGGCAGAGGGAGAAGCAGGCTCCATGCACCGGGAGCCCGACGTGGGACTCGATCCCGGGTCTCCAGGATCGCACCCTGGGCCAAAGGCAGGCGCCAAACCACTGCGCCACCCAGGGATCCCCCGTATTTGTCATTTCTAATGGCCCAATCTTCTGACACCGAATATGCCCGTCCTGGATGTCGGGTGTCATCCCTCCACCCACCTCCAGCTTGCTCAACGACCTCTATCCTGCAGGTCTTGGATCTGATTCCATTTGTGCTTAACAAACTCCAAGACGAGAGGTTTCAAGAAAGAAGAAAAAAAAAAGAAACTCACCCGTGTGCTTTTCTTTTCGGGTAATCCTGTGCGAGGAACTCCTTCTGATTCTTAAATTATTTGTGCATCCTTTTTTGACCACGTCCGTAATCGAAACATTTCCAAGATGGTATCGAAAGCTGACGACTTTGGCAAACGCAAACCCATTTTGCTCTCCGCTCAAAGCTGTGAGCTTCCAGAGCCGGTGTCCGGGGCGCAGGGGGAGGGCCTAGGGGGAGCCGCAGCCCCCAGCTGCTGTCCACCCACGGTTTCCACAGGGAGCCCAGAGCCTGCCCCAGATGTCCTCTGTGCATCCCTCCAGACCCACGCTGTGCCCGTCCCCACCCGGCGACGGGCCAGGGAGACTGGCCCGGAGAGGCCTCACCAGAGGGCCCCGCTGTCCTCTGACTCCCAGGTGGGTCTGGCAACGGAGGGTGAGGCCAAGTATGTGCCCCCCCACCCCACACTTCCTGAGGGGTGGCTTCCGACACGCTAAGTCTCCTGGGCTGGAATTCGAGCTCTTCTCAAGGCGGCCCTCTACTAGCTCCCTTGCTCCTTCGGGCTGAGGAACGCAGCCTCGCTGTTACCATTACTTACCATTTTTTGGTGCCCTGATTTGACATCACAAATAGTCCCTTCATAAAATCGTCATTTAAATATTGTAATTTGAAGATGTCATGTTTCCTTTTTTTAAAGATTTTATTTATTTATTCATGAGAGACATGGAGAGAGAGGCAGAGACCCAGGCAGAGGGAGAAGCAGGCTCCATGCAGGGAGCCGACGCGGGACTCGATCCCAGGACCCCAGGATCACGACCTGAGCCAAAGGCAGGTGCGCAACCACTGAGCCCCCCAGGTGCCCCAGATGCCATATGTTTCCTGTAAAGACCCGATTTGATATGGGATCTACAGGAAGCCTACGGTCAAGTGTGGACTGGAGCCACCACTGTGTATTGGGCTGTCAGAGGCCGTTTTGTGGCTGCAAAAAAGACAAGATGTGTGCTGCCCTCCAGTGTGGTCCACCAGAGTCCGGACACCTGAGGGCTTTTCCTGGGAAGTCCTCGTCCGAGTCTTCGGTGGTCTCTATCCTTGCTCCCGGTGGCCTACACAGCCCGGTTGAGCTCTGCTGGCTCCCCGCCGGAGGACTGGAGGAGGCCGGGCACGAGAGGGGTCCCCAGCAAGTACCGTTCCCCCTGCACCACTCGCAAGGGACCAGTTCATGAATCCTCAAACAAAGGAACACACCAGTATCAAGAGCACCCAGGCTAGAAACGGATGTCACGGGCACCCTCCAGGCTCCCTCATGCTCCCGGTCACCCCTCCTGCAAGCGTAGCCTTTACACTGACTTTTAACACCAAGAATTCCAGCTTTTCTGTTTGTAACTTTGTGTGAATAGGATCTCACAGCATGTTTTTTGTGTCTAATTTTTTTTTCTTTTTTTGCTTTACATTATGTTTGCGAGATTCGTCTGCGTCTTTGCATGTGGCATTCTCGTTGCTATGCAGCCTTCCGTTTGATGAACCCATCACAACACATTTATCCTTGTTTCCACTCTGGAGCTGCTAAAACTAGCGCTGCGTGATCCTGCTGACGCGGGCCTTCCGCTGAACGTGCTGCAGGCACGTGCGCAGGGTCTGCGTGCTGCGACCTGTGTTACCCCCTCCCCACTCCCGCAACCCATGCCTCGGCCTCATTGGCGCCACTCAGGGCAGACAGAGAAAGAGGAAACTGAGGCTTGGGGAACGGGTGGGAGATGCAGCACACAGCGAAGCTGTGCTGTGGATTTCCAAGAGCATTTTGAGGGGGTCCAGAGAGGCAGGGCAGGTTCACCCATACCTGAGCCCTGCCCCGTTCTCGGGGTGCGGCCTTGTGTGCCGTGGTGGGCCGCGGCTGGGCAGCTGAGCGCTTTCTACCTCAAGTAGACCCAGAAGAGGATGCATGCTTGCATGATCTGACATGACGAGAGACAACGGAGGATGGAGAGGGGATCCTCAGAGGCCTCCATCAACTAGGGATGCTAAGTCGCCAGGAAGCACGAAGCTCCCGTGACTGCCAGTTTTGGGTGCACCGAAGCGTTGCCGACAATCTCTCTACCCGGTGTGTCATTTGTCCCCGTCCAAGTCCAGACAAGGTCCTTGCGCCCCAGGGCCAGCGCAGCACACTCGCCCATGCTCCGAGGACCAAGGCCACCTCGTCCCTCACAGTCCTGGAGGCTGCAGGTCAGACATGGGTGTGGGCAGTGCTGGTTCCCTGGGACTCGGAGGCAGAGGATCCGTCCCAGGCTCCCCACCCCTCGGGCGCAGCCACCAAGCCTTGGCAGACCTGGGTGTCCAGAGGCCACCCCCACCCACCGCGTGGTTGTCACCTGTGCAGGCATGTGTCAACGCCTCGTCATAGGAACACGGGTCACAAGGGATCGAGGGCACGTCCTTGGCGTGACCTCATCTTTACGTGATTCCACCTGCAAAGATCCTATTGCTAAATAAGGTCACGTTTGCAGGTTCCAGGTGGACACGCATTCTGAGGGAACACTTTTCCGTCCAGTACACCCCTACGTGATTTTTTTCCCATAACCTTAAGCATGAATTTTCCTCCCACATAGACGTTCAGGAGCATAATTCTTGCCATCGTGGAGGGAACCCAGATGTGAACCCACATGATGCGCCTCGACTGGGAGCAGGAATGTGAGTCGGGAGGGGAGCAGAGCCCCTCGCCCCTTTGTGTACATGCAGCTCTTTCGTCATAACCGAGGAGACAGGAGAATCCGGGGAGGAGGCCCAGAGGATGGCTTCTGCTGACGTTGGCCAAGGCTTTCCAGCACCGCAAACTAGCTTATAAACCAGGAGTGACGAGGGGCCAGGAAAGGGGAAAAAGCAACCTGCTCATAACCAGGAAGGCACAAGGGTTGTCTATGTTTTAGGAGAAATATAGAAAATGTCCATTGATTGATGCCTGCCGATGGCTTAGTGCCCGACAGGCCAGAGCACCCAGCTCCCAGGAGAGGAGAGCCCCCGTGGCGATACACAGACACAGATCCATTACAGGTGTGTACGACTTTTGGCTTTAATCTGTGAAGCCAAGTTTCTGTGGGTCATGCATTTCCTCCGTGCCTTCCTCCTTGCTGTAGGCCGCGCCCAGCACAGCCTCTCGGGACACCGTGGCGGGGCGGCCCGTGGGTGGGATGCGGCGGTCCTGTTCCTGGGCACGGTGCTCCCAGCACCGCTGAGCAGGAGCAGGCCAGGCCACGGTGGCTGCTGGGAAACCTCTGGAGAGCCGGGGAGGGGTCTGGCTACCACGAGAGGCCCTCCACTACTGCGTCCACTTCTCTGACTGCCTGTCAGCATGACCGAGTACGCCTGTGGCAAGGCCAAGCGATGCTTGTGTTACCCTTCAGGTCAGCCACGAGGCAAGTGGACTTGGGTTTTCAGGTGACTGCTGAATGGTAGCCACAACAGAGAACACTGGGGGGCTCAGTCTATCACCTACATCTTTATTCCATAAAAAGGCAACTCAGATCATCCAGCCCAAAGAAATGCATTATCATGTGTACTCAGAAATGCCCAGATTCACTCTATAATTTGGAATGATCTGTTTTTAGCCTTCAGTTCATGACTAATAAGCTGAAGAAATCCTGCAGGCCAATCCTGCAGATCCTGCAGAAATCATGCTCGACGGCATGACAGCCGCAGCTAACGGCGACGCTCCCGTCCGGCACAGCTCAGGGCAGGGCGCGTTTTCACGAAACGGTTCCTCCAAAAACAGAAACAGAAAAGTGGCAGTGAGGTTAGGCAGGATGTCTGAATAGAATGTGGCTGCCCCTTAGAACTCTTGGAATGGCCCTTCAGGGAGCCTGGGTGGCTCAGTTGGGTGTCCAGCTCTTGGCGTTGGCTCAGGTCATGGCCTCCCGCTCATGTGATCAAGCCCCACACCGCCCGTGCTCAGCCGGGAGTCTGCGTGCCTCCCTCTCCCTCTGTCCCTCCCCACTTTCTCTCTCTCTCTTTCTCTCAAATAAATAAATACATCTAAAAAAAAAAAAAAGGAACAGGGACCTTCCAGGCAGAGGTTTCTACCACAATTGCACACGTAACAGAATTGAAGTCTTTTCTGTTTCAAAAACAGCTCTCACCAAGGTGCTGCCCTGAACCGCACTAGAACTGTTGAGCTCTGCTGACTTCTGCTCTAACTTTTTAGCACGGGAATGTCTTCACTTTGGGATTTCTCAGCTGGTGATGGGCACATGCTGAGTGCAGGCTGAAGTTCAGAAAAGGATCAAGGAACATCACTGAAGGGGACGTGAGAAAGGAACTAGCCAGGAAATTCAAACTGTACTTCAAATACCATCCATCTGCCAATGATTTTGTGGTAGAGCTGCATCTCACCCGCAGTTCACTTCTAAAATCAGTACTCGAGAGAGAAACAGGGTGCCACCTTGACCAATCCTCAGAAAGCCCCACATCGGGGCGTCTCTTCGGGCATCTCCTTCCTTGTTGGAAGCATTGGCTGTTTCTTTGGTTGAATGCCGGGCGGAGGTGTTGACCTAGGTGTAGAGGGCATTGCCCTAGAAATCACACTCTGCTGGTGGGGACCAAAAAATATACATATATTTTTTTTTTGCTAAGCTCACAAAGTTGAATTCATTGAAGGTTAGATGTAATTTTGATACGGTTTTCCAAACAGACATTGCCTTCTGAATGGTGATGCAGAAAGGCATGTGTGCTACCTGCACTCACATGTGCTGGATCTGTGCGTTTCATCAAAAGTGAATAAACAGATCCATTTATGGTTATTGGTTTAATAAGCTCCTTAGTGGCAGACACACGTCTAGAATTAAAATTAACGAGCTTAAATAAATCATTGATTTTGTGAGGCTCTAAATCTACAGGCTATAAACTACAAACTTTTCGAGATACGTTTTATGAAATATTACATGACTGCAAGTTGAAGACAAGCAAGAACTAACTAAATAAGTGTCATCAGCTTAAAATAACGTAACTAAGCAAGTAATAGGGAGAGAAAGAATGAGAGAGGGGGAGGTAGATATTAATTTTTATTACTGGATACTGGGCTATATAATAAGCTCAAATATAATTTATTTTTAACAAAGGTTATTTTCATTTACCAAATAAATAATAAGTACAGCAAAGTTTTCTAGCAAATAAAAATAAAATTAAAAGAATAGAAGGCATAGTGATAACTACATTTACTTTAAAATACTGCCATCTTAAAGCAAAATATTATTAAATTATGTATGATTTTTAAACAAATTCCTCATGGAAGCAGTTGGAAAGATTTTAAACAAATTCCTCATGGAAACAGTTGGAAAGCTTCATGATCTTTATAGAATTCTCGGCCCCCAAATGGCCATGAGAGAACCAAACACTTGGATGGACATTTTCTTAACCAGTTTTAGCAACCCTCACGTCCCTTCTCCCGGCCAAGCTCTCCGCTCACCCCTTTGCCTCCTGCAAGAGACAACAACAAAATAAATCTCATTAGAATTGACAAAATATGTCTCCAAATCCAGTCAAAAACCTTGTGAGATTCAGCTGACCTAGATGGATAGAAAAAAACAAATAATTAAAAACTCTTCCTGAATCTATAATATGAGTTTTGGTCTAGAGGGAGAAAGGAAAATAAGCTTTGAATCCTAGGGATATAATGAGCCAGCTGGCCCCCGTGGCCTCACCTACTCCCAGGGGTGAGGGGTACCCTCAGGGGTACCCACCCCCCCCCCCGCTGCAAGCCTCATCTTCAGGGCCATCCAGCCATGTCCAACGTGGCCACAGGAGTCAAGTGTGGACACTTGGGCTGGGGCCGGCCTTGAAGCTGGATGCATGAACGTCTGTGGTCACTGTCCAAAGACAAGGAAATTAAATGCATTTCCCCAGGAATCAAACATTTCAGAGCAAATCCGATTTGTCATAGGAAGATTGGTGCAAGGATTCTTAACTTGTCAGAGATACTCAACCAGCTTTCTGATTCATCTTGAAGTCAATAATCCCTCTAAAATCACCATCATCCCATGACACACACACACTTATAAGCACATATACACTCATCCACAGACACACTCATGTGCACACACACATACACACACAGACTCCTAGGCACATAAATCACTCTGCTTCCTCTCCATTGTATGGATGTGGCACTGTATGTGCAGCTCACACATCCCACAGCATTTATTCCTGCCAATGCACTCGGGTGTTTGGTTGAGGCATGGTGCTCATCAAACACAACAGACTAATTTCTGGCTAGAGGCAAACGTGATGAAAGGATCTCCCACATAGCACTTCTTCCATTTCTGTTCTGGGACTTTCCTAGGGACATCCACCAACTCAACAAAGTGGAATGTGTGTGTGTGTGTGTGTGTGTGTAAGGGTTATATGGACCGATGCCCAAAAGAGTCTGGGTCAAGACCACCAGTCTTTTTTCCCTCCTGAACCAAGCCAGAATTTGAATTCAGGTCTCCAGAGGGGAGAGCTTGCCAAGCCATCTACTGGGATAATTGGTGCCACATCCACTACAGGCAGAAGTTCTGGGAACAGGGGAAAAAAAGCTTGGAGAAGAGAGCTGGCCTTCAGCATTCCCCATAATCCAAACCAGCATGGCCCCAAAACCCCAAAATAGTTCCCTTGAGGGACACTTGTTTATTCGTCTGTTTGCCTCCCTTGGTTTCCTACTTTTACCCCAAACCAGAGAAAGGGACAAAAGACACTAAAAGCAGTGGTACATTCTTGCCATATTTCTCATCCATTCAGAACTAAGAAGCATCAGAAATCTTGTGGGAAAGCCACTTCTCTGGAGATTTCTAACTTGGTTTCTCAACTACAGTGGTCTGGAGTTTGTGCCTAAATTTTAGATAAGGTCCTAATTCCTGGTTGCTTGGCTCCTCAAATTTCAAATTCTCAGGTTCACATCAATCATTCCAAGAAACAAGCAGAACATTTCACATAACAAAATTTGTTGGTTTTTAACATATCTCTGGTCTGAATTTATAAGACTTCTATGCCTTTGAGGAAAAACACATATCTCCTGACAAAGGCCTCCCTCTGTCGTAATCTGAAGCCTGCTCTCACCGGCACCGCAGATCCCAACATTGAGCTACTAAACCAAGTGTGCTCTAAACAGAATGTACAAGGAAACCACAGAAATGAAGACAATTAGAGTAAATAAGAATCAGTGATCAAATACAGCTAATTTGTATCCATAATATTTGGGAGTTACACAGTCTGCTTTAATTTGAAAGATATCTTCCAGACCACACTGTTTTTTTTTTCCAAGGGGACTGCCTTTTGCTTTTAATTATTGAACCTTAAGAATTCTTGCCATAATTTGGGGTTAACTTGTAATTCTTGAAGAAGAAAAAAAATCCAGCCCATAAATCCTTCTGTATTCCATCACTTCCAATAATAGGCTTCTGTGGCCTAATTCACCGTCAATTAACTGCATTTTTCAGCGGGAGCGGGTAAAGTGGGCGAGGAATCGAAAAAACTCAGCTCGCAGTGATCGTGGCCTCAAATAGCAGCAGAGTGAAGGGGTACCCCTTGGCCAAGAGCCGTGGCTGAATAGAATGCACACGAAATATCTCAAAGCGAGAATATGTAAGAAGGAAGAAATGAACTCTCCGTAAAAAGACTTCACCCTCCTGTTTTCCAAGAGATTTTGAGCATCCCCACGGTAAAGAGCAGCTAGGTCCAATAGCGAGCTCACATTTGAAGAAATGTGTTATGAGGCTGCGTCTCCTTCTCCCCAGTGCCCCCGTGGCAGGAGGTGGGGCATTCTCTGGCCCCCACCCCGGGTGTGGCCGCACAGGGGATCCTGAAGGCCAGTCCCCATTCGCCCTCCAGCCTGGGCCTGTAGCGGTGGTGCCCACAAGCGCCCCTCCTGCAGGGAAGCGGGGCTTCCAGCCCAAGCCTTCCACTCTGCTCTAGACCGCCTGGTACATCCGTGCCATCTGTCCGCCCACCCTGTCTGAGAACCAGCGACAGGCCCTACCAGCCTTGCCGCTTCTGTCTGCATCCTGACACTTGAGCATCGTGGGTCCCTGCTGCCTCCAGGCCCACTGCCCCCCCCCAAGGTTAGCCATTTCCTAGAGGCAGTAAAGGCAGAGCCGGGCTTTGCAGGGTGACCAGCCCAGAGCTCACACCCCCCCGTGGGACCCTCACACTCTGGGCCACCCTCCACCCACATAAGCCCTCCAGGGCCAGATACCAGACAACTAGGGACAGTCCCTGCACTCCAGAGCCCACTGACAGTTGTCAGCCTGAGTCTGCTTTACCCTGTCTCCTCCATCCCCCGTCCCCCCCTAGAAACCACAGTAAGGTCTCTTGCCACATTGCCCTCTGCCTCCCGACTGACCCTGGTGCTTTCCCGGTGTGGCCATGGACATGAGCCCCCCTCCTTGGGAGCTGTGAGCAACAATCTTTTCAATGCCAGTTGTCGTCTAATCTGTTGACCTTGCCAGACTTGAATAATAATAAAACTTATATTTTAAAACAGCATTTCCAGTCATAAACATCAAAGACTCAGGAATTACTTCTTAAGAAGAGCAGGTTCAGGGACGCCTGGGGGCTCAGTGGTTGAGCGTCTGTCTTTGGCTCAGGTTATGATGTGGGGATGGGGGGGTCCTGGGATCGAGTCCCACATCGGGCTCCCTGCGGGGAGCCTGCTTCTCCCTCTGCCTGTGTCTCTGTGTGTGTCTCATGAATGAATGAATAAATAAATAAATAAACAAATAAATAAATAAAATCTTAAAAAAAAAGAAAAGCAGGTTCTTTTTTTTTTTTTAAGGAAATCAACTATGGGGAAAAAAGGGAGCAAAAGCATTCTTCATTTTTTAAAATAAAATAATTTTTATCAAATTGGGAATTCTATATATATATATGTATTTGTGCTGGAATGTGTTACAGAAAAAATGGAAACTCTCCTAATTGTGCGGCTGTTAGTAAGAACAACTTTTCTGGGAGGCTATTTGGCAAAAGTATGTAAAGCCTTAGAAATGTGCTTACTCTTTGACCCAGAAATTCTATTTTGAGGGCTATATCCTAGGGAAAAAAAGCTAAAGACTTAATGAAATGATTTTCCTAGAAACATGGTTCATAATTGCAAAGAGTACGGTAGGGGTGGGGGGTGGGATGTACAACTAAATACCCAGGAACAGATGACTGATTAAATAAGTAATAGAACCTTCTCTGATTCCACCATTTACATTGATGGTGTAGGTTATCGCGTATTCACACCGACAAATGTTCATAACAAAGGGGCACCTGGGAGGCACAGTTGGTTGAGCATCTGATTCTTGGTTTCAGCTCAGGTCACGATCTGAGGCTGGTGAGATAGCGTCTCCTGTCGGGCTACATGTTCAGCAGGGAGTCTGCTTGGGATTCTCTCTCCCTCTGCCCCTCCCGCTTGTGTGCTCTCACTCTCTCTAAATAAACAAACAAATCTATGAATCTTTAAAAAAAGTTCACAACATGATTTTAAGTAAAAACAAGAAAAGATATTACACCATGTGTATAAACTGATAAAAAATGTTTAAAATATCTTTGAATATTTAAACATATAAAAATGTTTTAAAAATGTTTAAATATTTAAATAACTATATTTAAATACAGAATACCTCCATTAATGATATGAAGAATTTATCAGCTTATGCCTAACAAGGAGATAAACAGATATTAAGCAATATTTGCTCTGTACTTTAAAAGCACAAACCACCCATGTGAAATGTCAGTGCCAGGGACATATCAAAGGACTCAAGGTGTTAATAATGGTTGTTCCTGGATGATGAAATTATCGATGCTTTTAAATGCTCTTCATTTTGTTTCTCTGCATATCTAATGTTTCTACAATGAACGTATCTCATTTGTATTAAGAAAAGAATATGCTTTTTAAACATTTTAAAACAACCTCTCTTAAGGTAAGGGTCAACTTTAAAGAGGTATTGACATACTTCACCCAGTATGTTGGTAAAGAATACGTTGTACCATTTTTTTGGACTATCAGGATTACTTAGGGCCAGTTGGGTACAAATCAGACCACAAGAATCGACAACTGATTTGCTGAAGAACAATATTTTCCAGGCCAAAGAACAGGGCATATAGTTTTGGTGACTGTGCCTGCTTTTGGAGACCATCCCATAGTGTGGCAATCGTGTAGCTGCTGAACTAGTCCAGCCTTTGAAAAAAACAAAGACCCACAAGTTCAAAGCTTCAAGGAAAATCAAGCCGAAGAAGAAGAAGAAGAAGAAGAAGAAGAAGAAGAAGAAGAAGAAGAAGAAGAAGGAGGAGGAGGAGGAGGAGGAGGAGGAGGAGGAGGAGGAGGAGGAGGAAGAGGAGGAGGAGGAGGAGAAGGAAGAAGAAGAAGAAGAAGAAGGAAGAAGAAGAAGGAAGAAGAAGGAAGAAGAAGAAGAAGAAGAAGAAGAAGAAGAAGAAGAAGAAGAAGAAGAAGAACCACCCAAACAAAAGAGAAAAAACAATCAAGCAAATTCTATTAAATTGCCACTCAAATCACTCCAACTCAGCAACATGATGGAGGATCTCACCTGTGCCGCTCAGAAGCTGGGTGCTGAAGGCAAAGAAGTGGATGGGACACAGACTCCATCTGCTCAATGCAGGGAACTTTAGCGTCTTCTCATCTAGTGAGCTGCTCTTCCTAAAACCACTTGGCAAATGTCCAGACACCAGGTCAGAGGGGCAATTACTAAGGTCCCTGGGGGTGTGAATGCAGAAAAGTGGAGGCAAAACAGCCATGGAGTCAAATCCTACTGACTGGCTGAGTAAGATGACTACCCTGAGTTCCAGTTTCCATATATGAAAAATGGGGATAATAGTAAATACTTCATGGAGATGCTGTGAAAAATTGCACCTATGAGGTGGCCAGCTGAGTTCCCCTCTTCCCATTTCTGTGAACCATTGCACACCATGCTGAAAAAAATGGTTAGCACCTGTTTGAACAGTCCAATGCTCTTCTCTGCCTTTTCACCCTATAACTCAAAATTGTTATTTTTAATCAATAACAGTTCCAAGAACACCTAATGGATGTCCAGCAGAGTTCTAGACAGTCTTCATTTGATCACCTGAATTTCCTAAGAGTTGCCCCCACAATGATTTTATAAAGTAGAATTGCTTGAGCTGGCTGAAAGAAAATTCTGTGACATGATTTTCAAAAGTCTTTACCTGTTTTCTATCAGACTTCTCTTATGCACATTGAAAGAATTTTTAATTGTCTTGCAAACTTGATTTATCTTATAGCTCTACAGACATTGGCCCTCCACTTAAGTTCCTGTCCAAGAGTGGGATTGGCAAAGACTTTATAAGGGAAACACCTATAAAAATGGGGAGAGTGAGGTAAGTCTGGGAGCACCTTGAGTGGGATGCAAGGTGACCCTGAGGAAGGAGGACACAGAGGTTGGGGGCAGTGTCCTGGACTGTTCCTCAAACTGAAGATGCTTCCTAAGGCCAGTGGGGACTCCTCCAGCCCACTCTGCCCCTCAGAACTGTCCTGGGTCTCCCAGGGACAGGCCTGCTGCCTCAGTCTCCCTGCGGCTCAGGCGCTGGCAGGGAGAAGTCCGTGGAAGCATGGGCTTGGGGCAAAGGTGGATGGATTTCAGAGCCGCAGCTGGGCCCTGGCCCATTACACACCTGGAGTCAGAGGCCTGTAGTGCACATTCTCATGGTCACCACACCTACACTGAAGGCAACCCATCATTCTGCAAATGTTCACAAATTTGTAACTTCGCCCTCATATGTCCCTTGAGTATCTAGAAACACCACAAGCGTTACTTTATCATGGTTCTTGGTCCTTTCAATGCACCCCCTTGTTTTCTCCTTGACTAATTTCTGCAAATGCCAACTGGGATCCACTCAGCCCAGAATGTGGGTGAAATGCAGTCTGGAGTGGGACTGACAGCCATAGCAAAGCACACAAGGCCATCTAGGAAGGGGAAAGGAGGTCAAAAGCAGCAAATGGGGAAGGAAAAACAGAGTGTTTAGCCTGTGGGCAAAATCAAACTAGGGTACGTCCATGGATGCCAAAGCCAAAGAAAACATTGAAGGAAAAGTGGTCAACCTGGCAGACGGAGTAAGAGGACTTAAGAACTTTGAGTCATAGTGGGCTGGAAAAAACTGTATTTCCATAATATTGATGATACTCGGATATGCTGTGTCTTTGCTTAAGCCACACGGGGTCAGGATCAGCTCTCAGTTCTGGGGCTCATCTTGTGAATTTGCCATCTAAGTATTCTTGTGTGACTCTTGCCTTTCATCGGGCTGTGGCTGTTGCTGTCACAGCAATTCTGTGCTCTTCTGGCGTCTCCTCCATCTCTTTCCCACCAATACATCACTATGGGAATAGTGAAGGGCTACTAAGGCTCTATGCAGTTAAACACTTTGCTCCCACGAGGGAAAATGAGATCATCATGCAGGATGGGATCCTGTCTGAGTCTCCACTGGTCATGCACAGAGCTTCTGAGGAAAGTACAGAAGTTACACAACATATGATAAGGAATAGGCTTCACTAGAAAACATTATTTAGCCAAGAGTCAAAGAGAGAAAAGAAGGCACAGGACCCCCCGAACCACCTGACAGCTTACAGGAAGATGTGCTAGAACCAGGGCCCAGCCAGATGTGCAGTATGGGTCTAGTCGGGGGCCCCTCCATGGCATGGCCTCCCTTTTGTATAGGTCCACCGTGGCAAGGCATTCCTATCATTGGGGGAACAGGCAGGCTGGGCTTGGGGTGTCAGGTAGTCACAGAATTAAATACCTGTTACAGAGTATCACCCACCCAGAAGATGGAGACTTTTCTTTTTTAAAGATTTTATTTATTTATTCATGAGAGACAGAGACAGAGAGAGAGAGAGAGAGAGAGGCAGAGACACAGGCAGAGGGAGAAGCAGGCTCCATGCAGGGAGCCCGATGCGGGACTTGATCCCGGGACCCAGAGATCTTGACCTGAGCCGAAGGCAGATGCTCAACCACTGAGCTGCCCAGGCATCCCTGGAACGTGGAGACTCTAGGGATCTGTAGGAAACTGAAGTCTCCCCTGCCAGGGAAAAAAGTCACCGGTCCCAAGGGCACAAAGTTGGGGAAGATCCTCCTGCAGAAATACAGGTGTCGCCTCGTACCGGAGTTTATTCATCAGCGCAAAGTTAGCTCATGAGCACTTTAAGACCAATCTACTCATCGCACCGCAGATCTGTGGCCACAATAACTAAATTATACAAGTGGTAGGTGACATTAAAACAAAGTGCAGGGCAAATGTGGCAGCTGTTCAAAGCATGGAGGGAGCTTCAGCGGCTGAGATTAGGAAGCGAGGCTCCATACAAGAGACAGACGTTGACCAGGGTCTGAAGGGACAGGCAAAGTTGGGCATGCGGGCTGCTGGCAAGGGCAACCAAGATGTAGGGGGCACTCAGAGGAGCATCTTATCAGAGCACAGGTGGCTATCCACACTGGAAAGCCCCCACGCTCGGACAGGAGTGAATGGAAGTATCAGAAGCTGCCTTCCATATCCTCTTGGAAATTCATTTCAAAACAGGGGCACCTGGGTGGCTCAGTCAGTTATAAGCATCTGACTCTTGATTTCAGCTCAGGTCACGAGCTCAGGGTCGTGAGGTCAAGCCCCTCATCAGGCTCCACGCTCAGCATAGATCCTGCTTGGGATTCTCTCTCCCTCTGCCTCTGCCCCTGCATCCCCCCCCCCACTCTGCTTGCTTGTATTCTCTCTACACAAAAGATAAAGAAATAAAAATAATAAAGCAAAAAACCTACTTCAAAAGAATTAAAAATAGTGGTTCTGAGAGGATGGAGGTATTCAAGGGACCAGCTTACAGCGAATAGTAAAGAAGCCGTAGAGATCTCATGCGCAGTATCACAAATAGAGACAACGATACCCCAGTGTGATTTAGTGCGACAAATATTTTTGTCACCTACAATTATTTTACAATATATGAATGTATCAAAGTAACAATGATACAGGTCAAATTTATTCCCCCCAAAAATTCAGAATGGAATTCAGGGATATCATTTCGACCAGGCAGATATTGGCAATTTAGACTCAGTGAGTGTTTGTTGGTCTGTGCTTTGCTTGTCTCATAGTTTGGTCTGTTGTTCTATTAGAATCCAAAATAATTTTTCGTTTTTTTTTTGTTTTGTTTTGTTTTTCAAGACCTCAAATTTTGCTACTTAGGGTAGAAAACCCCACAATGGAATTCTTTCTTCTTCCCAAATATGCAATTCTTTTCAGTTCAATTCAGATGTTGGAATTCTAAATGTTTCTTGACATTTTGAGGCAAACTACCCAGTCTGGAGATATTGCAGGATAAAGAACTTGTAGAAAAAAAACATCAATCTCTAAATCCTGATGAGGAATGTCTAACAACATCACTTCTGCTCCAGGGAGAGAGCCCTGGAGGCCTTGGCTGAGGAGGCTCGGCGCCCAGGTCCCTCTCCTGGCTCTAGTGCTTGTTTCTGCCTTTGTCATTCGAGCTGTGACGTATTTCCAAATGACCCCAAAATGTTTTCTCTCTTTTATATTGTTTGTCTTGAGGTAGACTGGGTGTTAAAGATAAGCCAGGTTTGGAACCGGGTTGGAACCAAGTGTGACTAATCACCAGTCACTCGTGCAAGGAATACTTTCAGCCCTCCCATATGCCCGAGCACATCCCTCCCCTCATTCTCCACACTCCAGGTCAAGTTCTGCTCTCTGACCCTATTCACCTCCAAGACAATGCCTCCGGCGGAGAGTAAATTCAGCTGGAGCTCCAACACCTCTCTTCATGCCCACGATGTGTCCCTGCACAGCCAGGGCTGATGGATGAGTATAATCATACTGACTGCCCGTTTCTCTGCCTGGCTCTTCGTTTCAGGTGAAAACAAGTTCTCCCCCAAGCTCTGCAACTAGCTCACACTGGGACTTTTTGTAAGTCAATACAAAAAGTATTGTAGTATTGTAGTATTGTAGAAGTATGTTTCCTTCTCCGTAACAAAAGGAAGTGGACAAATATGAGGCACTGCCACTCTTCCCCATGTCCGTGTCCACGGCAGACATCACAAATCAGTCTTGACACTGAGTTCCAACGTGAACTCAGAATCCTTCTCGACCCAACCTCCAAGCAGCTGCTACCAACCACCTGGTGTTGGCTTTTGAAGTAACAATGATTTGTCATCTTGGGATTCAGCTCTCTTGCAGGTCTACTGTCTAGTAGTGACTTAAATGACTCTAACAGCAATATAGCATTAAGAACAATTAGACCAGCTAATTCTGATGTGAATACACCTTTTTGTAGTTGGCATTTAATGAAGGCTGATCTAACTTTTTAAAGCAGGACATGCCTTCACTTGAAGTAAAATACCTCTAACTTCAGTGATGCAACTTGATGCTTGTTGGGTACAACAGAGTTTCTTTGGTATGCTTTGAACCCATTCCCATTTAAGAACTTAGCTCTTTAAAAAATTATTCCAGAGGTCAGATTACTGACATCCAGTCATATTATCTAAGTTATTTTCTTCTTCCCAGTTGTGCATTTTACAAATTTAGAGCAATCAGATAAGGACAAATGACTAATGACAAATCTTTCTTCAGTGAAATGAATTAAGCAGGCCTAGCCGTCCATGCACATATAAGGAGAACGAAATCCCAGGTGTCAGAAACTATCAAACCTAATGATAGGAACTTCAGGCTGAGGATCTGGGATCCCTAGGAATGCCTTTATCCTATTTCTGGGATGCCACATTTCCTCTACATGCTTATAAGCTTCTCAAGGACAGAGTCCCTGCTCTATTTATCTCTAAATCCCCAAAGCCTGGGAAATCAACCAGCCGGTCATGGATGAATGGTGTCTGAGTGAATCTTCCCATTGCTCAGGCCTTCAGAGAGCAGACTTGAAAATATATGGGATTTTTAGAAGGAGCCAGGGTTCTCTCTGCACACGTGCCCATCACTGTTAGGCAGTGGAAGGGGCTCAAGAATTCCTTCTTCCTGGGAACACTGTTCCTGGAAAAGTGAGCAGGAATACTGCTTCCAGACTCGACCATAGTCTCTATCAGGCTGATCCAATTTGCAGCCTCTCCAGCAGGCACTCAATGTCCAGAGGTGAGAAGGGGGCTCCTTTGAAGAATGAATAGCAGATGCAGAGAATGTCCCAGTCTTTGGCCCTCGGGCAAAACACATAAACTTGAAATGACAAAACCCCCTAGAAAGTTCATTAGAACATCTGGGCACCTTATCAGGGATTTATCAAGCTTTCCAGAGTTGATCCAAGTCTTGTTTTAATAAAAATTGCCTGCCCATAAACAATTTATGCCAAGGATTTTTCCTTTTCTTCTCCTTCTGTTTCTCTTTCTTCTTCTCTTCCTCCTTCTCTGGCTTTTATTGCTGCAAAATGTTGATTCTGAGATAGTGAATAAGCCTCGTATATTTCCAGGCCCGCTACATGCAGTGTTATTATCAAACATTTGTGTTTAGGTTAGCCACTCTATGTCAAAATAAAATAAGTGCAGTGGACATCTATCATCACGGCTTGAACTAGGGAATTATACGAGGTTGAATTACCTTCTACTTTTGCAACTGGGTGCCGGGCCAAGACAACATAACCTTTCAATCCTAATTTGTGTAAATAAGAAAGATCTTCATATGTTTTACTGATTTTTAAACTGGTAATTTTATACCAGTCACGTATTTCAATTAACTAATTGTTATTCCTCTGTACTTGTGCCTTGAGATGACTTAACCCAAGAAGTTGCAATCATAAAATTAAAATAAATAACAATATTCCAACAGAGTACTGCCCATCTATACAAATCAACAGTCTTTGTTCAGAGCCTTGGGGAAAAATAATGTCCTTTGAACAATCAAAATTATATTACCATAACATTATCATAAACTCCTCCTTTATTTCTCTGCTCTGCTCTGATTTAGTTGGTATGTTTTCTTTTGAGATTCTTTCATTTACATGAATAAATTAGCTAACAATGGCAGTTAATGAGACAAAGAAAGGGGGTACAGATGTAGGCTCAGAAAGGAACAATAATGGGACCTCCGGACCTGGAAATTCTCAAGGGTCTAGGGATGGAAACTCAAGCACCCTGGTGGCCTGGAAGACCTGAAAGATGCCAGGCCTGGAAAGAGCAGTGAAAACTCAAGGACCTGAAGAACCAACTGATTAAGTAAATAAAAATGTCCACTGAATTTAAAAGATGAGAAGAAGAGTGAAGCTCACTAGACAACTAGCTCTTATAAAGGCCTTCAGGGTGATAAAGAAATATCCACCAAAGAAAAATGGTTAGGTTCCATCTAATCCACCTTCGAGCCTGTAACAGATTCAGGGTTGACGGATGCAGGTATGAATGAACAGATATACACACATATACTTTGGATTTGTTTTAAATTGTATTTGAAATATTACAAAGTATAGTTTTAAGACTTTGAAAAAATGTGGAAAATCATAGCAAATGGGATTTTTCATTTCAGTTTCTGACTGAGCACCACTGACACTTGATTTGAAGAATGGTGTGTGGCATGCTCCTCAGCTACAACCATGTGACCAGACTGTATTTTCCTCACCTAAAAATTGAGCACCTGGTGTCCTGATGAGGTGATATGATACACCAGCAGGTCCTCTGGGTGCCCCTAAGTTCTCAGGGTTGACAGCCCTCATCCCCCACAACCTACAGCGGACAGGTCGGTAAGCTACACCTTCGATGGTTACTGATTAGAACGTGCAATGGGATCTATGTAGATCTAGATTACACATCTGTACACTTATTATTTCATTAACCAGATGCAGCAAAACAGTACTGGGTCTTCCATTTGAAGATGACTTGCCTTCGAAATAAGGCATTTGGATCAGATAGGAATATCCAAATTCGGGGTTTCCTACTAGCGTCCAGTTTGCTTCTTTAGTACATCATTATTGATGCACACACAAGCTGTCATCGACATTTATGCTATTCACCTTGAGGTTCCCCACCACATCTCAATACCTGAAGAGCTGGGTCTGAACATGGCACAGACCATATGCTTACTTCTGAATTGCTCCCAAGGAACCATCTGGTAGTGTAGTGTGGTGGTTGGGATGCAGTCTGAGTCTTCAAAAGGCTTTGTTTTAAAAGACTTTATTTCTCCCTTGAGGCTTAGAAGAGAAGAAGACATTTCCAGTTAGTCAAGTGAAGTGTAGAAGCTATTTTGAGGAAAACATGTATTCTTGACTCCTTAGGTTTTCCTAGCAGGAATGGAATTTCCATACATTCCACTAGAGAGAAAAATATGAGAAGACTCTCTCAGGTTCCCTCCATCTGTCACTCTCTTTTCTACAAAGAATAGGTATATTATGGAGATATTTGTATAAGTGGTTCATCTGGGAGAAGGGCCTGTGGCAGGTCAACCTCTGCCTCTTCTGGGTTCTCCAGCTTCAGGTCAGGCTGGTGGTGTCTTGCTCTGTAGTCTCCATCCAGTGGCAGGTGGAGAGCTGTGCTTGAGGCTGGTAGGGAAATTTGGTCTTCTCAAGGGCTATTCATTTTAAAAGTCCTGTGGCTCCAGGTCCAAGCTACACTTTCCAACAGAGCTGATGACTTTTCATCTCTATGTCACTCCTATGTCTTATCTTTACAGCTGCATCTAATCTCTGGTGAGAGGTGAGGGCACTGGATCCTGGGAAAGCACAAGACAGTGGGGTAGAGGATCAAAATACGTGCTCAAGGAATGGCATGTGCACAGGGGAAGGACCAAAGAACGCCCTGGTCCTCCTCCCTGCTGTCCCTTTAGCCTGAGGAAGAAATGGAGGCTAATGGAGCAAATTTCTGTTTTTTTCCATTGCTTAGGGCCTCTCAGTTTCTCGTATCGCATCTCGTGCTGAAATCTCTGTCTCCAGCCCATGTACATCTAGTCTTTGCCAAGCTAACAGACTGTCTTCATTTTTCCCCCTTCTTTGTTTTCTTTTTTTTTCCTTCTTTGTTTTCATACTCATTTTTATGTCTCACAAATAATGTTTAAATATATTCTCATTATAAAAATTTCAAATGCTACAAAGTGGATGTTCCATCTGAACTCCCCCATCCTCCTAATTCCAACATTCGTCTCTGAGAACCACCACTCTCAAACATCTCCTAAAGACCAACTTCCAAAGCCTCTGCTGCAAAGAGGCACCCCTCTCCGGAACACTCCACGTGCTGCTTCTAACTTGATTTATTTAGAACCCAGTGTAGCTACACCTCTGGGTTTGAGCTTCCAGATGTCTTGCTACCTACAAAAGCACTGGCTGGTTCAGACACCAATTTAACAGAGATATTTGTTAATTATTGTGACGCAGTCAACAAAATTGAGGCAATGGGAAACTCTATAGGACAGTTTGGAGAAACTCAGTTTCTTCGACAAATACATTTCTAGAAGGGAAAAAGAGAGAGAGGGATGAGGTAGGGAAATCCATTGATTAAAAGAAATATCTGGAAAAATGCAATGAGTGAACCTACTTGGGATCCATGAATCAAACAAACTGATAGCAGAATAATTAAAAACCGTGGATGAGACAATTAGAAATGTGAGCAAGCAATGGTTTGTCAGATGATAATAAGGATCACTGTTAATATTGTTGACATGTGAGAAGAGATTTATGAGTCCTTATCTTTTAGAAGTACCATCTGAAACCATTATAAGTGAAATTATATGAAGCCTGGAATTTGCCTCAAAATGGTGCTGGGCTGGGAAGAGTGGTTGGGGGTAAAATTGAAAGGAAACTAACCACAATTCGATAATTATTGAAGCTGAGCGATGAGTACCTGGAGGTTTTCTCTCGCATGTGCTTAAAATTTTCCATAATACAAATGTAGAAAAAAAAAAAGAAAAAAAAGGAGAAAACCTTGGCCAGATTTTATTGGCACAGTCCTGAGAGAACGAATCTTTTCTTGCCACCCTCTGGACCCACTGAGTTGGGTGTAGCTGATGGAGAGCACTGGTGGCAGGTGTGGGCACAGAGCAGGCTGAGAAAGGGCTCAGGGAGTTGGAGTGGCCCTGACCCTGTTAATGAAACTTGACTACTCGCTGCAGAGCGCCAAGTTCAGGCTTGGACTCAGATGGAAAACATGAACGGCCTCCTTTGCAATGACCCCAGCTTTGAGGTTCCTGTCATTTTATTGCAGGACTAGGTTCCCACACCCTGACTTAATTCAAAACACTCACGCACATCTCCTCCCCGCTAGGAAGAAGTGGAGAGATGAAGGTTTTAAAGGCAGCATTTCTCCTTGATTGCATGGGTGGCGTTTTTGCCTGGAATGTGGGCAGCCTGACACATGTGATGCTGAGAGCAGATGCTACTAAGCAGGGCTTAGGACTTTGCCCAGGAGTGAGGACATGATTGGAATATTTACTTTGAAAAGTAGCCTCCGCAAATGGGAAATGATTAATTCACCATGAGGAATGTTTTATTCTACAGGGTGATCCCCTCAGGAAAGAAAGGGCCTCTTTGAGAAAACCAGATTGAGGAGGTCTCCGTTGGTCTCTTCTCCTGCGACAGTGGCTTGATTGTGTGCCTCTCTCGGAGCAGAGGGGTAGACAGAGAGAGGGTGGGAAGAAAAATAAAGTCCCATTTACCTGCTTTGAAACAGCTGAGATCCTCAGAGGATGTTATTTTATTTTTATTTTATTTTTTTAAAGATTTTATGTATTTACTCATGAGAGACACAGAGTGGGAGGGAGACACCGAGGCAGAGGGAGAAGCAGGCTCCACGCAGGGAGCCCGACGTGGGACTCGGTCCAGGGACCCCGGGGTGACGGCCTGAGCTGAAGGCAGACACGCAACCGCTGAGCCCCCCGGCGGCCCAACGGATGTTATTAAGGAAGTGAAAAGACAACCTACAGGATGAGAGAAGATATTTGGGATCCGCTCGCTGGCCAGGCCTTAATGTCCAGAATGTACAGAGAACTCGTACAGCTGAGCATCAAAAGGACGAACAGTTCAAGTCGAAAATGGGCCAAGGGCTTGAACAGAGACTCCTCCAAAGAGGAGATGCAAGTGGCCGCGAGCCCGTGAAGAGGGGCCTGAGCTGCTCAGCGCTGGGGATGCAAGCCCAGGCCGCCTCGAGTCGCCGCGCCACACGCACAGGAGCGCCGTGGCGATGCGCTCTTAAAACACGGAAAGTCGGTGTTGGCGAGGACACGAGGAGTCAGGCCCCGCCGGCTGGGAACCGGGCCTCCAGGCCGCGGCGATGCGAGCGCGACGCCCCACGCTGCCCAGTGCGTCTGTGGGAGTCCCCGCTCCTCGGCAGCGCTTCTGTGGGGCTGGAGAAGCCGTGGGCGCAGACACGCTGGGGCACGGGGAGTCCACGTCCTGGCCCCGCACCCCGAAGGCTCGGTAGGACGGCAGGTGTCGCGTCATGTCTACTTTCGCACCACTTTTAAAAATCAATAAGAAACCAAGAGGCGTTGAGTCGAGCCCTTGAGGGGAGGAGGGTGGCACTGAGGTTTACTCCAGGAGAGGCGCGAAACTGTACGTGGCACACGCGCGACTACGCGGCCACTGCTCAGCCGGCCCACTCGTGCACACACGCGAGGCCCCAGGACCTGGTGCCGGCGACCTCGGCCCCCGGGGCCACCCCCAGGCCCACAGGCCCCGGCCCGGCGCTGGCCGGCCCCCCGGGGTGGCCCCGGGCTTCAGGCCCGCTCGTGAGGCCAGGCCCTCTCAGCCCCACGCGGCCCGTGGGCCCAGGACCCGCAGCTCGGGGAGAAGTGCCGTCTGTGACCCGCCGGTGACCTCGGACGGTTGGGCCACCCCCACCCAGTCGTCCTTCCACAAGGTCGCGCGGCCGTGGGGGCCGGGGCGCCACCCCCGACAGCGACCCTGGAGGAGGCCAAGGCCCCGGGCCTCCTCGGGCCACACGGGCCGGGCGGGGGACACCCCGGCAGCGCCCACCCAGGGGACCACCACCGGCCGGGGCCCGCGTCCTGGCCGCCAGCTGTGGCCCACGCCCGCCTCGCGCCCTCGGGAGCCCGCAGACCTGGACCGTCGGCCTTCCCCGTCCCCACCTCGACAAGCGCCCGTGTGGCCCTTGCCCGCCTTCCCGGGACCCCGGGTACCTGAGCCCCGGTGGGGACCACAGGGCCATAGTCACCGAGAGGCAGGGGGGCGTGGGCCTGCCCCGTTCCTGTGCCTCACGACCCCTCCACGCTCGCAGCAAGAGGCCGCGGCCCAGCCGCCAGAAAGGGCCGGTCCTGGGCAGCCCCTGCCTGTCCCCACCGGGCCCGGCCACACACCCCCCCCCGACTCGGAGGCCGCAGCCCGCACGTGGACCCCGGAGTCCCCCAGACGGGCTCCCTCGTCCCTCGGGCGCTGTTGACGGGGCGGCCCAGGTGGAGGCCGACAGGCTTTGGTTCACCCTTGGCCGGTAACACACGAGCCTCTGCAAAGTTAGTCATTTGTCATTTCAGCCGAAACCACAAGAGCAGAGGCCCTTGGGTGGCTCAGGCGGGTGACGGTCCGACCAGTGGTCCCAGCTCGGGCCATGACCTCAGAGCCGTGAGACGGAGGCCGCGGCCGCCCAGGTTCAGCGGGGAGCCTGCTAGGGTCTCTCCCTCCCCCTCTCTCCGTCTCTCCCCCTGCTTACACTCTAAATAAATAAAAGCAAACGAGCAAGCGAATAAATAAAATCTGGAAAAAAAAAAAACACCATGAAGGCAAAGTCCATTTCCTGATTGTCCATTTTCTGAGTATTAGACGTTGCTCGGGGAAGCAACACCAGCTGCCGTGGCCCCATCTCCCCCGGAATATCTAGATGTCGTGCTGGTAGGACATGAAGTCGTATCAAAGGTCCCCCCACGTCAGAGAAGCCGATGGATTGTCGACACTAATTGCCACCACGTATTTATTTCTACGCAGACCTGAGGTTTTCCGCGAGATTTCCAAGTGCGTCGCCCAGTCTCTGGCCGGCCCCCCCTTCAAGTCCCTTCGTGCTAATATGGAAACTACAATCAACTGAACATTTATTGTTTTCTTTTTAGTAAATGAGTACGTGTTGGAGATTTTTTACTGCACAATAAAACCAACATAAAATGAATTTGCTCCAGTGCTTCCTCACTCTGTAAAACGACGGTGCCCCCCCCCCGCCCCCCATCAGGCTGGTCTGCGGTTGGCATCTTGCCGGGGCCTGACCTAGGTTATCAGCTGGAGGATGGCAGGCGGCCGCGAGCCTCCGAGGTTAGGCTGAGCCTGGGTGCCCTGCTGCCTGCCCGTTCGGGGGTCCCCACGGTGCAGGCCGACTGTGACCAGTTTGCACCCCCAAGGGGGCTTGGCCACTGTGGACATCGCTTTTATAGACTCTAGTTGTTTCTGACCCTATGTTTTTTATTACATTCCTTTGCAATTCTAGCAGCTGTTTTTGTCAAGAGTCTTAATAAAGTTTGAACTGCTAAACGAACTTTATGGAAATTGGACACAGAAGAAGCCTATGCGGCACCTTTCAGAAAACCAGAGGCTACCCAAAAAAAAAAAAAAAAAAAAAAGAAAACCAGAGGCTAAAGTTGCCCTACGGGTAGGCTTCGCAGGAACAATAGCGACAAAAGAAACCCAGCGATGTGGCTGCAAAGGATGGTTTTGCGACTAATTTCTTTATTTTTTTTTTTTTTTAAGATTTTATTTACTTATTCACGAGAGACACAGAGAGAGAGGCAGAGACCAAGCGGAGAGAGAAGCAAGCTCCATGCAGGGAGCCCAATGTGGGACTCGATCCTGGGACTCCAGGGTTACGCCCTGGGGAGAAGGCAGGCACTAAACCCCTGAGCCACCCAGGGATCCCAAGAGCTCCTTGTGACTAATTTCTAACTAGATTTCCAGACTAGATTTCTGAGCGACTATCCTCTCCGTACGAGATTAGTTTCTTCACCTCTACTTACCCCAATTTATTTAAAATGTCTCACAGCATGGATGAAATCATGCAGATGCCTTAAGGACCCTTTACCTTTTAAAGAGAGTCAACTCAAGTTTGGTTTTTGTTTTTTTTGGGGGGGGGTATTTTTTTTCAGGTTCTTCTATTTTATTTTATTTATTTATTTATTTATTTATTTATTTATTTATTATTTATTTATTTGTTTGTTTATTTATTTATTTATTTTAGGTTCTTCAATTCTATGCACCTAAGACTCCAAAGCATTAAATTTACAGGTTTAGTAGAGTTCTCTGGTCTATGTAATAAAGTACCTGAGATGCTATCAGCTTGTGTCTCTTCCTGTTTAATTACAGTAAAACATCGTTCCATTTTATTAAGCATATTAATTTGGCCATGAAGTTACTTCGATTCAATCGTACCTAGAGGAGCCAGTAACTCTAAACTTGTTCTAGACCTGCCTTGAGTGTAATGCTTTACCTTCCGCTTCACATACCAGTGTCATGGAAGAATAATTCACCAACAGACCAAAACTAACCATTCATCTGTTTGGGGTGCAACTTCACGCATTTCCATGAATAAAGCAGACTCTGGAAGCGAAACACCAAGTGTCTCGGCAGCGTCAGCCAGGTACCTGAGGACCCACCCTCTAAGTTCCTCTAAAACCATCGGCCCTTTGCTTCACGTCTCTTCGAAAATTAATTTTGCTCCCCAAACTGAGAAGTTTAAGTCAGAATAAGTGAATAGCCACACGACAACACTACAGCTAGTTGGAATAAAATGTTCAAATATAGGATGACTCAGTGGCCGCAGACAGGTCGCCTCAGGCTTACAAAAGAATAAAACAACGAGGTGAACTAGATGCCCTTGATAGGTGCCCACACCCCGAACGCCGGAACGTCTAAGACCAGGTGAGACTTCTAGGCCGTGACGGGAGATGGACCACAGCGATGGGCATGTTGGGCAGAAGGCCGCGGCCACAGGGTGCTTTCGCCGTAGAACAGACACTTCCACCCTTCCAGGTGGGCTGCAGCAAGCAGCATTTGACATGAAGGTGCTGGTCTGTCCCTTGGCCCCAAAGCAAACGAAACTCACAAAGCCTGTGGTTCCAGGGTCAGCACAGAATCCAGCTTCCTCTTTGGTCTTTCGAGCACCGCATCTGATTTTAATTTTCTTTTGTCTGTCAGAATCTATTACAATGCAAAGGAGAGGGAAAATGCAACCACAGCAAAGGGCCTTACATGCTTTGCAAAGACGTCATGGCGAAATACTCATTCATAGTGAAATCGTCCCCGTGGATGATTTAGAGCTCTGTTCTTATTTACACCGAGAGTCGGTGGACGCTTCCTTATACCGTTCTTGCTGTTTAAAAACAAACAAACAAAAATGGCCCAGTGCTGGTCACTGACCTGCGCTCTGAAACCCCAACGCCTGGGCTTCAGTGACAGCGGCCTCTAACCCAGCAACCTCCTAGGGCGGCCTGGTCTTCTGGTCAACGACACAAAGGCACACATTTCCCCGTCGTGGCCAGTGGACGGCGCTGTTGCACTGGATGTGTTTCCACCTACCCAGGAACTTTTTTTCCCTTCTGAGGGAAAAAGGGCTCTTTCCCATCGTAATATGAACATGATGTACGATAATGAAAACAATAATAACCAACATATTTTCCCCAGAAGTTGGGGACTGTTTTTGCAGAGTGTGAATGTAAGGACTCTCAGTTATAAGATACGAAGATAGATGAATTGGCTTTAGAAAAGGGTGGGAGGTATTGAAACATATTTTCAAGATGAACGTGGGCTTCCCAGACCTTGTAGCCTGACGATTCTGACTACCGTGTATTAGGGCTTTCACTGCACGTCATCGTTCAGCAGCGTGAAGATAACGGAACGACAATAAAATGGAGTGAACAGCAAGATTAACATCTGGCCACAATCAGCCTGGTGTCATGGGACATACTCCCTGCCTGAGTTTCACAGGGCATGAGCCTGGCAAGAATGGGAGAAAGACACACTTTTAAACCGAGTTGTGACAGCCGAATATTATTTTCAACCACTACACTTAAAATCTGTGCAAGGCACTTCTCCATTTCCCTTCCTGAAGCCTCAACGCCAAAGACCCTTATTCTTTCCCACAGTAAAGTTCTGCTCCTCCATGGCAATGCTTCGCGTGTAGCTTCTCGTGCATCAGTTTCTGCTCCGTGTCGCATAAGTAACTCAATCAACTGGAGGAGCACACGCATGCTTATTGCATGCTCAAAAGACTCAAGAACTAGAAGCAAGGAAATCTGACTGTCAGTTCAAGTGCATTTTCATGAACCCCCAAAAGGGTTGCCAGATAAAATATAGGACACTCGGTCAACTTTGGGTTTCGGATAAACCACAGATAATTTTTGGTATAAGTATACCCCGTGCTATATCTGGGATCTGCTTATACTAAAAAAAAATTCAGTGTTTATCTGAAATTCATATTTAACTGTGCTTCCCGTAATTTTTTTTTTTTGCTAAATCTGGCAACCCTTACCCGTAGATCACCAGGGCACCTAAACTGAGAGTGACCTTACTGTACAACCCCTATGCGACTTCGCACCAAAAATCCTACTTGTGCTGCAGGAAAATGGGAATTTTCAAACACTGCGAGACATGCCAGCTCTACAGCTTTTGCAGAAGATAGGAGGCAGGTTTCTTTACTCTCCGACCCTAGTGTGCTGCCAGAAACCAGACGGAGATCATTTTATTCTGTTTTACGGAAAGCTCTGTTCAGGGAATACTGTTTTCCTGGAGCCAGGCTGACAGCTAACAACAGGATCCCGCCCAGGACACACCGAACGGGGACCCAAGGTTTACCTGCTCTTCTTCCAAACCCAGGTACAGACGTGAGGCTCAGAGGACGAGCCAGCCGCGGGGCCCTGGTTGGCACCTGTCCTGACTGACGCCTCTTCCCTCGTGGTCATCGGAGCAGTCGCTCGCTCTCGCTGCTTCATGTTTCTTTCTGAGAACTGAACTGGCAGGTGTGGTGAAGACTCAGCCCACAGGGGTGCCCGCGCGGGAAGGGGCAGGGAGCCGGGCCTGCGCGACCCTCCGACGCTCCGGGCCGATGGGAAGCATCAGGAGGCATTTCAAGTGCTCTGGGCCCCGACACCAACCTGGGGGGGCGGCGGGCCCATCAGGGCCTCCCTCGGCCGCAGGGACTCCTCGGCCAGCGAAGCACCAGGGGACGGGGCCAGACCGCCCTGCGTGCCCACTGTCCCAGGCCCTGAAAGCCCAGCAGTCGCCAACGGGCCGGAAGCCGCAGGGAGCGGCCCCGGGAGGCTGGGTGGGCCCAGCTGGTGGGCCTGAGCTGGGGGGCCCTGCCGGGGGGCCTGAGCCGGGGGGTCCGGCCTGTGGGCCTGAGCTGGGGGGCCTGAGCCGGAGGGCCTGAGCTGGGGGGCCCTGCTGGTGGGCCTGAGCCAGGGGCCCCGAGCCGGGGGGCCTGAGCTGGGGGGCCTGAGCCGGGGGGCCCAAGCCGGGGGGCCGAGCCGGGGGGCCCGGAGCCCTCAGAGGCCCGGCGACCAGGCCGGGACCTGGCACCTGCAGGACACACAGGTCCGAGTGGCGGCGGCCGAAGCGAGAGTCTTGGATGAGGCAGCTGCTGCTTCGATGCGCCAGGGTCTGCCCAGGCGAGCAGCGACGGGAAACGGTGAAGGCCGTCTTGGGTGGAGGCCCTGGTCTCCGCGGGTGCCTCTCCCTGGAGCAGCCAGGCTCACCGCGGACCCGGCAGCCGGGCCCTGTCCTCCCTGGCAACTACCCCTTGCAGCTGAGTCCCAGGTGTGGCTGCTGCCAACGAGCGCCTCGCGGGGGCCCCACCTCCTCCAGGTCTCTGACAGACGCGCAGACGTATCCCCATCTACTGACAAGGAGACGGGTCTAGAAGGTATTAAGCTGTGAAATCCTTCTGATCAATCATTACCTGAAGAGGAAGAGGGCAAGGCATTTCCTATCTGACAGACAGGGAAACTGAGGCCACTCTAAAGATTTCGGCCGAAGGCTGCAACCCTCGGAACGACTCCTGGCTCCTGCTGCAAACGTGAAGTCTGTGTCCTGCGACCCCCATCTAGAATCTTCTTCCTCTCTGATGCTCCTTCGGGTGGAGAAACGCACAGTCCCTCCCGAGAGGAGGCCAGGCTGTGATCTGTTACTTTCACCAGCCAGCTCAGTGTCCCCCCCACCCCCGGCTTGTAGGGCGAGCGCCCCCGAGGCCTCGAGGCCCTGCAGCTTGCGCCCAGCTCCCAGCAGAAGGGTCCTCTCCCCGGGGAGCACCGCAGGGGAGCACCACAGGGGAGGCTTGGGAAACCATCCCGCTACTCTCCGAAGGAATTAACTGGGCTGAGCGCCGTAGCGACTTTCCTTTCCAGGGTAATCCATCAAAAACATGGCCTAAATCATGATAACACTAAGTCCCAAATTTTCAAAGTAGGACATGAAATTATATCTCAATGACTTCCTTGACCCAAAAGAAAAATGCAAAGCTGGCCTTACTGGGTTTATCTTCTTGTTAATCATGACGGAGGAGTGTGTTTAAAACGCGGAGCAGAATGCCATTTTTCAACTTTTCCTCACAATGTTAGATGTCTCTTGAACTACAGTATTTATTTAAATCATCAACTCCCGTGACCTTGCTCCCTATATTTATTATGCTTTGGATGAAATAATATTGTAGGAGTTCCTATTTTTCAAATTCCATGCTACTATAAAATATACACTGGATCTATCACTATTTTATCAATCCTTTCATGACTTTGAAATCATAAATGGGTTCGCTTTCAAACCTTCCCTTTCTGAGAAAAATAAGATAAACTCTTTTTCATTTACCTTGGAAAGTGCTAGCTTCTTTGTTTTAAACGTACAGCTCAGATTCTTATTTCGTTTTAATAGAATTTTCTGTTTTCCTTATGCCTCACCTGGACAATCCTCTCTCAAAAACAGAACTGCTTTTGGACAAATGTTGATACCATGGACTAAAAGGGGATATAATTCTCTAACCATGAAAGAGAAGATTAGCCTCAACTCTTAACAATAACAGCAGCAATAAAACCAGAAGCTTTGATAATATATTTCACCATGATGTTTTTTTATAAGGAAGAGGACAACTTCGATTTTTTTTAACTGTTAACAAATTATATGTCTATTACAACGTTAGGCCAAATTTCGCCTAAAATAAATGAGGTAGGATTTGCCTTTCTTTCTTTTTACAAAGATTACACTGACTGTATTCATTTTAGTGGGCGTGAACTTTATTTACACAGCTAAGATGTCAATGTGAACATGGGAGTGATGGGTATTTGTAAACTATTAATGGCCCTGATGCTAGTTGAAATAAAAATAGTTATATTTTGCCCATCGAGATTGACAAATAATTACAACAGCTGATACGCCTATAATTTCTACCCTGGATAGCGTAGAGGACCTCTTAAAGATTTTATTTGAAGGAAGGAAGCAAGCAGGCACGCACACATAAGCAGGAGGTGAAGCAGAAGGAGTGGGAGAGAGAAGCTCAAGCAGACTCCGAGCTGAGAACAGAGCCTGACGTGGGACTCAGCACAAGCTCCGTCTCATGACCCTGAGATCATGACCTGAGCTGAAACCAAGAGTCTGATGCTTACCCAACCGAGCCACCCCGGTGTCCTATCCTAGAGAGGATCTCTTTTAGGTCTAAATGGAGTCCTGGATTTTGAGCTATGATTAGTGTTACAAATAGCAAGTTATCAAAAATATGATGTCTTAGAACAGTGTTTCTCAATTTTCTTTTCACTGTTACCCCTCTCAGGAGCCTTTGTAGACCCTTCTTCCTAATTAATACCCATGAAATTTCATACCACAAATAACATGTTTATGGACTAAATGCATACATCTGTGACTTACGCATAGCAAGAGGAAGATTTTTTTAACAATCTCCCAGCGCCTCAACCAAAGAACCAATTTTCAATGTTGACTATGGCTGATTTTGAATTTTTTAAAAAGATTTTATTTTTAAAAATCCATTTGAGCATCCAATGTGGGGCTCAAGCTTAAAACCTGGAGATCAAGCATTACATGCTCTATCAATTGAGCCAGCCAAGAATTTTTTAGTGTAGAGAAAGGAGCACCTGGGTGGCTCAGTCAGTTAAGTGGCTGCCTTTGGCTCAGGTCATGATCCCATGATTCTGGGATTGAGCCCTGAGTCGGGTTCCCTGCTCAGCAGAGAGCCTGATTCTCCCTCTCCCTCTGCTGCTCCCCCTGCTGTGCTCTCTCTCTCAAATAAATAAATAAAATATAAATAAATAAATAAATAAATAAATAAATAAATAAATAAATACATAAATACATAAATGTAGAAAAAGATAGCAACCCCCACATTCCCACTTGGGATGAGGTTTTTCCTACTTTTGTTGAATCAGAGCCTGAAGAATGGGCCTAAAGTAGATCTAAGTCCAAAATCATATTTTTGGGCGTGGGCTGGGAAAGAAGAATCTTCAATTTTAAGCTGATTATTTTCCCTGAAAGAATTAGTTTTTATCTAATAAAAGTGAATCTATTACTGCCTAAAAGAGTGTTGACCTTGGTGCTCAGCTGTAAATGTGGCCACTCCACCCATTTGCTCAAGAGCATTCATTAATTCATTTACTCACTTGTCTGCCCTGCAGGCTCTATCTTAGTAAAAAAGGCAAAAATAAATAACGCTCAACTTGAATTTATTCATCCCACTGATGAGATCACAAATTTTAGAAATAGTAATTTTAGAAAGTAAACAAATCTACATGTTCTGAAACACCTAGAATGTCTAAAGGAAGTGTATTACTATTTATAAGGAAGAGACAATGATTTCGAATCACAGCCCAGTTACACTGTGTGTAGAGACAGTTCCATTCTCTTGAATAAGCGTGCAGTAAGCAAACCAACAACCTAATTTTGGCAATCCACAGGTGTGTTAATAAATCTGCCTTAAAACGAATTTGCCGAAGTTTAAATTACGACTTTAAAGTGCCCGTAAAGGGGATGGAGAGATGGTGCCTTGTGCTAGTCAGCTTCTGCTTTGAGTTTAATTAGTTCAACCATTTTAGGTTTAAACACTGGTTTCCCAAAGAGGGGTAGGCATATTTTTAGTTTTAAACCAGTTGCCTCCTTCATTCATTTTTCTCTCCAGCCAGCCTTAAACCTCAGGCACCATTTGCTGTAAGATTGCAGTTTAACATCCATGATGTAGTGGGAGTCCTTGCAGCTTTGGCAAGCATACGGTTCACTGAAAAGCAACTTTGCACTAGCACACCATTTATTTCTGAAATGCTGGCAAAATTGAAAGAGGCTTTAACCCCACAAGGGGCAACATTTTTCTTCGGGAAAATTGTCAACACAGGTAAAACAGCTGTGTGCAAATTAAGAGAAATTAGCTATTGAGTCAAATTCCTGTAGTTCAGGGATGATATTCATTGACATAAACATATTCTAAAGTCATAAAAAGTAGTGTTTCCCAAATGAGATCCAGGGACACCGATGATAGTGTATCTGTGATCTATTGTCCATCTGAGAACGAAGGGGGGAAATCACATCATTGCTAACTATTTGGCTCTTCCCACTCTTGTTAACATGGGTATGGGGCTCTAGCAATTAAACGGTGGGAGGAAGGTCAACACAGATGGAGGCTGGAGGCCACCACACAGGGAACTGATGTCTAACGTTTTCCCAGAAGTTTGCGTTGCCAAGCTTACAAGATAGTCTCCATCTTTTCTGTGATTTAATAGCTGCAAAGAGTATGGATATTGTGAGAGACAATTTTGAGGGCGTACGTGTAAGTATTGTTAAATCTGGGGGACAGCAATGGGAAAAGCCTCTTTCAGCTAAATAAGGAAGAAAAGACAGCCTTTCCAAGATTTTTTACCCAGTAAGTCCATATTTCAAACTTGGCAACTATGAAAAAGCAAAAGTAACAAGAGCTTGCTTTATACCAAGAGAGAAGTGTAGAAAGAGGGCAAAGACAACAAAAAGGTTAAAGACCTACAATTAAACTGAATGTTAAAAAGTCCAGGGAACAATATAACGAAAGAGATTAGAATGTACTCGAACAATAAGAGCATCTTGGGTACACTGTTTAGACCAGCATTTCCCAAACTAATCCCCTGGACCACAAGTCAGCTACGGGTAGAACTGCTTATTCATCTCGCTTGGTGTCTACAATACCTACTTCTAGAAAAAATTCTCAGCATGAGGTATTTTATTGTTCACCAAAACAGATTGAAACAGCTCATGGTCGATGTCCGTTGTGTTGTGAGCTGGCTTGCACCAGCTCAGAAGAGCTGATTGTTAATTTTTAAGAATTTGCAAATGGATTTTTAAAAAGAGCCATTGTTTAAAAAAATATATATGCATTTACAATTAAATGAATTATCTTCAAAACGAAGGTAAAAGCCCATTTGGTGATTTTTTTAACTTCAGCCATGTTTTTCCATTCTAGCTTTCCATTTCAAGTATGTTCACAATTTGCGTTTGGGAGCATTTTAATAAGAGTTTCTCTTGATACTTTGTCATATAATTCTGACATTTGTGTCATCTCTTTAGTGTCTGTAATGCCTTTTGCCACAAAAGTTGAGATTTTTCAAATCCTTTTTATGCCAAGTAATTTTGAGTTGTATCCTAGACATTTCGACTATTGTCAGACTCTGGGTCTTGTTTAAATACATGGAGACTTTTTATTTATTTATTTATTTATTTATTTATTTATTTATTTATTTATTTATTTTTGACCTTTATGTTTGAGCAGATAGTCACCCTGGGAAGGTTCAGGCTGCAAGTTCCAACCTGCCATCTTTGGTTCGTGGTTTCAATTTTCAAAGCCTTTGCAATGTTATTTGGATCCATCCTGCATACACGCTACACAGTGA